>NC_092817.1:152236631-152877464 GCF_023375885.2 Dermacentor andersoni
AAAAAAAAACCGTGTGTTGAGAAAATTGCACAAACAGGCCTGGAGTGCGGCCTGATCCCGGTGACCAGAACCGGTAACGCACTCTCTCACCAGAGCAGGATTGGCCACCCTGGTGCAGTACTTGGCCACAACCTCCTATATGAATACAACAATCGAACCCCGGCCCTCAGTCCCCAGCAGCCGCGAAACAACTGACCACGGCGGCGGTCAGATCTGTGACGCTGCAGAGGGTGCTAAGAATACCTGGCTCCGGACAGGCCGCCATTGGAATCTGAACCTGGCAACGTTTAACGTTAGAACGCTATCTAGTGAGGCGAGTCTAGCAGTGTTATTGGAGGAATTAGAGGGTAGTAAATGGGATATAATAGGGCTCAGTGAGGTTAGGAGGACAAAAGAAGCATATACAGTGCTAAAAAGCGGGCATGTACTGTGTTACCGGGGCTTAGCGGAGAGACGAGAACTAGGAGTCGGATTCCTGATTAATAAGGAAATAGCTGGTAACATACAGGAATTCTATAGCATTAACGAGAGGGTGGCATGTCTTGTTGTGAAACTTAATAAGAGGTACAAAATGAAGGTTGTACAGGTCTACGCTCCTACATCTAGTCATGATGACCAGGAAGTCGAAAGCTTTTATGAAGACGTAGAATCGGCGATGGGTAAAGTCAAAACAAAATACACTATACTGATGGGCGACTTCAATGCCAGGGTAGGCAAGAAGCAGGCTGGAGACAAGTCAGTGGGGGAATATGGCATAGGCTCTAGGAATAGCAGAGGAGAATTATTAGTAGAGTTTGCAGAACAGAATAATATGCGTATAATGAATACCTTTTTCCGCAAGCGGGTTAGCCGAAAGTGGACGTGGAGGAGCCCGAATGGTGAGACTAGAAATGAAATCGACTTCATACTCTGCGCGAACCCTGGCATCATTCAAGATGTAGACGTGCTCGGCAAGGTACGCTGCAGTGACCACAGGATGGTAAGAACTCGAATTAGCCTAGACTTGAGGAGGGAACGAAAGAAACTGGTACACAAGAAGCCAATCAATGAGTTAGCGGTAAGAGGGAAACTAGAGGAATTCCGGATCAAACTACAGAACAGGTATTCGGCTTTAACTCAGGAAGAGGACCTTAGTGTTGAAGCAATGAACGACAATCTCATGGGCATCATTAAGGAGTGCGCAATAGAAGTCGGTGGTAACGCCGTTAGACAGGAAACCAGTAAGCTATCGCAGGAGACGAAAGATCTGATCAAGAAACGCCAATGTATGAAAGCCTCTAATCCTACAGCTAGAATAGAACTGGCAGAACTTTCTAAGTTAATCAACAAGCGTAAGACAGCGGACATCAGGAACTATAATATGGATAGAATTGAACAGGCTCTCAGGAACGGAGGAAGCCTAAAAACAGTGAAGAAGAAACTAGGAATAGGCAAGAATCAGATGTGTGCGTTAAGAGACAAAGCCGGCAATATCGTTACTAATATGGACGAGATAGTTCAAGTGGCTGAGGAGTTCTATAGAGATTTATACAGTACCAGTGGCACCCACGACGATAGTGGAAGAGAGAATAGCCTAGAGAAATTCGAAATCCCACAGGTAACGCCAGAAGAAGTAAAGAAAGCCTTAGGAGCTATGCAAAGGGGGAAGGCAGCTGGGGAGGATCAGGTAACAGCAGATTTGTTGAAGGATGGTGGTCAGATTGTTCTAGAGAAACTGGCCACCCTGTATACGCAATGCCTCATAACCTCGAGCGTACCGGAATCTTGGAAGAACGCTAACATAATCCTAATCCATAAGAAAGGGGACGCCAAAGACTTGAAAAATTATAGACCGATCAGCTTACTGTCCGTTGCCTACAAAGTATTTACTAAGGTAATCGCAAATAGAATCAGGAACACCTTAGACTTCTGTCAACCAAAGGACCAGGCAGGATTCCGTAAAGGCTACTCAACAATAGACCATATTCACACTATCAATCAAGTGATAGAGAAATGTGCAGAATATAACCAACCCTTATATATAGCTTTCATTGATTACGAGAAAGCGTTTGATTCAGTCGAAGCCTCAGCAGTCATGGAGGCATTACGGAATCAGGGTGTAGATGAGCCATATGTAAATATACTGGAAGATATCTATAGCGGCTCCACAGCCACCGTAATCCTCCACAAAGAAAGCAACAAAATCCCTATAAAGAAAGGCGTCAGACAGGGAGATACGATATCTCCAATGCTATTCACAGCATGTTTACAGGAGGTATTCAGAGGCCTGGAGTGGGAAGAATTGGGGATAAAAGTTGATGGAGAATACCTTAGCAACTTGCGATTCGCTGATGATATTGCCTTGCTTAGTAACTCAGGAGACCAATTGCAATGCATGCTCACTGACCTGGAGAGGCAAAGCAGAAGGGTGGGTCTGAAAATTAATCTGCAGAAAACTAAAGTACTGTTTAACAGTCTCGGAAGAGAACAGCAGTTTACGATAGGTAGCGAAACACTGGAAGTGGTAAGGGAATACATCTACTTGGGGCAGGTAGTGACCACGGATCCGGATCATGAGACTGAAATAACCAGAAGAATAAGAATGGGTTGGGGTGCGTTTGGCAGGCATTCTCAAATCATGAACAGTAGGTTGCCACTATCCCTCAAAAGGAAAGTGTACAACAGCTGTGTGTTACCAGTACTCACATATGGGGCAGAAACCTGGAGGCTTACGAAAAGGGTTCTGCTGAAATTGAGAACGACGCAACGAGCTATGGAAAGAAGAATGATGGGTGTAACGTTAAGGGATAAGAAAAGAGCAGATTGGGTGAGGCAACAAACGCGGGTAAACGACATCTTAGTTGAAATCAAGAAAAAGAAATGGGCATGGGCCGGACATGTAATGAGGAGGGAAGATAACCGATGGTCACTAAGAATTACGGACTGGATTCCAAGAGAAGGGAAGCGTAGCAGGGGGCGGCAGAAAATTAGGTGGGCAGATGACATTAAGACGTTTGCAGGGACAACATGGCCACAATTAGTACATGACCGGGGTAGTTGGAGAAGTATGGGAGAGGCCTTTGCCCTGCAGTGGGCGTAACTAGGCTGATGATGATGATGATGATGATGATGATAGCACATGCCTCCAGACCCTTGTGTTTCAAGGGCTCTAAGGAGGCAGTAGTGCTCTAGCATTTATTATAATCTGATATATTTTACCTATTGTATCATTCTTTTTAAATGCATCGAAATGCTCATAGTACAGGTCATATGTCATCGCCATAATTTTATTACACAGATTTTACGCAATGTAGAGCGTATATTTTAAGGCCCCTTTACAGCCACGTCACACCAATTTCATAGTAATCATAGTTACACTGCACACCCACTACCACAGACATGGCGCTCTTTGGCCATTCCTGGCCCTTGCGCCATAAAACCCCATACATCATCATCACTTTTTAAGACCAACGCAGTCCTCGCATTTTTGAAAGATGTTGTGCTCATGTCACAAGCCCATTAATTTCGTAGCACATCCTCTTTCGAGAGGACATATGCTGCTACGATAGTTTTCTTTGTAAAGCACATGCCTCTAAGCCCTTGGCTTTCAAGGGCTAGCTCTGCTGAGGCAGTAGTGCTCTAGACAATTTTAGCACCTCACAGACTTTATATATTGCATCATTCCTTTTTTATGCATTCTAATCTTCATAGTACACGCCAATAGTCATTCCCATAATTTTATTACTCGTACATATTATGGAATTTGCATAAACCCTTTTAGGCCCCTTTACAGCCACGGCGCATTAAGATCATAGAACCCATCAGGCACTGCGAACTCATTAATCATAAGCACGGCGCTCTTTGGCCACATCTGGCCCTTGCGCCATTAAACATCAAATATTCATTCATACACCTCGATTGTTTATGTTTATGGTTTGTGTAAAGTAAAAAGTTCAGCATGTTTAGCGCCCCTAGCAGAGAAAGCACAAATTAAGGTATGCGACCAAATTACAGTAGCTCCACTTGGCGCTTACGCTGAAATGCGCCTCGATTGATTTTTCGCCCTCTGTGGCCATTTGTTGAACTTGAGAGTGTGCGGGGCCCCAGCCCCCCTTGGCAGAGATAGGGATGTAGGTGGCGCCATCTCTTGACAACCGACCGCAACTCAAGGCGCGACGGCTACAATGGGTAAGCGAGCGACGCCGCCGGCATCTTTCTAGAGGAGGCGTTGCCACGATCCACTGAACTCCAGACCTACACAGATCTCCCTCCTCCAGCACTCCTGGTCTAGTTCAGCCCTTTTGCCGCTAGGGAATGAACGTACGAGCAGAGTGGCGCTAGTTATAACCTGTTCGCTGTCGTCTGCTCCTGCGATCTGTTCAGCGCTTGTCTTGCCATTTCGGCAGGCACAAAGCGCTTGTATTGGCGATAAATGAATAAATTCACAAATACACAAAAGAATACGTATTTGCGAATGCTTTGCGCTTGAATAGTGAAACTAGAAGAGGAGGAGCGGTGCAAGAAATGTAAACAACGAGCATAGCTAGCCGCTGCAATGCTAGATCGACGGCATAAATTTCCCTTTCCTAGCCTAGAGGTCCAGCTTCCAGACCCGAGCTAAAGCTTCCTAGAGGAAGCTTTAGCTCGGGTGCTCCTATGTAAATACATGTAAACGGAGAATTCGTTTTTCTCGGCAACCATTGCACCAAATTTGACGAGGTCTGTTGCATTTAAAAGAACAACTTAAAATCTAGTGACTGTTGGTTTCGAATTTTTTAGTTAGGTTGTCAATTTTTTATGAAAAGTTGGCAAAAATCGAAAATTTTCAAAAAACAAAACGATCAAGTTTACAACTCTGTAACTCAACAACGAAAAATGATAATACAATTCTGTGAATTGTATGTAATAGTACATCTAAAGCGGACAAAATTGATGTGGTACACATGAATATAAAAACAGTTTATAGTAGGGAAATACAACTTCTGCAGAACCCTTGTAACCAACGTAACAAATTCACGTAAGATGTAAAATGACATGTCGAATTTGTCCGCTTTGAATGATCTAGCGGATGCTGTTTATACAGAACCGCGATATCATTTCTTTATGCAGAGCTAGGAATTTGTAAACTTGGCGCTTCTATTTTTTTGAAACTTCCAAATTTTTGAATATCCTTTTAACAAAATTAAGGACCTAAATCGAAATTTCGCTTCCAACAGTCACTAATATTTAACTTTCTCTCTCAAATGCAACAAATTTCATTAAAATCGGTCCAGGGGTTATCTCCGAAAAACGTTTTTGCGTTTTACATGCATTTGAATAGGCCGCGTGGGAGTTGTGCCCGAGCTAAAGCTTCCTCTTAAGAGACTGGAAAAATTGTTTTAAAAGATTCATTGGATAATCTAGGTTTTTTAGTTGATTACAGACAGCCTAATGTCGTAGATGACATTAGGATTTACTGCTGTGCGCCTTAGTGAAAGGCAGATGATCTGGTAAAAGTATAGTAAAAGTATTCACGAGTAAGTCCTCCACCCGATATGTGCAATAGGCTGATCGATTCTGTTTCAAGGGAAGGTGAGCATATCTTGTTTTTCATATCGTTGGATGTCTAGCTCAGCAGAAAGCTTGCAAAAAATTAAGCGATCCCAGTGCTTTAAAACGTGCTGCACTGCAGGCCTTAAAAATCGTGTCACGGAACTCTTTTCAAACTGTAAAGCTAGCTTTTCTGCGTGGTACGGCGGCAGCATAATGGTGGTGCTTAAGATACGTACGCAGTGAAGCTGTGTACGTAATTCACTTTTTGAACTCGCGACGCATTTACAGACAATTAACTTTTAAGAGTTAAAATGAGTGGTAATCGTTCTGTCGTCGAACATTACGGTGGCTTCAAGTTTCTAAAGAGCGCAGGCGCGAATTTTACAACGTGTACAATGAAACTGTTGTGTACGTTGCGAACTCTATACACAATGTGATTTATAATAATGTGCTTGAAAAAGGCAATAGGAGCGGCTATTTAACGCTGTTTTAGAGAGCAGCGGACTACACGCTCCGACATTTTTTAGGTTCGGGCAGTCAACTTTTGGAGCCAAGTGACCGATCAAAGCCTTGTGACGTCACTGTCACTGTGTTAGCAAAAATCAACTAGAGAAGCAGGTCGTCACAACACAACAGCTGCCGTACTAATTACAACGCCGCACAGTCGCCCACCGCGTAGCAGACGAACAGGTTATAAAAGCGCCACCTACGGCCGTCGGTTGAACGAAAGTGGGCGCAAGCTGCTCCCGTAGAAGCCGGATGTCTGTGCAGGTCTGGAGTTCCAGTAGGTCGTGCTTCAAGCCACCCTACTGCATAGATGCCCTACTGCTAGTACACTCTAGGACTCTAGCTCGACGGCAGCCGCATGACAGCCGTTTAAGCCGCTTCCCGCCACCGGATTAATCCGACAGAAGGTGAGAAAAGTTTGCGCAGACCGTGGCGTGGTGTGGGCTACTCGCAGGCATGGTGACGATATGCCTGGCTTCGTTCTGCGCAAGAACCCACGTGTGAACGATTTCGCGATGAGACATGTAGCATTGCAGCCAATATTTCGGTACGCTAATTTTGGTTGGTGTGTGTCGTCTGTGGCTTGGCAAGGTCTGCGCGATGGAAGAAGGCAGGAAATACAGGCGCACCTGTTGCGTGCCGCAATGTGCGAACCGGACGCTTAGAAGAAAAATTTGTCTTCCTTCCTTTCCGAGTGATGCGGCCATGAGAAGAGGATGGATGTTGAGGCTCTGCGTCGACGACTTCAAGTGTAAGCATTCATTGACTCGTCCTTATAGATCGTTTCACACGCACGTGTGCGGCCGTTGAATTCGTCGTTGCAAAAAAAAAAAAGAAAAAAGAAAAAAAAAAACGCTTGGTGCTGAAGCCCGCAGGTTGTGCCCGTGAAGTTGCAAATTGCATGAGGAAAAAAATGACTGCGAACATGACAAGGACACCAAGACGACGACACTCCTTTTCTTTGAGATGTCTTTGGTCGATACACCAGACTGGATTGCGCCAGTTCACTGAGGAACAACACACTTCTTGTCCCTGCCTTGCTCGAGCTGCCTTTTCTTTTTTTTTAATGCGAAGCATTCTATGCGTTGGTTAGGCAGTGTGAGTCTATCTGTATAGCCTTTTGCCGTCGTGATAACGTCGTGGTCATTTCTTTACCTGGATCATATGATTTGTGTGACATGTATAACATCGCATGAATCACATGACATGCATGACATGTATGTCTTGACATTGAAGGCTCCATTAACATGACTTCTTGCCTCTGTCATCACACAGAGGCTCGCATAACACACAATTGCTTATTTAAAACAAACGTGTTTGCCCATCTGGTAACTCTTTGAAGAAACCCGCCAGGGTTGCTTAGTGGCTTTGGGTTTGCGCTGCGAAGCACCAGGTCGTGGAATCAAGTTTCGGCCGCGGCGGCCGCATCTCGCCCCCTGAAATGCAAAAAAGATTGAAAAAAAAAAGCTAAATGTTCGTGCAATGGCACGGTCCACGTGCCGTGCGGCAAATTAAAGAACACCAGATGGTCGAAATGAAACCAGAGTCCTTCATTATGGCGTGTCTCATAATCATCATCCTGGTTTAGGCACATAAGACCCCGTAATTTAATTTAATTAACTCCTTAATCCTTGAATCACGTTGTATAACCAGCTGCTTGCAAAATGCTTTGTGAACGTCGATTCCACACAGTAAGTGGAGTGAACATAATTATTCTCATTGATACCTTACAAACTAGCTCAGTTGATAATGATAATAGTGTCGGGCGATGCTCACACCACTCTGTGATTCAACTGTATGTGAGGACATTGATAACAAACAATGCCACCCTGTCTTCGTGTTGGCTGGCAGACTGCAATATGGTATGCGCGCAGCACTTATTCCAGCCGTAGTAAAGCGCAATCTTGTAAGCATCTCGTTTTCTGAATGTTTGCTTTGCCTCTTGTGCCATTGTGCAATCAGTGTGAAAATTATTCTTTAAAAATCACTGTATTTTGTACCATAAATATCATTTACTGTGGAACAGTACCAACGAATTAACATTTAGAAAAATGCATCCAGAGCAATAAAAAAATGCATTTATAAAGCAACCCAGGTACCTCTGTAAACGAAACTTCTTAAGTGTTAGGTTACATGTATATTTGTAAACATACACCAGCTTGTGCCTCCTAGGGATGACAGGCACTGTGGGTTCCTTCAATTTGTCATCCCTGGACGTATTGGCCCAGCAGCCAATGCGTGTTGGCATACGCGCTGGTGTCACTGGGGTGCATTGTGAATGATGCCAAAAGAAAGGCATTCTGCTTAAAGAACCACACCACTTCAGTTGTTTCTATGCAGTAGCCGAGGAGCATTCAAAATTTCCTTTTGGAAGATACTTCAGACGCACAGGAATGTGCAAGAATGACAGGTAAAAACAGTGGCAACTTGTGAAGGTGGAGGCCGGTTACAGTTGACAGTTGTACAATGTGTCTGTATGCTCCAGCACTCGCACATAATTTTAACAGTGCTTCACTACTCAATCGACCTGGAAATGCCTTCAGGCCTTTCACAGTGAAAATCAGGTCAACAGAGAGTCCCAATGCTGACACGTCTGTTGGCCTGATTTTCTCTGTGAAAGGCCTTAAGGAATTTTCAAGTGAACTGAGTTGTCAAGCACTGTGAACATTATGTGGGAATGCGGAGCACAAAAACACATTTTACAACTGTCATCTGTAAGTGGCCACCACCTCCACAAGTTCGCAGTGCTTTTACCTGTCATTCTTGCACATCCCTGTGTGTCTGAAGCGGAATCTTCCAAAAAAAATTCGCAATGCTACTCGGCTACTGCATGCAAACAATTGAAGTGTTATGGTTCCTTGAGCAGAATGGTTTTCTTTTGGCATCATTCACAATGCAGCACATTGATGCCAGCATTTTCTGGGCTAAAAGAAAACAAATGAAAAAACAGATCGCCATATTTTTCTATCACTTATTTTCATTGTGGATGTGCTCACACAGCTTGAGTACTACTGTAAAGCCATTAACATCAATGAACCTCACTGGGAGGGGGTAAACACTGCATGATATAGATGCTGTGCATGACCCTGTGAAAACCTTGCCGCTACCGAACAGCACCACCATCATTAAAATTTAACTAATGTCTATTAAAGGTGAAAGCTAAGTAATTCCTTAAAATCTTTGTATAGGAATGCTGCATGCTGAATATTCTGAAAGTTCTTGTCCTCATAAAATCTGTGACAGCTCAGGTCAACTCTGGTTTTGGAATAGAGTGAAACGAATGTTTCAAGTCTGGAAACTGCAAACAATGCCAGCTCCACTATTTTGTCACTGCTTGCAATATATGGATTCACTGTAGTGGCACATCGCTGCACCTTGTGATCTGCCGCTTTAATATACTTGCAGCAGAATGTAGTGCATCTGCTGCTATTCTGCGACCTCACAAACACTGGCATGAAGGTATTGTGCGTTCAGTGACAACACTAGAAAAGCTGCTCAAAGAACTACTTTGCTCTCTTTGTTCCATACAGAATGGGGGTGCTGTACAAAACTTTTTTTTTTGCTCTGGATTATGCTGCTATTCAGATCAATGGGTGCATGCACAACACATTTGACGAGTACTACCCAGCATTGCAAACTAGGTATTGTCAGTTGCCACTTAACTGACCACTGTAAAAGTTATCTGTGCACGCTATTATTGATTAGTGTGGTTACTGTCATTACTTTTTAAGCTCTCCACAGGGATATTGTTTGAGGTATTCTGTGCTCAGAAAGTGGCTGGTAAGTGCGCATGTACTGCATCTGTTGTTTTGACAAACAACATACTAATGTATCTTAGCAGATGTATGTCTCATTTTTAATAATTTAACTAACTTGCACTGATAGTGCTCCTTACTGACCTATGGTGTCTTCTGTTTTATCCTGTGAACTTAATTTTCTATCTCTCGCATCCTAAAGCACTGTTTCACAATATATATCAATAGTGCAATGTTTATCCTTTACACTTCCCTCTGTCTGTTCTAATGCTGAATAATCGTGAGCCCTTAGCTTTAATGACTACCTCTATCTCAACTTTTATGTCCTTATGTTACCTGGTTTTGTACTTTTCAGGCCCACAAGCATCAACAGCAGAGCGAAAGTTATTGCGGCTTAAGAAAACTGCAGTGCCTTCACAATGCCTGCCTGTAACAAAGGATGCCGAACATGCTCAACTGGCACTAACGAATATTTGTGACAGTACGTCCATTAACCTGTTTTATACATCTTTGAGTAAGAATTACGTGACACCAAGTGTAAGCTGTAGGCATTTTCATTAGCATTACTGCGAGCATGCTAGCAAGTGAAAACAAGCTGAGGTGCTGCAAAGGGAATGTTCTTCAGTTTTAGAAACGTTAAAAGCTGCAAAAACACCCAGAAAGCAGTGTTGCTCTATAGTTGATAATAGTGTGCGTCCTTTTGGTGACATAAGTGAATGTGTCCTGACTTGTGCGTACTGATTCTCCCTCACTAGTGTCAACAGTGCTTCACGAAAGCGACGGCACACATGGAAGACATGAAAAGGTAAGCACCGACTCCTGTCATCGTATTTGTGTTAATTTAACATTTGTTTTAAACACGGCATGTCACAAGTGATGGTGCTAGTATACAAAACGGCACCTAGGGGTTCTAGTTTACCATCTATGACAGAAGTGAAAGGCTTTTACAAGTAGTAGTATAAACTTTATTTTGTCCAAGATGGAGTTTAAGTAGGAGGTGAGTGGGAGAGCCCGTCCTCTTCTTCCTCAGGTGGCGGCCAGACCTTGCGCTTTGGTGGCATCTTCGGCCATCTGGACGACCCGGAGTAGGAGATCCAGGTCGGAGCTGAGCAGTGCAGTCTCCCAATGCTCTGGGGTAGCGATGGGAAGGGCATGCAGTAAGCTAGTGCGTTTTCTGGTCCTTATCGGGGGAAATGCCCACATGATGTGGTGAATATTGGCTCTACCTGCGCATGATATACAACCTGCTGCGCATGATATACAACCTGCTGTAGAGGTGCCTGGGATAGAGGTGACTCTACATCACTGGGTTTGGGAAAGTGTGTGTCTGTAAAAGGTGCCAGGTAACTGATGGCTTTTTATCTAAATTTTTATGAGCGGCAGGGTAATGCCTCCTGGCCTGGCTGTAGAATTGTAGAATTTCCTAGTAGGATACCACCCATTCCCTGCCTGAGCGGAAGAGGGATTCGAACTGCTCATCGCAAGAGGTTGTGCGGCTGCGGATGGCCAGTTCTCGCGCCGCACTGTGAGCAGCTTCGTTTCCCGGAAGGCCAGAGTGCGCCGGTGCCCAAACGAGTTGCACCCATCTTAGCCGGGTTTCCGTACCGTGGCCAGAATTTTGAGGGCTTCAGGAGAAATGTGCCCTTTCGCAAAACTTCGTATAGCTGTCTTTGAGTCGCTGACTGTGCATTTGGCTGCAGAGGAAACGTATGCCAAGGCAATTGCGACTTCCTCCTTGACCTTCGGTGCGCTTGTAATAACTGAGCTTGCAGCGGTGATTTTATTTTGCTGATTTAATACAGCCGCTGTCATAGCGTCTCGGCCACGATACTCGGCAGTGTCTACATAGGCCATGTCCTTAGATTTTGCAAAGCGTTTTTGTAGGCATTCGGCTCTTTCCTGCCTGCGCTCTTGGTTGTGAAGAGCGTGAGTGTTCTTAGGTAATGGTGGGACGTGTATGTGTTTTCTTAACTCTGTGGGAATGTCCTGCATTGGCCCAAATTGGGTGTTGTATGTAATCCTGAGTGATTGGAGAATGTTTTGCCCCGTCGGAGAATGTGGGAGTCTCTCCAGTTGGGCAATTCTTTGGGCTCCCATGAGCTCGTCAAGAGTATTGTGTATTCCTAGAGCCTCAACCTTATCGTTTGGGTCATAATTGGGAGGCGTAGAGCCTGCTTGTATGCTCTCTTGATCATGTGGTTAATTTTGCAGCATTCATCACTCTTTAGTTGCAGGAATGGGGTAGCGTACACTATTGTGCTTATGACAAAAGCCTGTACCAATCTGAGTAGATTACCTTCTTTCATGCCATGGGTGTCTGTTGGCGATGCACATGCGAGTCTAGTGCCTTTATCACTTTGTTGTGCCCATTGGCCTGTATTCTAAGTCCATGGATCCTGAGGCTCGGTACTATTAGGACGTCCTGGTCGTTAGCTTTGAGCGCGATTTTTTTTTATTTACCCATACTGTTGGCCTGTCGGCTGTTACAGGGTGGGTCAAAAGCAGCAGTTCAACAATTAGTACAATACATGGATATTCCAGTAATACATATACCAAAAAAAAAGTCAATAGCAGTATTTCTGCAATTGGTACAGTACATGAATAAAAAAACAAGTCAATAGCACTATTTTGGCAATTATTACCGTACATGAATAACGCAGTACATGAATAGGCGAACATAAGTGAACAAAAAAGATACATAAGTGAAATACACACACACATAAGCACATACTCCGATCAATAATACGACTGTAAATGCAGTGTTAACAAACGAGCTCCTACGCACCCCCCCTCCCCCCCCCCCTGTGGTGACAGTTTTCCTGCCTCTGCATGTGGCTACAGATGTCCGCACGCCAAGTTTCATCCTAGGCGCCAGCGCTCATTTCTGCCCTGGCAGAACGATTTCACTTCACATGGGTGTGTGTGTCCGCCGCTTCGCTTCAAGGTCGCGCCTGTGCATAGCTCACGCTGCATGCGAAACATCTCTTGTTTGTGACGGCGCCTCTTCGGATGACTGGAAATTATTTTGTTAACTGTCACAACAGCAATGTAAACATGAAAGGATTGATGTCAACAGTGAAATTCTGCTGATACAGAATAAAATGGTACGAAAAAAGCAGATGACAGACATGGATTATTGCAGTGCACCGAACAAAGTAAACAACTGGCAAACGAAGCGATCTTGTTCATGGATCACTCGCGAGTGTATCACAGTTTCTACATGTAATCCACATGAATTTCATGATTACTGGGCATATAATCCTTTTATTCAAGTAAAAGCTTTCAGTTGTTAGATCAGCGCTTGTCCGGTCTTCTTTCTCATGTTTTGTTTGTGGGTGTGCTGCCCAGGAATAGAAACCACTTCTGTTGCATGCGCTAGCAGTGGCCAGAGTTCATGCATGCCGAGAAATTTAATATGTGCATGATGCATTAAACACGACCGGAATTCATTCCTGCATCACCACTGCACTGATCGATTTAGTTACTGAATGATACACGCCCGCGTCTTTGTTGCGCTGGCATTGATGAAGCAGAAATGATTACTAATACTTTCAACTTCCGTCTCTTGACCACTTTCGAAAAATGGCCAAGCTATTTACGCTGCTGCCTCTATTCTGTGCTGTATGGGACGTACTAGATAAAGTTGTGTGCACATGTCATATTTGTGCTTTGCGGCGATATATTTAGTATATTTCCACACAGTGTTGATGGAAGTCCATTGTTGCCAACAGAGCCAACACGGATTTATAGCAAACATGTTGTGGGAACCTGCAAATATGACTTTGGCTAACACACATCATATGTGCCAATGGTTTTTCCAGCCACACATTCGATGTCATTTCCAATTACTTGCTCAGCGTCACTTACATGGCTAAGCAGACGCTGCCCTTTCTCCGTATTGCAGCCATGAAAATAATCGTAAAGCGTACGCAAATAGAAGTGTGTACATCGTCCTTTGAATAAAACGTCCACACACACGCACGCAGGCACACACCGCACACGGTATGAAACGTGCCCAAACATGTGCAGTGCAAGAGGCAATCAAGGTGATGTGAATGATAGGTGGGAGAGATGTACACTAGCTAGTTAAATTTTGCCCCCGCATGCGGTGCTCTCACGCCGGCGTGACAGCGCCGCTTGGCGGCGCCGTTCTTGTCTATATACAGAAGTAACTCTGACTTTTACAAGGAGCAGGAGAGTCCTTTAGGTGTTATGTAATCCATGACAACTTCGATCGCGCTTTGCAAAGTTTCTTGGATCTCTCCGTCACTCCCTCCAGTTACCCAGACTGTCACGTCGTCTGCATATAAGATATGTTGTAGTTTAGGGATTTCAGCTAGCTTGCTTGGCAATCCTAGCATGGCCATATTGAAGAGGTAGGGAGACGGGACCGAGCCCTGGGGTGTCCCTTGATTCCCGAGCGAAATGCTCTCCGAAGTTACCCCACCGATGGTGGTTGTAGCTGTCCTTTCTGTAAGAAAGTCTTTGATATAATTGTAGGCTCTGGATCCAACGCCTAGTTTGTTTAGCTGGGTTAGGATGGCTTCGTGATGAACATTGTTAAAGGCTTTGGCTAGGTCAAGGCCAATAATGGCCCGGTTATCAAGTTATAAGCTGTGATCACTGTCTATTATTTGGTGCTTAATTTGAAGCATAATGTCCAGCATTGAAAGCTTGGGCCTGAATCCAATCATCGTGTGAGGGTACAGGACGTGCACTTCCATGTGTTTGTTTAGGCGAGTAAGGATGATGTGTTTCCAGTAAGTTTGCCTAGGCAGGAGGTGAGTGAGATGGGTGCTAAGTTCTGTAGCTGCAGCCTCTTGCCTGGCTTTGGTGTCATGACAATTTTAGCTTCCTTCCACTGTTGAGGGATGCGGCCAGTCTCCCAACACTTATTGAGATACTTAGTGCTTCTATGGAGTCATCGTCCAGTTTCCGTATAATTTTGTTTATTATGCCGTCCGGACCCTGAGCGGAGTGCTTTCGTAGACCATGTATGGCCGTGACCGTGATCGGTTCGTCGATTATTGGGTTTGGATTTCCTGTGTATGCGGGTAAGGGCATTTTGGTATGGTTTCCAATGTATAGATTCTGGAGTTTGTTTATTAGGTCTGTGTCTGATCCTGGGTAATTATGGATTATTTTGCTGAGATTACGCCTCTGCATAGTTTTACTGTTCTCGGGTTTGAGTAGACATCTAAGTATATGCCATGTTTTGGCCATGCCTATTTGCGCTTCCATAGCATCACATGCACTGTGCCAGTTTTGGCGGGTTAGCTGGTTAGCATAGTCTTTAATTTGTTCGTTTAAGATCGATATGCGTTTGCGTAGGGATCTATTCAGTTTGTGTTGTTTTAGTCGTCTTTCCAAGCTAACTTTTGCTTCCCACATGTGGAGGAGCTTGGCATCCGCTGCCTGGATGTTAGCTTCCTCTGGTATTGTTTTGGTCGCCCACTTAACCCTTTGATGCCCAAAACTTTATTTCAATGTGGAGCATCACAGAAACCTTAGCATGCATAAAGGACAGACAAAATATGTGAATTATGCTGTCAGAAAAAATTATGTTTATTCATGGCTGCATAATGAGGTGTTGCTCCAGAGCAACATAGGCATCTGTGGTCCTACTTCACATGGAATGCCTTGAAGCAGTTTCAGCTTGGAAGGAGACATAGGTGCATGTTACACTTTGTGCAGTATATAAATGTGTTGCCGGATTTGCAGTGCTTACACCGGTTCTTCTTTTCACTATACTTAGGCCAGTAATTCATGCCATCATACCTCACGTCCACTGTGGGCTTTGGCGTCACCGGACAATGGATCATCTGTTTTGCAGGCAGAATTCCAAGCTCGGTGGCGGCACCTGATCTTCTTTTCAATGGCTTCGACTTCACGAGTGCGAGGGTCTGAGCTCGAAAGGTCAGGAGTGACAACTTTCTTTTGACGGATAGCTGAGCACAGTAACGTTCGTACAGCTGCCACCCATTGACAACTGAAACATCAATCATCCAAAAAAATATCCGCATGTGTATCGTTCGCTTCAAGCAGAGCCACGACTTATCAGTAGGCTAGGCCAAGAAAAGAACTCCCAGCCGTTTATTGTGCTAAGTTTTGTAGCTGTGGCTGCAGCTAGGGAAAGAGAAGAGAGACACTGGCTTGTTATCGGGCCGCTTGCATCATAGCCACACCCGATACATCTTTTCCTCTTCGAAGAAATCTGATCTGACAATGCACTAAGAAGCTTGCCGAAAATTGGCATCATATGTCAGCCATGTAGGCTCTGTGCTTAGTCGAGTTTAACTGTGTGGAATGACTTCAATGTTTGTTCTAGCAGCCGTACCTGATGCTGCGAGCTGAGTGCTTGTTGTATGTCCAGCACATGGCTGATCATGACTGCCGGTGATTCTAGGATTTGAGGGTCTTAGTGGGTTCAGACTGGGAGACTGCATTTTCCCAGCTCACCTCGTTGTTATTGGTTGAGGTCTTGCTTTCTTGTTTAGCTTGGGGTCTATGTCCCGATGGGGACCTTGATCTATATGCCTTGCGATCGGCGGCCGTGTCCCTCGACTTTGATCCGGATGGGCGTTGAGCTGCCGTTGTCTGCTTGCTGTCTTGACGTGGCAACGATGGGTCTCTGCCGCCGCCACCGCCGCTGTGGTTGTGCAGGGTTTCTTGTTGTTGCTGTTTTTTCCACTGGATACAAAGATAATTTACAAAGATAATTGTTTGCTGTGTGGCCTACCCTTATGCTGTGTGGCAAAAAGATTGCTATTGAAGCTTGTTGGCAGTGTCCTAGCAAAACAAAAGAGCTGTTGTGAAGATGGCTAACTGCTATTTGAGCACAAGTTGTGCACAGACATGAGAGAAGATACCACAAATTGCACCTAATGCCAACAATGGTTGGTAAGGAGGAGTTTGGCAGTAAAATGGTTGAATTGAATAGCGGAAAATTGACTATAGCAGTCATGTGAAGATTAAAATAGACTGGCTTTGGCTGTGATTGCAACCAATATTACTCTTCACTACAGACCTTTTAGTGCTCCCAGTGTGTGATGTGTACAGTGGGAATCAATCAGACTTTCCTGCCATAAAGAGCGTCACATGTCCATTCGGTGAGGCTGGACTTCACACACGTCACAGTAACCAGAACATCTGGTCTGAGAAAAGACTGTGATACCATAACCATTCCAAGATTTAAAGTTTCTTGTGTTGTGTACATCAAATATCAGGGACATTTAATTTCTTGGGGGCTAGCGGGCCACCATATGATTCATAAAAAACAAAGTATTTTTATTTGTATGGATATGGACTTTGGCACTTCGTGGATTAGCTGAATATGATTAGAAGTGGCTTGTTGCACAGTGTGCAGTATAGACAGCTGTCAGAAAGAAACGTGTCCAGTCAGTCTAAGAGGCCTAATCGGCTCAAGAAATGCAGAAATGAGACAATGTATTGAGACAACACTTAGGCATTGCATGTCACACAATGCAAGAGTGTGTAAAAAAGGACTGTGAGACAGCATATGCCCCAATGCACTTGACATGTTATTGCCAAAAGAATATAGCGGTGGCCACATGAGCTTAATCGCTGGAATGAAATGGTCTGAAGTGCTTAACACATGATGGGACTTTGCATGCTTGGCGCATAAACTTTGTGCACATTTCAATGCATTTGGTGGAGCACTGGCGACGTCATCTTTTTTCACATGGCTTGGGGAAGGGGTTTTGTCTTCCACTGAACAACAAGGCACTGTCACACCTATTTTTCGTACAGTAGTCTGTCTGAGATCTTCCAAAGCGGAAATTGCAATTTGATCAGTTGTCTGAGAATGAGCTTTTAACTACAGTGAGTCTGTGCTGTCACCTCCATGAACACCCATATGCACTAGAAAGGGGTTCACAATGACTGCATCGAAAAGAGAAAAAAATTATCTGCCATCCCATTTTTTTCAACCATCGTTCTACAGGGTTTCTGATCAAAGCGGTTGATGCCACCTATTCAATGATTATAATATTCTACAAAGTTGGGGTATGTCACCTGTGTTGTTTTCCAGTTTCCTTTCTGAACCTTTATCTTGATGATCGTGGTCTTTTGACATTACACGGACATTTTTAATGTCTCGCCACCGATAAACAAACTGGTCCTTTGCATCTGTAAATCAGTGAACTAGTATATTGGGGCTGTTCTGTTAGATCTGGATGTCCCAAAGAAAATGCCTTCTCAGAAAAAGAGAAGCAGCCTTGTCAGTACAAAAGAATAAATGGACTAGGCTTTTGAACCTGTATCTACAACGTGCTCTGTAAAAGAAAGCACAATGTGCTACCGAGCCACAGCTAGGTGGGTTGCTGCACTGTGAGTTATTAGTAGAAGTCAAAGTTAGAGATAGCCAGTCTCGCAGTCAGCGGGACTCCACATCCCGTTGTATCTGCGCTTGATTTTTGGTTTGATCAGCATGTATTGCTTCATTATGATTGGCCATGAAACATATAGGCTTATCAACAGCAACATGGAAGTAAGAACTGTATGCTTTCTGGAAGCTTGTGTTGAGGATATTTATAAGGGAGCTCAGCTTGTAGCACCTGCCAAAGTTTTGTGAGATCTTCTTGGGCATCTTTGAATTGTAGCTGAGATGTATGCAACAAGTTATTTGCTGGAAATTCATTTGCCAATGTGGCTCAAGCAATTGTCGAGAAAGAGCAGCAAAGTCCTCTTCTGTCTTTGCATTTTGCTGTTGAATTCCCGCAGCCACTTGAAAATATCCTGTCATCCAGGCGCTTTTATTGGAATCGCAGTCCACGGGAATGTGCACATGCCGCAGGCATAGCAGTCTTCTTGCCTATAATCAGCAGCCTTGCTTTTTCACTCCCGTCCATGTTGCAGCAGAAGAGAACACTTATGCACTCCTTTGACTTGCTGCCATGGCCTGCGTCTTCGTAAGAACAGAAGGTTTTTTCCTTGCCTCAACTTGTATAAAATGCCACTTTCATCGGCATTGAAAATGTCATGGGGTGCATAGCCTTTGAGGTTCACTGGGAGAAGCTTGACTTTCCGATCGGCTACAACAGTGTCGTCAATGCTGGCCGACTCTCTGGAAAGCCACTTAAAGGCGATTCCATGCCTTGATTTAAATCGGTTGAACCAGCCTTCAGTACACTTAAACATTTCTTCGTTCAAAACAATGGCAAGTTGCTCTGCACATTTCCGTAGCAGCAGACCGTTCACGGGGATGTTTTGTAAATAGGTGTCATGAAGCCACACTAGCAGGGCCTCCTCCACATCGGGGAATAAATCCTTGTGGAGTCGAAACCTCTTGGGCTGCAATTCGGTCGAGACTTTCTTTGCTAAGATTGCTTCCTTGGCACTGATGATCGTGTTCACTGTTTGCTTCAATAAGCTGAAGGCCACAGCAACGTTCACGTGCTTCATGCCCTTCTGTAAGGTCACACAAGGTCTTTTGTAAGGTAAGAGGACCTTACATAATTTTCCACATCCTTAAGACATCCTGGCTAGCAATATTCTAACAAGAGCCTCTCCTTCGTTTTGTTGATTCCTAGATGGCCCGACCAGCCATTTCTGTGACACAAATTCAGGAGATCTGCCTGATACCTCTCCGGAACAATTAACTGATCGATGATACGGCCCATACGATCTCAGTAGTGTCTATACAGCAGTCCTCCCTTTTCGTGGATGGTAACGTTGCACCTAGCTATGCCCTCTTTCGTGTTGCAGTGTAAATGTGTCACAGTATGGTCCCTCTGTTGCTCCGCGCTGAGCAACTCCTTGTCCACGTGGAGAAGCCTTTCAAATCCCCCAGAGGCAGGTGAAAGTACAGAGGTGCTCTCCCTTTCTGTTACTTCCACTGACGACCTTTCTTCGCTACGCAATTTTAATTGGCACCTCTGCTGTCACACTGTTTTCTTTTTCCTCCGTTGTCCAAGGTTCTACTAGGGAATGCGCTTGCTCGCCACCGCTGTGGGGGGGTCCTCGGTCAGCTGAGCGGCGATTTGGGGTGCTCGCAAGTGGGTTAATGCCTGCACCCTTCCTTCTCCGAACTCCTGACCGCACTCCCATGACAAACGCTCCGAATGGTTTGAAAAGAGATACGGGTAGTCCATTGGTAGTGCCTTTGAAACGCCTGCCTCTGTCTCTAGTTCTCCGAAAGGACTGGAAATTGTCACTCGTGCTATTGGCAGACACACGCTGTGTTCCTCTAGCACTGACTTGATCCAAGTTGGGAAGAATTGGGGATAAGAGTAAATGGAGAATACCTTAGGAACTTGCGCTTCGCTGATGATATTGCCTTGCTTAGTAACTCAGGGGACCAACTGCAATGCATGCTCACTGACCTGGAGAGGCAGAGCAGAAGGGTGGGACTAAAAATTAATCTGCAAAAAACTAAAGTAATGTTTAACAGTCTCGGAAGGGAACAGCAGTTTACGATAGGTAGCGAGGCACTGGAAGTGGTAAGGGAATACATCTACTTAGGACAGGTAGTGACTGCTGATCCGGATCATGAGAGTGAAATAATCAGAAGAATAAGAATGGGCTGGGGTGCGTTTGGCAGGCATTCTGAGATCATGAACAGCAGGTTGCCATTATCCCTGAAGAGAAAAGTTTATAACAGCTGTGTCTTACCAGTACTCACATACGGGGCAGAAACCTGGAGGCTTACGAAAAGGGTTCTACTTAAATTGAGGACGACGCAACAAGCTATGGAAAGAAGAATGATAGGTGTAACATTAAGGGATAAGAAAAGAGCAGATTGGGTGAGGGAACAAACGCGCGTTAATGACATCTTATTTGAAATCAAGAAAAAGAAATGGGCATGGGCAGGACATGTAATGAGGAAGGAAGATAACCGATGGTCATTAAGGGTTACGGACTGGATTCTGAGGGAAGGGAAGCGTAGCAGGGGGCGACAGAAAGTTAGGTGGGCAGATGAGATTAGGAAGTTTGGAGGGTCAACATGGCCACAATTAGTACATGACCGGGGCAGTTGGAGAAGTATGGGAAAGGCCTTTGCCCTGCAGTGGGCGTAACCAGGCTGATGATGATGATGATGACCTTCCCTGTATAGTGCTCTGCGTATACAAAAGAAGGGTGAACTAGGTCCACAGTTGCTCCACTGTCCCTTAATACACAGGTTTTCCACTAATCCTTAGCTCCTGGAGGTATGGACGGAGAAGCTCCAAGATTTCGTATCTTCTGCCCACGTAGGAAAGCACTACCGGCGTTTTTTTGCAATCTGAGGCATAGTGACCTAGGCCCCGGCATTGATAACATCGGACCGGTCGCCTTTTCTTGAACTCTTGCATATCGACCTTCTTTGTCTCCTCCTCCGGAGGGCTGCTAGCTCCTTTATCGTTGTTCCCTTCCCGAGTTTTTTTTTTTACTCGGCCCCCTCGGTATCTTTTACCTGTGTCTGTTATTTTGTGGTGGATATGCGTTCTCGGATTATCCCTTCCATTTGATTGTCGGTAGTGAGTTTTCGTTGCATCACGTACTTATCAGCTAGCCGAGCCGCCTTATCTGCCATGTCTACAGCATCTCTATCCTGCACCCAAAACCTCACCGACCGTGGAATGCTGTGGTAGAATTGTTCGAGACAAATACACTATAATTTAGTCTCTACTTTCTAGACTTCGGCACCCTTAAGCCTCTCAACAAGGTTTATTTTCAACCCGTACGCAAACTCTGAGTAGCCCTTGTCGCTCTCTTTGCTCGCTCCTCTGAATCGCTGCCTAAATGCTTCCGGGGAAATTCGGTACCTCCTTAACAGCGCTGCCTTTACTTTCCCGTAGACTTCCGCGTCATTTGTCGTTAATCTTGCAACTACATTCGCTGCCTCACAAGGCAACAAAGTCACCAACCGCTGCGACCAGTTGCCCTGAGCGAAATTACACCTTTCACAAGTTCTCTCGAAATGAACCAAGAATAAGGCAATGTTCTCTCCAACCTTGTACGGTTTTATCCACTGGTCCATCCGACATGGCTCGACCTTGCTTGATCTGCTACGGTTGTCCCCTTCACTGTCCGCCGCTGGACGCGATTTCTGAAGTTCAACCTGCAGCTCTGCCATCTCTTTCGTGCTTTTCCCATTCTTGCTTACGCTCACGCTCACTCTCGCGTTCTTGATGCTCCCGCTCCTGTATTTCTTGTATCACCTCCCAAGCAATCTTAATGCTTTCATCATCATTGCCACTATCTTGAATTGCCTTTTGGATAGCTGGCTTTTTCATCCTTTCGTCCGCCTCAATTCCCAATTCGTCGCACAATAACAAGTCTGACCTCGTCAACCTTCTAAGATCCATGGCAGCTGCCCCGACTGGTGGTTAGAACTGTTTTCCTTAAGGGGGGGGATGAGGGTCTTGAAAACTTTTTTTTTTATTTCTTAACATATCTTCCTGAAAATTGGCAGGCAGGTTTATCTTTGGATGCTGATCCCAAATATATATTCAGATTTTATATATCTCATCTAGAAATGAAGATATTGCAAAATAATTTATCCAACATAGGTCTTTTCTTACGGGCCATTATGATAATTTCTTAATTAAAAATACTAGTTTTAAAGAATAGCTGTCATTTCCAAGGGCCCACTGCACATCCAAAAGCTAAATAAATTTTTAAAATGTCACCATATAGGTCATGAATGAATAACAAAGTAGTAAGAAAAAAACAATGCGGGAGTAATTAGCTTACATCTGACCTAATTGCTAGTCTATTGGGTTTAATGAAAAATGGAAAGCTTTAGGATGTAGCTGAGGTTTTACTGAAAAAAATGATACCTAATTCAATAAAATCAGTTGATGCAAACATTATGAAAAGTTCTGTAAGGCAAAGGCATTTATCGAAAAAGCAAAGCTGAGAAAATTGCATTCAAAGTTTTGCTTACTCTGCCACTTTTGTTTACCTATCACATGGAAAAATTGAATGCTTTAGCATGCAGCCCAGTCATTACTGAACACAATAACACCAAACTCATAGAAATCTGTTCATGTAAAGATTGTGAAAACCTCTGTTGCATTGGCACTTGACAAAAAAAAAAAAAAGCTCAAAAAGTCACTTGCTATTTTCTATGAATCTGCCACACATTCACAAAAGTCCTGGGCAGTAGTCCTGGGTTCTGTCAGGCTTGTGCTTCTTGGCCATCCTCTTCTTCACCTTTTCAGCATTGGTGTGACTTTTATCAGACCTGCACAGCCTCTGTTTATCTTTTTCAAGGCTCCTACGAATGAGGCAGCTCCCAGGACTGTAACCAAGATAGTTCAGCACAATGCGTTGGCGGGCTAGGTGGTGCAAATCCATGAATACTTTGTTGACAAGGCGCTACTCTCAACTGACATCATTTTATTGCGTCACTCCTTTATAGACCGCTCAAACTAGAGGAACATGCGCAGAGAGCACCATGCGGTGGAGCCACCAACATCCGATCCTAAGAGCGCACTCTTGCGACAGAATCTAAAAAACCAAATTCAGCACTGTACAAGGTTAAGGAAGGCACACTAATGCACTGTGACCCCAATGACTGAATGAAAAATGCTTCCGATAACTCTCGGGCGGTGGTGTCACGGCTCTTTCAAAATCATGGTATCACGAAACATGGGTTTGCACTTGCATGTTTTACAATGCTAAGCCAAATGGGAACCTGTGCCTGTTGGTATGGATCGCTCATGTTCTCTAAGGCGCTCGTTAACGCATTTTAACTCTGTTCAATGACAATGGCAAAGGTTTAACTTTCACACATGAGCTATCTAGGGACGGTAAACTCCAGTTTTTAGATTTGCAGCTATCCTTACAAACAGGCCACACCTGTTATGTACTCGCCACGTGCACGTAAAGAACATTTACCTTACGCGTCTGCGCACTCAAAGACTGTGAAACGCGCCATTGCTTTGATGTGTTTAGAATCTTCCTTAATGAAATCTTGTCATCACTCTGCGAACATGAGTTTCATTGCACAGTTAAATAGGCTGCAGGCTGCTGGTTACCAAAGTGTGGTGGTGATGTCAGTCTCGGAGGTATTGCTTCAGAAACTGAAAGGGAAGCGGCACAAAAGTAACTGCGTCACACAGAAGAAGAGGCCTGAAGTTGTGCCGTATTGCCACAGAGTGGCTCACAATCTAAAGAATGTCAGCACTAGATACCAAATTCCGGTAGTGTTTTCCGCTCCTCAGAAACTGTCCATGTTGTGCAGCCGTATTTCTAAAACAAGTAAAAAACCTGATTGTGAAAAGAACCACGTGAAATTTGTAGATTGCAGCGTCGGTGTGGTTTATAAGATTCCCTTGTCATGTGGCAAAGTGTATGTAGGGCAGTCAGGCCGCTGCGTTAACGAGCGCCTTAGAGAACATGAGCGATCCATACCAACAGGCACAGGTTCCCATTTGGCTTAGCATTGTAAAACATGCAAGTGCAAACCCATGTTTCGTGATACCATGATTTTGAAAAAGAGCCGTGACACCACTGCCCGAGAGTTATCGGAAGCATTTTTCATTCAGTCATTGGGGTCACAGTGCATTAGTGTGCCTTCCTTAACCTTGTACAGTGCTGAATATGGTTTTTTAGATTCTGTCGCAAGAGTGCACTCTTAGGATCGGATGTTGGTGGCTCCACCGCATGGTGCTCACTGCGCATGTTCCTCTAGTTTGAGCGGTCTATAAAGGAGTGACGCAATAAAATGATGTCAGTTGAGAGTAGCGCCTTGTCCTGTCGTCTTTCTTGTGTCGTTTTTTGCGCTAAACAAAGTATTCATGGACTGTAACCAAGCTGTGCTGCAACAGCTCTGCTGGTTGCCGCCATTCCTTGGTTGAAGCAAGAAACTGCTTCTGCAACAGCTCTTTCAACAGCCAGCAAAGAGTCATGCCTGTTCTTGGAGCTTTGGTTCCAAATGACAGAGTGTAGGCACTCGATGGCGTTCTGTGTCATGCCATCTTTGCAGCGCTCCAAGATGGCCTCGTCGCCCAGCCTTGCAAAGATTGGCTCAAGAGCAGTGCGAACGTGGCCTGGCAGAGGGTTCTTGTGTGGTGGCAGTTCCACTTGCTTCGCCAAAGCACGATTGAAGGCACACCACGAATCAACCCCTTGAGGACAACTGTGGTCTGGGGCTTCATCTGTCGAGGTCATGTGCAACAGCATGGCATGCACCGCCTTTTTCATGCCTGCAACGTCGTGGCTGTGGCTCCGCAAGGCATACCCATAGTAGTTCGTAATTTTCTTTATCTTATCTTGGGTGAGGTTGCCCTTTCCGCCAAGAGATTCTCCTTGTGCCTTCTTCTTCTCAACCAAGTTGCGAAGAGCCGTCCCCATCCGCTTGTGGACATGGTTCAAGCAGTCTTTCTTTTCAATGGATATATATCCATACACTCCTTCTGAGGTCAATGCATGAAAGGTGCGGCTATCACCATCAGAAAGTATAGTTGTGTACCGCAACCCATTTTTTTCCAGCGACCTGTTGAACAAAATGATAGCTGCTTCAGTCTCCATCCGGCCGGCATTGCAGTCAATGTTTTTCATGCACTTGTGGTTCACAGCCCAGTCATTGTACCCATCATCACTGGGATCAGGTGCCCCTTGGCACCCACGACAGTACCTCGAGAGCACAACGTGGTCCAGTACTAGGCCAGTGTATAGTTCTATGATGCAGCCAGCTGCAATATTTGAATTGTGACCACGTGTTTTCCATGTGCCATCAAATATAACATCTACATTTCCTAGTGGATTCAGGAAGTTCTTGTACATGTCCTTCACCACTTTGACGCTTGCTGCTTCTGTAGCAGTAGCTACTGAATGGCAAGCTTTCACCATCGGTTCAGCAAACCGATGCGATCACGTGGCCATCATGCATGCAAAATTTTAAAACAAAGTTCACGGTGTATGATAAAAAAATAATAATAATTAGCATGCATATACATGTAATAAAATATACACTCACTGCGTTAATACTGAAAGCCTTTGATAACTCAATAAATATTGAGCAGCTTGGCTATTTTCACATTAAGTCTTCCAACACTGGTTGCCGTAACCGGCGTAGCATTTACGAGAGCCAAAACATTTCGTTGCGTTTCTTTTTGATGTGCGTTGTCCTTGTGGCACGGTAGCACTTTGTGTTATTTCCACTGCTTCAGATTACAAGTGTACGTCTCGTAGGCTCTGCTGAGAATACTTCGTCATGTGTTGTTCTGTGCTCAAGTGGTTTGTGTGTGTGTGATTGAAAAGAGGACCTGTGAGGCTGGCACAATGGCCCTCGTGGCTGCACCCAACACTGACTCTAAAGATGCAGACTTGGAATTTTGGGCATCATTCGCCATTTTTCACACATATTTTCAGCAGTGGCGTATACAGCTACTGCCCATCTTTGCTGAACTAAAAAAAGTGGACGCTGACCTCGAACGTGCTCGGCGGAGGAGCCGAGAGCTTTTTATAGCTGCAGCACTCTCTTCTAGCAGTCGTTCTGTTTGGACTTACCTCCACAAGATTTCGTGGTACGAAGCAACACTTCCCCACCTTTTTGACAGAAGATTCAGAGAACTTTAGAATGAACCGCTTGACCTTTGATTACATTGTAGTTAGCTTAACGTCGGTTATGGCTCTCCATGTGACAAGGGTATAACTGTCTCTCCGGGCAGGGCACCTCAACCGCGCTGCACAGGCGTGAATGTCAGTGAAAAGTGGGGTGAAGGAGGGAGGACGGGAGCAGCAGTGGCCGAACTGCCATAAGCTTGGGGAGGTAGGCTCATACCTCTGTTACACGGGCACTTTGACGGCCGTGGGAACAGTACGATGGTGGCTGCGCTCACATGGCACTTTCCATGTTCAGTCGGTTCACTTCCGTTTCATTGATTTATCGCGCGACTCTTGAACTTTTTACCACGCCAACTTGAAAAAATATTGTTTCTCGAATTATTTTCTGCGCTACATGCTGTACAGTATTTTTAACTATTTGCGAGAGTTGTTTGCAAATGTAGCGGTGAAGCTCATTTAGCAGATCCAATCCGATCCATGGCGTTGCAAAATGGCTGCGTTTGTTGCAATTTCAATGTGGTGAAGCTTCCCATTTCGCGTTCCATCGCTTGTACTAACCGCAGCACCACTGTGCATTTCCTTTTTTCTTTTGTACCGCAAGTGACCATCTGCGTGATTCAGCAGGTGCAGTGTTGAACGTGGTGAAACCTTGCGACGCGCACCCGAGAACAGCCGTAGAATGGCGCTTAGCCGTCCGCTTTATGAATGCGACCATGATCGTCCACCTGATTTGCTGCTCCTAGTTGCGCACTACGAGGCCTTGTTGTCTGCAAAAAGGGCTGAACCTGTGCGCATATAGAAAGCGTCCATCAAGAAGAAGCGGAAGGTGGCTGAGAGGCGATGTCGCAGTCTCACTGCACTCGCTGTGGTGTCTGCCAGGCAAAGGAGCGTGTGGACGCTTTGCAGACGTCTTCGTACGACATCACCATGTCGACGTTGTCGGATCAAGGTTTCAAGGCCAACTTTCACATGGCCCGTTCCACATTTGCCTACATTGTGAGCTCGTGTCCATCACTAGCACGGGAGGGTACGAACATGTGAGCTTGCATACCCCTACACCAGTGCGTCGCCCTCTCGCTGTACACTCGCCATGTCGACAGAAGAAAGGACTGTGGCGCATCTTTTCGGCATGAGTGGACCATCATTGAACCTGATCTTCCGAGGGTTTTGCGACATCGTAGATGTTCTCGAGCCCGAAATTGTGCGGGCTCCGTCACTGAACAATGTTAGAGACCACGTGCGACAGTTCGAAGCCTGCACAGGCTTTCTGCAGGGCTTTGCCGCACTGGGCAGTTGCCATATAAAAGTCTCGCCACCCAAAGAAAATGCACAGGACTATTACATCTATAAGGGCCGGTATAGCGTAATTTTGCTTGCTGTTGTAGACCACAACTACAAGTTCATGTTTATTAATGTAGGGTCTCCAGGGCGCAATCATGCTGCAGCAGTGTACAGAAGCTCGATACTACCGGGCATAGTAGGAACTGATCTCTTCCCTCTACCAAGCCAAATTATTGATGGGATGCCTATAGGAGTGGTCCTCGTCTGTGACCAGGCCTTTCCTTTGCAGCGTCACTTGATGAAGCCTTTCCCTCATATGAGTGCAAGCAACCCAACAGTGCAAACGTTCAATTACACACTCAAAAGCAAGGCCTGTCGTTTTGAATGCTTTTGGGAGACTGAAGGCTAGATTCAGGGTCTTGAAGGGAATTGAGTGTCAAATCGAAAATGTCAACAGCATTGTGCGAGCTTGTTGCATCCTTCACAGTGCATGCGAGCACATGCGTGATCAGTGCAACACACAGTGGAGTGCTGAAGCAGCAGCTGGGGAGCTTCCGCAGCCTGTTTGTGTGAACAATGCAGTGAGCTCGTCGGGTGAAAGTGTCCGACGTGCTTTGGCCAAGCACATCTTTTCATTGAAGCCATGGCTACTTTGAAAAGCTTTGTTTTAGGCATGCAGTTATGAACAATGAACAGAATGTGAGACTTGGCAAGTTTGTGGCAATTTTTGGAGCACGTGTGCACACGGGTCTTTATTCAGCGCTGTCTGGGCAGTCAGGCTGATGCTTTACCGGCCTTCAAAGTATTCGCAGGTTATGCTGACCATTTCATGGCATATGTCATTGGCCTCCTGCTGGAGACTGACTGTTTTTTTGGACACCTTATACTCCTTTTTAGCCATCTTTTCAGCATGGTTTTCCTGCCTTTCTAGCAGCAGCACAACTTTATCTATAGATAATGCCTGCTGTTGCCTTTTGCACGTGTGACCTTGCTCGACTTAGGCAGAAGGTGTTGATGCCTGGCTCGTCGATGCCTCGCCAGTCGAGTCCAGACTGGTTGACGCCTCCACATTTCCGGTGTCTGGGCTGCTCGGCGCTTCTGATGGCGGTCCTGAGGCTATAATCTCTGTACCCTCTGGCAGCCATTCCACCATGTCCAGCTTAAGAAAAGAAGGGAAACGGAAGGTTACCAAATGTTGCTTCTAAGTGATTACTACTGCGTTGCATGATGAGTGGAAGTGGTACACATAATGTGCAGAAACATTTCAATGTACCAGAATTTTATGCAATAGTTGCCATTTTCTCTATAGAGTTTTGGTGCACCCTAAAGCACATGGCCTACCCTGGTACCCTTTTGTAATATAACCAGCTGTAGGATTTGGGGTCGGGCATGAAAAAAGTGGTAGCTGGCCCATGCCGTCATCCAACTCACCCACGCTTGGGACTTGGTTGTAGGGAGGAACTTGCTCTCATCAAGAACTAGGAATACAGGATTTATTTACAATATTTGCATTAAGAAAGGAGATACATTTTAACAGTCTAACATGACTGCAAAATGGAGCACGAAAGACGAAGCACACTGAGCAGCTGAAAAAATGGCTGCTTAAAAGCCCTCTGTCCTCCCTAGATCCTTAGGTGAGGGAACATTGCCGTTCATTCTGAGTGTCCACACTCGTCAGAGGCGTAGTCGACCCACCCTTGAGGGGGAGGGTTCATACACTCACATCCGCACCTTGGATTCACAGAACACACACAGAGTGGAGAGGGTCCTCGTAGTCATGGCTTCTCATGCTTGACCCGAGCTGGCGCCTCTTGATTCCAGAGCTGACTCTTCAGGTAGCCGCCGCGACTGTCATTTGACTGTGACGAATTCTGGGGCCCATGAAAACGCACCGCAAAACACCCTTTTCTTGAAGTTCTCTTGCTGCAACTAGACCATGAAGGCGACTGCAAACCAACTAACAATACTCGGTCCGCCAAACGTGGCTTTTCTTGCTTGCGCTGTCTGTTCTCCTAAGGAGGCGCAATGTTGGCTTTCCAAAACAACTCGTCGCAGCGGGCCGGGAAGGTTTCGAAGGTTGCTACCCCCTTAGGTCGATAGAAACAGCTGCTGCGGGCTGGGAAAGGTTCGCAGGTCAGTACCCCTGGCAGACCGATTGTAACACAGCTTTACCTATCTGGCCCTATTTTCATAACTCTAAGAAAAGTAACAAGTATTGTCCCATCTGGTATGTCGGAAATGTTAACCAATCATTACGAAGCTACACAGTCTGTGACGCTTAATAAAGTTATCTGTGAATTTTTAGTACTCTGGAGCACAACAATGCCTCATGTTCATGTCATGTGTTTTAGTAACATGAAATTCTCTAAACTTTGCTGCCAGCTGTCTCCAGTGACAAACCTGGCCAGTAAAAAACAATTTCGGTTTGTCGATCCATTTCTAATCTTTGCATACAACTAAAATAAACAAATGTTGCACCTGAAAGCTCTCTTGTACCAGGCTTCGATCATTCATAGGCAGGTTTTCCAGGAATGTGTGAAGCCGTTTGTAGAATCGGCACTGAGTTGCAGGAGACCCAATGCCAGCAGTACTTGCCTTTCTGAAATAAAAACTAAGTACAGATAAGAGTCACTTCTTTATGTCCTAAGAGATGAACACGAATTTTTTTCTGTTCAAGGACAAACTGCCAAGAACAATGAACCTCCTTGTGCTGAAAGTTAAAACTGTAGGCAAAGTAGTAAACAACAAAGAGAAAGCTGTTGAATTACGATGCGATCTCAATAAGCTTCAATCAAAATCAGCTGATAGTCAAGGTACAAGTTATTAGCCTATAGACAATGTCAAGGCATAAGTTTGGGAGAGATTCTTGATTAGTGTATGCATTCAGTGCTTTCTGCTCTATTCAAGATGTAAAGGTCAGTTACTTGGTCTGATGCCATATGCACAACATAGTGTGCTTTTTCCTGCATTGCTATATGCACAACTTGGTCAGATAACAGCACATCAAGTGGCGTAGCATGCTGTGTTGACAGCGACCTAAAACGTACCATCCCAGCCTCTGAAAATAGTGTGTAACTATAATGAATTGAGTAGCTGCGTTGAAAAGGTGGGTTCTTGATCTGTACAATAGTGCTTTATGTGTCAAAAATGTCCTAAAATGTACCACTCCACGCCAACCTAAAAAAAATAATGCATGGAATTAATTGTATTAATATAGTATTATTGCATTGGTGTCAAATGGAATTTGCAAATGAAACAAGAAAGCAGTATTCTTAGCATTTAATGTGAACACTACTGCTTTTATAGTGAGACTTTAGCGATTGTTAGCTGTACTGCATCACAAGCTACAGGAAAGCTACTGCACATGTCAAGATATTATTTTGAGTAGCTGATCGAACAGACTTCTCGGTGCAAATACATTTTGTCAGGCTACGCCGGCCATGCCTAGATTACGGCAAACGGCTACATATCACAACCAATTGTACTACGCTAAGATGTGATCGCTATTACCGCATTGCTGCATGAGCGTTACAATGAGCCCGAAGCGTCGAGGAAGTCACTATCGAGCCCGTGTCAAGCAAAATTCGGCGTTCCCTATGGCATCGAAACACGTCGGGCACTGCGGGGCATCACATTTTATTAAACGTGCTTGACTAGGCACTATGGCGGCTTAAAAATCACTAATAAATTCATGGTAACTTACTTGTGAGCCTGGGGCAAGTTCTCCATCTTGTGCTTGATCTGTTTAACTGTGACGCGCACAGCAGGCCCACATTCCTCGCTTGCGAGCTGGTTGAAAAGCGCTGTCATCCTTGCGTACACGGGCGCATTGTGTTTCTGAGCTCGCAGTTCGGCTAGGTGAACCTGCCACAAGTTGATAAGTAAATGCGTCAGTGATGCTGTCCAGGCAATGCGTCCAGGCAATGCGGGGACACGTTGCTGCTGGGGGTAGCCATCTTGCCACTCAACACGACACACGCCACATGACAAAACGGACGGAAACGGCGGCGGAATGGAGACCGGCGAGCTCCGTTGCTGTGAATCGCCGTTGGGTTTCCAACGCCGCTCGGGCGCTCGCGCTGCCGTGCAACTCCGCCTAACGACCGTTAAGGCCAACTGCCGTTTTCCTTGACGGTCGTTCAAGTGCCCATGTAACAGGGGTATCAGAGGTGATCAGCCAGGGCAACGTCTTCGGCGAAGGCCGGGATTGCACGGAAGAGGGGCTTCTGCCTCGAGATGCAGTAGATCGTCCACCGTTGTGCAGGGAAGGTTTTGCGCACGGTAGACTTGCGCGAGGGCCACATGCTCAATCGAGAAAGCAGGGCGCTCACACAGCAAATGTCCCGGCGTCTCGGGCGTGCCACAGTCCTGACAGAGGGGGCTCCTTGGAAGTGGCGCTTGCGCTCGGCCTGCCACACAGAACCGGTCCGGAGCATGAGGAGGAAGGATGGGATTGATTGATTTAAACTTTTATTAGAAGGGATCAGGTGAAAGGAAGAATGCCTGCCTCCTTCACAAAGGACAGCAAAGTGTTAATTATTCTGGTCGCCTCTGCTTGTGGTGCAACCCAGTCTTCGTATGATGCCATCTTAAGAGGTCAGGTGTGCTTGTCCATGAGGCTAGCTGTGGCAGGATAGGACCAGATCAGATGTTTGAGATCGACGTTGATCGCAGGGCAGTTGGGGCATTCCACTTGTGTTCCTCTCCACTTGCTCAGAACATCCAGTGTAATAGATGCCTTAGCTCTTGCTTTGTGGATGAGAACGGAGGCTGTTTTGGGAGGGCGAGTGGGAATGGATGCTAGAAATGGACTCCCGTAGTAGAGCCTTCTTCTCGTGTTTGAACCGGGCAATCACGTGATCTGGTACAACGACGGATGTGGGGAGCTATAGGTGTGGTCCAGCAGGTACGGGCTCACTTCACGGCTGCGATGGCGGTCTTGTCTAATTTGTTTACCTTTGCCCACACGAGCTTGATAGAATTAAATTTGCAGTGGTACAGTGGGAGCCTGAGTACAATGCAACCGCCCCTACCAGCTGCATTGTCTAAGATGTAGCTCAGAAAGCTTCACTTTACAGATGCTACCAACTAAAGCAGCTGCTTTTTCATCATCCTTTTGCATTAGGTGATGTTTTTGCTTTTGAGCCACTCCAAGCTGTCGTCGGCAATTTCTCTTCTCGCTGGGTATGGTAAAGTGCATTGTCCAAAACAATGGTTCTACCAGCTGGCAACAGAACGTCATTCAACCATCCCACGAAGCGATTTCCATCCATTTCTTGGTGGTAGGTGCCTATTTTTTCGCCTCGGAATACACCCAAGCAGCCGTCAATGAAGCCGTCTTCGCTGCCAATGTGTGTCACAATCAGGCGCTGGCCTTTTCCAGGCGGTTGTTTCAGACCCGTCGACAGGCCATTTGCTCGAGTGTACAGGCGTTCGAGCTTCGGCACCACGGTGTCTGTCCACATGATGACGACCAAGTGTGTCCCGCCGTCATTCATGTGTTGTCCAGGAAAAAGATCTTTCGGCTTTCCGTCTGGTAGCGCTCCACGTCACGAAGGTAGCGATTCCGCCATTCAGCGATGTCATCCTGGTCGATAAGCAGTGAATCGTGGCTCCTCTTCTCATGCTTGAATCCGATCTCGACAAGCAGGCGATGCACAGTACACTACGTCAGTGATGGGGGATCCATATGCTTCGAGAACTCGTTATCTACTCGACCATCGATATCTCATTGCAGCGAAAGAAATTGTGCACATGACCTCAGCGCGCGCAACGTGAAGCTGTCATACTGCGTGCTGCGTCTTTTTTTCTCCACATTTCGTGGGCGCTTTTGCGAGGGCATCGACATTTTGCGACCCGAAATATGCAATGCTTCAACCTCCCTCTTCACGTTGAAGACTGTGCTTTCGCTGACACCGAGCATCTCGGCGACAAACTTGGTTGTATCCTCCACGCTGCGTTCAGGCTCCCTGTCACTCCAATACATGTAGCAGTGGGGGCTCATGTTGCGTGAATCCCTATTCAGGATGTGGCCACTCTTGTTCTTCTTGGTGGTGTGTAGGGAGCCTCCACGTACCGCGTTTTTAGAGTGGTGACGTCTCTGACAAAATCGCCGCAGGCCACAGCCAAATCTGGCGGAAGAACCGTGAGGTAAAAGCCGCCGCTAAATTTGGCGGGCAGCCGTTTTGATTCTCTGCGAAGGTTCAAGAGCGCTTAAACCGCTTCTGCATTCTTTTGCCACGCAGAACTCCCGCTAATTTGCCCACTCGGAAACGTTCTGAGCCGGTACTGCTGTTACCGGAGTCCGATTTTCAGTGTGTGGCTCTAATTTGACTTCAAAATGGCGACGATGGAAGGTAGGAAGGCTGCGTTCTTGGCAAAATCTGGCCGTAGCTCATTCGTTCGCTGCAGTGATTCTGTTCGGCAGCGACATGGGTATTCAATGGGATCGGCAGAGTTTGTTTAGCTTTCATGTCGTCGCTACTGGGAACAGTGACAGTCCCACACACACAATGCAAACTAATGCGCAGCATCAAAGATTGTCTCTTTTTGCATGCGCTTAGCACCTAATTGCCGGCAGCAGACAGTACTGTGGAGCGCAACCACGCACTCTAGCGTTCACGCTAAGACGTGTATGGCCCTGACGTCGCATTTGCTTTTACCTAGTGCGATATGCAAGCAAAACTGACCTTGAAAGAAAGCTTTCACTGCTATCTCGACCCAATTGCTCAGTTTCACGATAGCTAGCTCATGCTGTCCATTTAAGTGGACATGACAATATGCAGTTTCCGAAGCCCATGTTTTGTTTCTGCTCCACAGTTGTATGTAATTGAGTACAGGAAAGAAGAAAAAAGATATCCGTGCTATACAGTGTGTTAAATATTAAAGGTACATGTTACTGGGCTAATGGGTTACTTTATGTTCTGAAAGGGCACAAGAAAAACAGTAGGCGACCCTAATCTTTGATTTTGGTGTCTTTTAGTAACACTCGCACCTCGGCGTTGGTGTTATGTGCATTGGTGTGCGGCAATCAGTGATTTCTAGTTATTCCAGACACTTCAGTAACTCACCTTGTAACTACACTTATGCTCTGATAGAATATCTATAATGAAACCTATGAATTTTGTACTGTACTATTTCTTTTCTATATTTTTCTGATTTATTTAGTACTTCATCTCAGCTAATTAATTCGAATTATTCCAGACACTTCGGTAATTCAACTTGTAACTATATAAACTTATGCTCTCATATATCTATGATGGAACTCACGAATTTCGTGCTCTATTTTTTTTTTCTGTATTTCGTCCCCGGTCATCTCGGGAGGTGAACTGCAAGTGCTGCTCAAGAAACGAGTGTCACTCGATATTCATGCCACTAATAAAAAAAATTGGCTGGGGCTTAGCTAAGGTTAAGCCTGGATATCTCGAAGCGAAAAGGTTCGGTGATGCTTATGGTTTAGCTTTATGATTTAGCCTATGGATATGCTTACGGTTTAACTTATGGATATGCTTACGGTTTAGGTTATGCTTTATGATTTAGCCTATGGTTATGCTTACGGTTTAGCTTATGGTTATGCTATACGTCTGCCTTGTGTAGTTATGCAAATTGCTTATCAATGATGTATACCATAAGTTATGCAGGATTATTAAACTTCTTTATTCATCATTGTTGGGCACATTGTCTTGCGATTTCTGTACAGCCATAAACACAGCTCGATGATCAGAGTAGTAGCAAGCGGTTGTTACGGTTGTTACACATTGTGTAGAGTACACAGTTTGTCTCTGGTATACCAAGTCTGTGGTGCTTCCCCACTGCATGGTTTGTTCAGCAGGTGAACTCACCAACTCCAAATCAAAGGAGTCTTTCAATGGCACGTCAAGGGAGCCTGACGGACGGTTGAAGTCCCCGGCGACTACACAAAGTTCACCACTCGCTTGACTCGGTATCGTCGTAGCCACCACACGCACAACATCGTCCACTGTATTGTCAGGTGACATGTATACCGCTTGCACAGCTATAATAGTTCCTTGTAGTCGCACAGCGCACAATTCACCCTTGGTTTCAGCAACGGTCGGCGGGTGGATGGCTTCAATTCCGTTCACATAGATGCACACACCGGAGTTTCTGGTTAAGTCGACACGACTGGCGTAAGCAACCATCCTAAAGTTGGGGATTGGGACAGTCTCTGATCCCGCTGCAACACCAACCTCTCTAAAGAGGAGAACGTCAGCACTCATCAAGAGTCGGTCTCCACAGACGTCAGCCATATGATGAATTAGCGACCTGACGTTCTTCTTGTTGTTCGGGTGTTTCGGACGCTCGTTGAGCTTTCAGCCTTTCATTTCTTCGCTCCTTTTGAGCCAACTCCCGTGGTAGCACTTCTGTATCGGTAGTATCACTCTCTTCTCCTTCCATGTCGAATGCGCACGCCTATTCTCTGGCAAGCGGTTATATAGTCTACCTCCGCGATAAACATGCGCTTGGGGTGAATGTCAAATGATGACGCGTAGCGCGCGGCTACGAAAATAATTGAGCATGCACCAACATCCTCATCTCGAATGTGTAAGCCAGTGTGTCCGTCATTAAACAGCTGCAATTAAGCACTTTGCGTTGAGGGTCTTCACCTGCTGTCTTCGAAGCCTTCAAATTGTCTTCTGCTACTTGGAATTTCGCCCTTGAGTATGCATGATGTCCTTTGGCTGTACAGTGTATTTTGAGGAAGTGGTGGAGATCTCTGCAATACGTAGAATGACAGACAGAAGGTAAGCAACACTAGAGGCCTCAAAGCTATTGAATCTAGACTCTACGTTCCTTCGTATAAGCAATACTGGAGTCTGCAAAGCTTTATAATGGAGATGCTGCGTTCCTTAATGTAATGCATTTTTTTTTTGTTAAGGAAGCACTGTTATAAATGCTAAGAAACAAGGAACTTTCTACAGTAACGACTCCATACACAATTAAAACATGAAAACACGTATCTTCAGCCCAATGCAGAACAGCTAACAACGCTTGAGCGCATATAGCCTGCTGCAGAGGTTGAGAGAGAGTGCATTATTGCCATACTGCAAATATTGCAGGTTGTACCGCTTTAGAAATAGTTAAATTTCTTTTGTAAAAGTAGAGCCCCATACTTTTTCAGCAGTCGCTGCGCGTAACATAAAGCTCTCTGCCCCGAACGTCATGTGTTCATAGGCCACATTTCTTAATGAACCATTTTATTTTCTAAGTTCATCATTGTATCGAACGTGCCTCGGAGCTCGGACGCTACCGCGTCGCTGTTATCGCTGGCATCACCGCTCATTGCTGCGCATAAAAGAAAAAGAATGTGAAATGAAAGTCAGTGTGAGAAGGGGCAGGGCAGAGTTCTGACTTGTGTGGTAGAAGTGTGTTGCCAGCTTTGCGGGTAAATGTTGCCAGACTGCCAGCCAAGTTTGACGGGGCAAAACACCATAAAAATAACGAACGCAACGAGGCCGTCTCCGAAGCGTAGAGTTACCAGATCAGGAGTATAACGTGCGCACGCTCCCAGCTCCCTAGAGTACCGTAAAGTTGCTGCATAACTCGCGTGCTTTCGAATCGCTTGTTGCGGGCCCTGCTGTCCGACGGTATGAAGCGCTTTCTTTCGCTGCGCACGCTGTGGCTGGTCCGCGTGGGACGAGGCTTTCGCTGGATCTGAAACGGAGATGCGTTGCGTAACACTAGGGGCACTTTATATCGCTGCGCTAGATTGCAGCAACGGTAGAAAACGGTTGCATCGCCTTGCTTTGCATAGGCAGTCTCCTGGGGCTTACACTGCTCGCAATAAAGACTTTTCGGAAATTGAGACGCATTGCATAATGCTGGGAGCGCTTTATACCACTGCGCACTGTCGCTGCAACGGTAGGAAAGGGTTGCATCGCCTTGCTTTGCACAGGCTGTCCCCTGGGCCTTACGCTGCTCCCAATAAAGACTTTTCTGAAGCTGAGACGCGTTGCATAACACTCGGGGCGCTTTATATTGCTGCGCGCTCTCGCTGCAACGGTAGAAGAGGTTTGCATCGCTTTGCTTTGCACAGACAGTCTCCTGGGGCTTACGCTGCTCGCAATAAAGACTTCTGAAACTGAGACCTGTTGCATAACACTCGGGGCGCTTTCTATCGCTACGCGCGATCGCTGCAACGGGGCAAAGTATTTGCTGTGCCTTTATCTGCGTAAAAAATTTTTCTGAAACGCGATGCAAAACTCCAAGGGCTTGCTTTCTGGGTACACGTGCGGTTTCCACCGCAAGTGCGTCGCGCGCCGGCGGGGATCTATCGCTACCTGCAAGTTATTCTTACCTGCATAATACATATGCTTCTGCTTTTTGTCTGTGACCACGCAAGCACTGCAGCCTAAGAGCTTTCAGTCGTCACAGCTGCTTAATGTTTTTAAATATGCTGTGAACGCGGTTGAAAGCTGCAGTGAATGCAATTATTGCAGCTCGAGGTATATCTTGGTTGGAGAGGGCCACGGCCGGAGCAGCGCGACGTTTCTGAGCCCTGCCGATGCACCATTGGAGTGGCTCTGAATGGCTCGACGCTTGCCCCAAGACCTGAAGTACTCACGCAGTCTGACCTTCACGTCATCCCATTCTGCGCCACATAGATTCTCTTTGTTCTGCAGCGATATAAAGAGAATGGATTATACCTCCGCATTTGCCTGCCTGTGTTTTAGGAAACGGGGATTTAGGCGCCACGGTCTCTTCCCTTGCGAGACTATGTTAGAATCGGCAAACTGCAGAATTAGGAAACTGTGGTCGCTAAGAGCAGAAGGAATCAACCAAGAAGGATGCATACTGGAAGCTAGTGACGACGAGATGTAAAAACGATCGATGCGCCTCTGCAAGCCCCTTCTTGTCCAAGTCATTCCTGACTGTCCAGGGCAAGGTGTGAGCGCAGCAGAGCCGGCGAGGCTTTGTTACCGTTTCGGATGAGTCGGCACTTCGCCTTCTGCCACTCGCTCTCTATGCGTTGCGCATTTGCCCCTGTTAAAGGGTCCACAAAGTTGACGCTGTGATTGACGGTTTGCCAGTCCAGGTTCAATGGAGGTCCATTGGCGTCCGCAAGAGTGGGCATGCATTGATATGTAGCCCATTCGTCGCTGTGAACTGTGGTGCCTGGGAGGACATTTTTGGCGATTAGGGGGCCGAGGGTAGCAGCGTCCCTCTTGTCAACTTCGAAGAGCCTCAGCTGTTTTGTCTGAACTCACAGGATTCCAAAAATCCAAGGACCCCGGTCCGCTACACTGCCGTAGTTGATACGGCGCCTGGGAGGAACGTTGTCTCCAGCGAGGAGGCGACCTTGGTTTGATTTGCGTTTGCCACACATTCGGCACTCGTTGATCTGAACAACCTAGCCCACACCTTCCATCAGAGGCTGTTCTATTAGCTCAGCCAGCGCCACCTCCCTATTGTAGTTTCTCCAGTCCACACGGGTGGCATTGCTAATTTTAAATACGTTCTCCACCAGCTTTCTAGTGCTCCTGGAGGAGAGCCCATTAGCCAAGGCGTACGTCAACCAGATTATTTCTCTTCGTGAGAGTTTCACGTTGGGGCATCGCAGTATTGGTCCAAGCAAAAAAATGAGCCCTGCCCTTGCTGTGCATCAGAACCGCGAAGCTGTGAAAGCTGCTTCCTGTAGCGGTTGCATTCAAAGCCAGGTCTGGTACATTTTCTACACCGGCGATGGTATGTGAAGACTTCTCCCTCGCATCCCGGCTCGCTAGGATTGAACCCTAGATCCTTGCAGATGCCCCAGTAGTCAGACATCGGTGGACAGCCTTGATGGGTTCCGGTCCTCTGAGGTCGAACTGTCAGTGTCGGCACCAGCCCGACTCTGGCAGAAAGGCCTCTTCCACGGCAGGGTCCTTGAGGATGTCCGAAATCTCCAACACACTTGGGTCCATCCATGGCGTCATCATGGCGAAATTAAATAACGAGACGAAATTGTTGCGGTATTTATAAGCCCCTACGTGGATGCGGGGGAGGGGGACTCGGATGAAACGACACCAAATAAGGAGATATCGAAGGCACCTGCTGCAGTAACGAGAGGGAGGAGGGCTCGAGTTCAGTGGTCATGGGTCACATGGTCGTGATCACGAGGTAGGCAGTTCAAAACAATACCACATAAGGGAACGCCAATTGAATACCCTGGAGCGAGGAGTTAACCCGGGAGTTAACGAGTGAGGAGGGCTGGCATGAAGTGCTACCAAATAAGGATATCGAATGCAGCCGCTACGTGAAGGCGGCGCATGTCACATGGTGTGGCTGTCGATCCACGTAACCCGGGTTCTATTGGCGTTCCATTACATGTGAACAGTGATGTAAACGGCGACCCTAGCAGTGTCTAAAACGTAAAATTCAACTGACAGACCATCGGATCCTGGACTGCGATTATGCTTCATAGACTTCAATCGAAAATAGCTCGTCCTCATCTATGGCTGAGTCACATACTTGTGGCAGCTCAGCTGGTGAAGCAAAAGGAAAAACAGCTGGAGAGGCAACTGATTCGGCATACAAGGTCATGTAAAGCTGCCTCGCCAGTGCAAGAACTCCATCTGGTGAATCGACTATGCTACCATCACTTGGATCTATTAGGGAAGAGAGAGTCGTGCTCCTCCTTGAAAGATGCCTACGTAGGACGTTTCTGCTGCACCATGCTTCCATTTCTCACAGCTCTGCTCGGGTCGTGGCCCTCAAGCCAACCCAGCATTGCTGCAGGAGAATCCGAAGTGCCTTTTGGAGTGAGGTCAGCGCCGGAGCAACACCAGGCCCGCCCGACAGTGGCCTCGAGAGCAGGAGAATCACGTCGGAGACGATTTTAATCTCCTCACGCGCCCGACGCTTGCCCCAAGACCTGAAGTACTTACGCAGTCTGACCTTCACGTCATCCCATTCTGCGCCACATAGATTCTCTCTGTTCTGCAGCGATATAAAAAGAATGGATTATATCTCTGCATTTGCTTGCCTGTGTTTTAGGTAACGGGGATTTAGGCGCCACGGTCTTGTCCCTTGCGAGACTATGTTAGAATCGGCAAACCGCAGAATTAGGAAGCTGTGGTCGCTAAGAGCAGAAGGAATCGACCAAGAAGAATGCATACTGGAAGCTAGAGACGACGAGATGTAAAAACGATCGATGTGCCTCTGCAAGTCCCTTCTTGTCCAAGTCATTCCTGACTGTCCAGGGCGAAGCACGCGCCAAGCATCGACCAATTCCAGCCCATTGACGAGCTCTCGCTGGACAGCATTTCCACGCATATCTTTAGCTGATGGAGTCCCTCTACGGGAGACGCGATCAACCTGTTCTAACACACAGTTGAAGTTGCCTACAAAAATTAGCCGAGAGGGGCCTACCAAGTAAGGGTCTAATGCAGCGACAAACTCTCTGATCTCTAGGCTGGTTTGGAGCATAAACATTAACAATTCGAATGCCACAATCAAGATCCAGCGAGAAGATGCAGCCCTTGGCATCCCTGGCATGACAAAAAACAAGGCTGTCGAAATTCGGCATCAAAGTGATGGCTGTACCCCGGCTGCCCGACTCCCCATAACTCCAGAAAGACCTGGTGCGAAAAATTCTATCAAAGTCGCTGGTCTAGCCTAACCTGTGGACATAAGTTTCTTGGGGTACGAAAATATCTACCTTGTTGGGTTTAGCAAAGTTGACAACCTCTAACTGTTTGTAAGCTCGAGACAAACCACTACAATTGAAAGAAGCTATAGTAAGGGAAGGAGCCATATTGGGAAGAGAAAATTTAGCGGAAAGATAATTAAAGCAAAGGAAACAAGAAAAAGTTAGAGAAAATAAGAGCTGGCTAGTATTGAGTAATACTAGCCGCTTAATATATACAAGCTAGAACTACTTGTGAGAGTCTCCGAAATTGGAGACCCCTCATTAGTAGAATCATAGTATCTGTCTGACAGTTTGGAGCAGTCGCATCGAACCCTATTATAATGCACACAAGGTGTGAAATCCTCCATGTCCGAAGGTATGTCACTATCAGAGGCGGAATCTGTATGGTCTACGGCAGTGTGCTTGGATTCAGGCACGCCAGCCTCTGAGGTTTGGTGCACAGGGCACGGGATGAACTGTAAATGCTTGGCGTGTCTCAAAGGTATTTCGGCGAGATCCCGTTCACTCTGTGAAAGAACAGAGCACTGCAGATTCGAGTGAAGCTCTTCCGCTAGACTGTGAAACAAATTTGTGACGTTGGACAACAGGGCTCCGTCACTTTCTACAGCTTTGATAGCCTTTGCGATGGGTCCCAGCAAAGTATGGCATGATTTCAATGCGACGCTTCTGGCATTTTCACTCATAGTGTAAGTCATTGTGGACTCCTTCAAATCGCTCTTCTGGCATGACACACCTAGATGAATGCCGTCCCCTGTTTTCAAGAGCACTTTCATCACACTATGATTGCGATACTGTCAACAGCACCCGTATCAGCATCATCCGCGTTGGCATCACCTCTGAATTCGTCAGTTGGTACATCCTCTGGTTCGCGTTTTATTCCTTGTTCTTGCTCCCCTTCGACTTGTAGCTCTTCTGCTGGATTCTTCTGCCTGACCGCAAGGAGCATCGCCTTATGGTCTGTGAAATGGCAACTGCAGTACTTGACCTCTTTAACCGTGCCCTGGTTATGGAATGCGAGATCTATACACGTACTGCGGTTGGTCGAAATTGCGCTCATAGGAGTAGCCATCTGAAAATGTCCTAGATATCCGAACGTTCTGATTGAAATCTCCAACAACCAACAACGTCTCCTTCCCAATCCAGGGCTGCAGCTTTCTCACGATAAGGTCTGCCGCTGCCGTCTCACCGGTTCCGGGCGCGATGTATATACACGCAACTACCACACTGTCAAGTCGCACAGCACAAACATCACCGTACTCGTAGACCTGTTGGACCAGGAAAACTTCCTCCGCCTGCACCTCTCGTTTGACATAAATGGCCACACCGGCAGCGCTGTTGTCGGAGTGCTTCGCCGCGCTGATGCAGCGATGCCCATCGATTTCGTAGGGAGACTTCCGCTCCATCCAGGTCTCGTTGAAACAGTACGGTAGTGTTTGCGAGAACAAAATCCTTGGCGACGTCCAGAGAGTGTGCACCCAGGGAGTGCACGTTGACACAGCCCACGGTGACAAAATACTCTGCCAGCATCGTCGGAGTCTCCTGAAGTCGTCGGCAAGAGCACGATCCGGGTTGCCCTTGAAATGGTGGAACCGATGGTCGTTGTCCTTGTTCGTCAGGTGCAACCCGTCGATGGTGGTAACCCTGCTGAGAGCGATGTACACGAGCTTCTGATTGTGCGACTTTGAGTAATCGACCACAACCTCATCGTAGGTGCCACCCTGAGATTTGTGAATGGTTATTGCACTCGCCTGGACCACGGGGAATTGCTTGCGCCTGACGGTTATGTGGCCCAGACCGTTTCCTTTCAAGTGGCACCCGATGGTGATGAGCTTGATGGGAACCCAATTACCGCAAATGTCAGGATCGTTGGTTCGGTAGCGTCGTCCCTTCAGCAGGGCCGCTGGGCCCACACCAGTGGGAAACTCTATCCATAAGCGCAGGGGGTTGTTATCTGTGTCCCTTTGCACATGCCAGAGGATCCCCACACTACCATTGACGAGGCTGTCCGATACGTAGATGTTTTATATGACCATGTAGGGCTTCTCAAGGCATAGCAGGATGTTAGGGGCCAAGTTGGCCATCTCAACTTTGGACATGGTGGCGACTGGCGTGCGTGTACTCCTTGTCGGACCTGTGCCCACAAATGGTGTCTATAGCCGGGCAGTGTATCGTGTATTCGGTACAGGCCTCGGTGGTCGCGATGTTAAGGGCGTCAGCACCTTTGTTTGTGTAGAAGAGGCGCATCCAGATGGGCATTTGTTGGCGGCTTCTTCGGTGGTCACAAAGCGGCTTTCCAAGAGAGACACCTCGTCCACAGCGAGCCCTATCCCGTCCCCGATCTTGGTCAGTATGGTGGCAAACCTCTCATCGCTCTGGCGCATGACATGTTTGAGTTGGAAGTAGGAGAGGTTATGCCACGGCATAATTTCCGTATCAAGGACACGCTGGTGCAATTTAGACCTCCTATACACCTCAGCTGCTCTGACCGGCGGTAGCTGCCTCAAGTCGCCGCATAGAATGACATCGAATCCGCCAAAGGGTTGCGTGTACTTGATGGAGATTGTGCAAAGTCTCTGATCAATCAGCACGAGCGTGTCCGCCGACATCACACTGATTTTGTCGATTATGATACATTTCACGTCTTTGAAGATGCAACAGAAGGAATTAGCGTCGGTCGAGCTGAGACCCCAGTCTGAATTCTTGCCAGATGTGATGAGTTTGAAGGCGGCATGCACTCTAACCCCACCGACTGCCACGGCTGTTTTGCCGGTGGTCGCACAGGCAACGAAAGAGGTGATGCTCACATCCCGGTTTCTACTTCTGAAATAGTGGTTGTAAATGTCCGTTATGGTGCGTAGTACGAACATCTTGCCACAACCGGCTGCGCCGGTAAAGGAGACTTGCTCCGAGTCGGGCGTGGTCAGGCGATGAATGACTTCGCGCATGATCTCAAATTGGCCCGCATTCATCATCCTCATTCGATGCAAGGAGACATTGGTGGGCATGATGTTGGTGCGCATATGGACGGCTGGACATCTCGCGGCAGCCGCTTGAGCGCTCTCGTGCTGAGCCTGTTGCACGGCTGTTCCTTCGCCGACCTCACCGAGGATGTCGGAGTCGTCATTTACGTCCACGAGTAGATCGGTCATCCTGCCCCCCACCTCTGTCTGTCTGTCGAAAGCCTCTCGCTGAGCAACTTCTATGTTGATTATGTTTTTACAAAGCTCTTCCATTTCTGCAAGATCAATGTGAGGACTGCTGAAGCGAGCTTTGACAGCCAGGATTTCCGACAAGCAGTTGTCGTAAATTTCGACGAACTTATTCTTGTCTAGGATAACCACCTCAAGGCGAAACGGGTGGAAGAGAAGCACGTGCTCGCGCTTAATGTTGAGCACGTTGGACACTGAATAAGCATGGTAGCGAAGAACCACAGGGTGTGCTTTGGTCGGCTGTTGTCGTTGAACAACGTCAAGCGTTCGAGGTATGTGAGCACAGCTTAATCTTCCGGGTGGTCCTCATATTCTGTATGGTCGTTTTGCACCGCACGTCCATGCTGCTCTCATCCAACCCATCACGATCCATCAACTCCTGACTCTTGCAGATGCGAACTCGTTCCTCCGGCCACGAGGTGTTGGCTGTGACCACGACGCGACTCGCGTGCGACATGCCGAGGCCAAGCAGATACCATGCCGCCTCCTGCACCAACATCTCGACTGCTTTCAGCATCTTCACGCTGAGTTGAGGGCTTGGGTGTAGGTGACGCTCGAGTGTGGAGATTCGTCCACAACTGCATGGAGGTCTTTGTGCAGGTTCGATATGCCTTGGTTTGCCTTGTTCACATATTCGACCACATACGTATGCCGCACACGCGTACACATCTGGGACCATCTGTAGGTCCATATTAGAGTTCAGTACAGACGCTATCCACGGGTTGAAGAAATTGAAGTAAACTTGCTCACAATTCTGTTTCAACATCAGAGTCAGGCGGGAAATGCCAGCACGTACGATTGCAATGTACTCTTCAGCATCTGCAATGTTACTGTGGCGGCGCATATCCTGGATCGATTCGTAGACTGTTGTTTCAAGAGCGTCGTGAATCTTGTTTTACCTCTCCTTTAACTTTTTGTGAGACTTCTTTTCTTCTTCAGTATGGGCAGGCGGGAGTGGGATGATCACTCGAGTTTCTTACATCGGCCAGAAAGGCTCGTTAAACTGACATTTTGTTCTACCCCTATTGCAAAACCCAGTGCCACTGGGACCCAGTGCACGGGATTATAGGCCCAGTGCCGCGCGCTGGATGCTGGGGCGCTGGGCAGGCGCAGCATACTGGGATGCGCTGGCTACTCGTGCGAAAAACAGCTTTAGCGCGTTAAATATGTGGTGCCTGAACACCGTATATATTTTTTTCAATACAGAAAGCAACAAAGAGCATTTTAGTGCAATAAAAAAAAAATGCTCCGACAAGGATTCAATCGTTCGACCTACAGATCTCAAGCCCGGCACTTTACCGCTACGCCACGCCAGCAGATGAATATAAGGGGTTAATTTGCCATGTCAGAATCGAAGCAGTTTTAGTTTTGTAGAGCTACGTCTCGCACAGACATGGTAGATGCGCTATCGCCCAGCAACTAAAACTTACGCCTGTATTACAAAGAAAAATTTGCTGTCCGTATTCAGCAGCATGCTGGGAAGTGTCACAACATCAATTTTCACTTGCAATTGGTATTTTCACTTCGAAAAAATTCCTAAATGAGCTGCCGACCGGGGACACTGTATGGGCTGTTACTGCCGATTTCGATAGCCGTTTCTTGTTTTTCACGCGATGGATATGCAACGTTTTCTTAGTTCAGTGATGCTTTTCAGTCAACACATCTGTCTAGTCATAAATCCAAGTCTCTGAATACCTGCTGTAAACACGCTGTGAATAGCATTTGGAGAGATATCTCCCTGCCTTACGCCTTTCATTATTGGGATTTTGTTGCTTTCTTTATGGAGGACTATGGTGGCTGTGGAGCCGCTATAGATATCTTTCAGTATTTTTACATACGGCCATACGGCTCGTCTACACCTCGATTCCGTAATGCCTCCATGACTGCTGAGGTTTCGACTGAATCAAACGCCTTCTCGTAATCAATGAAAGCTATATATAAGGGTTGGTTATATTCCGCACATTTCTCTATCACCTGATTAATAATGTGAAAACGGTCTATTGTTGAGTAGCCTTTACGGAATCCTGCTTGGTCCTTTGGTTGACGGAAGTCTAAGGTGCTGCTGATTCTATCTGCAATTACCTTAGTAAATACTTTGTAGGCACAAATACAGCCTAGCAAATTTGACACTTTTGAGCATGTATATCAACACCAACTGTTATCACGATTTCCAGATCCATATAACATGCAACACAGACTGGTAATTCATGCTGATTTGCACGAAAAATATTAATGTATTTATTGCATGCTACAATACAGAGTACAAGATATACATAAATCACATGAAATCTAAACATGCACATTCACCAAACACATCGGCAAGTACAAGAACATGTACATTTCCCACAAACGTAATTAAAAATATATGTATTGATCAAATCTGTTCTTATTAGAGAAGAAGCCATGTATAGGAGCACTGAAAGGCCCGAGTTGACCTCACAGTGTTTTGGGCCACATAAAGTCATAAATTTTCACTATTAAGCTCCAATGAACAAAAATTCAAGTTTTGATGCCTTGAAAAAAGAAAGTATATTGCAAAGGTCAATTAGGAAAGTAAATGAAATGCTGAGCAAACACACAAGAAACACACCTGTTATTTTGTACACCAATGTCATGGCAAAGCATTATGAACAGTTTGGAAAGTCGATGTAAGGCATAACTGGCCAACATTTTTGAGATTGAAACAATATTTTCAAAGCATAGATGTGCTTTAAATAAGGTTTAAGCCAAGAGCATTATTGCGAATTTTATCTTTCCAACAAGATTACTTGAGCACAAAAAATATGTAGAATTTTTTAGTGCCTAAATAGTTTTCTTTCTTTTGTGAAGCGAGAGTTCTCTGGGCTAAAAGTGCTTTGTAGCAGATTTTCTAATTACAATGCCGGTTTCTTTCAATTTTTGTTTTGTAACCCGAAAGCACTGGCCTGTTATACAATATGTAGTTTGAAAATGCGTTCTTTTCTTACTATAAAACAAAAGACTGAATATGCCACATTTACTACTGTTTGAGTGCAAAGTGCAGTATCATTTGAGGCCTGATAAAAACAAACCACTCTTGATTAAACTATTTTGCTGAGCATAAAAGGTGGACAGTGTTTTAAAATACATTATAAATTTCTAAATTATTTGCACTTAGATGCGGTAATGCAAGATTAGGGCTTGATGTAGCATATGAGTATGCAAATGAGCCAATATGGTTTATTAAATCAGCCATACTCTGGTTATTAAAAACACAGGCACAGGCAGTCATGCATAAGTTCAAGTTAAATATCACACTGTTAACATTTGCCAGCAAGTATTGGTTGTATCAAACAGTATAAATATACTGAACAGTGTATATTAATTTACTGAAAATTAGAAAAGATCTGGTACACATTTCAGCTGCAAAAATGCAATTTATGCAGCAAGCGGCGTTTAACTTTCAAAAAAAAAAAATACTGTTCGCGTTTAAGCGCGAAATGCAGGGACTCCATTCTTTGAGCATCTTGACCAATAAATGCAGCACATGGCTATGCTGGAATCTTGCATTATCAAAATAAGAAGGGATTCATGAGAGTTCAGTCTGCAATTACACATGTATGCTGCGGAAAATTTCATAAGGCAACAATCTTAATTATGGTACCGGGCACATTACACAACTTAGGTAACTGGGCAAGACAAGTGAAAGGTACGAGAAATTTGTTTTGCAAATTTAGGAATTACATGTTACCGTGAACACTAAACCACTATTTCATTGTGAATACATGGCACATACAGCAGCAAAAGCAAATAAATTTACAATAGCCTTTTCACCATAGAATATAAGAGAGAATAAAATTTATAGACACTACCAACGACATCTCTCAACAGCAGACATTTGTCCAAAAGCGTGTATGTGACCTTAGTATAAAATTGACATGAAATCTGCAATATATGTGTGCATCACACTTTTAAGCACTGCAGCTGACAACCTTATGGGATATGGCGCATTAAGACTGAGATACACAAGAGATGAAAAAATAATTGTTTCTAAACATTATTACACTAGGAGACAAAGAGTACTGTTTTACAGAGAGTGCACACAAAATGAAAATGAGGGAACCCCCAATGGCATTTTCATCTGCCCTGTATTACATGCATCCAGCCCAACGATCTCCAATGCAGTTTATTAGGCCCTTTCTGTATCCTGAAATTTATTGTGTTTTTCTTATTTACTAATTGTTGTGTCGGCAGCGGCAGGCAAGTGGGGGCGCGCGGCGAGCGCCGACGCAGTGAAGGAGACTCGGAGCTAACTGCTCCTGATGAAAACCGGAACGAAGACTCAGCCGACCCGCGGCCGTTTATTACTAATAAGGGCTTCACACGCCAGATGACACCTCCTGATTGGTCCCAGCTCGTCACATGACAGAAGGGGGGTGCGCCATCTAGCTAAACTACTATGAAACATAAATGTACGATAACACAGAGATCTGACAGGGGGCGACACTATACTACACTAATTTAGCAAGAACTGACAATTTGGCATACTTTCCTGGAAAATTCAGCATGTGTTGTCAACTATTTCCCTTAGAGCACGCCCCCTTCTTTCAATGGGATAGCTTGGCAATATGCTGACAAGTAGTATTCCCTTATTTAAACTTATGTTCCTACCTCATGCTCTAAATTGTGACGTCCCTCCTATGCAGTTGATGTTGGTCTGCGACTATTTACATGGTCCTTTCTGTCGCCTCTCAAATATAGCCTGAAATTTCTTGTCTCCTAAAACAATCATCTTTACCGCCCAAAACATATTGGACGGCTACCCCTCACTGGGGGGGGGGGGGGGGGGGATTGTATATAAGTGTTCACATATTCAATGAACCGCAGAGCCACAACCATTTCTCAGCCTGTGTTGCCACTACCCGCATGAGTCGCAATGGCAGTAAATTTGGCTACCCGCCCTCTCTCGCTTAAAAGTACATTTTGCCACGTGGAAAGTGACCACAAGCATTGCATTTGATTGAATGAGTGCTCATGTGATTTTTTTTTTCTCATCTTGTGATGGCTAGGCTCAACATGGTCAAGTTGTTTGAAAACTGTCCAGCCCCAACCACGGAGCAAGAAACATTTAGGAGTGGAAAGTCCGCTGTTTGCGGCGACCAGAAAAGGTCACAAGCCCGCGGAGCTGTTATCGTGCTGGCGGCCTGGAAAGAAATTACCGCGGTTGAGAGCGCGCCGTAGCAGCCGTAGCAGCCTGCCCGGGCGCTGCACTTTTTTTTTTCGCTGCGGCTTCTACGACGCGCCGCATGGCGCTGCCACTGTATACGGCCCCGTCGGCGCATACAACAATTGTGACTTTATCTGGTCGCCCGCGCTCGCTCGCGCTGACGGGAGTTTCACCTCCTAAATGTCTTACTTCGTGGCCCCAACCAATACTTTGTGTAGTTTCATAACTATGAAACATTCATGTTTCAAGACTTGTCCCAAATTAAGCACGAGACAGAGTTCCATGATGCAGATGAGGAAAGGTTGTGCGTGGAGACAATGATAGGCCTGCTTTTGCTGCAAAACTGTGTGAAATGAAATGTGCTTGCACTTTTCATAAGCAGCTAGCTCAGCACAAGAAATAGGCGCATCGCCCACGAGAGGTCCTGGTTTCTCGTAATTTTTTCAGGTCCCTTGCACTCTAGATTGCAATCCGGCGCATTTTGATTTTGATATTCTATTCAAAATAAAAACAGCTCAAATTTTAAGGTTTTGAGATTTATATGGGAATAAATGAAAGGTAGAAGAGTAATGCAATGAGCAAATAACAAGCTCATTGGAGAAAGTAAACAAATATTCATTTCCTGCAAATAAATTGGTAGCAGGAAGGTTATACGAAATTAGCACTGAATGCACAATGAAGAATATGATGCTGCAAATCCCCATCCGTGAATATTCTTGCAGAAAGAAAATCCTCATTATAAAAGGCCATCAAGAAAATGCAAGTGTGTACTTTGGATCAGCAGTTATGCCTGCAGTATGCACTGTACCATCGCCAATATTTAAAACCACCCACAACTGCACATGATATGAAGCTTAGGCCTCCAAGGAGCCTCAGTTTTAAGCTATAACTTGACTTATTATATTACACTACACACCTGTATCTACTTACTATGTTGTCTTCCCAACTGCTTCCAAGAAGACATCAACCATCTGTCAAAAGGCGAACGCAAGTGGCTCACTCTTGATGGAGGGCACCAAGGCTGGGCATTGGTAAACTGCTGCTATCCCCTGCATGACCTGCGAGAAACGACGCTTTAAGTTCAAGATAAACAAATGCTATTAGAACAAAAGCAAGATCATTGGCAATGAGCCTTGTTTCGTTTGCACGAGAAAAGCCAAAATATGGACTTCGGGCTGCTTACTGAAAAAGAAGCAAGCCTCCTTCCAGATGTTGCAGTCATGCATTAAGATTGTCTAACAGCTGCATGTTTTTATGCTCATATGCTGCTGTTGCCACTGTGCCAGCATGCTTTGCATAGTTTATTATTTCAAGTTAAATTGATTAATGTGTTTTCTTGGCAAACAGCACCAGCAACGAAGTAGCTTACTTTGCACACATACTCCCTTTTGAGGAGTGAATTCACACACACACACACACACAGGCCCCTACACATGAGCAGCTTCCCCCGCTTGACACACATTCACTTTTTTATCCTTTGACACTCCTACTGCTAAGGCATAAAGACTCCTTTGTGTGACCAACTCCAAACTCGTGAACCTACACTTTCAGCTTAAACACTTTCTCGAGAGCCAGGGCAAGCCTTCTAGCTTCCACAGTGCTCCAAACTGTAGTTATGGATTTCAATAGGGCTATAGGCGACAGCTCTAGAAAGGCATACAAACTACCCAGAAACCTAAAGCTTGTATGATACCTCTAAAGCACAACAAAAATTTCCAAAATTCATTAAAGCTCCTGAAGCCAGCTGCTATATGCGTAGAACGTCTCGAAGAACCTACCATTCACAATTTCAGCGGTTGTCTACATCAACGGAAATGTAGGCCAATGGGAAATCCACGCTTTTAAGGTCAGAATTAGTGTACTGGCGAAACACACTACCAGATTTCTTACTAATTTATTTATGCTCTGGATGTAACATTCCTTTCACAATAACAATCAAGGATATCGATTCATAAGGGCAGAGGGGAAAAGGAGGAAGCGTATATCTGACGCCTTCCCACTGGTCCTCCCAAGAAACGGTGCCTCATACAGCAGTCGTCCAGGGTGGCTTGAAACCAAACTCGGCTTTCAGGCGGGAACACTCGCTGCACCAAATTTGAAGAGTTTTATTGCGAGTAGAACTCCACCGCCCTTATGCAATACATACACACGCACACACAAATATACGCACTCTCAAAGCGCAGACGCTAAAGCGCGCGTGCACACATTGATAAACACAAACAAGCACACATACATACAGGCAGACACGCTAACACGTGCACGCACACCCAGCGACCCACACAGAAACGTGCACGCGCACACAAACACGCTCACAAAACACGTTCGCACAAGACACACACAAACACGCCGGCCCATACAAGCCGGCATGTACGCGTGCGCGCGCACACACACAAAGCGAGCCGAGCGCACGCACACACACACAAATCGAGCGGGAGCGCGCACACACGCACAAAGCGAGCCGAAAACATGCTGAAGGCGTCCGGCAAGCAGCAACAGCAGCACGCGACCGCATCGGGGAGAACCAATACCGCGCCGGTTCTTTCGAAAGGTGGCAAAGCCAGTCGTCCTTTTTCTACGCGATGCAAAAGGAGTGACAGAGGGTGGACTTGAACTTGGTGCAGACATCCGCGCGGTGGCCAGGTGCCAAGCAGTTCGTGCAGGCCTCGGCTTTCAGGCGGAACGGGTGGCAGCGGTAGACCCCGCAGTTGAAGACGATAGTGGAGGGAAGGGTAAAGCGCCGAGGAAGGTGATGAGGATGGATTCGGAGCACCCCATCTGGCGTGCATCAGCGATGGCGTAGGGGGTGTTCACATTCATGGATTGGAGATCTTGGACGATCTCGTCCTGGGTTTGGGAGTCCAGGGTGTTGTATATGATGTCGCGAAGGGCGTTGTCGGGTGCCGCCATGCAGGTACGCAGGGGGTCAGAGATGGCAGCCAGGCGGAGTTCCGAGACCCGAAGGTAGAGGCGAGTGCGCGGCTCTAATGGAGTGCTGACAGTAAGGGAGTTGTACGGATTTATCCGTACACGGTCGGCGGTGCGGGCAGTGGTGTAGTCAATGGTGGCAAGAGTGCAAAGAATTGCGGAGGTCAAACCCTCCTCCCGGTCTGAAGACGATCTTGAAATCATCCGCTGGGAGGCAAGGGAGGGGAGCGTGACGACGGAGAGTGGTAGTGCAATGGCTCTTCGATGGTAGCGAGGCAGGCGGTGGCGAGACGATGCACTGGTGGGCCGCGGCAGCACGGTGTGTTTTCACGGCACGGATCCAGCGTGAGTCGGCTTCAAGCTCGGCAGGGGTGATGGAGACGTCTTCGACTTGTTATTCCATGTCGGCGGCTTGGAGGCCTGTGCACGGTATTGGCGTAGGCCGCGTCGACAACAGGCGTCGCGCCGTCCTGGTGTCTCGTCACTCGAAGTGAGATAGGGAAACATGGACGTCGGGCAGGGGGAATAATCCTACGGCATGCACGATGCAGCGCGGTAGGCGCGGAAGGACGCGCAAAGCACGCGACATCGGAGAGCCACGCGGCTCGTGCAGCACACGCCGGAGCGGTGTGCAAGCACGTCCTGTGAGAGTTGGGCGCGACTGGTGAGGCGAGGTCGTCGGAGCGAAGAGCTGCGTGACCCCCGCTAACAGCGTGTGTGTGTGTGTGAGTGATTTTTAGGAAAAGGGAAGAGATAAGTGCAGTGCCGTAACTGACTCTCAGGCGAGGTCACCTCAACGCCACAGCACGAGGAAAGGGAAGTGGGGCGTGAAAGAAGGGAGAGAAATAGATAGCCGAGTCGGGAGGACAGAAGAAGGTGGCAAGTAAAAGTTAAAAAAATACATAGTAACGAAGCGTTTGCGGGGCCTAAAGCCGCGCTTTTAGGTTTGTTGCGTCACACAATTCAATCAGGACCGAAAATGCATGCTCGATGATTGAACTGTGAGCATTGGGGAAGAGTAGGCACAGTAGAGTGTTGGATGGTAGGCCCAGTGATGATACTCGGAGCAGCTCGGAGCAGGCAAAAATGCTTTTCGGAGCAGTAAAACTGGCTTTCGTAGCAGGCAAAAATGCCTTTCGGAGCAGTAAAACGAGCGTTCGAAGCAGGTGTCTGTTGAAACAATTGCAAAACATATGTGCAGCTTTAACAGCAAGCAATAGGAAAGCAAGAAATGCTGAGTGGTGTTCTATCATAGCCAAAATATAACAAACGCCACTTATTTTAATTATTAATACCACCAGTTAGTCTAGCTTTAACTAAAGTTGTCAGACAAACAATGTGTAAATATACAATTATTGCACTTTGTTATAAAATGTCTTAAGGCAACAAGACTATCACAGCAGCTTGGGCAAATATTTGCACGTACTTGTACAGGAAAGATCACAGGAACAGATCCTCATGATTAAATATCACAGCAGTGGCCTTTCACAAAGGAAATAGAATACACTCACATGGGTGAGGCAATGTGACTATGAAACAAAGAAATGAATATATGCTCATGGGACTAGCACGACTTGTGAACAAACGTTTTACAGAAAGGAATACTCAAAATAGTGAGGCAACGTGACTAAAGAACAATCCTCTTACGAGACAAATCAAGGAATACAATTATCCTAGTGAGGCAACATTACTAGCAAGCAAACCTTGTTGATAATAAAGCAAGGAACCCAGTAATGAGGGGCAGCATGACTAGAGAACAACCTTCTTACAAAACTAAGCAATACACTCAGCCAAGTGGAGCAGCATGACTAGAGAACAAGCCTTTTACAAAACATACCAGAGAATACACTCACTTCAGTGAAACAGCAGGACTAGTTAACTGTGTATATAGCAATGAGTGAAGCAGCTTGACTAGCGAAAAAACCTTTAACAAAAAAAGAAAAAAAAAATGCACAGAATACACTCACTTGAGTGAAACTGCATGACTAACTGTACGGACCTAAACATACCACGGCGGGAACAATAGTACCTTGACAGAGAACCCCATTGATGAAAACATATCTTCTAAGTTTAAGCAGACATTATGAATATACAGAAGCACAACAATAAATATGAAGAAAATTCTGGTTATGTGCTCTAATAAACTGCCAACTAAAAAGTCCAATGAAGAAAATTCGCACAAGTTTCAACATCAGTCAGGCTTGTGTCCACAAAACTACTGTGAAACCCCGGAAAAGTACTTCACGTGCGTGCAGCCACTTTTCTCCTTTTACTATCAGCCATCTTTTGAAGGGACACTGCAAGTCTAGATTTGCCCTCAGCCAGAAGAGAATTGCCACTTTCAATGTCAGCAAAGTCCTTTGACCTGAGGCCACGGCTAATTAAAAGTTCAGCATTTGTTAGCATCTTCCTTGCGGTTTCTACTTCCTTTTGAAGGTCTGCTTGATCACCGCTGCTCGAGCCTGCCTCATCTGCCTTGCGTTGCCGCTTCGCTGACTGCTCTTCCTCAGAAGCAATGCGTTCAGAGTACAGTTTCTTTGCGTTTCGCACAACTCTAACAACCTCAGGCGTAATGCTGAAACGGCTGGGGTCACTATGGAAACGCTTGCCATAGGACACAACATGACGTATCCCATTGATGCTCTCTACCGTTAGCCGCGCCCTGTCATGGAGAAGTCTACGATTCTCACTAAAACCCCTTTCGACATCTGCATTTCCATGGGGAATGCTCAGCAAAGCCTTTACCACTTTATTAAGTAGTGGATACTTGTGCGAGCCATCACTCTTTTTTAAGTCAAAGATGACCTGCCAATATTTATCAACCCTTGGAGCACTTTCAACTGTCTCCAGTTGAAAAACTGTATACTCATCCATCAGGGTTGAGATTTCGCTTGGCTGTATCACCTGAGGCAGCTTTGCAGCTAAGCACCTCATTTCAGCTTCTGATGACTCCTCCTCCCTGGCCTTAGGAGAAAGGCAACATAGGCTCCGCAGTGCCATGTTCCCAAAGGGCAGTCGTGATAGCAGATGTTCTGTGGCTTTTAAGTAGAAACTTCGGGCACCCAACCGAAAAGCCTTTTTCTGGGCTGGTTCCCACTGGGACATAGCTGCTTCTGTGTCTCCACCAACTTCCACAACAGCCTTCCACATTGCAGAACAATGAACATCCAAACGTGGCAAGTCCTTGCCGTTAACTGTACGGTAAGCTTCGGCTTTCATAAAGCGACCAAGCAGCTTCTGAACGAGAAACACCATCTCTTCATAGAGTCGATGCACCAGTGGTTCACTTCCCTGTAGGAGTGATAGGAATGAAACAAAAATTTCAGAAACGTTCCTAATGAAGAGGAGCTTGGCATAGGTCTTGTCAGAGAACACCTTCCTCAGTCGTTCACGCAACTGGCCTCCTGTGCGACAGGATGTGTCTGACAACAGGACTTTCCTCACAGCAGGATACTGCTCTATCAAGCGATCAACAGCAGGCCCCAAAGTGAGCCACCTTGAGCTCACATGGCGCAAAAATACAGTTTCAGGAAGACCAAGTGTCACTTGTTCCGCTTTCATTGCTGCGCTCTGCACAGCTGAATTCTTAAAAAAGTAATAAACATCTATCACAACCCCTTCGATGTCCGACCCAAAGGCATTCAATCCTTGAGCAAACGAGTTGTGCACTTTGTGCAGGCAGCACTCTCCTAAGTCGATGATATTCAGGTAAGCCTCTTGCATTTTCTTCTTCAAGCTTTTCATTACATTTGGACCATCGGTAAAAAAGCAAATGAAGTTCTTCTGCGGAAGGTCCATCATTGCTTTCTGGATCTCACCTGCCAAAATTTCTGCTGTTGCGGAACCCAGCCGGTACGACTGCAGGTGCTCCACTACTACCTGCTGCGCTTTGTCAGAGAAATATCTAACCACCACATCAAGCTGCTGGCACCTTTGCTCTGGAATAGGGGTTTCATCTATGGCAATAGAATAAAACACGTCTGCCTTGTTGAGCTCGTCGACCACAAGCTTCTTGAAGTATGAACCCAGGCCGTCAGAAACAATGTAAGAGGTTTTGGACCTCTTGCAGGAAAATTTCTTGGCTATTTCTGAATCCGGGAACATTTTTGGATACAAGTCAGTTGCTGTGTCTGCCCACAAATATGGAATGCCCTTTAGTGTCATACCAAGGACAAAAAGTGTCTCTGCGTGTGTCACTTGGTCATTCAGTGGAATGTTTCGTTGGCTTGTTAATTCCAGAGTTGACTGAGTAGTCTTCGGTCTTTGTAGGACACCTGAAGCGTCTCGGTGCTGATTGGCAGAGTCAATGTGGCACTTTGTGGCGGCATGCCGCCTTATAGCCGTTACGCCGTGCTGCCTGCAGTTAATGCTGCTGTCGCACAAAACACAAAAGCCAGTTGCTTCGTTTGCTTGACGGCACCAGTGATATTTTGTCACCATTTTGGTCAGTCTCGAGAAGAATGTCCTGATTGAACTTGGTGGAGCGGCCTACACAAAAAAAAAAAGCAATTTCTCATTTCTACTAAATAATGCAATTTACGCTATGCTAAAAGAAAATAAGGTTAAATTGCTCATTACCGACATTTTAGCATTACACGATATACAAGAAATAAAACTAATTCTTTCACATGCGCAAATGTTTATCAAGATCGCTTCATCTCTTAGTTTAGCACTTCAACCTTTGTCCTGCATTAGAACAGAGCCTACAAGTCCAAATTCAACCTGGCAGAAAAACAACGGCGGCCCGCCGAGACGCTAGACAAGGCACGATGTTTTATTGAGTGCCCTTTCGATTCCCTTTCTGTTCAACTCTTTCTGCCCCCGTGAACAGCTTGCATTATCATTGCTGCGAGCGGCCACGATACGTTAGCTGTCATGCAAGTTCGGGCATAGCAAGCATTCCAGTTCAATAGTCCTGACTGAAATAGCTCACGCAAACAGCTAAAATTATAAGTTCTAAAGCATAACGCAGGCATGTTTCAGTCAAATAAAAAGGTAGAAAGCGCTCAACTCCGTGCACTAGACATTACAGCAAGCTAACGTGCAGTGGCGTAGCAACAGGGGGGGCCGGGGGGCCGTGGGCCCCGGGTGCAAGGGGCCAGTGGGAGGGGGGGGGGGGGTGTCACACACGTCTGAAGACACCCCTCTTTCCGTCGGCTACACCCGGGGGGGGGGGGGGGGGGGGTGACAGACAGAAGACCTATGGGCCCCGGGTGCCAGACGACCTAGCTACGCCACTGCTAACGTGGCATCTTCAGTAGCTGTATGTATGCGAGCAACGACGCGACGAGCATTGGTGATCGCAGCGCGGCTGAAACCACCCAGGGCGACGTCGCCGAGAGAAAACAGCGACTAGAGTTTCACTAAGTTAAGCAACGTTTTTTCTGTATGCCTTAATATGTAGCTACAAGAACGGCGCGGAATTAAAACGTTAAAGATACGAATTTTTTTTTTTTTTTTTTTATTGGCCTACGCGACTGGTCGCTTGATTGAACCTTCCCTCCGTCCGTGAAATATTGAACCTGAGGAGCTTTCGGCAGACAAGCCGCTTTTTTTTTTTTTTAACGAGCGCGCGCCTCCCCACACGCGACCCAAACTCATCGCTAGTCCCCATCGCGCAGCCGTCATCACGCCTGAAATCGCGCCAACGAACCGCCGAGGCAGAAGAAGCGCGTGCGGTGAACGCTAATCGCTCCTGAACAGCAGACCGCCATCTTTGCCGCTTTCTTGCCTACGCTGTTGGCACACATTTTTTTACATATAGAACAGCAGCAGACAACGTGCTGGCTATGCCTCTACAAACTTGAGCAATACAAAATGCATGATAGATGCACCAACCTTTTGAGCTTTGCAAGCGCCATAGCGAAGTCGACGGCCGACGGTGAGGGCTAGCACATCCAACTCAGGGCGACCGCGTGCCGCAAAGACCACAGCAGCAGCCCAACAGCAGCCATATAGGAAACTCTATGTATGGTGGCTACCATACTCTATGCATAGGCGGCTATGCTCTATGACAGCAGCAACACCATCAGGCTTGGCTTGGCTCGGATTGCCGCGCGCGCCGCGAGTACGGTAGCTCAAGCGATGCCGCTGTCGATGGTGACATAAGCGGCACTCGATTAATTAGTTTCGTTTCTGGACCGGAGCACACCCTTCGGCGCAGGGTGGGCGCAGATTTACCATATTTTGCTGAAATGTAGCAGGATGTAGCAGTGTTCACGTTTCGGCGCAGTTCGACGCAATTGGCGCAGCGGTATCATCACTGCAGGCCGCATTGGCGGTAGGAGACGTACAGAGCCTCTCTCTCGGTCCCGAAGGTTGGCCGTGAAGCAGAAGATGCTCCAGTGTCTCCACCCCGTCGCAGCCAACGTTACTGCATCGAGTGGAGCAGACGACGACACGTCGTGTGTCACTTGCTGGGCCAAAGTGAGTCCCAGCGTTTATTCAGCACTGGTTTTATACACGTTGTGAATAGGCGGGTAACGCCCTTATCACATGGGGGCGTATCGTGCCATGAACACAGAGCGCTGCATGCTGAGCAGATTAGATACAGATTACGATACATCCCCCTTCGTAACGAAAAAAAAAAAAACTTAGGATAAGGAGCGCTTTTAGCTCGGGAGAACAAAAAGAAAGTTAAAGAATCACTGCACATCCAAAACTACAGCAAAGATCAGAGCACTGAATACAGTCACGGCACTTGTTGAAAGTTCGCGTCATACATTAAGCGCCGAGGTGGTCTGCGTTGTCTTGTAGTCCTTGGAGCAGCTGCTTGTTGCGGAACTGTCGGCACAATGCTCGCTGTGCTGTTTGGGTTTTGCGCCGCCTCTGGGTCGTGTTGTGTGCTGGCAGGGGCAGCGTATTCTTGAAAAACACCTTCGTCGTCGTGAGGTGGACCGCTAAGGCGAAAAGATTCTCTGGTTGGCAGCAGATGCTCGCGGTTGCGTCGCAAGAGTTGCCCGTCTTCAGTCATGACAACGTATGACCTTGGTTGACCAGACGACTGAAGGACCCGAGCCTTTCTTCTCCATGATGAGCTGTCTTTTATTCTGACCGTTTCGCCGTTGTTGAGCGGTGCGAGTGGCCCTCTTGAGTAGTCTGTTTGCTGGCGTTTGTCAACCCGCCGGCTTTGTCCGACCTGAACGGTTGGTAGAGTTGTTCGCAGCGAGCGTCCCTGTAATATTTCGGCTGGTGACCAGCCGCATTCCAGTGGAGTTGACCTGTAAGCGAGAAGACCAAGCCAAAAGTCTTGTTTAGCTTCAGTTGTTTTCTTCAAGATTCTCTTGACTACTTGTACCCCCTTTTCGGCGAGTCCGTTGGAGCGGGGAAAATACGGGCTTGAGGTCACGTGTTTGAAATCGTACACTTTTGAGAACATGGCAAATTCTCTACTGGAAAACTGAGGCCCGTTATCAGTGCATACCTCTACAGGTATGCCATATCTGGAAAATATGGCACTTGCTGCATCTACAGTAGTTTTTGCTGAAGTGTCTACGAGCTGTTGGACTTCGGGAAAATTCGATAGGGCATCATAAACACACAAGTAGGACCGACCTGCGTGGCTAAAAATGTCCATGCCGACGCGGTACCATGGTTGGTCTGGAACCGGACGCATAATCAAAGGCTCTTGCGGCAACTTGTAAGCGTACTTTTTACATACAGAACATGCCTGTGCAAACGTCTCGATATCAGTGTTCATTCCTGGCCAGAACACCAGGCGCCGTGCCCTTTCTTTGCACTTGTTAATTCCCATGTGGCCTTGATGAGTTCTGGCCAACATATCGCGCCTCATACTGGCCGGAATGACAATCTTACAGCCTTTCAAGAGAACCCCTTTTACTTCCGATAGCTCAGCGGCAAAAGGCTTGAACGGTCCTTCAATTGGTTGCCCGTTCTCCAGGTGCTTTAGCACAGCGGCGAGCTGCGTGTCCTTTCGTGTCTCGGAAGCCAGTTCTTGCGCAGGTCGCCTGTTGTAAGGAGCGGCTCCGGTGCTTTGAGGAAATCCATTTTCCGCCACAGGATCGCTGGTCTTCACGCGTCGTGCAGGAAGTGCATTGCCATGCTATCCCACTTCTGACACCATGCATCGAGTGGAGCAGACGACGACACGTCGTGTGTCACTTGCTGGGCCAAAGTGAGTCCCAGCGTTTATTCAGCACTGGTTTTATACACGTTGTGAATAGGCGGGTAACGCCCTTATCACATGGGGGCGTATCGTGCCATGAACACAGAGCGCTGCATGCTGAGCAGATTAGATACAGATTACGATACAGTTACTACCACACACGGGGCTGCCGGTTCCCGTGAGCCTGTAAAGAGATTTTAAAGAAGGAGATGGAAATATGGGATTAAGTGCAGCGCAGTAACTCTCTCTCCGCAGAGGACACCTCAACCGCGCTGCACAGGGGGAAAAGGGGGAATTAAAAGATGGGTGAGAAGGAAAGAAAAGCCCGGCGGCGACAGCCGACGCTGTAAGTCCGTGGGTGGGGCAGGTTTACAGGCGGCTTTGAAGTGCCGCATCCTCGGCGAAGGCCAAGAGCGCGCAGAAAAGGTGCCTGTGCTGTGATATGCAGCCCGAGGGATGCAGCAGGTCGTCCAGTGTAGCACATGGTACGTTTCGCACACGATACACTTGCGCAAGAGCCGATCGCGCGGGCGAGAGAGCAGGGCACTCACATAGCAAGTGTTCGAATGTTTCAATCGCGCCGCAATCCTGGCAAATGGAGAGGGCGGTGGTGGTGGTGATAACTTTATTGCACACAGGGGAGTTGCGGACACGCAGGTCCTTGGGCCCCCGCACGGCCCCACTGCACTCAAACGTTCATGTCCCGGAGGCTCATGACGCTGGCAGCCCGGCCTGTGGCGATGGCTTGCTTGGCCGGGTCCTCGGAGCGCAGTAGGGTCTCCCAAGCCTCCCAAGTAGTAAGGTGCTCCAGGCCCCGCGGGGGAGGATCCGCCGGGCAGAGGAAAAGAATGTGATCGAGAGTGGCTTTGGGGTGGTGGCAGAGGGTACAGGAGGGGTCGGTGTGGACGTGGTGATAGCGCTAGCGTATATAAGGGGAGGGTAAGGTGCGTGTTTGGAGCCGCCTCCAAAGTGTCTGGTGATAATTGTCGAGGGAGGGATGGGGTGGGGGGTAGAGCCGACGCTCAGTTTTGCAGGCTTGCGTCAATTCAGTGAATGAATGCATGCGCTCCCGTGAGAACCCTGGATCGGAGGCCGCCGCTGCCCGGTTGAGAAAACCTCGGGCTAAAGCGTTGACAGCCTCGATTTCCAGGATTCCCAGAGTGGGCAGGCACCCATATGAGCTCCATGTGGCGGGGCGGGTATGCAGCGAGAGAGTTCAGTATGCGAAATGCAGGGACGTGAACTCTCCCGCGAGCAAAATTTAGTATCGCAGTTTTAGAGTCTGATAATATATACCGGGCCTCCGTGCGCGTAATAGCTAGGGCAATGGCAGCCTCTTCAGCCTCCTCCGAAGTGGCAGTTGGGGATATGTGAAGGGTGGTAATCGGTTGTAGGGAGGGGTTCGTGATGGCAACAACCGCTTCCTCACCTGTGCATGCGGCATCCACCCACACAGCATCCGGTTCCGTGCCATAGTGTTTGTGGAGCGCCCGTGCGCGAGCTCTGCGGCGGGGTTCATGGTAGGTGGGGTGCATGTTTTTAGGGAGAGGTTTAATAAGAAGTTCGCGGTGAATGTGGTGGGGCACCTGGAGCTGTGTGGGATCCGTGGCTGGTATCCTGATACCGAGGGTGTGTAGTATGTGTCTACCGGTGGTGGTGGGAGAGGGCGCTCGTTGCAGGCGATGCCTAAAGCCCCTTGAGCGATGCCTCCTCTCGGCGGGCCACACGGAACGGGTCCGCAGGGCGAGGAGGAAGGCGCGCTCGCGCCTAGTGAAGCCGGCCTCCGGGAGATGGCGTGGCGGGCGTCCCCGCGCTAACCCCGCGCTAAGGTCGACGAGTACGCGGCCGGTGTGGCGGCGTGTGGCAGCGTGAGGGTGCACCATGAACGCCTCGCTCTTGGTCGACGACAGCTGTAGGCCAATGGCACGTAGAAAGCCGGCGACAGAGTCGAGGGCCTCCTGCAGCTCGCGGCGCATCACGGCAATGGCAGTCCTCGGCCCCCGCACGTAGAGGGCGACGTCGTCCGCGTAGACAACCGCACGCACAGGGAAGCGACCAGCTTTCGGCAAGCACTCAGTGATGGGAGCGAGGGTGAGGTTGAACAGAAAAGGGCTCAACACACTACCCTGAGGCACGCCGGTGGTCACTGGTCGTGGCGAGCTGGTTGCGCGGCCAACGCGAACGACGAACGTCCCGTCAGCGAGGAAGGCCTTGACGTAGGCAAGTAGGTTGCCGACCACGCCGAGAGCTTCAACAGCCGAAATGATCGACTCGTGCGGGAGTGAGTCAAAGGCGCTGCGCACGTCGAGGAGGAGGAGGAAGGCAGCTTCTCCCGCGCGCCTGGCCTGCTCCAGCGTGCCCACAACAACAGCGATGCAGTCGCCAGTAGATCGGTGTCCACGGAAGCCGCACTGCTCGGGCGGAAGGGCGCCGCGTGCCCGCGCGATCCACTGCAACCTCGACAGCGCCATCGTCTCCACGGTTTTTCCCGGCACCGACGTCAGCGAGACAGGCCGGTAGGAGGTGAGGTCGCGTGCAGGCTTGCCGCGCTTCAGTACCGGTACGACGACAGCACAGCGCCAGGGGTCCGGCAGGCAGCCCTCTCGGAAGACGGCGTTGTACGCGTCCAGGAGATGCCGGCGGTGGTCGTCGTCCAGGTTTCTGAGCATTTGCTGTGTGACACCGTCTGCTCCGGGTGCGCTGCGGCGCCGCCTGCGGCACAGGACGCGCTGCTCGTGAAAGGTGAAGTCGTCGCTGCACAGGCTGTCAATCGCCCGCGCGGTATGCGCGCGATCTTCCCCTCTCACGAACACCCCGTGACCCTGTGTATGCGCGCCGCTGTTGTGTAGCAGCCGATGCGCAAGCAGAGAAGGAAGGTGCAGTCAGCGCGAGAGAGACCAGCACACAGAAGGAGGCGCGGAGGCGTTCCCGCCGCAACGCGCTGGTCGGGGTGTTGCGCAGGGAGGCTGCGCAGAACTGCCGTTCTGGCCGCGTCGAAGCTCGTAACCTAGTGGGTGAGAGAGATGGCGATACTTATTTAAGGGGCTTTAATTTAACAACATGGCCACAAGTAGTACATGACCGGGGTAGTTGGAGAAGTATGGGAGACACCTTTGCCCTGCTGTGGGCGTAACCAGGCTGATGATGACAATGATGAGTTATTATGGGAGGGGATGAAAATATGGGATGAAATACAGCGCAGTAACTGTCTCTCAATAGAGGACACACCGCGCTGCACAGGGGAATAACGGCATGGAAAGAGGGGTGAGAGGGAGAGATGCGGCGGTGGCGGAAGCGGGAGGGGCGTGCGTAGGGAAAGTTTATGGCCTCGGCGTATGTGGCGTGTGTGTAGTGATATTGAAGGAGATGAAGACAGAAGTGCAGTGCCGTAACTGTCTCTCAGAGGAGGACACTTCAACAGTACTGCACAGGGTAAGGGGAATGGGGAGAAGAAGAGCAGTCAGAGAAGGAGAAAAATATATATATAAAAGGAGGTTGAAGAAGCGATGCGGGCTTACAGCCGCGCTCTCAAGTGTGTAGCACAACAAAAGTCAAGCAGGGCAGGAAGCACTCTCTTGACAATTGAGGGGTGGGCTGCAGGTAAGAGAAGTGCTCCTAACGAGTCACAGGGCAGTCCCGCACGACGATAAGATGCACAGAGGGCAGTGCGCTCAAGATCGAAGGCCGGGCAGCGCAGCAGGAGGTGCTCGAGCGTCTCTTCGCCGCATTCACCGTTTAATTCACCGGACACTGGGCTGCCTCTTTCGTGCAGCCTGTGAAGTCTGGCGGCCATATTGTAGCAGCTGACGCGCATCCGAAGGAGAAACGAGCGATCCCAGCGGGAGAGACCCGCGCGGGGTGTAGGGGTTGAGGACGGACTTTGCGATGAAAACACTTGGGAAGTTTATTTTACATTATATACAGAGAGGTGAGAGTCAAGTAACAGTCGTACAGTCATTACGGGCCGGCAGCAACTCGGACGCTGCGGCCCGCGGCAAGAAGTTCGAGAGAGGTGAATCAGGGAATTGCTCTGGTCTCTCTGGAATGCTTCTTTTAAACCCTTCGAGGACTGGAAGTCGCGTCATGTTCGGCCAATGGGAGAGTCCGCTCAGATGACGCCATTTTCGGCCAATGGTTGGCGCCCGTGTCGCGGTGTCACACCCGGCGGCTCTCTGCGGTGTTGCCTTGCAGACTTGCAATGCGCTCTTCAAAGGCGGCGAAGGGGGACGCTTGGGCTCCGTTGTCCGAGGGCCCACCTACTCCCGGCGGTACGGCCCCGCTGTGGTGGCAAATGCCTTCTTCAAAGGCGAAGAAGGGGGACGCTTGGGCTCCATTGTCCGAGGGCCCACCTACTCCCAACAGTACCGGGCTATCCCCTCGCCTTCTGGAAGAGTCAAGCAGTGAATAGCTACCGGCGGCGTACGAACTTGTTTGCACGTGAACTTGTGGCCTTCAACTTGTTTGCTCGAGCGCTCCTCTGGAATGTGCTTTCCGTGTTTCTGCGCTTCTCAATTAGTTGTGCTGCGATTCGATGTGGTCTGGGGGAACTCGAAGTAGGCGCAGGAAACAGCTCCATATCTAACAGGGGCAGGAGGCGAGGGGGCTTACCTGCCGCAACTCGCGGGTCCGGGTGTTGCGCACGGAGGATGCGCAGTATCGCCGTCTTGGCCATGTTGAAACGGGTGACGGAGGTGGCGAGGGGGAAGAGAGAGATAGAGATTCTTGATTTGGGAAGGAAAAACATGGGGTAAAGTGCAGCGCAGTAACTGTCTCTCAGATGAGGACACCTCAACCGCGCTGCACAAGAGGGAATTGAAAGAACGGTGAAAGAGACGCGGCGGCGGCGGCCAAAACGGCGTGCGCGGGCAAGTTTGTGACCTTCGCTTATGTGGCGCGGTGATGCGCCTAGTCATGATGAAGCAGTGCTTCCTGCGCGGCGAGAGCCGCGTCACACATTTGATGTACGTTGCCGTCGATCGCTGGGCACTGGACAAGGAGGGCACGGAGTGCAGCCGCGAGAGCGGCTATGAGCGCGTCCCTGGGGTCGCCGCTCGGAGTGGTTGGAGGGCCGCATAACGGCTCAGCTGCGGCTGTCTGGATGCTGCGGCCGCGCAGGGCGTCACTGTACGATCGGCCCTGCGGGGAGCGAGCAGACGGAGCGGCCGTACGCGGCTCGGTCGGTGCGGCTCCGGCTAGCTCAAGCGCTTTTTTGCGCGAAAGGGGCCGCTGAGACGAAGACAGCAACACGGCCGCCTTTCTCTCGCGCTGCCACTCGGGACAGCTCGGTTCCGTTGAGGGGTGACGGCCACCGCAATTTACGCAGCGTGGTTTCTCGGCGGGGCAGTCTCCTGTGGCGTGCGACTCACCGCAGCGAAGACAGCGGGCGTCGCGGAAGCAGGTGGCGCCGGCATGGCCGAAAACGCCGCAGCGGTCGCACTGAAGTGGTCGGGGAAGTCGGGCACGAACGGCGCGTACTGCTTGAAAAGTCGCACGTTCGGAGGCACGACGCTCCCGACGAAAGTGACGGTGACGCTTGCGCCACTCCGCGAGCACGACAGCACCGCGACGGGTGCCTCCAGGTTTTCGCTCACTGTGCGGGCGTCGAAAGAAGGGTCGACCCCATAGATGACACCCACAGAGGAGTTGCTGTGCAGTGCCTTCGAGCGCACCGCCACGTCACCAATGACGCACACCTCGAGAAGGGGCGCCGAGTCGGCACCGCGTGTCACGTCCACAGCCACCACGTTGCGACGGAAGTTGACACGGACACGTCTCACGCCCGGCACGGCGGATAGCTGAGCGGCGACACTGTCTCGCGAGAGAGCCAGGAACGTGGCTCTGCGCTCGATGGGTCGGTAGAGGATAGTGACGGCGGTATCGTGAGTAACGCCGCCATCAACGGGTGGGGAATGCGGCTCAAAGTCGACGAACCGTCGGAATCGGCGTCGTCTTCTTGTGGCGTTTTTCGGCTTTTCCGCTGCGGGCTGGCAGGCTTGCGAGTCCTTAGCGGTCGCGGGCGGCAGCGGAGACTTCCTGAGGAAGTGCTGCCCTGTTCCCTCAGCAACTGGGGTGGGCGTTCTCGGCCGGCTGTGGTTGGAAGCGGGGCCGTCGGCGGCATCCTCGAGATAGCCGGGAGGGAATATCGCAGTCGCGCACGGACCCTCGTCTGGTGCGGTGTTGAGCGGAGGCGACGAGCAGACTTCCGTCGACGAAAGCAAGGGGCTCTCCGGGCGGATAGGACTTGCCGCGGGTGAGGCGTTCGCGTCCGTGCGGTAGGACGTAGAGTCGTTGCCAATCATACTTGCGGTTGGCAAGTAGAAGGTGCCGGCACTCTCGTCGGTGTCGCCTGTCGACGGGCAGTTGGCACTGTCGTCGGTGGAAGCTGCCGAAGTGGGGGCCTCCGCGGTGGTGTCCGTTGAAACGGACGCGCAGCATGGTGGTAGCTGGCAGAAATTTTCGGCGCATCAATGGGAAATGCGCGGAAGGGTGTATCCAGCGCAGATGGGGCGCGCATGGGTGGTGTCGCGCTCACTGGAGGAGGCGTTGTTACGACTTTGCACCGGTGCCACCACTATTACGACTTTGAGGTGGTCCCGTCGCGCTCGTCACCCGTTTCGTGACAGAGCGTTGGTAGCGAAGACTCCGAGTCAGGCGTCGGTGAGAATAACAAAAGGGACTTTATACGCTATATACAGGTCATTATACAGGACATGAAGGGATCGGCACTGGGGCCGAGAGCTCACAGCAAACGCGACTGTTCCCGCACGGCGACGTCCGGCGAAAACGCGTGACACATCTCACTCCAGTCGAGAGCGGCACTCGCTCCCGGTGGGTCGGCGGATCCGGTTTTCCAGGCGGCGCGCCCCGGCTTATAAGCCCCCAAAAACCATTGTCACTCAAACGGTCCAATACAAAGTGAGCACTCGACGGTCGTCCGAGAGGTCCAACCAGCGACCGCGCTGGTCACCCCGTTCAAAGTTGGCGGGCGCGGTGACCTCCAGGCAAGGGGAGGTACGGCGCCGGGCTGTCTGGCACTTGGCGACACGTTTGAACACGTTGCCCGCCGATGCTTCTCCGGAGGACACCACTGCCTGACGGCTCAGCATCTTGACTTGTCAAGGGAGAATTAGGGAGCTGTGCCTTTCGGCGCAGCCCCGGGTTTGTCCAAAGGGCGCTCGCAGGATAAATTCTGCATCTTGCAGATTCGGAATCCGGGCTTGTGGTAATGGCACAACAGCGTGCATGACGGCGCGGAGCTCGTCGAGTCCGCCGAGAGCGCGCGTAGCGTACGAGCTTTCAGCCCCCGCTTCCAGCGGGCGTCGCGGAAACAGGTGGCGCCGACGTGGCCGAAAACGCCGCAGCGGTCGCATTGGAGCGGTCGGGGCAGACGAGCACGAACGGCGCGCAGCTGTTTGAATAGCCGCACGTTAGTCGGCACGACGCTCCCGACGAAGGTTACGGTGACGCTTGTGCCACTCCGTGAGCAAGAAAGCACCGCGACGGCGCTTCAAGTTTGTCTCGGACTGTGCGGGCGTCGAAAGAAGGGTCGACCCCATGAATGATGCCCACACAGGAGTTGTTGTGTAGCGCCTTGGGGCGCACCGCGACGTCACCGATATCGCACACTTCGAGGAGAGGCGCCAAGTCGGCACCGCGCGTCACGTCAGCAGCCACCACATTTCGGCGGAAATTGACGCGGACGCGTCTCACGCCGGTACGGCGGACAGCTGGGCGGCGATACGGTCCCGCGAGAGGGCCAGAAAAGTGGCCCTGCGCTCGATGGATCGGTAGAGAACCGTCACGTTCGTATCCGGAGCGACACGGCCGTCAACGGGTGGGGTGTGCGGCTCGAAGTCGACGAACCGTCGGTAACGGCGTCTCCATCGTGCGGCTTGTTTTGGCTGTCCCGCTGCAGGCTGGCAGGCTTGAGCGTCCTCGGCGGCCGCGAGCAGCAGCGGAGAGTTTCTGGGGGTGAGCTCCCCTGTTCCATCAGGAGCTGGAGCAGGGGTGGGCGCTCTCGGCCGGCTCTCGTTGGACGAGGGGCCGTCAGCTGGGTCTTCGTCATCGACGGTAGCAGCCACCGCCGCCGAGTGCGAGCCCTCCCCCGCCGCAGCTGCGGTGGGCTCGATGTTGGTGAGCGGGGGCGACGAGCGGGCCGCCGGCGACGACAGTGATGGAGAATCCGGCCGAACAGGACTTGCCTCGGGCGAGGTGGTCGCGTCCGTGCGGGAGGACGTAGTGTCGGCACCAATCATGCTTGCGGTTGGCAAGAAGAAGGTGCCGGAACTCGTCGGTGTCGCCGGTCGACGGGCAGCTGGCACTGTCGTCGGTGGAGGCAGCCGAAGTTGGGGCCTCCGCGGTGGTGTCCGTTGAAGCGGACGGCGCGGCGTGGTGGTGGCTGGCAGTCGTTTTCGGCGCATCAAAGGGAAATGTGCGGAAGGGAGTATCCAGCGCAAATGGGGCGCGCATGGACGGTGTCGCGCTCACTTGAGGAGGCGGGCATGACGGCGCGGAGCTCGTCGAGTCAGCCGACAGTGCACGTAGCGTACGTGCCTTCAGCCCGCGCTTCCATCGCAACGCAGGAGGCGATCTGCCGGTGCGTGGTTGCTGTCCACGTGGCTGGTGCTGCCGGGCTCGTCGCTGCTCCGAGTCGTCGTTGAAGCCAGGCACCGACTTCTTCGGCCTCTTCCGATGCTGCTTCTTCGGAGGGTCACCCATGAGATGGGGCCTCCGTGCAATAGCGTGGCTCAGGAAATCGTGCCAGCTGCCGTGCGAGTCCTGAAAAGGGCTGCGCTCATAAGCGCGGTCAAAGGCGGAGACGTGCGTGCGCGAGAGGTGGCGGGCGAGCCGTAGTCGTCGGAGCGAGGGGCGATGCGACCGCTCGCTTCGAGTGTCCGGGAACGTCTGCGAGAGGGAAGCGAGCCCAGAGAGCTTGCTTCGCGAGGACGTCGGCCACTTCATTTCCGGGCAGGCCGATGTGCGCGGGGACCCACTGCAATGCCAAGTCACAGCCCTGATTGACGAGATGGCGCAGTTTCGATCCCACCCGCTGCACAAGCGGAAGACCAGCATAGTCCTTCCTCAGCATGCATAGAGCCGCCCGCGAGTATTTTGAGCTTATGGCCATTTCGTCAATAATTACTGAACACATCTTTGCTTGCTCTTTAGCTGCTTGACTTCTTGCATGACACGCTCTTTGATAAGCGGTGCGACTCCACTTTTGTTAGACTTCCCAATATACCGGAGCAATGTATTTTTTGAAGGTAGCTTCAGAAGGCCTCGGTTGCGTATGTTGCGTAGGTCTTGGGCGATAGGTAGTATAGGACTACACACTCCTTCACAAAATCCGGTGCCCAAGAAGGACGCTGCCTTGAAGCGTTTGCTAGCTGCTCAACTATACAGTCTTCTAGACAAAACTTTGCTGTGCCCACTTTTTGCAAGCACTTCCTCAATGCAGATTGCTCTGTATTGGACTTAAAATCATCGAGTTTTTTTCTTCGACCTTTGATTTTGTGTGTGAAGTTTTCGAATTGCTTTATTTTCCCTGAGAAGCTCCACCCTCAACCGGTTTATTTCTCTTGCATCTGTTTGTTTATGGGGGACAATATCATCACTTGTTTGAGTAGCACATTCAACTATTGAAGTAGCTGGAAGATGATTTTCAAGGTCTTGAGCATTAGGCTGAAGAACAAAATTCAGTGTTTGGCTGTTTACAGCAGGTTAGAGCAGATGGCTGCTTTCATTTTTCTCACTAATGCAGTTCATTGGACTGAGAGCATCATTTGTTTTAGGAACTGTGCAAGATACTTCCTCCCGCTCCAACTTTCGCCGTTTTTTTGCTATCTGCGGCTGCAGATACCTCGAGTAAAGTTTAGTTCGTTCTCCGTTGTCCTCGCTTCTCCGTTGGAACTTGAAGCTTCTCGGACGATGATCGGCAGTTGTTGATCAAATGCAGACAGGCAGCGATGGAGAGCAGATGTACAAGAAATCTTTATAGTTAAACTTTTCTATATACATGGCACGTAAAACAAATACATTACAAACTTGAACAATTGAAAAACAAAGTCTCACTCTTCGACTGTCTCAATGACTGTTAGAGCTCAGACTCGTTTTAACGTACACGGTACGGAGGCTCACTGATCTATCAGCAATCCTGATTTCAGCCAAGTCTGAGGGACAGCATGTCGTCCCGATTTTTATAGCCCAAGTATACAAAGAAAAAAAAGCGGTAGGGCCGTTGGCCCGTCCCACAGGTTCAGTTGCCAATCAGAGTGAACCGTTTGTTAAGCCACCACCCACAGGGATGGGCTTAGCCTTAAATATAAACATATTGGAAAACAAAGCTCTTTTCCTTCTTCCCTAAAACATCGTTGCCCTCTCATTTCTCCGTAGTTAGTGACGGGCTCAGCAAAACACGCCAGGCCCGAACAAGTTATCGCTAGGCCGCCTCAAATCCCAAGGGCGTCTCTAGGCCGCAAATGTCTCGGAAGCAGGGGCATCGACACCACGTAGTGCAGCTGTACTCAAAGTTTGTCCGTGTGGGAGACCGATAGCCCTCCTTGTCCTTCAAACTTATTGTCTACAAGACAAAGTTCTCCGAGTGCGTGTTTACGAGACGCCGCCGTCCGAACGCACTCTTCACGTGTGCACCGCATCCCTACAGCGTGCACTGTAAGCTGGCCTTCGACACCACACAGGCGGTCGCACCCAACAACAAGGCAGGCGATTGCGTTCCGGACGCGTAGAAGAACAGATCCCTGCTCCGTATATGCGGCACGGGGTCAAGGTTGCTAATCCCTTCTTAACCTCGGCGGCGCCTCCAATTAGTCAGGTACTCGGGAGCCAGACCCACAATACCGTGTACAGCGGTCCCTTTCAAGGCTGGTCTGTGTGGACTTGTGTGACCGTCGGCGGACTGCCAACACCGTGCGCACAATACCGACTTCCCGCAATCAGCACTCGCCCTCCTGGCGCCTGCCGCGACGCGTCACCTAATGCCCCGTTCACACTGAGACATTCGGCGTCTGGAGCGGCGCCCAGTTCGGCGGAACCCAGTTCGGCGGCGGCGAGATCCGCCGGAATAGCCCCTTCCGCGCCGATCGCTCCCGTACCGATTTTTGCGGCAGCTGCCGCCGGATTGCCTCGCCGCCGCGCGGCGCTGACCAATCGGGGAGCGCGAAACAGAACTTCCAAAGATGGCGGCCGAGTCGCGCTCTTGCAGAGCTGGGCGAACCCACCAACGCCGCTGCCGCCGTCTCTTCGGCGAATGCTTCTGCGCGTCATGCATCGCCAGAAAGGTGCTTGCCAACAGGCCGAGCAGTACTGCCTCTTCTTGCTCGGGGTTCATCATTGTCTTGGCGCAACGTAAACACACGAACTCGACGCGAGCGGAGACAACTGCGCAATTTCGAGCCGCGCGAACATCCGGGATATCCGGAGCTTGATTGGAGGTTAGCACTCTATGGGGCAGATGGCGCTGTATGTCTTTCCGGCGGCGCGGTCCGCAAGCAGTGTGAACTACGCGATTTTCGGCGGCAGCAGAATTCCATTCGCTGTAGACGCCGGATTCCTCAGTGTGAACGTACCATAACACCGCGCGGTCCCTGTGACCCCACATAACACAGAAACGGTTGCCTCGCTGACATGGGGGGGGGGGGGAAGCGAACCCCCTCTCTATACACAAAGCACGTGGCCGATTCATGACACTTAAGAACACGAACAATCAGAGCGACCTTACACCTCGGGTATCCAGGAAAAACACTGGGTACAGCAGTCCGCTTCAGACGCCGGATCTTTGCGAATTCAGAACGGTAGTCATTGCCCAAGAAGTGCAAAGAGCAGACGACACTGCTGGCGGACTTATCATTCGGAGTAAAATCTTTCCCCGATATAGCGTTCAGCCATGCGCGCCGGAGAGTTTCATCAGCTGCAAATTCGTAGAAGCCTAAGCGAAGCTTTTTTTTTTTTTTTTTGTGCTGGATTTGCAGCATGGCACACAGCTATGTGGCATGTTCCTGAAAATACAGGAAATAATCTATGAAGTCAAAGTCCTTGATTATCAAAATAATTTTTTGTCCGAATCGAAGTGACTCGAACAACACGATAATACATAACACATGGCTGATAGCAGCAAAGCTCCTTCAGCAGCAACACTTGAGGACTGGGAAGCCTACTCCCAACACCACTCAAGTTCCCTTGAAGCTACACAATGTAAAAAAACAAAATCCATGCGTGGAAGGGCCCCGAGTATATAATTTGTCCAGCACGAGGCTAAAGAAAACGGACCTCAAAAGACAGATCGAGAAGACAGTCAGGGGACACGTTGAAAGAAAAGCCCGCAAACAAACAAAAAGAAAGGAAGAGGAGCGTTGCAGGGGCAGCGCTTAGGCACAGCGGCAGCTCACTCGCCAGAATAGATATTTCGAGACACGTGCAATGCGGCACATCAAGTCATGCATCAACGCAGCCTTAGCTGCGTCTCGATCGTGTTACGCTACAAGAAACAACGTGCACTGTGCAAACCTGCGGTGCGATCGGAGATGATAGTTCGGCGCGTTCGTTCGGTTACCGGCGCGCGCGATTGGCCTACTCCTCGCCGACGTCGCCTGCCACGGGGCGCGGCCACGTTTTTGGTGACGTCAAAATGACGACACGCTCCTGTCAATCATCCTCTCACCGAGCATTTCGTCTGCTAGGCGCCGAACCCGACGGGAGCTGGGAAGTTTGGAGCGATCATACGGCTTCGCATGGCGCGTCTGGTTGATTGGATTGGATCCAACAGGCGGCTGCGGCATGGCACGTTTGAATCCAATCCATAGTTTAATTCGAGAAAATGGCGCTTCCGTTGGGAACTTAGGTTGTTGCGCTGGCGTTTCTAGAGGAAGGAGGAGAGCGGGTGGCGGTGCGAAACGCGTTTGAAGAAATGGCAGAAAGTGAATTCCGGCGTCGTTCTTGTTTCTCGAAACAAATAATTCGTTGGCTGTACAGAGAAATCGACCCCATCATCGGTGCCAGCGAGACACTGGAATGTTGTCGCTGCCTCTTAAAAAGTGCGCCACTCTTCCCGTCGTTTTTTTTCTTTTTTCTTCTCGCTGTGCGCGACACCACCTAGGGACGACGCAAAGAAACCAATAGTTATACATTGCAGTAGTCACACGTACTACTATTTGAAAACGTGTTTGGGCTTGAGAAAAAAAATGCATTTTTTAAGATGAAGATTTCATTCATTTGGAAGACGAGAAACATTTCGTTTTGTAGTATACTGTCTGCAAGCAGACGACAAACGACGAAAGTAAACTTCTGGGGAGGTCACCGCTTCCTGATTGGCTGCTCTCTCCGCCCCGCTGTCACAAATTTTGCATTCTGCAACTTTGTGACGTTGCAGCAACTGAACAGAACGCGTATCGAACAAAATATCTCCGATCGCGCCCCAGATTTGAGGATATACAGAGACGTACCTTGGTTTCCTTGCGATTTCCTCTGGCTGTCAACACATTTTAGAGCGAAGCTGACGCCAGATTGTACATGTGCACTCTCCGATGTATTCGCTTCTCCAAGCATGTGCCATGTTGGATATGATCGTGGACACAGCAGGTCAAAGGCAAGTTGTGCAACGAATTGAAGGAGCAGCCATTGCACTTGAGGAGCTCATGACGGGCTATCTTCATGTGATCTTGAGTCTTGCAAAGTGTATAGTCTGTATCTACATGTGGCCATGTAATGCGGCCATTTTCATGCCATAAAGAATCAATGTAAAGCACCATGCTATGTTGCATATAATCACATTCTATTGAAAAAAGATTTGTTGAACTATTTACTTTCGGACTCGTTTGCCCTGGCGACCTGCCTCTGTAAAGAAGCTTCGTAGGTGCTTCCGCACTGAAACTATGTGGTTCTGCGGAGGTGGTGCTGGTGGCCCCATCGGATGTTGGCCGATGTATTTCTCCACGCAGTCTAAAGGACGAGTGTAATAAATGTAGAAATAAATCGTTTTTGCAATGATTTGTAGCAATAAGGGAATGAAGTAAATCTGCTGCAATCACTTCAAGCAAAAAATCGGTTCAGCAACGTCTCAGATAATAAAATGCAGCAACTATTACAAACAAACATATGCTACCCAGTGCGCACGCCAGAGCAGCTTCATTTGCAGTGAGAATGCATACACTTGCATCACATTGTTTTGCAGATTTACATGGTTTTTCGCCAAAGCGACGCCTGTTCTTATCGGGAGGTTGGCTTTACTGCAATGTTTAGTCACATGGCAGCTGCACTCAAAGCCTGCAAAAAGCATAATTTGTCTGCTCTACCACCACCCAAATTCCTGTCAGATTGAGAGGCCACGATTTGGCTACATTGTCTCTACGCATGCAGGAGAGCTGCAAGGTGTAAGCTGCCTGGTTTGTCCATTCCATCATCTGTTACCTTTACCTGTTTCTCGTGCAGTTGGGGGGCAAGCGGGTCGTAACTTTAGGATTTGCCCCATATATAGACAATCAATTTTATGTAAAAGCTGTAGTCATGGCTGGTTTGCAAGCTTTATTTAGCTGCAAATGATGGCAATTAATCAATGTTTGAAAGTGAAGCTTTCTCTGCCTCTTCTCCCAACTTTACGCTGCTGCTATGGTTTTGTCATGCGTGTCGCTGTGTTTCCTGCAACACCATCAAATGGCGCTCACCTCCGCACGTCCTGGCCAGCGCTGCTGTGTCAGCATTTCAGTTTGCGCGTACTGCGCGTGGTGTACCTGTCTTTAATTCATATGCGACAAAAATGCAGGTGCTAGGCTAGTGATAGTGTAAACATTACAATCGTCCTTAGCCTGAAGAGAGCGCTTTCAGCTGGAGTCACAGCAGTGTGCTGGTCCCCCGCAGGGGCGTCTACGTAAGCAGGCGTTTGGTGTGTTGCGACACCATGTACCCGAGCACACGAGGGTTGGACCCTCCCGCGTTTAGCCGTGTCTGGGGAAAAGGGGATCCTGGCGGTTGAGCCGATGCTGGGTGTTTGGACCTTTAAGGCCCCCCGGCATAGGCAACACACCTCTTCGGCCTCGGCTTCACATAGACGGCACCTTCAGACTGACCCACCTGGAGGAAATCGGCAGTCGCCTTTTCCTGTCCTCCTCTCTAATCTTCGTCTTTCTCTCCCACTTTTCCATCTTTCCTGTCTTCTCTTCACTTCTTATTACTTCCGTATTTCCTGGCGGCAAGGGTTAACCGTGTGTTATATATCCTGCCTGGGTATATTGGTTATAGCGGCGATGCATGGCTGGCGTCTGCAGGTATTCTTCCAACCTTGTAGCGTCCCCTTGTTGGGCTCGGTGGTGGGTGGCCACCATCGCCGCTGAATTTTCCTGCTCTATATGGCAAATAACTTTCCTCCGCTCGCTACCTGATCGCTCCCTGAAGAGGCGGCGCACCGATGAAACATTCACTTTCTTCATGCAGCCAAAACAATCTTTTCCAAAGTACCGCGTTGTACATAGTCAGCACGATAAGAAAACAGTCAGAATGATCTCACCATTTGTTGTAGCGAAATCTCTCACTGAAGCAATTGGCCCAGGCTATAAAGTAACGAAGATGGGAAGTGGTGATCTTCTTCTCGAACTTCGCGACAAAGCGCAATATGACAAACTCTCGAAACTTGTAGCATTTGGGGAAATTCCAGTCTCAGTGGGCCCACACAGATCCATGAACACAGTGCGCGGGGTCGTCTGAGAAGATGACCTTCTCGAACTGAGTGAAAGCGAACTACTAGAAGGATGGCAAGACCAGAACGTAGTAAAAGTGCAAAGAATAACATTATGGCGAGATGACAAAGAAATACCTACCAAACACATAATCATTACTTTCGGAACCAGCAACCTGCCTGAAACAATAGAAACCGGCTACTGCAAGCTTCGTGTTAGACCGTACATCCCAAATCTGCGTCGATGCTTTAAGTGTCAGCGTTTTGGGCATGGGTCGCAAACCTGCAGAGGACGTGCTACTTGTGCTAAGTGTAGTTCTTCTGAACACGCTTCTGACATCTGCACTTCACCAAACCACTGTGCCAACTGTGAAGGAGATCACCCCGCCTACTCGCGATCGTGCCCCTCGTGGAAAAAAGAGAAACAAATCATAGAACTGAAAGTAAAACTCAACGTATCATTTCCAGAGGCACGTAAGCGTTTCTCACTCCAAAATCAGTCCAGTCCTTCCTACACCGATGTGGCGCGCCGGGGGGCAGCGCTACATCTTCAGGCGGCCGCGCAAGTCACACGGAGTGTGACGGCGGTTACGCCATCAGCCCCCCTGGCGGGAGCAGCCACGGCTCTTCCGCCCCCTACCACGAACGGCCAGCAGACCTCCGAGCCTGCCGGTCCCAGGGCCAGTGCTCGTGCAGACAGGCCCGAAAAAACCCCGCGTGCCCGCTGAGCGGGCGTCATCCAGCGCCTCTGAGGAGGCGATGGATGTAACAAAAACTTCTCCGGCGTCTCAGACGCCGAAGGAACGGCGTTGCTCCCTGGAGCGCGCCAAGAAAAAAGAAATACCCCGCATCAAGGGGCTTGGAAAGGTCCCTTGAGCCAACCTAATTCATATCTCTTGACACACAGCACATAAACACAAACAATATGGATACACAAATATTACACTGGAGCGTGAGAGGTCTGATCCACAACCTCGATGATATCAAAGAACTCTTACACAAATACAATCCAAAGGTGCTGTGTGTTCAGGAGACACATATTAAATCTACGCAAACAAACTTTCTTAGGCAATACGCTATTTTCCGGAAGGACCGAGATGATGCTGTTGCATCGTCCGGCGGCGTAGCAATAATAGTAGACAGAGGCGTTGCTTGTCGGCAACTGCAACTCCGAACTCCCCTTGAGGCAGTTGCTATCCAAGCAGTACTATTCAATAAACTAGTTACTATCACGTCCGTATACATCCCGCCAAGTTATCAACTCTCTAGCACATTTCAAAGCTTTATTGATGAGCTGCGTCGCCCTTACATAGTCGTCGGTGATCTAAACGCGCATAGCACACTGTGGGGTGACTCACGCTGTGATGCGAGAGGACGGCTTATAGAAAATATCCTATTCACTTCAAGTTCCTGCTTGCTTAATAAAAAAAAGCCAACATTTTTCAGCTCTATACATAAAACATTTTCTTCGATAGACATAAGCATAGCGTCTAGTACAATTGTGCAATGTATGGGCTGTTACTACCGATTTGGATAGCCGTTTCTTGCTCTTCACGCGAAGGATATGCAGCGTTTTCTTAGTTCAGTGATGCCTTTCAGTCGACACGTCTGTCTATTCATATATCTTCGTCAGAGAAGCCCAGGCTAGGGTTGTAAGCCTTCGGCGACAGCACATAATATGCCTGTGTTTATGACGCGTCACGTCGGCGCTCATCGCTACTTGTTCTGGCACTGTAAACATGAAAAAATCGTTTATTTAAGAACACTGATGCGAAAGCTGAAATATAGTGATTTATCCTTGTTAGACTTCTTGATTCCTGAACCTAGACGCGCCGAGAGCGTGCAGGCGGACTCGGCTGATACGCTCGGCCTAAGCTTCGGTGGGGACCGATCTCGGCGCCTTTGTCTTGACGATCTTATTCAGTCAGCTGTTTCGATGCACTGTGTTTGCGATTAGGCGGAAAAGCAGTCCACAAGCGATGCAAAAGCGTCCACGCTCGATCGACGATACGGTAGGCATGTCGCCTGCAAAAACAGAGTGTGGCTTCGCCGCATAGATTTCGTTGCTTCCCAGGCAAGATGGCGGACCTACGCGCAACTCTGCTACCTTTGAACGAGAGGAAAGGGGGTAAACGAGGGGCCCGATTTTTTAGTAGGCATATCATAAGAAGCCAACAAACACTGACACCAAGGACAACATAGGGGAAATTACTTGTGCTTAATAAATGAAATAAAGAAACGATAAATTAATGGAAATTAAAGTGGATGAAAAAACAACATGCCGCTACCTGCTACCTTTGGTAGCATATACAGTAACTCTAGCAGGAGGTAGGGTGCCTCGATGCGCGCGCGCCCTCTCTAGGGTGAGGTCACCCTTTGGGAGGGCGAGTGCCGCCTCCTCGGCCGGGACAGTCCACCTGCGGCCATTTTCATGCCCTTTCTCGCGGCGGCGCGGCGGCCGTAACACGTGCGTTCGCTCTGTCGCCTTTTCTCTTGGTGCTGACCGGTGGCGCACATCGAAAAATGCCGGGTTGTTGTGTGCCGCAGTGCACCAACCACTCCAGAAAGGGATGGAGAATGTTTCAGTTCCCGAGGGACCCCAAGAGAAGGCTGCTTTGGACAGTAAAGACCAAGCGCGACAAGTGGCAACCGACAAACACATCGTGCATGTGCAGCGTGAGTAAAACTTTCCTTCGTATGCCAAAGGATTCGCATGTGCGTGCCGTTGAGGTACGCGATTCATTTTTATTGAGAGAACGTGTGGAAGGTCTGAACAGGGACATGTAAATATGATCGCTCTGAAATTAAGTGCCGCTGAGGATTAGCAACTTCGTGCACAGGGATTGTGTGGCAAATGTTGGGAGCAAATTAGATTGCTCACAGAACGAGTATAGCTGCCCGGAAAGTTCCGCACCTTTTAAGAAAACAAAAATGCCCGCGTTCTCTTGACGAGAGAGACTGAAAAAAGAAAAAAAAAAGGAGGCGTTGTTCGAGTATTTTCCTTCGAATGAGACTTTCTCGCTGAAAAAAAGCTTGAGGCCTTTTTTGGTGCGCCTGCTCTTCTGACTCACTGACTGCATTTTAACTTGAAACAATGAACATGAAATCTCTTCACAATGGCGCACACAATTCCCCTTCATACCAGCAATTTTCTTACCAGCAGACTCTTACAGGATTGTCTGGAGAACCTCTTTTCGGTGGTTCGACTAAGAAAACCTGTGCCCAGTGCGTATGATATGAAATGCGCTCTGAGGCTTGTGAGCGTGAGCCAGTTTTTATTTACCCCACGGACGACGAGCTACGATCTCGATGACCGCGAATATCTGGTAGACCTTCTCTCCCAGGCAAAGAAAGAAAGGACAGAAGTGGAAGCTGATGAGATAAACGACTCAGAAATTCTGTTCATTGAAGAACTGTCCACAACAGAGTGCAGCATTCTACACTACATAGGAGGCTTCATTTTGAAAGGAATCTTGCCGTCTGTCAGCTGCCAGCAATGCAAGGATGCCCTACTGGGATGTGCTCGTGACGAACATGCCTCTCTGACTGCTCTGAAGGAATATGTGTCAGAAGGTGACAACCTAATTTATCCCACTGATGATGTGATGCACATGCTCAAAATCTACGAGGAGCACTTTGTAGGGATAAACTCATGGTGCACAGGCAAACTAGTGACAATGAAGTCACCTGTCCGCTCACTTACAGCATACCTAGGAAAGGTCTGCTGCAAGCAAGCATACCGACCGCGCTTGAAGCTGTGCGCAAGCCATGATGAAGAAATACGGAAAACGCTGACCGACAGGTACGCAAGATTGAGACTGCGCATCTTCCTCCGACACCTTCAGAAAGCTTGTCTCAATGGTCACGCAAGCAAGACGTGTGCGGGAGTTAATTTAACCTAAGCTTCTATCCACGCTGAAGTACACTCATGCTGCTAGCATTAGCAGAGTTCCTATTTTTACACCTAATAAGTGTCCTAAATTGCACTGACTCCAGGTTCTGAAGACAAGGATAATCTGTGCAAACATGCCATCAAAGTACCCTGAAATATTTTTTTTCGGGGCAAATAAACAACTTTCATGGTTTTAAACAATATTAATGATTGTTTGTTTTCAACTAACCTCTGATCGCGGCAATAGATTGATTGTTATTTTGTCTTTAAAACACTGTCTTAAGTGCGCGTTGAATATACTAATGCAGTCGACTCTCATTAGTTTGACCTATTAATGACCTCAAAATTTCGATTCCATTCGAGTATAAACGGATGTATTTTCACTGCGACTAATAACTTTCCTCATCATTTGACCAATATACAGTGGTCCCGCCAAGTTCGAATGGCCGACTACACGCGTATAAAAATGCCTGGAGATATTTGGGGTTTTCAGTGCACAATGCATGCATGCGCGGCTCAGGTACTGCGATATTCGGTTCGTGTACGTGTGGCGAATGCGCTGGCTTTTATTTCTTAGGACAAGGTACGTAAAGCACATTAATCTTTTTTCTTCTACAAAAAAACCGTCATTCTAGGTTGACAATAAATGTGAATAAGGCAACTGGAGCGTTCTTAATTAGTTACACAATTGAGTAATTGAATGCAATCTACCTGCTTATGATATTGCTGTTATTAATTTATTTTAATCCTGCAGTTAGGTTCCTAGTGCGCTCTATGAACTCTTTCCAATCTAGCACCCGAGTCGCCGTGTGCTAGGAGAAACGACCGTCCAAATCTTAAAATATTTGGACAGTTGCCCCTTACAAGCCTGTTCTGTTGACACTTCATTAGAAAAGGCGTGAAACGCAGTTGTATTGTCTTTTGGTCGCGAAGACAAGCGCGCTTTTGCAGCGGCAAGTGCAAAAAGCCTGTTGGCGCACGCCCCGCGCCTCTGAAGTAGGCATGGCAATGGCAGCCGCCGTAGCAGACGACGCAGTTGTCTTCACCCTCAGCGGAGCGCGCGCGCGCATCGAGGCACCCTAGCAGGAGGTAGAGTCACTGGAAAAAATTTCAGAGTACCGCAAAGGTCGGGATTTGACTGGCAACACTGAGCGGCCACCGCCATATACCTTCCAAGCCGACTGCGTCGCAGGAAGGCCGCCGTGTTGGAAGAGCTTGATATTCGGTCACGCATCGGGTTGAGTGTTTACTGAAGTACAATACTTTGTACCCGGAGATAATGGTTGCTAAGAACGAAAATAAAATGTTATGTTGTGCGGAGTATTGCAGCCGGTGGTTGTTTTGCACGCCGATCGTGTTTACTGCTGGAACTGTGCTACGATTGTGGGCAGCAGCTTACCGCTGCTATCGGGAGCTTATGCACGCGTTTTTTTTTTTTCCTTCCGCGGAGCGAGCTACGAAGGAAACATTTCGTCACTTCGAGCCAGAATGAGGCAAGGTTGTGCTTTTGGGCATGAACATCGTGGACCGCCGTCGGCTTCTATTGAATGTTTCCAAGCAAGACGAAACTAACAGCTGACAGTGTCACAGGCACGTACGTTCATTGTATAATTTCACAAGCTAAATCGGATACATCTAATTTAGTTTGTAAACGGATACCGCGCGTTCTCGATTCTGCAGGGCGACTTTGTCCGCCGTATACGCACGACACACTGCGACTTCCGCGTGCGCACCGGAGTTTGGCCGTGATCGTAAGACGATCTGTGCACAGCAGGCGTAAAAACCAACTTCGATGACCATTTTGCGCACTAAATATTGTGGAAGGCCAATATGAGCCTTTTGCGTGATTACAGCAACGTATATGTACTTCTGTACACTGATAATAAGCGAGAGTTTGCTACATTGCGATTTATGAAGGCGGCTGTCTAGTGCGTTCATGAGCGGCTACTCTTCTCAACTTATTTATGACTGTTTTCTTAGACTGCCAAGATTTGCTGCCTGTGTAAAAAAAAAAAAAAAGCAGGAACGCCCGCTCGTGACGCAGCACTTTTTTTTCTAAGTTACATAGGCGATGTATGAACTTCTTGTGCTTTTAGAGCGGCTTAGTAACATGCATAGTGACAGAGTGAAACTAAATGTACTGGGTGTTCTGTTGTTTTGTATTTCTTGTTATGCATCGAGAACAACATTATTTTGGTATGCGCCGTAGCATTTCAACATAAAACATAATATGTATGCTGACTTCAGTTCATTGCATGTGCTCGGCTTACAAGCTGTGTCGTGAATATCACCTGGCCATTGGTTTCAAGCTCGAAATGCGTATGTATAAATGAGCAAAGGATAAGTGGAAGAAAGGAAGTATCATGGGCCTCGTATTGACCATGTTTTTATTGACTGCGATCGTCACGATCTGCGAAAAACAAGTGCCATATGGGTCGAGTGACTCGAGGCGAGAGCGCGCTCACGTGCGCGGAGAAATGCGAGTACCTGGTGAACGTAAGGACGCGGAATTCTCGCGCGACAAGTGTGCCTTCGCGTGCCACGAGCACGGAATAACCACGTGTGTTGAGCAACAAACGCGTACACTTGTACCCGCGTCAAGCGTGCAAGACGCGAACGATCCCTGCAATGAACTCCTAATTTCGTAGCATCGCTAACACCGCGTGCACTTCGCCTATCTATCTTCTAAAACAGTGCCGAAAAGCACAAGCAAGGTGTACTTATACCTCGCACACGCGGGTGTTTTCTGTAGGCTTGAAGTTCTTCCGGCCGATTCTGTGTAACCACGCAGAACGACGCTCTCGGTCATTTTTCCCGGTCGGAATCTAGAAAAAAGTCTTTCCAGACTCAGTTCGGTTGCTGCACCCGAAGGCGCAGCAGCCAGGCATGATTTCCTTGCAGTCAAATGCGAGCGCGACAATAAAAACACGCACACACACACACACGCGCGCGCACGCACACACGCACACGCACGCACGCAAAAAAAAAAAAAAAAAAAAAAAAAACGTAGGGAACCTGCGCTGCCTGCGCTCTAACTCAGCCGGCCCGCCCGGCGCTTGGTAGGTATATGGCACCCCAGAGGTCACATGGTACGGTTGGGCCAATGAACGCATCGGCGGCGCGGGGAAAACGAATGCGGTACTCTGAAATTTTTTCCAGTGACTCTAGCAGGAGGTAGTGTTCCTGTATATGCTCCCGCAGGGAGCAGAGTTGCGCATAGTTCCGCCGCCGTGATCCAGCTCTGCAGCGAAGCCACTCCTCGCGCTCGCAGGAGCCAAATGCCGCGCGGTGTTCCGCCTTTTTCTCTGGTGGTCGCGAGCTACAAGCGCCAATTGTTCGCAGGCGCTTAGCAAAGGGCACTTGTTAATACAGGCTACGCTCGAACGAGTCATTCGTGCAGCCGGAGGGGGTGGGCTTCCAACCAACCGAAACTTTGTATGTACCTATGTAAACACGCATATACAAACACACACACACGAACGTACAAATATGGGGTGGGACCGCCTTCGATTCCCCAAAATAATATACTCCCGTGGCTCGAACAGCTCCAAAGTTCGCTCGCAAACGCACAGTTCGTTGCCACAAACAGCGGTGCAATGATTTTCAGCATGCATATGAAGTTGTCTTATCATGGCCAGAAAGCAAGAAATGCTTTAAAGAGTGTTTAAAACTTCACACACGTAAGGTGGACACTTAGCGCATTTTGGCTGCCGAAGCCAGCCGATTAATGACCGTCGCCAAGAGACCTATCGTGCCTGCAGTTATGTCAGTGACCGTTAACAGAGCGCCATTTATCACTAACCATCGTTCACAACAGCTGCACGTTTTCGATACATGCGGTGCAGACACAGATTTAAGCGCATTTCAAATGTTGACATGTGCACATTCTAAGCAAAGCTTACTTTTATTTACTATTACTATTTAGTAGTACTTACTATTTAGTAGTGCTTACTATTTAGTAGCAGCAAATCTGCAAATAGAAAAAGATTCAAGATGCAAGAGCTTCTAGCTGCTCCTCTGAACGCACGATCGACGGTCCACTGATTGCAATGGCGATGGTACTGACGGAAACGACGAGTTCGCATGAGTCGGCGATGCGCCCGTAAAGTTGGCTTCGCAGCGACGCGGATCATTTGACGTCATTTTTCGCGCTCGGCCAATAGCGGTGCGAGCGGCGCCGGAAAAGGTATGCGCAACTCTGCTCCCTAGCAGGAGGGGGAGAACAGCGCCGCTCCGCGGCGCGCGAGGAAACTTCTCCGATTACACCTCTCCAATGGGGTGCGCGCTGAATGGGACGGCCGGAGCAAGCCCCGCCGTGCGCGCGTGATCGAGGCGGTCGTGGCCACGATCAGCGCGTCCCTCGGGTCGCCGACAGGGGCAGCTGCAGGAGGCTGCGAGTAGTGCCCCTGTATATGCTACCACCTCCACAGCCGAGGCAACGGGCGTCATCGGAGCAAGTGGCGCTGTCGTGTCCGTGCGCGCCGCAGGGGTCGCACTGAAGTGGGCGTGGCAGACGGGGTCGCACGAGGCGTCGTTGTTTGAAGAGGAGTACGTCCGCGGGGACGACGTTGCCGGCAAAGGTGACGCTCACGTTCGCGCCGTTGTGGGAACAGGAGAGCACGGGAACGGGGGCTTCTATATTGTCCCTCAGAGTGTCGTTGTCGAAAGATTTGTCGACGCCAAAAATGACGCCGACGCAAGAGTGCTTGCCGAGGGCTTTCGCGTTTACTGGGATGTCTGCGATGGCACGAACATCCAAAAGGCGAGACGGGTCCGCACCGGGTACTGAGTCAGCAGCAACCACATTGCGGCGGAAGTTAACACGCACGCGTTTCACGCTTTCGACATCACTGGAAAGTTTCAAAAAGTTATTTTTGCAGCCGACAGGACGGCGCTATAGTCGCGCCTAGTTGTGTTGAAGCAGTGCTTCCTGTGCGGCGGCACACATTTGCCGTACATTGCCGTCGATATTTGGGCAGTGGTCCAGCAGGGCACGGAGTGCAGCAGCGAGTGCGGCTATGAGCGCGTTTTTTGGGTCGCTGCTCGGGGTGGCTGAAGGGCCGTGAGACGGTTCAGCTGCAGCTGTTTGGGCGCTGTGGCTACACAGGGCGTCGCTGTAAGACCGGCCTTGCTAGGCCTTGCTAGGATGCCTCGATGTCGTCCTCGCCCGCCGCTCCGTTCAGGGTGGAGACAAGCGCGTCGTCTGCTACGGCGTCCGCCATGTTCTTGCCCGCTGCGAGCGGCGCGTTGTAGGCGGGCCTGTGGATGAGCGGTTTGAAGGAAGCAAGGCGCTTTTTTTTTGCCGATGATAACACTTCAAAAGTGCACTGACGCGTCATGACAGTAAAGTAGCAATATATTTTATGGCATCCGATTTAACGGAACAGCTAAATAATCTTCCTCGCGTTATTTGAAGGGACACTAAAGAGAAACCGGGAGTAGAGCAGTATACTGGTGGATTCCAGTCCTGTTACGACTATAGTCGTGTCATTCTTAGTGCGAAGAGAGCTTTAACAAGCGAGTAAGCAGCGAAGAACTGAAGGATCCTTCAATCCGGAATCAAGGGCGAGAGAAATTGAAGAAGAGATATTTGGACTTCGATTACGAATTTCTGCACTATTAAGACATCTTTCTTGCACCGAAAAAAAAAAAAAAAGCTGTGCGCATTCCCTAAGGGCCCTCTTTTATTCCAGCTCAACTTCCTTTTCTATTTAGTGTCGCTTTAATGCTGTCGTCTGGAAGTACCCTCGTAAAACGCGTTGCAACTGCTGATCAGCGGCCTGGCGTGTTTTCTTTACGAACTGTAAATACAGAAATCAGGTTGCGCGGCAATCACTGACTTATTTTCACAGTGGGAAATAATGCGTTTAACACAAGCGTTCATAGAGGAATGCAAAAATTGCTACGCCGCCAGCATTGCTGTTCTTCGGGAACAGTTACGCGGTGAACCTGTGTTGCTTGGGAGCATGTTGGTATGCAGCCCTGGAAATTCCTATTGCATACGAAGATGCCGGTGGTAAAGAAAATAGGTCAATAAGTGACGAGTAGACAGGTGATTTCGGTCACGACGTTTCGGTCACCACGCAGGTTTTTATTATGTCAGCTGTCAGGAGGTGTCAGTTGCCACAGGTCTTTCGTAGATCTCAGACCAATGACCACAAACTACAGAAAGAAGCCTTGAATTAAATTGATCAGAAAAAAATTTAATGTTCGCTTGCAGCTCAGCTCGATAAGTTGGAAAAAAAAGCGGGACACTTGTACAGACACAAGGTGAAAAATCGGCAAGCACAGCAAAGTAAGAATAAACACATGAATGAAAACTATGTTAAAAGAGTAACACAAATTAAACGAAAGTTTTCGAATTCTGGCGATATGCGTTAAAATTTAATATCAGTGTTCACTGTAGGCTTACTCCTGCACACGTCTTGCTTGCATGCCCGTCAAGTCCCGTTGCCGCGCCTTGACGCAGGTGGACACGCAACCTCAGCCTCGCGTAGTTTCACACAAGGAGCTTTTCGACTGTTTCTATGTATTCCTGTCAGGCGCCCGTTGCGCCCCACCGCAACATCTCTGTCACGTATGCGGTTACAGCCTTCAAAGGAGATTTCATGGTGAAAACGCTTTCTGTCCAGGTGGTGATACCATTAAAATGTTCTTCGAAAGATTAAGATTTCGGAACTAGCATCGCTTGGGTAATGAAGATTGCTGCCTTCAGAGACATATTCCTTGAGGGACGTCAAGTACGCATGGTCACTGCTGCTTGAGCCTAACAATGCAGGCTTGCACTGCTCGCAGTGGCCAGTAGATTTGAGGATCCCTTTTATAAGAAACCCACCGATATGGAACAAGATCTGGCACTCAGCTGATGTTAGCTCTTCGACAAACGGGATCTCCGAGTCGTCGATGGCTGCAGTCTCGGCTGCCGCTTCTTCCTGCATACCTGCCGACAGCAGGTCGATCAGGTACTGTGCGTCATCGACATCGTAGTTAGTCGTTGACGGTGTGTGGAAGAATAGGCTGACACAAACAAGCTTCAACGCACACTTCATATCGTAGGCGCTTGGAACAGGCTTCCTGAGACGTATAACCGAAAACAGATTTTCCAAGCAGTACTGGAACAATCGGCTCGTGAGGAAGAGCTTGTAGCCTTCACTTAGGACATCCTGCAGGCGAATGGTCACGGCTGTGGCTATCAAGAAACCCGCCTGTGAGGGCTGCCATTGGGACGTGCTCCCCATGTTTGTTCCCTGAATGGTCTTAGACGCCAAGCGCAGCACGTCTATGGCTGCGTGATATTTGTCCATGTGTTCAAGACTCAAGGCAGTTAGTTGATGGGTGTCGTGATGACAGAAGAGTGTACCACTTACAGACAAGCTCTAAAAACCACGTTGTAATTTCCGCCTCCGGGTCCAAGATCTTCTGCTTTATCAAGTACCGAATCCCGGCAGGAGCTTCTCGAAAATACTGAACGGCCACTCCCACCTTCATCTTTGTAAAATGCCCGTTCGACACGTGGATCTCTGAGAGTTTTGGCGCGACTTTTATCTCCTGTTTTTTTGTCAAAGTCTACCACTGCGCGCACGTGCTCAAGTTTTACTTCCCTTGAGGGTAGGTCATGTTGACACTTAATTGCATCACTAATGGTCAAACCGACAGAACTCACAAGTTGGCCTCTGATGCTCTTAAGTTCGTGTGCAGCATCTGCAGTGAAAAATAGTTATTTGTCTTCTAGGTAAGGGTGTGGTACCGAGCATATGCTGTTGGAGTTCCTGTGACTAGAGAAGCAAAACTCACGCCACATTGCCCTGTTGGAAGAACCCATATCCGAAGTGACAACGCAGATCCTCAGGGAGATATCTGCGCAAAGTTTCACGATATTCAATATGTAGTCTTTGAGAATAAGGCCGTCTATGCTCCTTCCAGTAAAGTGATAGGCAATCACTTGTTTCCACCGCCGGTTAACCCTTTGATGGATGCAACGAGAACAAGTAATTTAGGCGCAATTTTTCATCACCAGAGGCTTTCTGGGGCAGTTTTATTACAAACAAAACAAACACGAGTGGAAACTGTCTGCTTACAAAAGAGAAAAAAGTGGGACAGCGTATGTCCCACTAACCACATAGCATGTATTCACTATGTGGGACAGGGTATGTCCCACCATCCACTTCAGTCAAATTGTCAGCAGCAGTGAAACGGGCCAAAGCAAGTGACGCATAGTGGCACATTGCACATTTTGCAGAGGTATTTGGTGCGCACTTCCTTCTGCTTTGTAGAGCACCACCGGCACCGCAGTCGTTTCCCAGTGAGGACGGGGTGGTGACCATTTCCGGCAAATCGGAGTTCATCTGGTACACCACTCATTGCGCGCCCATTCTTCTTGCCTTTCTTGTTGTAGTGGGCTTTCAGCGTTGTTTTCGATTTTCGAAACGTGTTTTGGGCAATCAGGAGACGCCCAAGCATCAGGCGGAACTGCAGATAGGTGACAGGACTCATGGAGGAAATTTGAATGAAAGCATTGACCACCGCTGCGTCCAAAATGAAGTAAAAGATACGGCTCCACCAGCGCTTTGAACGGCGGTCCGCTGGATAGGCATTCCTTTTCTGGTCAAATTTATCAGCCCCTCCCATCCATGCGTTGTATTCTTTCACAACACATGGACAGTCCACTTCCTTTCTCTTCCCGTTTTGAAGGGTTCGCTGGACCTGCACGACGCTTTCTGGGTCATGATAGTTGGACATGATGTGCACATTTTTAGAGTCTCGCCATTGGTAGGCTACCACATCAGCCTTCTTCCTCCAAATGTAGGACCCTCGCTCCAGCTTGTTGTCAACTTTGACTTCGGATGGCAGATCCCTCTTGTTCACTCTAAATGTGCCACAAGCAAGGATCTTTCTCTCGCAGCTCTTGAAGCAGCTTAGTGGAGCTGAAGAAATTATCAAAAAATAACTGCGAGCCAGCAGGGACGGCACCATCGGCCAAAGTCAGGACAACGTGTTCGCCCAAGGTTCTGTCTTCTGGCTTCTGCATACTCTTTCCTTCGTAGAGCTGGAACTTGAGGAGATAGCCCGTCTCAGAATCCGCTAGAGACCAAACTTTGTATCCTCGCTTGATTTTTGGTTTCATTGGCATGTATTGTTTCATGCTTGAGCGGCCTTTGAACAGAATCATGCTCTCATCGACAGCGAGGTGACTGGATGGCGAGTAGTGGGCCTGGAACCTCTCGTTCATCATCTCTATCAATGGCCGAACTTTGTATGCACGGTCAAAATCTTTTGAGCCGTAGTCGGGCATTTTTTCATTGTCGTTGAGGTGCAGGCAGTTTGTTATGTGTTGAAATCGTTTGTAGGTCATCACTTGGGCGATTTCTTTCACATGAAATAAGCTGTCTGAGCACCAGTACATTTGCAGATGGTGCATGCGATTTACTCATCAAAATGAGGACTCCAAGGTAGGCACGAAGCTCCAAGCACGTGAGTGTCGTCCATCGTTTCCGGTTGGTTGTTGCTGCATACAAGTTTGTTTGATCCACGATATGTTTGATCACGTCCTCATCGAAGTAAAGCATGAATGCTTCAATGGCAGTGCTTCTTTCCAAGATCTTCTGCGATCCAGATGCATTATGATTTGTCGGAATCGTCGCAATGAATTTGGACATGTCCCACTGGCTGGCTGTATTATCATCACCTGACCCTTCAGGGAGCTTCTTGACTTTTTTTGGTTTTGTTCTTTTTCCTGAGTAAGGCTTGCGCGCAATTTTTTTGCGCTTGCTTGTCGTGGGAACAGGCAGAGGTGGCGAAACGTCGTCCTCTTCGCTGCTCTCAGCGCTTCCAAGCACAAAAAGTCTTCCTCATCAGAACTATCGCAGTACTCATCGGCGCTGTCATTCGACTTGTCCGGTAAACTAAAATAAAGCTCCAAGGCTTCTTCCCGACTCAGGTTTTTTCGTTCTCCTACGCAAAAAAAAAAAAATAAATCGTGGCATTCAGCTCCAGCGTCATGTTTGCGCACACACTAGACTCGCTAAGCCTAACACTACGGGCATCAAAACAGACCACTGCCGCAAGATTCATACATGCAACATTATTTTTGCCCGAAAATGATAACTATTGCGCCCTTATTTCTCTCAACATTGTTATAGTGCAAGAAATAGGTAAACTTACTTACCAGGCATCTCGTAGCAGTTCACGCAGCTTTGGAATCAGGAGAAAATCACGAAGTGGATCCAAAAACTGACGGAATTTGTGGCTCCATCTGTTGCTAAGTGCAGAAAACAGCTATGAATGTTTTCTTCGAAGTCTCATAGAGGGAGCCACATCACTCAATGCCGTAATACGTTTTGATTTTGCGTTCAATCTAGAACGAAAGTGAGCGCGTCAAGTGGGAACTCTGTGTCCCATCATCCATCAAAGGGTTAAGACCCCCTATCATGAACACCAAGGCATGGTGGGCAAGTTCATCTGGCTTTGCAGGTGAAGTTAGTTGTTCCCCCAAGAACATCTTCAGCGCCATCAAGCTCATAGCACCTGGCAATCTCCTTCTCGTGTAGTAGCAGAACGCAGTCTTTTTCAATGACCTACATGCCCTCCGCTTTAGTTTTTAGCAGGTCGATCATGCCAGTCAGGATCCCAGGGAGAAACTTGAGTGCCTGTAGGCGACGCGCCAAAGTTCTGTTAGTTGGAAGCGGGTACACGAGTTTCCTTAAGGTTTCATAGCCGACGTCCTGCATCAAAATTTAATTTGAACTGTTTGCTTTACACTTTGCGGAGAGCAAGTACTTCCTTTGTTGCTGTTGCGCGACAGTGCCTGTATTTGGTCTTCGTTAGGGAACTTGATCTCCTTTACGAATTTTTCGATGTTACCTTCTAGCTTCTTAATTTTTTTTTTTTGAAGACCTTGGATTGTTAAGTTTGCCTGGGTATGCAATTCCAGAAGTTCGCAGTATTTCCGTGTCAGGTCTGCGAGTTGATTACTTAATTATGCGCAAGAGGTACAAGCAGACTGCAGGTCAGAGACCCCAGCATTCATTCCACTGGCTGAGACTTGCAGACCTGCTTCGTCTGCTAGCAGTGCACTTGAGCTGGCATCGTGTGAGCTGCAGTTTTGTCCTTGAGGCAGCTCAAAGCTGCCTGGTGACGGCATTGGGTCCATCGCAGCTGCATGATCAGTGGCTATGTCGTGTTGATCTTCAGGTAGGGCCCAGAGGACAGCGGGTCCGGTCCTATGCTTTGGTGCCTTTCTGTGACGAGGCGAAGCTGCGAAAACAAAGGATATCATCAAAATGCATCCCATAAACAGCTTTAGGCAACAGCGGTACACGCCACAACGGCTTTCTTAATGTATTTTTACTTTTCTGTCCAAAGCACCGCTTGTTACATTAGTTACGCATTTAAAACGCCTCTACAGCGACAAAATGTCATTTTCGGTCAGGTCACTAACTTTTTCGTGCACGGCGCCCTTGTTTCTATATATTTAAGTGATGTAGCAACAGCGTAAGAACGACCCCGCCCCTCCTACCGAGAGGTGAAAATGAAACACGCTGAAAAATGGAACAACTTACGTCTGACGGAAAACACTGTCGGCAGCGCATTTGGCTTTAGTTTTTTTCCATCCGTCTGCTCTGTTTTGCTCGAAGCTGTCCTCTTCGAAATGAGCCTGCGGGTTCATGGAAAGCCGTAAAATTTTATTTCCTTCGAAAGATATTGTAGCGAAGTGACGCAGCCGTTCGATACCTAACGCATCAGTTCACCAGGGAGACGGAGATGAATGGGGATGAACTCTGGCAGGGGCAAGTCCAAATCCGCAGATACGACGACGAGAGGTAACATTCCAACAACCAGGTTTATTCACTTGGTATTTTACCTTAAGCTTACACTGTACAAAAATATCTCCAAACAGAACGATGTCATACCCGTCGTCGTCGGCCTGCCTGACCGGCCTGGTCTCCCGTGGTGAAGTTGCGCCGTCCGCTGCTGTCTACTTGCTCACACTCCAAAACTACTGATGAGTGGTTTTAAAAGAGAAAATAGAAGAGATAAGTACAGCGCCGTTACTGCCTCTCGTGCGAGGGCACCTCCACAGCGCTGTACGGGTGAGGGGAAAGGGATAAAAAGAGTAGCGGAGAAAACAGGGTATAGAGAGAGATAGCCGAGTGCTAAGGCACGTCAAGGAAGGCGCGGCGGCTACACCCGCTCGTACATGTCCGCGCCGTCCAAGTATTCGAGCAGCGCCGTGAAGGCGCGCCCGATTACCGATGAATGGGCCGCCGGGAAGAGCAGCGCCTCGGTGCTGTCGCACGGCAGGCCGAGGCGGCGGTAAGCTCTCGTGAGCGCGTCACGCTGTGCCGCGTACGCCGGGCACAGCAAAAGTACAGGCTCCAAGTCCTCCACATCGGCGCACTTGAGGCAAAAGGGACTCCCCGTACCTTGCAGGCGGTGCGTCCTTGCCGCAGTGAGGTAGCAGCCGATGCGGAGACGAAGCAGTAGCGCCCGGTCTCGTCGATGAAGGCCCGTTCGCGGCAGCAGTCTCGGCGGGTTGCCACTGGCGGCGCGGGGGTCCGGGTGTCGCGCTCGCAGCATGCCGGCCACGGTGTGACGGGCGACATCGAAAGGCGTCACGACGAGCGACCGAGGTACAGGCGCCGTGTGGGCGGCCTTCGCGAGCCGGTCCGCTTCCTCGCTCCCGTGTGTACCAATGTGGGACGGCACCCACTGCAGAACGAGGTCGCATCCCTGCTCGCAAACGCCGCGCATCTTTCGTAGGAGGCGCTGGATCAGCGGGCGTCCGTGGTCTGCCCTGGCCAGCATGTGCAGCGCTGCGCCGGAGTCCGTCAGGATGGCCGCCGCAGGGATGCGCCGTCGGTAGAGATCAGCTCGGCCGCCAAGTCGATGGCCGCCAGCTCCGCGTGTGTAGACGAGACCGCGCTCAACACGCGGCACCTCTGCGCCGGGATTTCAGGAGCGACGCAGGCGGCAGCACCGTTCCGCAAGACAGAGCCGTCGGTAAACACGAACACCCGGCCGGCCAGCTGCTCGTTGATGGTTGCAGCCGTCTCTTGTTGCAAGGCGCAGATCGGCGTGTTGCGCTTGCCTCGAACCCCAGTCGGCGAGAGTGCCACCGCTTTGTGACGACCGCGGGAGGCACAGGAACTGGCGGACGACGGCTCGGTGATCCGCGTCCATTACCTTCCGTTGCGTCGGCTGCAGGTCCGCCAAGGGCAGCGCGTACAGGATCCGCGCCGAGGCCACGGAGTTGTACAGGCGCAGCGCGAGGGTCGGTGAGCATCCCTGGCCACGAGCAAGCAGGAAGCGCGCGGCGCCCGCCACCTGCGCGGCACCTTTCCGCAGGGCAGCCACCGCAGCACACCAGTTCAGCCGCTGGTCGATGACAAGACCAAGGTAGCGAACACGCTTCTGCCACGGAAGCAGCACTCCATGGAGGGTGAAGCCCGGCGTGTTGTACTGCCCCTCGTACTTTGGGTGTACGATGAGCGCCTTGGTCTTAGCTGCCGAGAGGGTGAGGCCAATGCCGCTGATGTAAGCGTCGACCCCATCCAGCGCGCGCTGCACACGCGCACGCACGACAGAGCCGACACTGGTGGGGCCGCTCGCGAACAACGCGATGTCGTCTGCGTAAACTGCGACGCGAACCTCGTGCGTCGGGAACTGTGGAATGTAGTCGGGGATGCGTCCCAGCGCGAGGTTAAACAGGAATGGGCTAAGCACACTGCCCTGCGGCACTCCTGTCACAACCGCACGTGGCCGACAGTACGCTCCCCCCACGCGCACCCGCATCGTCCGGCCGCCGAGGAACGCAGCAACGTAGGTCCGCATTCGTCCGCACACTCCGAGCCCATCGAGTGCTTCCAGGATGGTGGCGTGTGGCCGACGGTCGAAGGCGCTTTCGACGTCGAGGAGAACGAGATAGCCTGCCTCGCCCCGGCGCTTCGCTGTCTCCAGCGTGGCGATCACGTCGGCCAGGCAGTCCGCTCTGCTCCGCCGCAAAGGTGTCGAGTGCCGCAGTAATCCACTCGAGCCGCCGAAGCGCCATGGCCTCGAGCACCTTGCCTGCAGTGGAGGTGAGCGAAGCGGGCCGCTACGAAACAGGGTTACCGGCTGCCTTGCCAGCCTTGAGTAGCGGGACGACCACTGCCTCGTTCCAGTCGCCCGGGATGCTGCCGGTTCGCCAGACGTCGTTGTAGGCGTCGAGCAGCAGCAGGAGCTGGTCACCTTCCAGGTTTCGAAGCATCTGATATGTGACGCCATCGGAACCTGGTACTGAACGACGCTTCCGTGACGCGAGCACTGTGCGAAGTTCACCGATAGTAAAGTCAGCCTCGCACAGCGCCCTGATGTCCTCGAGGATCCCGGTCGTTGGAAAGTACCGCTCCGGGGCCAGCAGCTCGCGCCTCGGATGCGGTTGCGGCTGGAGCACGTACGGCGCCGGTGCACGGATGTTGGGCGGCGGGCAGAAGGTTTCGGCGAGCAGCTCGGCCAGCTGTCCGTTGGTGATGCCGCGTGCCACGGCGATGAAGAGGGCGGGGCAGCGCGGCACGCGGGGCCGCAGGATCGCCCCAAGGATACGCCACCGGCTCGATCGGGCGCGCGCTCTTTCCAGCGACGAGCAGAGGCTGGACCAGCTGGCGTTGCGGCGCTGCTTCGCATGGCGACGGCATACCGCGTCCAGCCAATTGTAAACAGTCCAATGCTCGCGCTTGCCCGAGCGCAGCGCCATCGCTCGGCTCTGCGACGCGCCGCGCGGATGTTTTATCTGCTTTATGTTTTAACTGGTTTATGTCGGGCACGGGCGTCCCGGCCGGCACTGTACAGAGAGTTGACGCAGCACGCGCGCACCGTGTGATGTGCTCGAAAAACAGGCCGCACTCCGAGACTGGCACTGTAGCACACAGTTCCCGGAATCGAGGCCAATTCACTACACTGTACGCGCGCGTCGGCAGGTGGGCGGCGCGGCGGGGCTCGAGGTGGATTGGGTAGTGGTCGGACCCTCGCATGTCGGGGCTGCGGCGCCAGATGTAATGGCAGCGCTCCGACACTAGCGAGAGGTCCAACACACTTCCCTCGTAGCCACGACGGGCGAGAGTAATACAGCCCGTGTTGGCTATGAGCAGACTGTTGCGTACTCCAGGGTAGCGTACCGTACTGCTGCCGAGAAGTAGCGGCGCCTGCCTATCGAAGCTCGACCGACATTACTTATTGGGTAGCGTGGCGTTGTCGGCGGGCTGCAGGCATGCGGTAGACCATGGCGACCGAGCAAGGGCGAGACGATTTGCTAGTGCGAAACTTGCACGGTTTATTCAAAGGTAGATGAAAGAAAATAAGAAAAGCAGAAAGTATATAAAAGTACATTTCGGAGCCCCTTAAATAGGCTTTCTACAAGTGTGGGCGGGATCTTGCTTCCGTCGATGTCACGTGACAGGCCCAGAGAGAGGGCCCCTCCTCCTGCATTACCGAGCAAGGAAAGGAGAAGTCAACCCTCATTTCGACGAATCCTGGTAGAAGGCCCTTTTGTGCGCAAGGTGCCTGACGTTGACCCTCGCAGGAGAAGTCAACCCTCTTTTCGACGAATCCTGGTAGAAGGCCCTTTGTGCGCAAGGTACCTGGCGTTAACCCTCGCAGGAGAAGTCAATCCTCTTTTCGACGAATCCTGGTAGAAGGTCGGGCGAAATTCCTGTCGCCACGTGGTGTCAGACGCCAATCCTAACAAGACCCGCCCGCTGGATGGCGTCAAGCAGGTCCCGGCCACTGCTGTCAGTATGGCTCGATCCCCACGCGGTGTTGTGGGAATTAAAATCCCCGCACATCACAAGGTCGCCGCGCACACGTTGCGACAGCTCCTTGTCCCAGCTACCGCCGCAGCACGCGTAAACACTCGCGACGCACGTGTCGGTTGTTCCGACTCGCACGGTGTCAGGATTGGGGGCTCAATCCCGTCGCTCGTGATCCGTTATCAAGATTGGAGTCGGGCATAAATTAGAAGGTAGCTGGCCCATGCCGTCGTCCAACTTATTCACGCTGAGGACGTTGAGAAGCAGTCCTTCCCTTCATCATCGAGAACGAGGAATATGGGTTTATTTACAATATTTATATCAGTCTAACATGACTGTTTGAGAAAGTACATCAGTCTAACATGACTGCTCAAGAGAAGTGTGTCGAGCATCCGCACAACAGCAGTTTTTAAACACTCGGTCCTCCGACGATACAAGGAGATGCGAACGTTCGTTTAGTCATCGCAAACTAGCCGCCTCTCCGCGGCACGGTTTACACACACACACGCAAACACACAGGTGCGAAGGTCCGGAGTCGACGTCAGAGGGGCTCCGTAGCACTCGGAGCCGTTCCGAGTAGCGCGTTGGGGAGTTTGGGAACAATAGTTGGCCCGCCGAGCTCATTCAGTCACAAAGTCGATTTAGTCACGCTATGGCTAGAAGTTGGCGGCGAAGCTCCCGGTATGTTGCCCTCAGAGTCGTAAGTGGCTGGCAATCGTGCACGGCAGGTGGCCATTCTTAACAACGGTCACCGCCACGCACTCGACGCCCGTGCACGGCAAATCGTCCCCACTCACCACGGCCTGAGGGAGCCCAGCGCGTACGTAAAGTGACGCGCGAGATCGCCCAGCCGGGTGAGCGGAATCGGTACACGGAATGGCCGTGCATGATGCCTGCTTTGGGATCTTTCTGAAACAGCTTCATTGCTGCTGACACCATTCGTGTCCAATTCGGACAAAACAACAGCCATTGCGGCCAACCGTCGTTTCCTTTCGATCTCCATTTTCATTCAGAGTGAAAACACCTATGACAAAGTCTTTGTTACACCGATGGCGCCATCTAGAGTGAGTAGAAACAAGCAATTATATTAATTTACGGCCACTGAGATCCGCCCGGGCCGCCACAACATCTTCGAGGCCATGTTCAGCCAATACAGCCACTCTAAGCCTACACGCCGAGAATCTGAGTATCGCTTTCGGAAACGGTGCCCACTCATCACGAATACATTGCTGTCGGAGCTTCTGGACACAAATTTAAACCAAATACAATCCTCAGTTTGAAAGTTACGGGCCACACAGTGGACGACGACGACTTGACAGGTTCGAGGCGGACGGCAGTCGCTTCGGGCGTAGCCGCCATCTTTATTTTTCCGCCGCGGTCGTCTACTCAGTCCGTCCGTCGTCTGGATGCGCTTCGCAGCCGGACGGGCGGCGGAATAAGCGTCCGCGGCACAGATTTGCGCGGAGCCGTCCGTCGTGTGGATACACCATTATGAGGCGCGGTGACGCGCCTATTCGTGACGGAGCAGTGCTTCCTGCGCGGCGAGAGCCGCGTCAAGGCGCGCTCACACTAGCGGGAGACTTCCCGCAGCGGCACAGCGTCAACGTCGATGCTGCGTCGCAGCTGCTCGGAATGACGATCACACTGCGCGCGTTTTCTCGCTGCGGTTGTCTTGGAATGTAGAGAGAGGAGGCGTTGAGGGAGGACCTTAACGAGCAGAGGGAAGGAGATAATCATGTGACACCAGATTTCCCACGTGGTCGTCTTGACCGTCTGCTAGCTCTCCTCGCGTCGCCCTTTTTGTCACGAGGATGGCTGGTTCGAACGATGAGCTGTTGGCTACGGTAAACGTACTTATACAGTACTTGCTTGTTCGCTGCTTCTGCACCGTCGTCGTGCACGGAATGCACGGAAGCGCCGATTTTGGGCCAGTCAGGCCGAACTCCAGTCCTATTAATTCCCATCGGTTGGTCTTGCCATCCGTGTCTTTATAGTCGCAATGCGTCTTGTCATAAAGAAAAGGATAGCACCGAATACATTCCAGGAACCGCTAAAAATCCTCAAGTCGCATGTTCATGGTGGCAAAGCAATCGCCGAGTGTCCCGCAGCACGCGCGCAGCCTCTGCCTCCGCCGACGGGGTCACTGAACTGGGACCGACGTCACGGTTCGCGGTCGGCCCCCATTGGCTGTTCTCGTCAGCGGCGCGGGAAAAATAGGTACCCGACCCATCGCTCTGCGGGACGGCACAGCAGCCGGTCTGCGGGAGAAAAACCGGTTTGTGCGGGAGGTGGTGGTGGTAAAAACGTTTATTTCCTCTGAAAAGAGGGAGTTACATGGAGGGTGCTCTGGAGTCAGGCTTAGTGCCCTTCCCCTCACAAACACTAGGTGGAGTCCCTAGTACGGGACCCCAGTGGCTTCCGCTGCCGCCATAGCTCGTTCGACCATCGCCTTTTGGGCTTTCAGGTCGCAACAGGCGAGTAGGGTCGCCTCCCAGTCCTCCCGGGTGGGGTTTGGGTGTGGAGTAAAAGCAGGGTTGGAGGGGCACGCCCACACCATGTGGTAGAGGTCCGAGGACCTCTCCCCACAGTGCGGGCACTCCCCGGAGAAGGCAGGGTCAAAGTGCGTTAGCGAGGCCGGGCACATCATGGTGTTCGTGACAAGGCGGAGGAACAGGCGTTCCTCCGCTCTCGTTAATCCTTTACACGGGTGGGGGTACAGTTTATGTCTATCTTTGTATAATTGTGTTATTTCCTTGTAAGTGTAGGTCGGCGTGGCTTCCGCTACTTCTTCAGAGGAGGCGGGGGACGAGGTTGCCCGGTTAGAGAGCGCGCGGGCGGCTGCATCTGCTGCCTCGTTTCCTCCTAGCCCCGAGTGGGCCGGAGCCCAGACTATGAAGCGGTGGGATGGACCTCCTACGTACGAGCTATTTTGCAGTAGCCGGTAGGCCAGGTACGGGACCCAGCCCTGTTGGACGTTCCGACACGCCCCTCGCGAGTCGGTTATGATTGTCTTGGAATCGGAGTGTGTTGCCGCTAAAGCGATGGCGACTTCCTCTGCTTGAGTGGCGCTTCGGGCTTTGAAGGTGAGCCCGTTCACCGTTTTGGACTCGTGGATCACTGCCGCCGTGTACCACCCGCCATGGTGCGGGCCGGATGCGTCCACATAGTATACCCCGGGTTTCCTTCCGTAGTGGTGAGCTAAGGCCTCTGCCCTGGCCCTGCGTCTACCCTCGTGGTCGTCCCTGGACATCTTAATTGGGAGTGGTCTTACGTGCAGGGCGTAACGCCATTCCTGAAAGAGTCTTACTCTCTCCTCGGTGAGAGTCGTGTGTTCTATGTGCAGACGGGCCAAAAGGCGGCGTCCTGACGGCGTCTGCGATAATCGCGTGTATTGACCTGTGAGGTGGGCTTCTCTAAGTTCATCGAAGGAGTTCGTCATACCCAGACCTTGGAGTCTCAGGTTAGACGTGGTTATCGGGAGGTCGAGGGCCTTCTTCGCCATTTTGCGTATTATCACCTCGATGATGTTCTGGTCGTGTTTGTTCAGGCGGAGATAGGGGGTCGAGTACAGGATTCTGCTTGTTACAAAGGCATTGGCCAGCCGCAAGGCGTCTTTGCTTCGCAGTCCCCCTTTCTTGTTCGAGACTCTGCGGACCATTCGGCCCACCTGATCTCCCACCTTCTTTAGTTTGTCGAGCGTGGTCGTCGCCAGCCGACGCTGGTGGATGAAAAGACCTAGGACTCTAATTTCTTTTCTTTCGGGTATCGGTTCCGATCCAAGTCTCAATTCTATCTTGTTTGTGCATTTTTTGTTGGGGCGAATGTGCACGAATTCGGATTTTTGAGGGGAGCAATGAAGGCCACATCTTTTCGCGTACTCGTTCGCCGCGGTGGCCGCCTCCTGCAGGCTGGCCTCCATTTCACCGAGAGAGCCCTGCGTGGCCCAAATGGAGATGTCGTCCGCGTACAGCGCGTGTTGCACACCCGGGACTTTCTCCAAGTGGACCGGCAGGTTCTTCATTGCCAAGTTGAAAAGCAAGGGGGATAGCACCGCTCCCTGTGGCGTCCCTCTCGTGCCTAATAGAAAGGGGCCGTGTTCCGCGTTCTGGATCTTCACGTAGGCCTGTCTGTCCGTGAGGAAGCGTTTTATATACTCGAAAGCGTTCCTGCCGCATCCCGTCTCTGATAGGTGTGTGAGGATCGCCTCGTGTGTCACATTATCGAAGGCTCCCTTCAGATCTAGGGCCAGCACTATCTTATCCCCGTTCGGATGTTCGATCGGGTTTAGTACCTCCCTGCTGAGCTGCAGCAGGATGTCCTGAGCCGATTTATTTGGCCTGAAGCCGTACATCGAGTCGGCGAAGACTCGCTTGTTTTCTAGGTACTCAGATAGTCTGTCTCTGACCATAGCTTCCATCAGTTTGCCCACGCACGAGGTGAGAGAAATAGGTCTTAGGTTATCCGTATCTATGGCCTTGCCCGCCTTGGGGATGAAAGTTATCAGCGCCGTCTTCCACTCCGTGGGAAATGGAGCTTCGCCCACCCAAATCGAATTAAAGTGTTCTAGGAGGGATTCGTATGTGCGGTCCGGCAGATTGGCTAGGAGTTTTACCGAGATCCCGTCCCTTCCTGGCGCGGTCCCGCGTTTCATCCTCGCTAGAGCGGCCTTGAGTTCGTATATTTTGAAAGGTTCGTCCAGCTCAGCATTTTGGGCTCCATTGTATCTGTAAGCGTCTCCCCTTGGATCTTGGGTTGTGGTCAGGTACTGGTCCCGAAGCTTCAGTGCAAGCTGGGCCGTATTTCCTTGAAATGCATGTACCGCTCTCTGCAGGTGCTTGTGCGTCTCGGTGCGCGTCTGGTTGGGATCTATGAGTGCCCGGAAGAGGCGCCATGTGTTCTTGCTAGACATCTGCCCAGCGGCCGCGTTGCACCTATCTACCCAGTTCGCGTCCGCGAGTTGCGCCGCGTACTCCGCCGCTTCTTTAGTGATTGCCGCGATCCGAGCTCTTAGCTTTCGGTTATGCTTCTGTCTACGCCATCTTTTGACCATGCTGCGTCTGGCTGCCCAGAGGTGGAGGAGGTGGGTGTCCACGTCCGTCACCGCCTCTGAGAGCTTTACCTGCGTTTCCGTCGAACGCAGGTTGATCAGCAGCTGTTTTGTCCAGGCTTGATATCCCTGCTCCTGGATGGAGCTTACCTCGTATTCCTTTCTAAATTTCGTCCAGTCCGGCAGCATAGTGTGCCCCGTAGGCCTGGTAAGGGGTTTCGTACGGATCGTTATGGTGATCAGGCAGTGGTCACTACCGAGAGTTTCCTCCGTATTCGTCCACTCCACTCGCCTCGCGTTTTTCGTGAAGGTTAAGTCGGGACACGTGTCCCTCTGCACCGAGTTCCCTATCCGCGTGGGGCACGCCGGGTCAGTGTGTAGGGTTAGACCTAACGCGGACGCCGCCTCCGCTAGCTTCCGTCCTCGTATGTCCTCTCGATGATAGCCCCATGAGGGACTCTGCGCGTTGAAATCTCCCATTACTAGTAACGGGTCTCGTCCTGCTTCCCTGATAGCTCTGCTCAGGAGTGTGGAGAAGGTTACGTTTTTTGCTTTAGGTGGGCAGTACACGTTCAGGATGTGTAGCGGCGAATCCTCCTTTTTCAGTGGCAGAAGAGTCACCATCACGTGCGAAAAGCTGGTTTGTAATTCTAGATCTACCAAATTTGCAGTGTAGTTTTTGTGCACAAAGATGCACGTTAGGGGGTCGAGTTGGAACGTTTTGTAGTTTGTGAGGCTCACGTTCCCGCCAGGTTCCTGTACGGCCACTACTGCCGGAGTATGCTCGTACGTAGACAGGTGCATCCTAAGATCCGCTCTCTTAGTCCTCGATTTCAAGCCTCGACTATTCCACTGCGTTAATGTTATGGGACTCTTTTTAGTTTGTCTCGCCATGTTGTATCTGGAGATTGTTGTTATTCTGGAGGGGAAATTGCTCCTGGTGGTCTTCCTCCTCGTCCTCGCTTATCACCCTACGCATCCTGTAGGCTCGGGGAGTCTGGAGTCTCCTCGTGTTAGCGTATTTGCGAACCGTCATCGCTTTCGCTATCTGTTGTGAGACTATGGTGGGAATGGATTCTTGGACCCTTCTCATCATAGCTTCTAGTTTATTTTCAAGACTAGGTTCTGTGTCGCTTTCCATCGTCTCCTCTTGCTGAGGTGGCTGGGGTTTAGCTAGCGCACTTTCTAGTTTGCTCGTTAGCACCGCGATCTGCGCTTTTAGGGCTGCTATCTGGTTTCGTAACTCTGTTTCTACTGGGTTGGGTGTGGGTGGAGAGGAAGGTTTGGGAGGAGGAGGAGGAGAGGCGGTCCCACTCACCTGCCGCATCCCGTTCTGGACTATGCTGGCCCAGGTCTTCTTTTGCTTGGGTTGATCAGAAGTCGACTCCCTGCTAGGTGGAGGGGGCGGGCGATTCCCGCTTCCTCCCTTCTTCGTCTTCTTGTTTTTTTTCTTCTTTTTCCTCCTCCTTTTCTCCTGATTGCTGGGTTGTTGCTGCGCGTTCGTGCGAAATTTCGCCGTGCAGTCTCTGGAGTTCGTGGCGTGTTCGCCGCCACACACCGCACATTTTGGGTTGCACAGGTGAGGGGACCGCACCCCCTCCACAAACGGGGCTAGCGTTCCGCAGAGTCCGCAGTTTTCTTGTCTCGGTGTCGGGCAGGTATCTGGCCTATGCCCCACCGTGCCGCACAAGTTACACGCTGGTATGGTGCGGCGGTACCTTGCTACCGGTATGACTTGCGCGTTGTACAGTACAGCTCTGGGCTTGTACTTGCCTTCGAAGGTGATTCTGGCTTTGTTAGAAGTTCCGAACTTTCGGATCTCCAGGATGGTGCTTTCTCCGTGAAAGCTTTTCACCTTCCCTCGCAGGGACTCGGTGGTTTCCAGATTGGCCACTGTGATGACTCCGTGAATCACGTTGTCTTCGCTCTGTTTTACGTGCCCGTGCAAATGGAGGTCTGCTCCTTGGATTTTTATCGCAAAGTCCCCGACCAGTTTGTCTGCCGCGTGGATGCTCGATGTGCCCACGATGATCAGGTTTTGGTCCGGGGATATTGTGAAGTAAAAGTTGTCCGCTTCGGCCTCCCCGACTCGCTGTCGTAGGGCTAGGCCTAGCTCACCGTGTTGTAAGTTCTTCAAGCTTGTCGCCGTTAATGGTTTGATGATTAGCACCACATCGTCTGGTCTAAATCTGCAGAGAAACTTGGGTTTCCATGCAGCTTTGACTTGCCTTGGGCCTCCGGCTGCGCGCTCATCGGATGCCTTGTCGGGTTGCGCATGGTGGCCTCCGTGAGCTGACGTGGCCTTCCCTTGTGCGCAGGCTTGGAGTTTCTGGGCTCTTGTTTCAAAGGCCCGGATCACATTAGCGTTGCAGGCTTGGTCCCGACTGGTCTGCGGCACAGTTGTCCATGCCATGCCTTCCGGGTCGTAGCCGCGTTGCTGGTTTGCGCTTGCCATGTTGGCTTGGAGCGGCCTCCCCGCCGCCGAACGCCGGCGTTCAGCCTTGAGGCTGCGTCGCGGCGCTATGGCGGATGGGAGGAAAAACGCTTAAAAAGGTCAACAAATCGGCCCACCGGATTGGGAGTGGTCTCCCTGCGTGCCGGCTGACCTGCTGGTCCTGTCAAGTCCAAAATTGTCGGGATCAAACGCGTTGGGCCGCCGCCACGGTCGAAAATCGCCGGAGCCGATGTCCCATGCGTCCGCTCGCTACGCGCGCTGGTAGCGTCCCCCTGTGCGGGAGGCGGCTCGCGGAAAACGTTCTGCGTTGCCCGTTTTCCCGCCACTGTGAACGCGCCTTCACACATTTGACGAACGTTGCCGTCGATGGCTGGGTACTGGACGAGCAGGGCCCGCAGTGCAGCAGCGAGAGCGGCTATTAGCGCGTCTCTGGGGTCCCTGTTCGCAGCGGTTGGAGGGCCGCATGACGGCTCAGCTGCGGCTGTCTGGCTGTTGCGGCCGCGCAGGGCGTCACTGTACGATCGGCCCTGCGGGGAGCTAGCAGACGTAGACGGAGCGGCCGTACGCGGCTCGGTCGGTGCGGCGCCGGCTAGTTCCAAGCGCTTTTTTGCGTGATAGGTGCCGCTGGGACGAAGACAGCAACACGGCCGCCCTTCTCTCGCGCTGCCACTCAGGACAGCTCGGTTCGGTTGAGGGGTGACGGCCACCGCAATTTACGCAGCGTGGCTTTTCGGCGGGGCAGTCTCCTGTGGCGTGCGACTCACCGCAGCGAAGGCAGCGGGCGTCGCGGAAGCAGATGGCGCCGGCGTGGCCGAAAACGCCGCAGCGGTCACATTGTAGTGGTCGAGGCAGACGGGCACGAACCGCGCGGAGCTGCTTGAAGAGTCGCACGTTTGTGGGTACGACGCTCCCGGCGAAGGTAGCAGTGACGCTAGCGCCACTCCGTGAACGTGACAGCACCGCGACGGGGGCTTCGATGTTTTCTTTCACAGTGCGGGCGTCGAAGGATGGGTCGACCCCATAAATGACACCCACACAGGAGTTGCTGAGCAGTGCCTTCGAGCGCACCGCCACGTCACTGATGTCGCACACTGCGAGGAGGGGCGCCAAGTCGGCACCGCGCGTCACATCCGCAACCACCACATTGCGACGAACGCGGACCGGCGGGAGGCGCAGGCTTCTCCACCAATGGGTTACTTCGTTACTCCGACCAATCAGGCAAGCCGACATCATCCAATGAGCGGCAGAGTTCAAGGGGTCAAGAAATGGTCGCGTCAACACTCCGTACACAAAAGCACTCTGACCATAACTAATCGGCTGTTGACAGCCGAGCGTGGGACGAGGACGCGTCAGGTGCACGTGTGACGTCAGGCGCGGCGGCCGGGCGGCAGTACATGCCCGGCGCCGCCGCGATTATTCGGGGTACGAAGGTTTGCCCCCGCGTCGAGGAGCCCCCAAAATTTCCGGAACAAGCAAAGAGGCCCGCGCTATACTCTTTTCGCGACACCTCCCCCCTACGAAAAAGAGTGCCCCACTCGTTACAAAGCATTACTACAAAACCAAATTAACAAATTAAACACGTACAAATTAAACACGTACATTTGGGATTAATATAAAAAACTGAAGTATCCCTAAGGAAGATTTAACATCACATAAAAGAAAACAAACAAGTTTTAACAAAATGGAAACAAAATGCACAAGACAAGAAACATCAAAGTTCATTCGCGCGCGCTACACAATAAAATTAACAATGAAGATTATTCGGTTGCGCTGCAATACACATCAGTGTCCGCGTCGTATGGAGCGATGGTTCGAGGCTCAGCCTCCCTATGAAATGTCCTCCAGTTAAATGTACTCCAGTTCGAGTAAAGTTCAGTCCCGTCCGGGTTCTTAGGTTGTCGTCCTCGGTCACTAGTCGACGTCTCACACACACGATCACACGGGGCATGCCTCCGGTCACCACGCGAACTACATTGGGGCACAACGCGAGGAACAACACATTTTCTTGTGCTTCTGACGTTCGGTAGCAGACTCGTCGTCTGCGTCGTCATCGGAGCACTGTCTGACGTGGCACTGTTTTAACCGCGCAACATTAAAAACGTCGCGTTTTTTGCCGGTTTGGTCGGCTAGAATCTGAGCAGGGTCCGTTTTGTGGGCCGCTTTCTTGGCGTCCTGGGTTCCGCGTTGCATTCCTTGGCCTACCTGAAGTAGAGGTTCATTTTTGGAGCTTACAAAGGGGGCGACACTGGCTGGCTTTCTGTGGGCGAGCGGCTGTTTCTGACAGTCAGAGCAGGATAGGACGTACTTGCTGACGTGGCAAAACATCTTTGGCCAGAAATAACGGCGGCGAACTTTCCCCCAGGTGCGCCTGACATCGAGGTGGCCCGCCGAGCTATCGACATGGCAGTGCCGTGACACCTCCGACCTCAAACACCCTGGGACAACAAGTGCCGTGCGACCGTATTGAAAGCCTTTCGCTCTTCTATACAACACACCGCCGATCAAGCGAAAGCTCCGTGCCGTTTTTTTTTTCGTTTTTCTGGCAACGGGCGCACTCGGCTGCTCTAGATGCTGTTTTACTTCTCGCATCCATGAATCCTCTCTCTGCCTTTCGCCGATGTCCACATGATCCAGCACGAGCAACGGTAAGGGATTTTCGTCGCTTGCTGGCGCGGAATCATGCGGAAGTCGAGAAAGCGTGCGGGAGTCCGTTTTCCTCTGGGGTCCGTTTTCCTGGAGCCATTGCCGGCACTGGGGCGCAAAGTGGCCGACGCGGTCGCATAGCTGGCAGCGTGGTTGCTCGTCGTCGTCACGGGTATTTCTCGCTGGCCAGGGCACTGGAGGACGACGTACACCTTCTTCAATAGCTTTCAGGCGGTCAAATAATGAGGCTATAGAGTCCGCGATCGCCCTCAAGTCCCTGTCGCGGTCGGTGGCCTCTAGCGGGCAGTGACGCTCTGCCGCAGCGCAGGTCGCGAGACATGTTGGAGGCTGCTGCACTGTTGCTCCAGCGGGTGTCACTCCGGCGGCAGGTGACGAGGCGAATGGGTAGCACGACTGCTGGCCGGCAAAGAAATAGGTGCCGGTCGCTTCTGGTTGCGACGCACGCACCATCAAAAAAGCTGCCCAATCAATTCGGCGCAAAATTTCGAGGAAAGCAGAGCAGCTGTCCGGGTTTGCAATAAGAATTTTTTCCAGCACGTCCGGACGCAATCCGCGCACGAGGTGCCGCATCCGCTCCTCTTCCGTCATAGATGGATTGGCTCTGGCGCACAGCTGCACAACGTCATAGTAATAATCATCGGGAGATTCTGATGGCAGCTGCGTTCGGTTTTGGAGCCGCAAATATGCGATCTCAACTGAGTGGCGACTTGTGAAGGACGTTTGTAAGAGCGTCGCCCACTTTCCCATGTATTAGGGGCACCCGTTAAAATTTGCGTGGTGTGCCACTTTTTCGCATTGCCGTCTAATGCCAAATATAAAAATTTCACTTTCGTCCCTTCATCCCAGTTGTTGAGAGGCTACGTGTTCGTAGCAAAGCAGCCACTCGGATATTGACTCTTCTGGAGTGCCTCTAAAGACTGGCGGTCCGACGAAAGGTTTAGCTTGAGGGGTGGACATCGTAGCGAGAACAGTAGGGGGTTCGGTTATAGTCGAGCTGTTAGAGCTAGGTTCTTGAGGTTTGTTGCCACGGCCCATGATATTAAAGCGTGGACTTCGGTACCCCGCACCTCCACCACTTTGTAGCGAAGTGACGCAGCCGTTAGATACCTGACGCATCAGCTCACCAGGGAGACGAAGATGAATGGGGATGAGCTCTGGCAGGGGTCAGTCCAAATCCGCAGGTACGACGACGAGAGTAGCATTTGAACAACTAGATTTATTTACTTGGTACTTACCTCATTAAGTTTAAGCTGTACAAAATATCTACAAACAAAACGAGGCCATACCCGTCGTCGTCGGCCTGCCTGACCGGCCTGGTCTCCCGTGGTAAAGGTGCGCCGCCCGCTGCTGTCTACTTGCTCACTCCCAAAACTACCCCAGAGAGAGAGTGGTTTTTAAAGGGGAAAAGGAAGAGATAAGTACAGCGCTGTTATTGCCTCTCGTGCGAGGGCACCTCCACGGCGCTGTACGGGTGAGGGGAGAGGGATAAAAAAGGGTAGCGAAGAAAACAGAGTATTGAAGTGAGAGATAGCCCAGCGGTAAGGCACGTCAGGAAGGCGCGGCGGCTACAGCCGCTCGTTCAGTTCGGCGCCGTCCAAGAATTCGAGCAGCGCCGCGAAGGCGCGCCCGGTCACCGATGAATGCGCCGCCGGGAACAGAAGCGCCTCGGTGCTGTCGCAGGGCAGGCCAAGGCGGCGGTAAGCGCTCGTGAGCGTGTCACGCTGCACCGAGTACTCTGGGCACCGTAAAAGCACGTGCTCTAAGTCCTCCACATCGGCGCACTTGAGGCAAAAGGGGCTCCCCGTACCTTGCAAGCGGTGAGTCCTTGCTGCGGTGCGGTAGCAGCCGATGCGGAGGCGAAGCAGCAGCGCCCGGTCTCGTCTGTGAAGTCCCTTGCGTGGCAGCAGCTTCGGCGGGTTGCCACTGGCGACGCGGGCGTCCGGGTGTCTCGCTCGCAACATGCCAGCCACGGTGTGACGGGCGACATCGAAGGGAGTCACAACGAGCGATCGAGGCACCGACGCCGTGTGGGCGGCCCTCGCGAGACGGTCCGCTTCCTCGTTCCCGTGTATGCCGATGTGGGCAGGCACCCACTGCAGAACGAGGTCGCATCCCTGCTCGCAAACGCCGTGCATCTTGCGCAGGAGGCCCTGAATTAGCGGGGATCCCTGGTCGGCCCTGGCCAGCATGTGCAGTGCCGCGCGGGAGTCCGTCAGGATGCGCCGCCGGAAGATCAGCTCGGCCGCCAAGTCGATGGCCGCCAGCTCCGCGTGCGTTGATGAGACCGCGCTCAAAACGCGGCACTGACTCTGCGCCGGGATGTCAGGAGCGACGCACGCAGCAGCGGCCGCGCCGTCCCGCAAGACCGAGCCGTCGGTAAACACGAGCACCCGGCCGGCCAGCTGCTCGTTGATGGCCGCAGCCGTCTCCTGTTGCAAGGCGCAGAGCGGTGTGTTGCGCTTGCCTCGAACGCCAGGGACGGTCGTACGGATGAGCAGACGACGCTCTCGATGCGGCGGCGGAGCAAGCCACGCACACGTGGCGCCGCCCCGTACCAGGTTGGCGAACTCGGCGACCCATGCCGGAGAGAGAGAGAGAGAGAATAAACTTTATTCAAGAACCCCGGTCCGGGTTCGCCCGCTTTGTTCTAGTTTTCTGCCAAGCCGAGCGTCGTGATGAGCTCGATCATGGCACGTACGTAGTCGGGGGAGGAGTCCGCCAGCCACTCCTCAAGCGTCGTAGGTCTACGGATGGGTGAGAGTTTGGCAAGGCTAGCCTGAATAGCGAGACGGCTCCCCGGACAATCCCACAGAATGTGAGCATTATCCGGGAAGCCGCCACATGCCATGCAAGCAGGTTTACCAGGCAAACCTTGTATGTAGTGTTGGAAGTGTGGGGACAAGAGAGAGTGCGTCTGTGCACGCCTCCATAGTACCGCCTCTCTTCGATTCATGTGTGTATCCGCTTGTGGATACTTCATGGAGGTGTTTAGTAAATCATCAAGTTTTTCGCGCCTTTCCGCCCGCGCGAAGGCATATTGCTCATTCAGACTCAGTGGGTCCGGCCACCACAGAGGAGGGCCCGGGAGATTTGCGCGGGATGTGGCATGTGCCACTTCGTTCCCTCTGATCCCTGTGTGACTCGGAATCCACTGAATCCGCACTCTAATGTTAGGGTGTGCGTTGAGGTGCGTTGTTAATGCTGAGTGTAGTGCCGCGGAAACGTTTCTGGCGGCGAGTGCCCTGCATGCAGCCTGGCTATCTGTTCGAATGAGCAGATTTCGTTCGTGTGGATTTGGCATGGTCGCGGCTTCCACGATAGCTGTAAGTTCCGCTTGATGTTGTGACGTAATATTGCAGTGTAGGCCCCATGATAAAGGTGTAGAGTCGGTTGCCACCCCTGTGCAGAAGCCTCGATTATTTGGAGAGGCGTCCGTGTATAGGATCCAGTCGTCGGTGTCGTCCTTGAGGTGTAGTGCTCGACTTTGTCGTCTTTCTGGTTGTGTGTCTGCCCCCATATTTCGAGGTATTGGGTCGACGGTAATATGGTCTAGCGTGTCCCACGGGGGATATTGTTGTTCCCTGTCTGGGCATTGTGGGACATCGTAGCCTAGATCACGCATAAATGCCCGTCCCTGTCTAGATAGCTTCAGGCGACTAAATTGTGCCTCTTGGTGGAGTTGTTTCAGCTCATCCAGTTTAGGCAGCACTGCCGTCTCATCAACTCGGTTGGATGGCGAATATGCAGGTGTGCCTAGAATAACTCTCGTTATCTGCCGGAGCATGGTTTCAAGTTTGCCTTTTTGTGTTTTGGTGACTTGTAAGTATGGATATTGGTACATTATTCGAGGTATAGCCAGGGCCATGGTGAGTCTTCTGAGCTGGTGCTCTTTGATACCTCTCACCCTTTGTGTTGTTCTTGTAAGTAGCCTCTTGACTTCATGGAGCTGCCGAATTGTTTGCCGCACCCAAACGTCGGCCTTACCATTGTCCTGCAGCCAAAAGCCCAGGACCTTGATATACGTTTTTCTCGGGACAATATCTTGGTTCACTTGTAGTGTTATTAGTTTTCGTTCCTCTTCTGCCTGCGGTTCTCTTTGGTTGGTTACCACTATGTGCTCGCACTTGGCACTGGACAGGGCGAGGCCCCTTTCTTGAAGGTATAGCGCCGTGACATTAATACCTGTTTGCAGTGTCTCTTGAATTTCAGCTGGAGATCCTCTGCTGGCCCAGAGCGTAATGTCGTCCGCATAAATTGTAAAGTGAAGGTCTTCTACACGCCTCAAGAGAGTTGGCAGCTTGCTTAATGCTAGCGAGAATAGTGTGGGTGAAAGAATCGACCCTTGGGGTACACCTCTTGTCAGGTACCTTTTTTCGGACTCTTCTTCGTTTACCTTCACGGTAACTGTGCGGTTTGTAAGAAACCCTTTTACGTAGTTGTAAAGCTTTTGACCTGGTTGTATGGTTTGCAGTCCTTCGAGTACCGCTTCATGGGTAACGTTATCAAATGCTCCTTTGATATCCAACCCCACTACGGCTCTGAGTTGGCTGCTGCTCTGTGCTCTGTATATTTCTTGTATGGCAAGCATCGCATCCTGTGTGCACATGTGCTTTCGAAAACCAATGACTCGAGGATCGATAGAAGTGCAACTTTCCTGCTGCCATAGGAGTCGTGTTAGGGCCATTCGTTCCATAATCTTTCCCGGACATGATGTTAAAGAAATGGGGCGCAGGTGGCCGATGGCGCTTGGGGTCTTATTGGGCTTTGGTATTGGGATCACAGTAGCCATTTTCCAGGTCTCCGGTATGTCACCGCTTTCCCAAGCTTGGTTTATGATAGCCAGGAGCTGTTCCAGTTGTGTGTCTGGCATATTGCGTAGCATCTTGTTTGTGATGCCATCCGCTCCAGGTGTCGTGTGTCTTTTGCTTGCATTGATGGCTGCTTTAAGCTCCCCAATTGTAAATGGCTGGTCTGCAGGTACCTCGCCGCAATCTTGTGTGGATGGTAGTTGTCGCTGATCTTTCTGTAAGGTGGCCGAAGGGAAGAAATGGTTGGCTATTTGTTCTGCGAGATCGTGCGCTCCGATTACCTCCCTTAGTTCGATTGCCTCCAGGTGGTTCTTTCTCCTGGGTTGCCCAAGAAGCACCCGAAAGAGCGACCAGGCTCGGCTTGTGTGCATGTTGTTTCCGGCTTGCTCGCATATCTGCATCCAGTTGTCAGTTGCGAGTTTGTCGGCGTATTCTTGCGCCTCCTTGGTGATGCTATCTATACGGCATTTTAAGCGCTTGTTCAGCTTGTTCTTTCGCCATTTTCTAAGTAGCTTGTGCCTATTGCCCCATAGATTAAGTAAGTGTCTATTTGCGGGTGGTCTTCAGTTCTTTGTACTGTCTTGGTTGTGCCCTTGTGCACGGTGCGTATTGTTTTCGCCCATTCTTCCGGGTTATCAGAACGCGCTCCTTGGAGAAGACTCCTGAAAGCATCCCAGTCTGTGATATTTGTGGCTGTAGTGCGATTTCCTTTAGTCGTGCATTGCTTCTGTGGTACGGGAATGATTATTTCTATGATGCTGTGATCACTACCCAACGTTTCCCCGGTGTTTTTCCACTCCACTTCCTTAGCTGTCCGGCCCCAGGTCAGGTCTGGGTTTGTGTCTCTTTCCACTGAATTTCCCATACGAGTGGGAGTTTCTATGTCATTCAGAAGCGATAGGTGGGCATCACTTGCATTTCGTAGGAGCTGCCTTCCATTTGGCGTACTATGATTGTAGCCCCACGCCTCATGGTGGCTGTTAAAGTCGCCTACCCATAGCAAGTCCTTCTTGCCATGCTCTTTGAGCAAACTCGTCCATGCTTTGCGATAAGCCCCTCCTTTAGGAGTACGGTAGGTGTTAATAATGGTTAAGTCGTATCGTTTGAAGAAGCGGCATTTAACCAATACGCTTTCCTCTTCCCCGTTGTTCATATGACTGAGGTCCTCGTGTAAGGCCGTATGTTGATTCGCCACCAGTGTCACCGTCATTGTAGGATAACTAATCGGATCATCATTGGTTCGCCTTCGGGACCGGTGTGTAATACTTGGATTGTGGTAGGCCGTGTAACCCGGTAGGGAGATCGGTGCATTGGTCTCCTGAAGAGTTATTACGTCCGGCTTATGCGCAGTGTGTGTGAGGTATTGTATTAGAGAGTTCTTTTTACGGCGTATTCCTCTACAATTCCATTGCCATACAGTAACAGCCATTTCGTGTAGTGAGTTACGTTTGCTGTCATTAATCTCCATAATTGCTAGAATGACCTTGTTTATAGGGGTGCGCTTCCTCCCTGGCGGGAAGTCGTTTTCTAAAGGTTCGTTGTAAAGTTTCCATGCTTTGCGTTAGCGCGGCAAGTTGTTGTGTAATAGCAACGAGTTGTTTTTGCATTTCCGCAACTATTCTGTCGCGTTCTGCATCTTCTTTTTTGAAATCTACTTGTTCTTTTCGAATTTCTGCTATCTCATTGAGAATGTAGGCAAGCGTGCTGTCATTGGTTGTTTCGTGGGTTGCGTTTCGCTGTGTTCCTGCATGCAGCTTTCCTGACCATGATTCTTGTCTTGCATGTGACTGAGTGGGGTTGTGGGGAGGATTAGTTTTGTTTTTGTCGTCAGTACGGCTCTGAGGAGTGGGAGCTGGCGGACTTACCTCTGCCCGTGACGTCCATGCTCCTTTGACTTCTGCACTGCCTTGTTGAGGTTTCTTGTTTGCCTTGTTCTTGGCGTTGTTCGTTGGTGGTGTAGTGCCCTTGTGTGGTTGTCGCCTACTGAGGTCAGGTAGGCTGCCGTAGTTTTCGGAGCGCCTCAGGACGTTCTCAGGTGATGGTTCTCTTAGGCAGTCGAAGCGATTCTGTGTCTTCAGCGGTGGGTAGTTGGTGTCGTTTTTAGGTGGTGGCTTATTGCGGTATGCTTTCGGGTGTCGATTGCTCGTGTTTTCTTTCCTTGATGTGTGTTGCTTGCGTTTTTCGGCCGCCAATCTGGCCATGCGGTCTGCTTGTTGTTTCTTTGGACAATCGGGATCTCTTGCCCCATGAGGCCCGCCACAGTTCACGCACTTCATTTCGCACTCGTGCAGTGTTCTGTCCGGTCTTTGGTCCGGTGGGAATTGAAGCCCGCATTGTTCACACCGCACAAAATTCCGCGCGTTGGGGCAGACGTCGGCTCGATGCCCAATGGTGAAGCATGTTGTACACTGGACCGCCTTCGGACGGAATGGTTGTATTTTGGTGACTGATCTTCCAAGAAGGGCTCTCTTGGGTAGCTCTGGTCCCTTGACAGTGATGAGTATAGCTGTTGATCGGCCCAGTCTTCTCGCTGCTAGAAGTTCCCGATCTTCAAGAGTTATGACTTTTGTCAGTTCGTCGTCCGGGACGTCAAGTGGGAGCCCTTTAACTACACCCCTTGCGTTGTCCGGCTCATGCGCCACGTATGCTGTTATTTCGTGTTGTTCCCCTCCGAACTGCAACGTCTTGAGTGCGGCGAGCTTCTGCGTCGCAGATTCCCGCCGGCTTTCCGCAACTACAAGGTTCTGCAGCTGTCTAACTTGGGTAGTGACGTCCCGAGATTCGGTTGTGGTAAGTCCAGCTGCTGCCGTGATGGCAGCGCTCACATGGTAGGGCATGGCTTCTCTTAAGTTGATTTTAGTCCCCAGCCGCAGAATGACGATCTTGGGCTTGGCGTGGCGTATCACGGTTGGAATAGTAATGAATTCTTCCTCACCGTTTTGATCGTGCGGTTCCATGGCTGCCTCTTCGTCCATGACGCTTCAGGCGTCGACGTGCCCAGCCGCCGGCGAGGCTCCGGCGGTTAGGGTTAGCGACTCCTTTACACGTAGTCTTCGGAGGAGCAGCCGTAGAGCTTCGAAAAACCATTCAACTCACCCCAAATTGCATCCTGAGGTGCCGGTCCACTACGCGTTGCTTTGTGCCGAAAATGGCACCAATGCTGTTGATATTTCTGGTGTTTCAGGTGATTTCAACGGAGCCGTTCCGTCGCGCGTCTTATCGCCTCGAACCGGCGTCCCTCTTTTCCCATGCCGGAGCTCGGGAGAGAGTGCAGCCGGCTGATCAGCTGCTGGCCGTGCCGCGAGCGATGCAAGCGCTCCACGTGGTTGTACGTGGTTGAGGGCCCGCCCCTCGGCACGGAGAGAGATGGGCGTCTCTTTAGGCGTCTCCCCCGCCTCGGCGAGAGTGGCGCCGCTCTGCGAAGACCGCGGGAGGCACAGGAACTGGCGTACGACGGCTCGGTGATCCGCGTCCATCACCTTCCATTGCGTCGGCTGCAGGTCCGCCAGGGGCAGCGCGTACAGGATCCGCGCCGAGGCCACGGAGTTGTATAGGCGCAGCGCAAGGGTCGGCGAGCAGCCTTGGCCACGAGCGAGCAGGGAGCGCGCGGCGCCCGCCACCTGCGCGGCACCTTTCCGCAGGGCAGCTACTGCAGCACACCAGTTCAGCCGTCGGTCGATCACAAGGCCAAGGTAACGAACACGCTTCTCCCACGGAAGTAGCACTCCATGGAGGGTGAAGCCTGGCGTGTTGTACTGTCCCTCGTACTTTGGGTGTACGATGAGCGCCTTGGTCTTGGCTGCCGAGAGGGTGAGGCCGATGCCGCTGATGTAAGCATCGACCCCATCCAGCGCGCGCTGCACACACGCACGCACCGCATAGCCGACATTGGTGGGGCCGATGGCGAACAACGCGATGTCGTCCGCGTATACTGCTACTCGAACCTCATGCGCCGGGAACTGGGGAATGTAGTCGGGGATGCGTGCCAGCGCGAGGTTGAACAGGAATGGGCTAAGCACACTGCCCTGCGGCACTCCTGTCACAACCGCCCGCGGCCGACTGAACGCTCCCCCCACGCGCACCCGCATCGTTCTGCCGCCGAGGAACGCCGCAACGTAGCTCTGCATTCGTCCGCACACTCCGAGCGCATCGAGTGCGTCCATGATGGTAGCGTGTGGCAGACGGTCGAAGGCGCTTTCGACGTCGAGAAGGATGAGGTAGCCTGCCTCGCCCCGGCGTTTCGCTGTCTCCAGCGTGGCGATCACGTCGGCAAGGCAGTCCGCTGTGGCCCGGAGTCGCCGGAAGCCGCTCTGCTCCGCCGCCAAGGTGTCCAGCGCCGCCGTAATCCACTCGAGCCGCCGCAGCGCCATGGCCTCGAGCACCTTGCCAGCAGCGGAGGTGAGCGAAACGGGCCAGTACGAAGCAGGATTGCTGGCTGCCTTGCCAGCCTTGAGCAGCGGGACGACCACCGCCTCGTTCCACTCGTCCGGGATGCTGCCGGTCCGCCAGACGTTGTTGTACGCGTCGAGCAGCAGCTGGTCACCATCCAGGTTCCTAAGCATCTGATATGTGACGCCATCGGAACCTGGTGCTGAGCGGCGCTTCCTCGATGTGAGCACTGTGCGAAGCTCACCGATAGTGAAGTCAGCCTCGCACAGCGCCCTGATGTCCTCGAGGATCCCGGCCGTTGGGAAGTACCGCTCCGGGGCAAGCAGCTCGCGCTTTGGATGCGGTTGCGGCTGCAGCACGTACGGCGCCGGTGGACGGATGGTGGGTGGCGGGCAGAAAGTCTCGGCGAGCAGCTCGGCCAGCTGACCGCTCGTGATGCCGCGAGCCACGGCGATGGAGAGGGCGGGGCAGCGCGGCACGCGGGGCCGCAGGATCGCCCCAAGAATGCACCACGGACTCGATCGAGCGCACGCTCCCTCCAGCGACGAGCAAAGGCTGGACCAGCTGGCGACGCGGCGCTGCCTTGCGTGGCGACGGCATAGCGTCCAGCCGGTTATAAACAGTCCAATGTTCGCGCTGGCCCGAGCGCAGCGCTATCCTCTCGGCCCTGCGACGCGCAGCGCGGATGTTTAGCTGCTTCATGTCGGGCACGGGCGTCCCGGCCGGCACAACACAGCGAGTTGACGCGGCACGCGCGCACCGTGCGATGTGATCGAAAGACAGGCCGCCCTCCGAGACTGGCACTGTAGCACACAGTTCCCGGAATCGCGGCCAATTCACAACACTGTACGCACGCGTCGGCAGGTGGGCGGCACGGCGGGGCTCGAGGTGGACTGGGTAGTGGTCGGACCCTCGCATGTCAGGGCTGCGGCTCCAGACGTAATGGCAGCGCTCCGACACTAGCGAGAGGTCCAACACACTGCCCCCGCAGCCACGACGGGCGAAAGTAATACCCCTGTCACACGGGAAGATTTAATGTCATTCGAATCGACTGGCATTCGATGCATCGAATGCCATTCGGTGTCTTGCGGTGCTACACAGTAAAATATAATGGCATTCGCAAATGATAGCAATGACGATCTGGAACAAAATTTGTGAAATGCAAAGAAATTTTGTGCCTATTAAACGCGTTTAAGAACCTTTGCGAGTACTTTTAAAACGGAGGAAAACATTTTGACGCCAATTATTCACAACTAAAAGCACTTCGATCTTCACAAGCCCTAACTAAAACCAAGCCCAAATCCGGTAAGTGTAAACAAGCAATATGGCCGATATGGCGCTCTGTGGAGGAAGCGCAGCTAGCGCAGTTGATATTGAAAAAGTGAACGCCCTAGTTGCCTCTTACATTTGTTACCGAGCACAACGAAGAAACAAGGAGAGGGCACTGGAACTGGCAAAAGAAGCGCAATCGAAGATCAACGCAAGCCTGAAACTGAGATTAGTAGCCAATTCATTCGCTATTGCTGCTATGATGGCTACCGACGCCACAGTTCACCGTGAGCGGTGGGCATTTGAACGAAATGAACGTTGGTTCGAAGAGACGCTTCCACATCTCGGGGAGAATCACTTCAGACAAGCTTTCCGTGTCTCGCAGACGACATTCCGGTACCTTGTGGAGTCGTGCAGTATCGCCTTGGAGCGCCAAACAACGAACATGAGAAAGCCGTTGTCTGTGGAAAAAAGAGTGGCCGTCGGGATGTATCGGCTGTGCTCAAGCGCTGAAGACCGAACGATCGCCCATCTGTTCGGCATCGGCCGGTCAACGGTGAACGTCGTATTTCGGGAGTTTTGTAAGGTTGTCACCGAACAACTTGAAGCAGAGTGGCTTCGAATGGTCCGGCGCCACGAACTGGAAAAACACGTGAGGGAGTTCTTTTTCTTCACTGGCTTCCCGCAGGCAATCGGCGCTCTCGATGGTTGTCACTTTCCTATATCCCCGCCAAAGGACAACGCAATCGATTACCATAACTACAAAGGCTGGTAGGTACCTTCGAGACCTCTACGCTGGCGCGAAGTTAAAAAATTAATTCACTTTTCAGTGCGTGATATATTGTGAAATATAAACGATTGTTTTCGATCGTTACTGATTAAGCTTTAGCAGTAGTAGCTATGAAATACATAAGTATCTGCAAATAACAATCACCAAAGTTCAGGTTGCCTTTATTTTCTTTTCTCTACCTGCAGTGTGTTCAGAATGGTGCATTTCTGGAATTTCCCGCACTAGAATTTCATAACTGCTACTGTCAACTGTGTGTGCGTTGTCTATACATAAAAATGTATACATAGGCCAAACTAGTCGTGATGTTTTGCTGAATGAACGCTTTCCTTATAAACAACTTCCAGCCATTTGCTAAAAAGTGTTGCATGCATGTGCTAATTTTGCCTAAAATGCCTTTACTGTACAAACAGTGTGAAGGTATCATGACTTGTCGTGCAAGAGCCATAGCTAGAAAATTCCTGCGCGCATGAAGTTTTCCTTTGTGGCAACAAAAAAAATTATCGGCAAGCATGCATGCCGGAGCTGTCATGCTGTGGCCTGCGCCTGTTGCGCAACTCGCACAGTTGTTTGAGAAGTGCTTTTCTCAACATGGCTGTTTATGACAGGTTAAAATACTGCAAAGAGTAGTGCCCACTGTTATGCATGAGCAAGACAACATTTGGCGCTTGTTTCTTTTATACAGGTACAGTGTAATACTGCTCGCCCTGGTTGATCACCAGTACCGGTTCCGGTATATCAATGTTGGAGCTCCCGGCCGATGCCATGATGCCAACGTGTACGGGCGATCGAAGCTGCACACACTTATTGAAAGCGGACACCTTGATTCGCCTGTGATTATGATCGAAGGCGCTGCTATAACACCACTCATTCTGTGTGACCAGGCATTTCCACTGACTGCAACACTGCTTAAGCCCTTCCCAAGTGCATCACCTGGCACCCCCGAAGCTGCTTGCAATTATAACCTTTCCAAAACGAGACGCATAGTTGAAAACGCATTTGGACGCCTGAAAGCTCGTTTTCGTTTTGTCATGAAGAGGCTAGAATGCAAGTTGCCCAATGCTAAACAAGCCATTAGGGCCGCATGTGTTCTTCACAATATCTGTGAGACATTCAGAGACCCTGTGGATCCTCAGTGGGAACAAGATGTGCCTGCATTTGATGAACTGTTTCCACAGCCGTCGCGCTCCACCACTCAGTCAAGTGAAACAGGACACAGTGTTCGAGCTGCTCTGGCGCAATACTTCTGGAGACGTGCTCAACAGGCCACATGACCAGCAGCATTGCACCACAGCAGAGAAGCAGTGTGTGTGTGTGTGTGTGTGTGTGTGTGTGTGTGTGTGTGTGTGTGTGTGTGTGTGTGTGTGTGTGTGTGTGTGTGTGTGTGTGTGTGTGTGTGTGTGTGTGTGTGTGTGTGTGTGTGTGTGTGTGTGTACTTCGAAGAGCGTGTGAATATGAAAACAATCATGCTCATTGACAAACATGCAGGCATTGAACATTTACTTTTTGCCGAAATCCCGCAAACACGCCAAAAATAAATTTTCACGCTGCGCACTTTCTTCCTGCAGCTGAATCTGCTTCTCTCTGAACTTTTCTTCTTTCTGCATGCCTTTTTCTAAACATAGACGCAGCTGCCGTTGCTCCTCAATGAGCTGCGCAAGCAGATTTGCATTCGATGGCTGCCTCTTTCTCCTTTCGCGAGGCCCCAGTAAGCTCTGGCGACAAGCATTTTGCTGGGGAGTCCCAGTTTGTGAAGGTCCAGCGTCAACAGGAGATGAAAGCGCACGACACGAAGTTTCTGATGGTGTTTCAGATGCGTCATCCTGTGTAGGATATGCCATATCCTCATTCATGTTGGCGGCTGCGTCCCCGTCGTCTCCGCTTCTGTGATCATTCTCCATTTGGTGGATGATCTGAAATGGAAAGTGACGAGCAATTAATAATGCCAAAACCATTTTGAAGTACTCTCAGTGCAAACAAACTCGATCTGAATGCACAGGTTATCACAAAGTCAAAATACAACACACTAAGAAATGGCTATTGCATGCACAGCCACCCGCACACTTGACACAAATGCTCGAGCACGTGGCTTGCACTGACATTAGAGCCGCTGAGTGCCGACTGCTGGGTCCAAGGCCACGCTGTACGGTGCACTTGCGAAGGCTGGCGAAAGCGGGTGCCTTGCTGCCACCCCAATATGATCTCAGACCTAGTGGCAATATGTTGATGGAAGCCACGCGCTCCAGCGTTTGTCTTACGTGTGCGGTGGTGCATGCAACATAATTCTGCCAAAGCCACCATGTGGCCGAGCTGTATGACTTGGCCACGGTGTAAGAATAATATATTTAGGTGTTGACACTGGCCGCCCGCCGCGGCGGAGAGCGCGCACAGATTGTGTTCGCCCTCTAGTACATGCGCCGACCGCAGCGGCGCGGGGGCGCTGCGGAGCAGAGGCCCTTCGCTTTCGGTGCGGCAAGCGGCGTGCCCAGAGCCGTATATTCCCTTCTCCGGCGTGCCCTGCTTTAGGTGCCCCTTTTAGGCTGCGTTGGTCGATGTTTTGGGCTGAGAGAGTGCATCACAAGCTGTGAACACCACGATCTCAGCTTCCACGTCGTCAGCTTCCATCGTGGACGAGCAAATTTTGCGAGAACTAGCTTTTTGTGTCGCGGTTTGGCACAAGCCGGATTGACAGTTGTGGAAACGCACGTGGTGGCGCGGGCCGACGCCATGGACGGTCGTCGCGGCCTATGTGCATTGTGTCTGTGATCTGTTGTTTGTTGCTGTGACACACCTGTCAACTTCAGCCGGGTCCAGAAGTCTGCTAGACGCAATTATGGGTAAGAAGTGCTTCGTACCCAACTGCAGTTCGGGCTACCGGAGTTGTCCGGATCAAGTTTCACTTTTTAAAGCTCCGTCGGAGCCTGCTCGCTTAGAACTTTGGCGCCGGGCAATTCCCAGAGCAGATAGGATATTGCAACCGAGCGACCACGTCTGCGCGAAGCACTTTCCCGAGCATATGATATCAAAATCGTACTATGCCGAGTTCAATGGCAAGCTACTTTTAAATGTACCGAAGAAGATCCCGGTGCTGTCGGCGAATGCTGTGCCCAGTATTTTTCCCGGGTGTCCGAAATATCTGACAAAACCGACAAGGTCAAGAAAGCCTCCTAGAAAACGACAGTCTACGGCCACGTGTGGCGATCAGTCAAGCAAGCGGCCCGCTCCCGCCGCTGTCGCACTGCCCGTTGGGACGGTCTGTGAAAAACAAAAAGGCACCGATCCATCATCGAGCCCTCAGAAGAAACTGCAGACATGTGAGTGGAGTGATCAAGGAACGTGCCCTTCTCCCACCATGGAACTTGGAGGCACCTCCTCAAGTGCCACCTCCGTCTTCCTTGGCGTTCATGACGTTAAGGTTTGTTCTCTTCTGCACTGCTCCGGGTACTTAATATTCTAGGTGCTTAGTGTATAACTTTCTGCTAACCGTATCGGTCCTCCCGGCATGCCATAGATACCTATAGGTGCCCCTGGATAACGAGATACAGTTGCTTGCAATACAGGTTAATAGTAACTGCCCAGCCCAGGACATTAAATAATTTAGCTGTTGTTAACATACAGCATGATTAAGCCCTTAGCTTATGAAGCAGTCCGCGAAACTTTTGCCTGTAGCTTTTTGGGTTTGGCTGCTTTTGATAGTAGCATATGTTTTATAACAATACCTTAAATCCATTTCCACTGATATAATTTCTCTCATTTTTCGTCAGGACAACCGCGCGAGTCCACATCAGGGTGGTCCAGATGGATTGTGTCACGTCCAGACTGAAGCACCATTGGCAGCATGCAGCAGCCTCGGATTAGTCGAGGAAAGTCACGAGGGAGTGTCTGTCAGCGGCCAAGATGAAAAGGAACCGCTCACATTTTCATGTCTCTCGAGTTATGTATCCAGCATTCAACTTCCAGGAACCTCGTGGGCAACACAAGTTGTTGATAGCTTTGGTGTGGAGGCTGTAGTCTTCACGGAAGTGGCTTTGGCGAAGAAACGCGACCAGGCACCTTTCCTGAGGAAGTCATTAGATGCTACAGTTTCATCCAGCGGAATGCTGTCACTGCGTGCCTTCATTTATGGTCACCCTATAACTGTCAACGCCATAAGCGGCGATGTTGTTCCATGCGGCCTAAGCGACTTGGAGAGTGTGATTCACAAGTTTCACAACCTGCACGTATGCGCTGGTGGCCCCGGTGGCGAGATGTACCACAACATCCAACCCGAGTGTGCATATATCGACGCATGTGGCGTGTGGCGGCACAGAAACTGCATGTTATTTTCTGAACAAGCAAGTTGCGACCGTTGCGAAAGATTGAAAGACACACTCCGGATACATTACTCCCGTATGAAGAAGAGAGGAGAAATGAAGCACATTCGTCTTTTAAGCAGCCCTTCCAAAAAAGCCCGCATTGACCTTTTGCGGAAGGCAAGAATTTCCTGCTACAGGTCCAAAGTGCGACTTCTAAAAGGAAAAATAAAGCTTGAGGCGGAACTGAGCAAATGCAAAGCCAAGCTTAAACAATTAAGTGATGAAACACTTGACCGCATTTCTCGTGATGCGAACCTTACTGAGGCACAGCAGCTTGTGTTAAAGGAATGTGTGGCTGCTGGCAAGACTGGTTCTAAGAAGGGACGACGATACGCGGACAGCTGGATCCTGCTTTGCTTGCTCCTTCATATCAGGTCACCAGCAGCCTACAGGTTCCTACATTACAGACTGCATACTTTATTATGTCACCGGTTTTTTGTGCAGAAAGATGCGAAGAGTTACTAGCTGCGCTGCTTGCTTGTCAGCCTTCAGCGTAAAAAATAATTCTTTTGCTGAAGCAGCTCTAACAAATGTGAAGACCAGAGGGGGTCTTACCCACCCTAACGTCAACATATTTGACCTTCTAAAGCATACGGAGCGGTTTTTTGTTGACTATGCAGACTGCCACACGGTGTACTGGGACACCATAGACGCAGTGATAGATACATACACGATGACATTCCCATGTGCTGATCACAAGGAAGAAGTACTCGCACAGCTCCTCCACTATTACGTCAGCATGCGTATGAGGCAGCATTGTAAGCACACCAATGCAGTCATGACAAAGCAGTGTCAAGAAAAAAAGAAACAGGCCAAGCTGTGCTCATCCTAGATGATAGAGGATGATTCGCTCAGTGTATCGTCCAAATAAACGAATGCAGTGATCATCACAATTGCAGTCACGGTCTTGGCTCTTGATTACACGAAAGTAGCCCAGTAGGTTGTGATTCACTGTGTTTTGTGCGTAACCTAGTGACTACAGGAAATCACATCTCTCAGAGAGGCTACTTGTAGTAATAAATTTGTTTGTTCAACAGAATGGCTATTCAGGCCGCATTTGAGCAAAAAAAAAAGCAAATTGTGCTGTTAATATCCCGAAGGGGCATATGGGCATTAATAGATGCCGCAATGGAGGGCTCCAAACTTAGACCACATGGGATTCTTCACATCACACAGCACACGGGCACCTTTTGCGTTGTTTCGCGGCCACCGCAGCCGGCATTACACCTACGTTCTCGGGCCTAGTGCTAGAGACAACCACTCAGCATCGTCGGTGCCGACCTGAGGGATAAGATTGGCAGAAACAACGCCAGTGGCATTTCCAGTAACTAATTGCGTTTCGCGTACCTAATTGTGGACTGCACTTGCTATTAAAAAGCCGCAAATGCACACTTGGATTTTTGTTTTGGTCCCGGCGTTCGCGTGTATAGCGGCAGTGGCGTTCTGCAATACAGCACAAGAGCGCGGGTTCTATTCGTGGCTGCGGAGTAAGTATTTCTGATGCAGGCGAAATGCGGAAACGTCCTTGAGGTTTCTGTGCAAATTAAAGAACTCCAGGTGGCCGAAGTTAACCATGTTCTCAACACGGCGGTCATCTCGCAGCATTGGCGCAATACACTGCTCAAGCAATGTTTGAATGTACGCGTAGGCTCTTCAGGCCAAATGTGGGCGCGTTGAGTCCGACCTTTTATATTTAAGAGGCAGTGTAGTTAACTATGCTCACAGCAGTCGTGCGGATGAACGAAAAAAAAATTTGCTATGAACGCATTTCGATAACGAGCTCGGAAGCAGCACAGGGCTGCGTCCTCGCTGCTGTTCCGCCCATTCATGCAGTCTCAGCAAGAAAAACACGAAGTAGCCCAAAATTATTGGGTGTCGACAGCAGTTTCAATCCTTCGTTGTCTTGCCACACTTCACAAATCACGCGTACACGCAGCGGCACCGAAAGATCCCGTGGCATCTGCATTACGGCTGCCGAAGCTCGGCGACTAGGGGCCCCGGGTGCGTAGCGCCATCTGTCAGCGTTCGAGAGAAGCGCAGGGAGCGGCGAACAAGTCCTGGTCGCGCCGCCGAGCGCAGTGTCAACACCTAAATGTATTCGTACACCGTGGACTTGGCTCATGGCCTCACGTAGTCTTTCTCTCTGCTGTGCGCTGATGTTATACAAGGCTTGTCTGAGTAAAGGCTCAACCTTGCTAAGTGGTACGTTTGTCAGTGACAATATTCGGTACCACTTATTCCATGAATTCGGACTATCGCTTTCCAAGCATTGTAAGCAAACCTTGCAGCACCAAACATGTTAAATTGCCACCATTAACACATATATCTACATAACAGGCAGATTTGTGGACAAGGGAGCCATAGCGCTGCCGAGATGTTACTTCTTTTTGACCATGGTCAGTGACCAGCGAACTTCGCCAGGCAGTTCAGAAGCACCAAATATCGGCGGCAACATGCACCCAAGATGTGCACATCTTACCTCCTCCACAGTGTTGCACTGGCTTTCCACCATTTCCCGCTGGTTATTCATTGGTAAGGCACTGAGGAACTTGTGAATTTCCCAGTAATAGGGCCAAGTGACACGGCCTTGCCCAGTGCCCTTTTTCTTGTTGATGTCTCTGCAACAATAAAGGAATGAAAGGAAATATGAGGCATGTTTCGGAAAATAAACAGCAGTTACAAAATACGTAAGAAGAATTTCCAAACTGAAACAATTAATTAAATTCATGCCAATCTTTACGAATGATTGACTTATATATTCAGGGAAAAAATTCTCTACGGCGGTTTTTCAAGGATAAACGTCCGCGCATATTTGTTGGTGTTCATACATATGGCATGAACGACTTCCGCCCTACAGGACAGGCTAAAAAAAACGAGAGCTCTCGCCAGCCGCTTCGGACCTCTACGGGGCGTCATTGCGTGGTCAATGCCCGGATCTCTCTGGGTTCGAAACCTGGTGGTAGCACGTCTTGTCCAAGTGAAGTGGACACACCGTAAACAAAAACAAAAAAATAAGTTTGGACACCGAAAGGGCAATTAAACCGGCTGTAGATATCAATAAACAAAACGAGAGGCGAAAACGAAACTTGGCGGCGGGTAACAGATGATGTTCCCGGCTTATCTGCCGAACTCCGACGACGCGACATCGATGTCCGAGTCATCACTGCTCGAAAAGTAAAAAAAGATCGCTTCTACGATCGTCGGGATCACGCGAAACTGCTTCCTTTCGAGCGCGCGCGGGTCCGGATGTCGACGCCGTCATGCCGATCAACTGCACCTCGACATTTGCCCTCGCGCGTCCTTTAAAAATCCGCGCCACCCGGTTAAAATGTGAACCGTGCAGAAAAGGAAACACTACTTTGTACACAATCACCCAGATGGCGCTACGAGTCCAGAAGCGCAGCGTTCTTTTTTTTTTTTTTTTTTTTTTATGTTGGCGCTTAATAACGTCAATCGCCTGTGACTGGTGTCTAGTGCCGTGGTAAGGAAAGAGTAAAGTTCATATAGCGTAACCTAATCCGCCTGCGCCGATGCATGGGTCGTGCTTTTCTCTTCAGTCGCTTTAACCAGCAAACAATGCACGAGAAGCTATAATTCGTTTCAAAAGTTGGGCTCAGTGGAGCAAAAGCTTCGAGCTGCCCACAGCGGCGCTTACAAAACAATGACACGCGCATGCGATAGAGCCCCGCCTTCCTGACGCGCGCAGTCCTGCTTAAATGAGTTCCTGCCAAAATACACTCACCTGTACTTGTTTGCTAGATTTTCGATCTTTGTCTTCGTCTCTTTCAAAGTCTTGCTGATGCCAGCATCGAGCAGCTTTTCAGCAATCAACTGGTACACTTGTGCGTTGCGCTTCGCCCTTCTTAAGTCATGGAGATGGTCTTCCCATATTTTGATAAGGGCGAATGTCTCCTCGGGTGTCCAGTGCGCTTTTTCTTTCGGGTCCGCTGCAGCTGTAGCCATGGCACCGCACGTCCAACACCGACGAACCACCACCACCACCACGAGAGTACACAAAACCACAGCTAGCCACCATAGCACTGCTGCCGTTGCTGAACAAACATACAATATGGCCGACCGTCTCGACAGACTCCTCATCCCCGTGCTCCTGATGCCAAGAGTAATAGCGCTTGAGCAGAGCCAGTGGTGAAAATATCATCGCGGTAAAAATAATTATTCGTTTTTATAAGTCTCAATAAATATCTTCTGGCTTTGCTGATGCACGCATTACTTTTTCGCATTGCATGTCGCTGTTGTCGATCTGGGGTGGAGAGTATACATTCGGTTCGAAATCGAATGCGAATGAGTTCTCCGAACTCATTCGATGGGAAGTGTCATTCCATTCGAATGACATTACATTTTCCCGTGTAAATCCCGATTATTGGGACTACATGCGAATGCCATTTGATTCGAATGACATTAAATCTTCCCGTGTGACAGGGGTATAATACAGGCTGTGTTGGCTATAAGGAGACCCGCCCGCTGGATGACGTCAAGCAGGTCCCGGCCACTGCTGTCGGTGTGGCTCGATCCCCACGCCGTGTTGTGGGAATTGAAATCCCCGCAAATCACGAGGTCGCCTCGCATTCGTTGCGACAGCCGGACGATCAGCTCCTTGTCCCAGCGGCCGCCGCAGCACGCGTAAACACTCGCGACGCACGTGTCGGTTGTTCCGATTCGCACGGTCACCGCCACGCACTCGACGCCCGTGCACGGCAAATCGTCCACCCTCACCACGGCCTGAGGGAGCCCAGCGCGTACGTAAAGTGACGCGCGAGATCGCCCAGCCGGATGAGCGGAATCGGTACACGAAATGGCCGTGCATGACGCCCGCTCGCAGCCAGCAGCACTGTGATAGCTGACGAAGCCTCGCAGATTGAGCTCTCCCGGGCGAACGTGGGTTTCTTGTAAAGCAAGCACGTCGCATCCGTCCGAAAGAGCCCCATCCGCCAGCTCTGGGTGACGGCGGCGCATCGAACGAACGTTCCATTGAACGATGCGCGGCCGTTGCTCCACTGGTGTGCTAGCCATGCTAGATCAGGGCGTCATTCATTTCCAGTGCTGCGACACACATGTGACGCGCTGGGGAGTCGGCAGGTACCGATTCCAAAAGTGCACGCAATGCCGACGCGAGCGGCGTTATGACGAGGTCACCGTGCATCGGGTGTTGTCGTGCTGCGGGGTTGGGCGGGGCTGCTCTCGGCGACTGGCTGGGGCGCTGTGTTGCCGGCCAGCACGTCGCGGAATGATCGGCCCGGCTGAACCGTCTGCGATGGTCGTGGCTCGGGTTCGCGCTGTCCTGTGGTGGTGGTGGCCGGCTGCTGATTCCGCGCTGCAGGGGCACTGCTCCTCGCGAGAACCAAGGCTTGTCGGCGCGTGATGCGCGGCACGGTTCTCGCGAGTATGCTCGCCACCCGCCGCTCGAGCTGCCAGTTGGGGCAGCGTGGCTCTGCTGACTCGTGCGGGCCCCGGCAGTTAATGCAGCGGGTCCGCCTTGAAGTGCAGGCGCTCGTCGCGTGCGACCCCGCGCACTGGAGACAGTGTGGGTCGCGAGAGCAGGTTGCTGTGGCATGCCCGAAGAGTCCGCATCGACCGCACTGCAACGGCCGGGGTAGCTGCGGACGCACGTTGCGGCGCTGCTTAAACAGGTGTACCTCCTCCGGCACGTCTCTGCCAGCGAAGCGGAGTGTTGCCACATCGCCGCTCCGGGTGACGGCGAGTACGGGCACCCGGCTCTCGAGCCCCTCAATGATGGAAGGTCCATCGATCGCCGGGTCCACGTTGAAGAGCGTGCCCGTGCAGGAGTTGGCGACAAGTGCCTTCGCCCTGACGGGCACGTCGCATATCACCCGGACGGCGAGTAATGCAGAGAGATCCGTGCCGGGCAGCGCGTCGACGTCCACGACGTTCCGTCGAAGGTTCGGCCGTACTCGATGGGTCCCTGGAACTCCAGCGAGGAACGCCGCAATCGCCTCGCGCGATGCCGCAAGGAAGTGGGCCTTTCTTGCGAGTGGTCGGTAAAGGACAGTTTCCCGTCCTTCCGTGGCCGGTGCTGTGTCTTGTACCGCAGCAGGGGCGCTTGAGCGTACGCCCATAGAGAAAGGAATACAACAAGAGCGGACACTCCCATAGAGCCCAGCGGCCGAATTGATTGCAGCGCACCAAGCCGTGGGTGTTAAAACCTGAAGCACACTTCCGGTTTCGTTTTTGTGCGCGCGCGTTTTGAATACTAGCTGGTGCGCGTCACGCCGGCTCCGTTTTATTATTTTTCTTTTTGCTTTCGCAGCTAATATTTATTTATATATTTATTTATTTTTTATTACATATTTATTTGCAAATCATATTATAAATTTGATTGCGAATGATATTCACAAGACTCCAGAATATATGTTCCACGTGCAATTTCATAAAGACGCAAGACACCTTGTGAAATGAGGAAAAATTAACGTTTATTTTATTCTTTGTAAATGCTCGTCGCGGGCTTTTTGTGCATTCATCCAACGTTGTGGCACCAGGTAAGCAGCAGTAGTTTCCGCAGGAAGATCCACCAGACGACGCGAGCTGAAAAAAATTACAAGTGTTATTTTGGTGTTAATATGCAAGAATAATGCCAGTAGAGGCGAAGCGTGCGAAAGTGGTGAGTGGGCGGGATTACAAACAAATGCAGTTCGTATTTTCACACTCTGCGTAGAAAATACCCGACTCATGCAAGCAATACCGTACATACCAAAAACACATTCTAATTCCAAGTATTCCCCTCTTCCCAATATTTATTTCCTGCACTTTAATAGCACCAATGCGCGGGCAACGGCGCGTTTCGCGAACTTGGCTACAACCGACGCGATAGTACGCTACGAATACACAGAGGTGGCCACAACACAGGCTCTCAACCAGAGCATGCTGGACGCTCGCAGGATTCCTTCTACTCGCACTCAAGACAAAGTGCGTGGGTGCCGTCCAGAAGACAGAATTTTCGAGTCACTAGTTCGTGGCGTTTGAGCTCCTTGGCTTATCTCTTGTGCGTTCTGAAGGCGCAAGCAACGCACTCCCGTGTTATCACTCTTGACGATTGCTCGTCGCGTTTTCGACAAGCGTGGGTACCGAAAGAAGGCTTAAATTGTTGCGGGGACATAAAAATTGCCACAATCTTGTCGCAGTAAGATTCAGTACGCGCCAAACTAACTGTCACCACGGCCGAGCTGCTTTTCGCTGCGTCACAACAGGCGCGGCGAGCGGGCCTCATAACATAAAAGTATCGAAAATAATTTTCAGCAATGTTGGGCGTCAGAGAAAGAAAAGCGCCATGAACTAGTGAGTGCATTAAAGCACGAAACCGCGCACTACGGCCGAGCTGATTTTCGCTAACCGAGTCACAGCGCCAGGCGCGCCCACTGCGCTCGAAAGGTAGCCCAAAAAGTAATGAAATTAGTTTCAATAATGTTGGCAGTCAGAGAAAGCGCCAAAACTTGTCGCAGTAAAAGTCAGTACACGCGAAACTGCGTCACAGCACCCTGTGCGACTAGCGTAGCCAAAAACTACCGAAATTTGTTAAAGTAATATTGGGGCTTCTAGGAAGCGTCGCAAACATCTCCCAGTACGATTCATTAATTCAAATTAACTGCTCCACGACGGCCAGGCTGTTTTTCGTTAACTGCGTCACAAGTCTAGCCTAGGTGCCGGGCAGTAATCCTAATTGCTTGAAGTGCGTCGCAGACTGTCGAACAAAGTATCTCACCTTGCCGTAGTCCAATAGTGCAGTGCTGCCATGTCGAAGTTCCGAATGAACGCAATAATTTGCCGGGAGGCCACCAAACCAGGCTAAATCCCAAAATAGAAAAACAGGGTGACGGGTGCCCGAACAGTCCAACGCTCAGATGCGCGGCTGGTCTCTCGCTTCGGCGGTGTGTCTGACGAATGACGCAAACATCTGGCTCGTCATTCGCCGGTTCGCCTGTCGCTAGGCAACGGAAGTAAGCCGCAAAGATTAATTTAATTTATACGCAGATATTTTTAATTTTTCCGAGAAAGAATAAAAAAAAATAAAACAATTTCTGTTGATCTCACTTCACATTCTTCTTTTTTTCGATGCTCGCGCCCCCAATTCGTCGGTGTTAATACTATAGCGTGACGTGTTTCCTGTTTCCAATTTTCACCGAGTGTCCGCTCTTGTTCAATCCCTTTCTCTATGCGTATGCGCCGTGACGTTGCTTGTCGGCGCATGCGCTGTGGGGCTGCTCTCGGGAGCGTCGCTCGCCGCCGCCGCGTTCGTGCTCGCCTCGGTTAGAGTGTACTAGAACATCTGAGTGAGATGAACGAGGCGCTGGCTGTCGAGAGAATAGAGGGCGCTGTGATCGAAGTGGATTGGCTGGGCGCGCCGGCAGACGCGGCGCAAGCTGTGCGCTGCGGCCCCTTCTGCGGCGTCTTGGCTGTACGGGTTGATTCTTTTTATTCAAACAGGGGTCATTGGCGCAGTACGGCACAAGATAGGCCCCTAGGTGTTTCGGAGCGCTTGTAGTCGCTTGACCGTCCCCTCCGTGTGCGCGTCAGGCGAGTTGCAACTGCCGCGCACTCCACAAGTTCGCGTGTGTGTCTGGCCTGGCAGCTTACACGGAGTCTACCATAACTTTTGTTCTTCGAATACTGATGAAATATCCGTCGTCATGCAAAGGTAATAAAAAAAGTCCTTAACCAGACGATGTGTATTAGGCAGTGGAATCGCGAAAGCATGCTGTCAGCGCGAGAACGAAATAGATTTACGCGGAATGCATGGACGCGCACAAATATAAAGCGCAGGAATGCGTTCGGGCGCGATTCCAAATGAAAGTCTCGAATCGCAGAGTCGAGAAATGTTACAAAGTCGGAGCGCTCAAGGGCCCCCGCGTACGCAAATCGCAACAGCTGAGTGCAAAACTGGGATTCGAACACCACTCAGCGCTCAGTTTACTTCTCTCTGAACCTTTTCGTTGTGAGCAGGCAGGCTATCACTGACCAAAGTTCTGTTGTACAAGCAAAATATTTTCTTGGTGTTGCACAAGGATGAATACATTTTTGGTTATGGCAATAAAAGGCCGTGAAACATGCCAATAATTGGACAGGAATGATGTATATTATAAACCACTGATGGCAAGTGCAACTCAAATGCAAAATATGTCAACATTTATTTCGCGAAAGCAACCAGCAGTACTGCTTGTCCGTGTCACAGACACCTGCGCACTTTTAGGTGCTTCATCCTTTGACGCCTTTCATCATTTGATTTGTTTAGGCCCTTAATCAGGAAGTTGAGCCGTGTTACAATATAAAACTTCACAACCTTGCACTTTACTTCGCCTTCATGGATTGTGCATCCAATTGTTTTTGTTCTGGTCCTGAGCAGTGACAGCACATCCAGAATGCTGTCAGCATGTAATTGATTCATGCTGAAGCAGCCCGTAAAGGCACTCTCTAAGTAGTTAATGAACTCAAAGAGCTCTTTAGATGGATACAGCAGTCCACCTGTGTCAGCGAAGCTGGTAAAACCAGAGTGCAGGTCTGACCTCCCCTCTGCATTGCTCACAAGCAAAAGAGTGCGACATGCATCACATCCAGTTTTTTTCACAAATTTCCTGGCGACATATCCTGCCATGTGGTAGATAAGGCGCGAGTCACTTCTTTTTTGAACTAGACTTTTGTGCTCACTGGGAACACCGTTGCCTTTCTGGCTGGCAGCATCCTCTAGGGAATCAAGGTCCCCCCTTGAAATATAGCTGTCAATTGTGTCTTCCAAGGTTGTGGAATTTGACAGGTCTGTGTTTCCTGTGTCAAGTAGCGCTGTGAGGACTAGTGGCTCAACACTGGCACCATCAACAGGTCTGGCCAGGCTGTAAAAGCTGAGACAGTTAACAGTTATCAAGAACTGCTCAGGTGTAGGATGGTCATTACACCCTGATGACTGCCGTACAACCCCGAACAAGTTTTCAACTGGATCCTGGCTTAACTTGGCCGTCATTAAGTACTTAAATCCAACTTCTTTGGTTAAATACTCCAAAAGTCGCAACACTCCAGACAATGTCACTCTAAAGCCGACAGCCGTTGTCTTGCTGATGAAGCCAACCCCGTTGACGGTGCACTCCTCCCACTTAGTGATGTATTTTATTCCAGGAAAGCCGACAACGCAGCAACACCTCTTGAGTTTGGCCAGAGAGCTTCAGACTTGTAGCGCGATGTCATTGTTTTGATCAGTTCGTTGATCATTCTGAAAAAAATAAAGATCTGCTGTCACTACAGGTTAGAGCAATACTATTTTCACAACTGAAGACAACTTTTTGTCGCACATGCTGCCTTATCACATGCACAGATTGAGAGTACAAAACACGTTACCTGAAGAATTTTTCCGTAGCATCTATGGCTCCTTTTCCATAACTTGATTCAAGTCTGTCCTTATAATGATGCAAGCCACGCAACACGCGGTCACCGAAGAGCTGGAACGCGAGGGTGACCCGCATTTTTTCAAAATTGTTTGGGTCCAGATGGCTTAAAGTCAGCCCTGGCATCGCCTTCAGCGTCACATTATCTTTGTCATAGTCATTATCTTTGTCAGGTTCCGCTCCCAGGCTTTCCTTCGAACCGCATCTTTCGGGACGCTGAACAACGACAGCTTCTTCTCGGCTGGGACGCCCGCGTAGCCGGTGCGACATCCGGTGCGTAGCAGTGACGATGCCTTCGATTAGGCATGCCACACACTTTGATGGTAACTGCAGGATAAAACAGTGATCACAAAAGAACGTGCTACGCAAAGAAAACCGCCGCCGCTAGCTGCTCGAGAACATTCCTGACGCTTCGTCTGCTCCGGCGCAACCCAATCCACTTCCCACGAAACACGCAAGCAGCTATTTGATGTCTAAAAGATGTCTTGAACGGCTAATTCAAAAGCCTAGTAGCTGTCTTGATCAAGGCATTTTGTAGCCGTGGACGTCTAGAAGTACTTCAGTAAGCCCTGCTAACGTTACGCTAAAGGTTGGCTAATGGACAGCTTGACAAGAACAACTGAAGACTTTTATCAGACATTCGCTCAAATTTTTGCGGCAGCTGTTACAGTAACATGACATTCGCCCACAGTCACAATTTATTTTAAACGAGGCATGGACATCAGAAAAAAAGTTTGTATTGTCGGATAGAGTGATGCAGAGGTAGTTTTTCCAGATGTGAACCATGGGAATAGTGTAGTAAAGCCTCAGTGGTCAATTTGTGCTTTTTAATTAGACCAATCAATTGAATGCCGCCTGTCAGAATTATTTTGCAAATAAAACAAGATCTGTATTGTATGCTGATATAATTCTAATGTTCACTCATTGACCTAAACAAGAACATCTCTGCGTGAAACACGTCATTATTGACAAAACTTCGCCCTGCTGGGTCTCCACCAAATTGAAATAGTTTCTAGCAAAGAAAAATTTTGTCAGTGATGCTGCAGTTCAGGCAAAAATTACATCCTGGTTTCAGCTACAGGGGGCACAATAGCCACTGTGCTGCAATGAGTTAAGAAATAAAGGATAGTACACATCTGGAAAAACACTCTGCGAACCACTCTAACTAGCAATATAAATATATTTTTTCTGATGTCCATGCTTCATTTAAAAGTAAATTGTAACTTACTTTCTGGGTGCCTCTTGTAAGGTAACCCCACATGCTCGCACAGCATCACGCAAAAATAATGGCCAGTTCTTCGGCATACCATCCATTAGTGAATTCCTTGTACGCTGCATGTTACCAGAACTGAAAGATAAATCATAATATGCTGTTATTTTTTTTTTTTCATAAACTGTACGATGAGCTTTTCATGCATAAAATGTGATTGCAAGCGAAAATGCAGCAAGACATCAACTTCACACCATGTCACATACTCATACTTTATTACCTAATAAATTAGAAAAGATGCAGAAAGTGTAATTAACAAGAGTGACAAATAGCAGCAAAGGTGATCATGGATAAATCTCAAAGATGATTGCCGCCGCTGCCAGAGTAGGCCAGCCTTCGTAGGAGAGCACTGGCTGCCCACAAAAGCTTGCTGTCACAGGCCACACGTGACGGTTCTTGTAGACATAGGCAAGCAATACCTGCACAGAATAGGAAAAAAAGGGCAAGGGAGGAAATGGGAATGTTGAAATTTGAACTTCAATTAGCAATATGTGCTAAGTAAGAAGTTTGGCTCACATTAAAAATAAATTTAAGCACTCCTTTCTCTTAAATTATGGGTATCGTAAGGTATGTGTGCGATGATGTTTAAAACAACTAGTATATTTCCTATCATAAGAAGCCAACAAACACTGACACCAAGGACAACATAGGGGTAATTACTTGTGCTTAATAAATTAAATAAAGAAATGATAAATTAATGAAAATTAAAGTGGATGAAAAAACACCTTGCCGCAGGTGGGAACCGAACCCACAACCTTCGCATTTCGCCTGCTATGCTCTACCAATTGAGCTACAGCGGCGTCGTTTTCCCATCCACTTTCTTGGGTATTTATGCGTCCTAGCAGAACCCTGGGAGTGTTAGCCAGCGCCACAACTCGGAGACCTTGTTCCTGGCATATAGTCATTAAGTTGCATAGCAGAGTCAAAGTCAGCCTTTAAGTTATTGTATGTTGTTTTGTGGCTAAAAAGCCACTTATCAACCTGTCAAACAAGTCTGAGAAGCTTCCTGCAAAATATAATCAGTTTAAAACAGTAATTCACTGTGCAGGTAAATGATGTACTAACTTAATTAAAAAGTTATATGGCGTTTTATATTGTTCAACTAAAAGCAAGTTTGGGGCATTTTGCGCTGCCTAGCTGTTGCCTTTCTTTCAAACTTAAACATGACACAGTACAGAGTAAGCAGGTAGCATGCAAAGGAGGACTGGTGATAAAGTAGTGTTCCAAAGCAACACTCCTAGCTGGATCAATCACTTTTGTTGATATATTTTCATGTGACCCTAATTGACTTAGGGCAATACCTCACACAAATGACGCAACACCTTGGATGATCTGTCATACAAAATTGAAAGTATCTCATGATGTAATCAAATGATAACATTGCCCACTGACTTGGAAGTGTTAACATGCTGTTTGCGTGAGAAAGTGCGAAGCGGTTCGTATAGGTGGCAAATTCATCAGTGCATATATAGCCTCAGGTAATTCTGAGCATCTATGTTGACTGGCAACTGAGAAGCCACTGCATACAAAAAGGTGTATTCAAGTAATGGTCCATGCTGAATTATTGCCCACCTAGTGAAATGGCAAATGTGGCAGGCTAATGGGCCAGGGCAAATAGATTGCTAAATTCTGATAACACCTCCAATAATATTATTGAAATAGGTGATAAAATACAGGACAGGTAAAATTGCAGTTATGACAAAATTTTAAAAGCACCTCTGCAAACTGCTGGAACCCTCAGCATCATGCCTGTTCTACACGCACATATGTTGCAGCGCAATCTATATCTCAGACGCTGGCGCCTCCACAGATAATTTTGTGATCTCCTCACAACAAGCTTAAAAAACAGTCTGGCACAAGCTACTTGATGCGATTCATTTTGCAAGCGCCAGCCAAGTGCTGATGGCGGTAGAGCGAAATTGAAGTTTGTCCTTGTATGGAAGCCTCGGCCCATGTTTTATAAATTCTAGCGGCAAAGCACACCTTTTACAGCACACATAAATCTTAAATTAGACTGCTTGCTGATGCTGTACAGTAGGTTCCTGTAAAGAAACTAAATCACACAGAAAACATTTAGAATACCAAACTAATCAAATACTGGCTTGAATACATTTGTGCATTGGGGAAGCAAGGTGTAATGTACACTGTTGTAGAAAATTTTTACTCACGTATGGAATACTTGTATGACACAGCAGAGTTAATTTGTGAGTTCTTACATGATGAGGTCCCGTAATCCAGCTAGCGCCAAGGTACAAAAAGGATGTCCAGCCGTCTATTGAGTGAAAGGAACAAAATAAGATAGCATCAAGTCAGTTGAAAGGCAGATTTGCAATTACAAATAGGGTGACCCAGTCATTCATTAATAAATGCCAAGCTGTCGTGATTTCACTCCCAGATGAAGTACCTACTAGGTTAAAGGTTTTTCTGCTTATTTATAACAAAACACATGTGAAATTTGTACATCAGCAGACGATTTAATTTGGAATTGTATAGATGAAGTAAACATTGCAGTTATATTTTTTCTTTTGCTATAAAGTGGGAACGCTACAAACTGCATAGTCACTGACACACACGCGCGCACACATAAGAACAAAGGGACACAAAATAGGGCGAGTTCAGTCTGGTTCAGCATTACAGCCAGCGCGTCGTCTTCGAATGCACTCCTTTCGGTTGGTTCGTGCTACGTTAACCACAGGCTAACAAGCAGGGCAAAGTTCTGACTGGTGTTGCGGAAGCCGTGGAGCGCGGTAGTGCTGAACGGCTTAACACAAGCAGAACCCTCGTATAAAAGTAATGACGAAAACTCGCAGGGCAGAAGAGCCCATATATCAAGAATTGTCGTGGGTAACACCTAAATATATTCACATTGTTGACGAAAAACGAAGTGCAATGTATTTTACTTACCGGAAAAAGTGTTATCCGAACGTGCGACGTACAAAGACGCACCGAGACACGACGGCGGCGAACGCAAATCCCGCCATTGTGGTAGTAAGCCGTCGGCGAAAACACGCAATACAGCCGATGTCACGAAGCAATGATGCAAAACACACGGCAAACAGCATCAGCACAGCTAAATGACTCCAGTTAATATCCAGTATAAATGTACAGAGCGGCTTAGAATGACGCACAACTGGATAACGAACCCACGACCGAGACAATGCGAGCGTCAGTGGCCGTTTTTTCAAACTTCCTGCCACCCAGTGTTTCCAGCACGGAATGAGATGTCTGACAAATTTGGATTGTGCCGCCGAAGTGGTCGCAGCGCGGTGGCTCTGTGACACCGCTGTGCAACGCCGGCGTTTCGCTCTTGCTGCCGTCAGTATACCTGCTGCGCGAGCATAGAATGGTTTCCAGGCGTCGTGTGCGCGCCCCGTATGGGAAACAATAACGCGCCCTTGATTGTTGAAGTCCTGGTGTGAAATTATTTAATATTAAAGCCAATTAACTTATGTTGCTTCCAACGAGTTCGATTTGTCTGTGGCGTCTTTTATTCGCTAACGCCGACGGCCGACGGTAGCCGCACTTTTAACACGTCGTTTGGTATTTTATGCACTTTTAGACAAAAAGATCTAGAAAAGTTCTTGAGTTAGACATTCTGAATGCGTTTACCAAAACACACTCTAGTGACACCAGTAGTGGGTTTTGCTGCAGATAGAATATATGCTAGCATATTCCAAGTGCTGAGGTTATGTTTAGAAGAAATTCTATTTTCAGTCTTATCATAGACCAAGACGTCTATAGCCGTTTGTAGCCGTTTCAAGAAGTTTTTAAGAGGTTCTGTGTTTCGTGGGTTCGACCGCAGCGCCACCGCAGCATTTTCAACGCTGAGCGCCTCACCTCCTACTTCCCGGGAGGACTGGGAGGCAGCCCTGCTCGGCTGCTCTGACCTGACGGCCCAACGGGCCTTGGTCGAGCGGGCCCGGGCGGCGGCCGACGCCAATGGGCTCCCGTAAGGGGGAGCCCACCTAGTGTTGATGCAAAACCTATCTAAATAAATGTTTTTCAGACAGACAGAGCTGGTTATTCGGCCCACTCGAAACCTTTCTAGTACACTCTACCTCGGTCTCGGCGGGGGCGACTACGGGCGAGAGAGAGAGATATTCTTGTTTGGGAAGTAGGAACATCGGGTAAAGTGGAGCGCAGTAACTGTCTCTCAGATGAGGAGAGAGAGATTCTTGTTTGGGAAGTAGGAACATGGGGTAAAGTGCAGCGCAGTAACTGTCTCTCAGATGAGGACACCTCAGCCGCGCTGCACAGGGGGGAAGGAGATTCTTGGTTGGGGAAGGAAGAATGGGGTTTAAGCGCAGCGCAGTAACTGTCTCTCAGCAGAGGACACCTCAACCGCGCTGCACAAGGGGAGTAGGGAAAGAAAGTGGAAGAGAAAGAGCACCGAAGCAGCAGCAACGCGCCAAGGAAGTACGGAGGCGTTAGAGGCGGTCGGCGAGGCCGACGGCCTCGGCGAAAGTCAGGAGAGCGCGTAATAGCGTCCTGTGACGCGAGGGGCAGCCCGAGGGGTGCAGGACAGCGTTCACAGTGTCGCACGTCAGTCCGTGCCCACGGTAAACACGGGCGAGAGAAGCGCGCGCAATCGAAAAGTTGGGACACTCACATATCAAATGCTGCAGTGTCTCGATCGCGCCGCAGTCGCCGCAAAGGGGAGAGGGGGCTCCGCGCAGCCGATGCCGCCGCTCGGCGGGCCACACAGAACCGGTCCTGAGGGCGAGAAGGAAGGCGCGCTCGCGCCTAGTGAATCCGGTCTGCGGGAGATGGCGCGGCGGGCACCCCTCTGCTAGGGTGCCTCGATGTCCTCCTCGCCCGCCGCTCCGTTCAGGGTGGAGACATTCTTTGACGGCGCCGGTGCCGCCAGAACCGGTTCGTTCTAGCCACCGCCGCCATGTTCATGCCCGCCGCGCGCGCTGCACGGTGCAGGTGGTAGGACGTTGCTGCGACGAGCTCGCTGGGTGTCGTCGGCACAAAATGCCCGGCTGCTACGTGCCGTTGTGCAGTAATCACTCAAGGTGTTTGTGTCAGCCAATTCTTCCACACACCGTCAACGACTAGCTACGATGTCGATAACGCACAGTACCTGATCGACCTGCTGTCGGCAGGTATGCAAGAAGAAGCGGCAGCCGAGATTGAAGCAATCGACGACGCGGAGATCCCGTTTGTCGAAGAGCTAACATCAGCTGAGTGCGAGGTTTTGTTTCATATCGGTGGGTTTCTTATAAAAGGGATCCTCAAATCTATTGGCCACTGCGAGCAGTGCAAGCCTGCATTGTTAGGCTCAAGCAGCAGTGAGCATGCATACTTGACGTCCCTCAAGGAATACGTCTCTGAAGGCAGCAACCTTCATTACCCAAGCGATGCAGTCATGCGAGTTCTCAAATCTTGCGAGGAACATTTTAATGGTATCACCACCTGGACAGAAATCGTTTTCACCATGAAATCTCCTTTGAAGGCTGTAACCGCATACTTGACAAAGATGTTGCGATGCGGCGTAACGGGCGCCTGTCAGGAACACAAAGAAACAGTGGAAAAGCTCCTTGTGTCAAACTACGCGAGACTGAGGCTGCGTGTGCACCTGCGTCAAGCCGCGGCAACGGGACTTGACGGGTATGCAAGCAAGACGTGTGCAGGAGTGCGCCTATAGTGAACACTGAAATTAAATTTTAATGCATATCGGCAGAATTCAAAAACTTTCGTTTCATTTGCATGTCTTACTCTTTTAATATAGTTTTCATTTATGTGTTTATTCTTACTTTGCTGTGCGTGCTGATTTTTCACCTTGTGTCTGTACAAGTTATCCGCTTTTTTTCGAACTTATCGAGCTGAGCTGCAAGCTGACATTCTAATTTATTTTGTTCAAGTTAATTCAAGGCTTCTTTGTAGTTTCTGGTCGTTGGTCTGAGATCTACGAAAGACCTGTGGCAATTCACACCTCCTGACAGCTGACATAATAAAAACCTGCATGGCGACGCATACGTCGTGACCGAAATCACGTATCTACTCGTCACTTATTGACCTCTTTCTTTACCACCGGTATCTTCTTATGCAATAGGAATTTCCAGGGCTGCATACCAACATGCTCACAAGCAACACAGGTTCACGGCGTAACTCTTCGCGAAGAACAGAAATGCTGGCAGCGTAGCAATTTTTGCATTCCTCTGTGAACGCTTGTGTTAAACGCATCATTTCCCACTGTGAAACAAAGTGATTGCCGCGCAACTTAATTTCTGTATTTACAGTTCGTAAACAAAACACGCCAGGCCGCTGATCAGTGGTTGCAACGCGTTTTACGAGGGTACTTCCAGACGACAGCATTAAAACGACACTAAGTAGAAACACGAAGGCATAAAAGAGGGGCCTTATGGAATGCGCGCATATTTTTTCGGTGCAAAAATATTTCTTAATAGTAGAGCAATTCGTCATCGAAGTAATCAAAAAAGCGCATTGCTTCCGTCAAAAAGCTCGTCCACACGCGCGCCAACAACGCGCCGCTCGCAGCGGGCAAGAACATGGCGGACGCCGTAGCAGACGACGCACTTGTCTCCACCCTGAACGGAGCGGCGGGCGAGGAGGACATCGAGGCACCCTACCCTCTGCAACTCGGTCGTCAGGATGGCGAAGCACTAAAGGGGCTTTAGCGAAGCACCAGCTCCCGTCTGAAGAGAAGGCGCGCTGTGTCGAGTGAGCTCACCCGAGCTGTGAGCGCGGTGGATGGGTTGTGTGCGCGTCTGGCCAGCTGGCCCGCCGTCTCGTTCCCCGCGACGCCGACGTGCGATGGTATCCACTGCAGGCGTAGGTCGCAGCTCGGCTGAAGTGCGTGCAGACGGCAGGCGAGGCGCTGTGCAAGGGGCGGCTCGCGCTCGTCTAGTAGCAGCTGCTGCAGCGCGGCCCTCGAGTCGCAGAGAATCGCCGCGCTGGTGATGTGCGGCGACTCCTCGAGGATGTCCGCAGCAAGGTGCAGTCCTGCGAGCTCCGCCGTGGTGGAGGAGGCCCGGTAGGAGAGCCGGCACTGCCTAGAGACGCCAAGGTCCGGAGCAACACAGGCGGCAGCCGCCGAGCCGTCGACGAGGACGGAGCCATCGGAATACAGATGCGTCCTCCCTCCCAGGTCGTCCTCGATCATGGCAGCAGCCTCCTGCTGTACAGCGCAGAGAGGCGTGCGATGTTTGGAGCGGACGCCCGGGAGGTCGAGACACACGTGAAGTGGTGCGCGCCGATGAGGCGGTGGCCAGGACGGCGGTACGGGCGGAGTGTCAACCACGAGGCTGTCAAACAGCTCGCACACTGTTCCCACACGAGACTGGCGTAGGGAACGGAGTAGGGACAGGATGGGGCCGGCGTCTGGGGCACGGGAGAGGCGCTCGAGGTGGCCGAGAGCACGCAGGTCAGCCGTCAGGGAGACAGGCCACGCACCAGTCTTGGCGAGCGTCTCCGCGACCCGCGACGAGCGAGGGAGACCGTGGCACATTCGCAGCACTCGACGATGGTCACCGTCAATGAGTTTCCACAGCCGGGCACTGACACGGCACAGGGGCAGCGCGTACAACACTGGGCTTCTTCGATTTTCCACTTCTGGCTACCCGCGGGCTGCCAGAGCCAGCCAGAGCGTCTTCGTTTTTCTCGGGTTGCTCCGCCCACCGCGCTACGCACTTCCGCTGGGCGTTCGTTTTGCTCGCGCTGGACGGTTCTGGCTACCCGCGGGCTGCCAGAACCTGCCAGGACGATTTTGGTCTGGCTGCTCTCTGAAAGTTCTCTGGCTAGCAGACGACTAAAAGAGGCGATGGGCGCTCGCCGCCATCTTTACGGGGACTTCACGGATTGCAACGCGGGCGCTTGAGGACTTAAATTTACCTCGCTCAGCCAACTGTCTACGGTCATCTTCGGATTTCCTTACTTCTAGCGTTATCTTTTTAGGTGCTAACGCTCCGTTCCGCATCGCGAAGCGGCGTGATACGAGCCGTGGTGAACCGTTTGGAGCTCGTGTGTGTGTGTGTGTGTGTGTCCCCTGATTGCTTCGTCGCGGCGGTGAACAGCGCGCCGCGCTCTCATGCGTGCATGTTATCTGCATCGTGTCCCACGCAAGTTGTAGACGCTCATTCACACATTGCGGTACATTTTGGGTTCGTCTTTCTCTGGTGGCGTTCCTTTTCACATATTTCGCGTATGTATATCTCTCCTTTCTCTGCACTTAGCGTAGGCTTTGCAGTTAGCCCGTGTTCGCTCCGTCTCTCCGTCGTATGCTTAGGTGGCAGCTCGAAACCGATATGTGTTCGAACTGCAGGCCGTTGATCTAAGAATACACTGATTGCACTCGGTACATTGGCTTATTGCTCTCATGATTGCGGCCAATGTTGTTTTTCGTGTGAAACTTTTCGCTGGTCACAGGCGACGTGCATTTTCACGTGCCAGCCGCGTCCACAGCTCCTTAAATGAGAAGCACCATCAGCCACAACAAACTTTCTGAAATCGAAGCTCAAGAAGGTCGGCGCGAAATTTTATGCGTATGAGACGTACCCGATAACCTGCTTTTTCATGTCTTGTGATGACACAACGCCAACTCATCAATGTCGCCAGTGGTCGACGTGATCGCTGCGACCAGGGATCATCCAGCTATCGCTTTCGAGTATACAATACGATTTCGCGTCTTGTCATCTGCCTCGTCGGAGGCCATCTGTTGCGCTGCGCAAGGCGAGGTTGGCCGAGTACGCGTCCTGCGCCGAGTCGCGCGAAATCGCGCGAAAGTGATCGTATTCCTGAATGCAACTACATATTTTCAAACTGGCAACGCATAAATGGGCTGACTACGCCGAGCGCGCGTCGGCCTCGACGGGCGCTGCCATGCTGGTAGCATGTTTACATTTGGCCAGCTGTACCGTCGTTCGATTTTGCAAACTTCGGGCAGGTTCGGGTTGTCTTGGGATCCCAGCCCACGTGACTTCCTGTCAGAACCGGAACTAGCTGGCTGCCAGAACTCCGAAAATCGAAGAGGCCCACTTTGGGCAGCGCTACCGCTGAGTAGAGCGCCGCCGCGAACGACGAGGGGCAGCCGTCTCCGCGGGCGAGAAGGGCGCGCACCGCACTCTCCACTCGGCGCATCTCCGCTCGTAGCCGGCTCACGGCGGCGAGCCACGAGAGGCGGGTGTCGATCGTGAGCCCCAGATACCGCACTGTCAGGCGCCAGGGCAGGGGCACTCCGTCGACGAGCACGCAGCCGGTGTGCCGGCGAACACTCCGGGGGTGGATGAGGATGGCCTCGGACTTCGTCGACGACAGCCGCAATCCGATGGCGCGCAGGAAGTTCGCGACGATGTCCAGCGCCGCCTGAAGCTGGTTTCGCATCGCGGCCGTCGCAGAGGTCGGCCCGCGCACGAAGAGCGCGATGTCGTCCGCGTAGAGCACAGCGCGCACAGGGAAGCGGCCCGTTTTGGGAATGCACTCGATGATGGGCGCGAGTGCAAGGTTGAACAGAAACGGGCTCAACACGCTTCCCTGTGGCACACCGCAGCTCACAGGGCGGGGCGAGCCGACCGTCCCCCCGACACGGACAGCAGCTGTTCTGCCAGCAAGGAAGGCCTCGATGTACGCGAGCAGCCTGCCCTCCACGCCGAGAGCCCGCACGGACGAGAGGATGGTGTCGTGAGGCAGGCAGTCGAACGCACTCTGGACGTCGAGGAGCAGCAAGAAGGCGGCCTGCCTGTGCAGCCTGGCTTGCTCGAGGGTGCCGACGACGACAGCAATACAGTCCGCCGTGGAGCGGTGAGCGCGGAAGCCGCACTGCTCGGGAGGCAGAGCACCGCGGGCATCCGCAATCCACTGCAGGCGAGACAGAGCCATCGCCTCCATCGTCTTCCCTGGTATAGACGTGAGGGAGATGGGCCGGTATGAGGCAGGGCTATGAGGCGGCTTGCCACGTTTCAACACCGGGACCACAACTGCATGGCGCCACGAATCCGGGAGGGAGCCGCTGTGCAGGACGTCGTTGTACGCGTCGAGCAGGAGGCGGCGTTGCGGCTCGTCCAGGTTCCGCAACATGTGCCGCGTGATCCCGTCCGCCCCAGGCGCGCTGCGGCATCGCCGGCCGCGCGACAAGGCCCGCTGCAGCTCGTGATGAGTGAAGTCACTCTCGCACAGGCTTGTTATTGCCTGCGCGTGGTTTGAGTGAGCTTCGCCCCGCACGAACACCGCAGCGTACAGCGCCCGCAACACAACCGTGGGCGCACTGGAAGCCGGCGCGGAGGCAGCAAAAGCGTCCGCCAGAATCTCGGCGAGCTCCAGCTCGCTGATCCCTCGCGCAATGGCGATGGCCTGCACGGGGAACCGCGGTGTCTTCGGGTTCAGCAGGGCACGCAGGACTCGCCATCCACGGCGCTCGTTGCTCGGCTCAGCGAGTGATGATGAGCAGAGGCGGGCCCATGATCGGCGGCGAAGTTGACGGGCGTGTCGTCGGCACACAGCGTCCAAGCGGTTGTACAGCGTCCAGTTCGACATGGCTCCGCTACGGATCGCTCTCCGCTGGGCGCGGCGGCGGGCGGCGCGCACATTGAGGAGCTTGATGTCTGGGCAAGGGCTGCCGGCGGGTACCGCAATACGCGACGAAGCACGATTCGCGCACTCTGCGATGTGCGCGAAGAAATCGTCGCCGCGCGGTGTTTCGGCACAGAATTCGCGGAACTTGGGCCAACGCACGACCGTGTAAACACGCGTGGCGCCGCGACTCGGCCGCACAGGGGAGAGCGAGATGGGATAGTGGTCGGATCCCGCGGTGTCCGGGGCACGCTGCCACTCGTATGAGCAGCGCTCCGAAACTAGCGTTAGATCGATCACTGTGGCGCTCCCGCCGCGACGGACGAAGGTGGGCTGACCGCTGTTGATGACGGCGAGGCCCGCCGCGCCGGCCGCGCCCATCAGGTTCTTCCCTCGAACGTTCGCCTTGGTAGAGCCCCAGCTCACGTGATGCGCGTTAAAATCGCCGCAAACCACACAGTCACGCGCGAGCGAAGCGGCGAGGCGCGACAGGAAGGACATGTCGCACTGCAGAGCGGGGCGCACGTACACACTCGCGACCGACGTATCGATGCCGCGCACACGGACGGTAACGGCCGCGCACTCAACCGCTGCACAGCACAGATGTTCCGTGGCGATGAGGGCGTGCGGGAGTGAGTCTCGCACAAACACCGCTGTGCGAGGGAGGCCAGGCGGGTGCGCCGCGTCTGTGCAGGGCGCCGCGTCGCAGTCGTCGAGACGGCACTGTGTGGGGCTGCTGTATCCGATGTAGCCGGGCAGCGAGACCTCCTCTGCACGCACATACGTTTCCTGGAATGCGAGGACATCGTAGTCGTGCAGAGGCAGCTGCTCGGCCAGCTCGGCGCGCCTTCGCTGCAGGGAGTTGCAGTTCCACTGCAGGATGCGCGGCCTACATTCAGCAGTGGTTCTGGCCATGATTGTTCGGCGGCTGTTGTAGAGCCACTGCCTGCAGGCAGATGGTCCGGAGTGGGTGGTCAGCTGGTAGCATGGCGCCGACTGCTTGCATGGTGACCAGCAGGTTTGCTACCAGCTGATCCACTGTAGTCTGGCCAGGGGGGGCAGGATTCTGTGTCTCCTGGCGGCGGGGGGCTCGAGGGGCTGGTACTGGACGCTTGGGAGCGGGACTGGGGCCCTTCAGCGCGCTCGCATACGACCGCGCCGAGGTTGATGGCTGCTGCTCCTCCCGGACCGCTGCCCTGACGGCACGCCTCGATAGAGCTGCGGTGGTTGAAGCCATAATGGTGGCCACCTGGCGTTCTTCTTGCCATTTGGGGCAGGCGGTGGTGTCGGCCCTGTGGGGGCCCCCGCAGTTCCTGCAGCGAACTGTCTGGCAGGAGTTGCTCGCCGCATGGCTTTTGCCGCATGAGATGCAGTCGCTCGGTCACCGGCAGGATTCCGGGACGTGTCCGAAGCGGCCGCACTGCCTACACTGTACTGGACGGGGCCTGGCTGGCCTCGCCCTGAAGCCGAGCTTGAAGAGGCGTACGTGCTCAGGGGGGACCGGTCCCGCGAACCGGATTGTGACGGTGCTCCCGTCCAGCATGGCCGCCAGCACTGGAACGATCGACTCGATCGCCCCCAGCAGGGCCGTGTCTGCAGGCAGCCCACTCACCCCGTGCCGGAAGCCGGTACTCTTGCCGCTCTCGGCCGGTAGTCGGGCAGTCACGGGGATCGCGCGCAGCTCAGTGAGCTTGAGCAGCCCCTCTGAGCACTCCTGGGTGGTGGTGTCAGCGGCCACGATGTTGTGCCTGTGATTGACGCGAACCGCTGTTACACCTGCCTGCGAAGAGAGGGACGCAGCAAGTGCGAGGCGCGGTGTTCCCTGGAAGGCTATAGTTGAATGTACGAGCGCCGCAGTTGGTCTCGCTAAGGTGCTTTAGTATGACGGCGTGCTTAACATTATCAAAGGCACCCTTGAGATCGAGTGCCAGGACTATCTTGTCGTCATGTGGGTGTTCTGTGGGTTCGAGGATCTCGAGATGAAGGTGTAAAAGGATGTCTTGTGCCGACTTATGAGGTCGGAAGCCGAACATGGTGTCGGCGAAGGTGTCCTTGCTCTCGAGATATTCCGAGAGGCGGTCACGGACCATCGTTTCCACGAGTTTCCCTACACATGAAGTGAGGGAGATGGGCCGTAGGTTGTCTATGTTTACCGATTTCCCCGCCTTTGGGATAAAGGTTACCAAAGATGTCTTCCAATCGGCTGGCAACGAAGTGTCCCCCGTCCAAATGGCGTTGATGTATTCTAGTAGGGTTTCGTACGCCCGATCTGGAAGGTTTGTCAATAGGTTGACTGTTACCTTATCCCTCCCGGGCGCCGTCCCCCTGCGCATTCGTGCAAGAGCCGCGCGAAGGTCGTGAAGCTGGAAAGGCAGATCCATTTCCGGATTGTCGCAGCCTGCATACGAATAATCCATCCCTCGCGGGTCTCGATCCTGATTGAGGTATTGTGAGCGCAAAGCGTTCGCTAGCTGCTCCGTGTTTCCTTGAAAGTTGTGTAGTGCGCGAGTGAGGTGTTTCTTGGTTTCCGATCGTGTTTGTGTAGGGTCTATGAGACTCCTGAAGAGCCGCCAAGTGTTGCGGCTCGACATCTGTTTTGCTGCGCTGTTACATCTATCTACCCAGTTAGTGTCGGCGAGCTGGGCAGCGTACTCGGCTGCTTGCTGAGTAAGGTCAGAGATACGAGCGTGGAGTTTACGATTGTGTTTCTGCCGCCGCCATCGTTTAATTAAGCTGCGGCGAGCTTCCCAGAGGTGCATCAGGTGGTTATCCACGTCCGGTGCACGTTCCGTAAGCTGTATCTGCTTTTCGTGTGAACGGAGTGTTTGCATGAGTCCGTGCGCCCAAGTGGAGTAGCCTTGTTCCAAGAGAGAAGTTACTGGGAGGGCCTGGCGGAAAGCATTCCAGTCGGGGAGTTTGGCTTGTGCAAGGGGGCGACGTAAGGGTCGAGTGTAAATGATAGTGTTCAGTATGCAGTGGTCGCCACCGAGGGTCTCCTCGGTGTTGATCCAGTCTGCGTGTCGGATGTGTTTCGTGAGGGTAAGGTTGGGGCAGGTGTCCCGACTGACGGAATTCCCGACACGTGTTGGGTGGACCGGGTCGGTTAGAAGAGTGATGCCCAGCGTAGATATAAGTCCCGCCAACTTACGACCACGCGGCTCTTCCTTGCGATAGCGCCACATGGAACAGGGGGCGTTAAAATCGCCCACCATCATCAGAGGATCGCGACCCGCGATCCTTAGCGCTGCGCTAAAGATGTTAGAAAAAGTAACGTTTTTTTATTAATTTCGTGGGGCAATATATATTAAGTATGTGTACGGTGCTATCTGTTCGCCGCAGGGGGAGCACAGAAACCATCACGTACGAATATTCCAGATTTAGGTCGAGATCAACCTCCTGCGCTGTGTAGCCGTTATTGACTAGGAGACAGGTGGACGGGTCTCGCTGAAAAGCGTTATAGCCCGAGAGCTTAACCGCAGCCCCGGTTTCTTGCAGTGCAAGTACTGCGGCGGGGTACTCGAGATTTTCAATGTACGCCCTTAAGTGTGCGCGTTTCGTCCTGTCTTTGAAACCCCGACAGTTCCACTGTACAAGAGAGAGAGCTTGCTGTCTTTGTGGGGGGCGCCGCCCTCTAGGGAGTTGGTTGGGAGGGGGCGCAGCCATGTTGATTTGAAGGGAGATCGCCTTGGAGAGCCGGCCCAGGTTCCGTCACCTGCAGCTGGAGCGATTCCGGCTCCTCCGAGGGTTCGGTTAGATCGATGGGCCGGGTGAATTTTGATGGGCGGTTCGCGTCTTTGAGGGGTCCCGTTCGGCGGAAAATCCGGGGGTTTGACTCTAGCCACGTCTTAATGTTGGCCGTCACGGCGGCCGTAACCGTAGCTGTGACCGCCTTGAGAAGGCTGTCTTGAATTTGGCTAAAATTTGATATCTGAGCCGTTAATTCGGCAAGGGCGTTTTCGAGGGCGGTGAAACGCACGTCAGAGCTCGATGGTGGCAGGTCCACATGCACCACTTGCATCGGTTCCGGAGCTACATGGGCAGGGGGCGGGGAGGACCGAGCCGTTTCTAGCGCGTGAATTTTGGCGTTAAGGTCAGCATTTTGTGCCCGGAGAGTCTCGAGCTCGCGGCGGAGGTCCGCGACGTCAGAATTAAGGGAGGGATGAGGAGGGATCTTTGGTGGAGGAGAAGGTAGGGGAGGCGGAGGAGGCCCGTCTCGTCTGCCTACCTTGGGCTGAGACGTATTCTTTGGTGTGCCAGACGGAGGGCCTTCGAGAGCCGGAAAGTCCCCGTCTTGGAATGTAGGGGCGCCTGTATCCCGTGACGCTTTCGGGTTAGTTGACTGAGGTGACTTGGGGGCACGTCCAGGCAAGGTGCCCGCTGGTGGCGCTGGTCCGGTTGTGCCTTTCGTCCTCGTGTTGCTAGTCGTGGGAGCTTTAGAAGTGTTGTCAGAACCCGAGGGCACTGCAGTCCGAGGTTGGGTTCGTTGACCGGTCGGCTTGCCCGGTTGTTGCAGCCGTCGAAATTTGGCTGTGCAGTCTTGCGAGCCCGTAAGATGAGCCCCACCGCACACGATGCAGGAAGGAGTGCACTCGTGGGGCGCCATGTTGCCGTCTTCGAGGACTGCGACCGTTTCGCCGCAGTGTCCACAGCGATTGTCTTGAGGATTCGGGCAGAAGTCCGGACGGTGACCGATGGTGCCGCATCGGAAACACGCGGGAATAGTCCGCTTATATTCGCGCTCCACAGTCACCACACTGTTATAGTGCACGTAACGCGGTACTCTGTGTACCACGAAGGTGAGCAGGGCAATCGTCGACTTCCCCAGCTTGCGGATGAAGGCTATCTCTCCTCCGCGCCACTGGACTTTAGATTTCAGGGTGGTAGAAGTTTCCTGCTCATGGACCGTAATAATCCCCCTGCAGACTTCACCGTTGACTTTGGCGTGTCCGACCACCGGGATGGGGCCTTTCGAAGCATTGAGTGTAAATTCACGAGCGAGCGCGTTCGCCACATTGACGTCTTGAGTGGTGGCAATGACAATATTCTGGTCCCAGATGGGCCAGACACTAAGAATGTCCACCGAAGATGAATTTACATAGGCAGAGAGCAAAGCACCAAGCTCACCGTTCTGCAGGGTTGTCTTCAGGGAGATCGTCACTCTGGGCTTGATGACAATCGTGAAATCTTCTTTGCGGAATCGAGGCATAGCGGTGGGCCGCCATTTCTTCGATCCCGCTGCTTGCGAGAGCTGAGGGTTGGACTTTTCAGGATTCGTAGGCACAGAAACGCCGGAACTCATGGAGCGTCCGTTGACCGCCGAAGTGTTCGAGTGTTGCTGGCGTTTACGAAGTGCCACCAACGAGAAAAGGCCTTCATCCACTATCTCCTCCGTCGGAGTGGAAGTTTCAAGCGAAGACGGACCTGCTGCGACGATTTCTGACCATGTCATCGTCTCGGGATCGTACCCGCGCCAAGCGGAGGCCGCCATGGCGGCCGCGGAGAACGATGGAGATCGAGTTCGGGGCGTTGGCTCAGCTGGGTGAAGTGGCGGAGACAAAAATGGGCCTAAAAGGCCCCAAAAAATGGCCCACCTGCTCCAGAGCGGTATCTTCGGGCGCCGGGTGATGTTATCCGTCTAGTAGAGGCAAAATTTCACGGGGTCCCTTGGAATTTTCGGTAAACCGGAGGTAAATTGCCGGAGCCGATGTGAAGCGCGTCCGCTCGCTCCGCGCTCGCAGCGCCCTCCTCGGTGAGGATAGCCGCTGACACAGTGTCCCGATGTTCCAGAAGAAAGTCGGCAGCGAGCACGGCCACTGTTGATGACGCGGCAAAGCGGAGTCGGCACTGGCGCGTCTCCTAGATGTCCGGTGCCGTGCAAGCCGTAGCACCGGACCCGTCCGGCGCCACCGAGCCATCGGTGTAGACGAGTAGTCGGCCTGCCAGTCGCTTGTGCAGTAGGGCGGCGATCTCCGGTCTCATGGCGCACACCGCGGTTCGGCGATTTGATGCGACGCCAGACACCGTGGTGGTCACGTCGAGCAGACTGGACTAGCATGGCAAGGAGACGAGCTGTGTCGACGACCCGATGAGCTTTGAGAACTTGGTGGCGCGCTTGCCCATACCCGAGTTCGGCAGGGTGTGGAATCTACAGACGAGCCGCTGGCCCTGGGGTGAGCGCTGCATGCGCTCAATGTGGTGGAGCGCATGCTTTCGTGCACGGAGGGATGGTGGCCAGTTGCCCACTTCCGCGAGTGTCACCCCTATTTGGGAAGAGCGAGGGAGGCCATATAGTTCTCGCACAGCAGTACGGTGCGCCATGTCAATAGCGTTCCAGTTCGTAGCTCTAGCGTTGGTGATGAGGAGGGCGTCGAGTGCCCTCGATGTGGTCGCAGAGTTGTACACTTGCAGTGCGAGTTGCGGCGTGCATCCGTGTCCACGTGCGAAAAGAGAGCGCGTGGCGGTTGCGACTTTCCTCGATTGCCTGCAGATGTGGGAGACAGCCGCATTGAAGTTGACGCGGCAGTCAATCTGCAGGTACCGGACGCTCTTTGCGCCATTGGAGAGGGCAACGGCGCAGAGTCAGCGGTGGCACTTCGAAACGCGCTCGCGTGCCTCGTGGGTGTACCAGCAGTACCTCTGTTTTGGTCGCCGACAGCTGGAGGCCGATGCTTCTCATGTACTGGTCCACCGCGTCGATTGCAGTCTGGACGGATGCGCGCACCTGGTAGCCGACTTCAGTAGGGCCAGTTGCAAAGAGGGCGATGTCCTCAGCTTAGATGGCCACCCGTACATCGTGCGGCGTCGCTTTTCGGATGTAGTCCGGAAGTCGTGCAAGGGCAAGATTAAACAAAAGGGGCTTGAAACACCGCTCTGCGGAACACAATAACATACACTGCGCGGCTGGCTGACCGCACCTTCAACCCGCACCTGAAGCGTGCGATCAGACAAGAGGGCTCGGATGTAGTCGAGTAGCCGGTTGGTGATAACGAGCTTGTGCAGCGCACTGACGATCGTAGGATGTGACAACCCATCGAAGGCGCCCTGTACATCAAGCTGGACGAGGTAGCCGGCCTCGTGACGGCCCGCCGCCTGCTCGAGCGTTGCGACAACCTCGGCCATCGCGTCAGCCGTTGCGCGCTGCCGGCGGAAGTCGCTCTGCTCGGGAGCTAATGCGTCGAGTGCCGTTGCAATCCACTCCAGACGACGATGTGCCATGGCCTCGAGTGTGTTATCGGCGACAGACGTGAGTGAAACCGGGTGGTACGAGCTCACGCTGCTTCGGGGTTTGCCACTCTTGAGGAGAGGCACCACGGTTGCTTCTTTCCACTCGGGAGGGACGACGCTGGTGCGCCAGACGCGGTTGTGCACCTTCAACAGCGATGGGAGCTGCTTGTCGTCGATGTGTCTGAGCGTTTATGAGGTGAGTCCATCCGCACTGTTGCATCTGGGTCGCAAGCCCCAAGGGTAGCGTTGGCCTGGCGGCCTGGGGCACAGCTGGAAGCATCCGAAGGTCCTGGCAAAGGATGAGTCGACTGCTAACAAAACAACTTGTTTATTATAGCATCCCAAAAGAACGACCGGTCAGGTCGACCGAAGTGGAGAGACGGGAGAGCACGTTACTCGACGGAAGAAATCGAAGCCTCCCTCTTGGCGTCCGGGGGCAGCTGCTTTTATACTCTCGGAGTCGAGGGCAAGAAGGAACGGCTTGCGAGAGGCGCCCGTGACGGCGGCGCACGGACACGTTGAGACAAGAAGTGACGCATCCTCCGGGCCGGCGCCGGTCAGACCTCCTCGCTTCACAGTTGGGGAGCTCCTCTCCCCGGCTGCCGCGCTTTGACAAGCGTGGGCACCAACATGCACGCACACTCACACACACACATGAAGACACGTGGCATTGAAACATGCCTGGACGCGCTTGGCGGGAGGCGTTGCGGCAGCGCTGAATTGGCCAAAATGTCCGCCGCTTTGAACGAAGCCCCGGCGTCCGTTGCATCCGCGCCGGCTATACACCAGAACACCGTGAATTCCAAGCGCGCCGCCATATTGATGAGCGCCGGTCGCGCCATCTATCCCAAGCGCCGCGAAGTAGCAGGCCTGGACTGCCACGCCGGTAGATGCGACCCGGCGCGAAAGCGAAACTTGGGCTTTTTAGCTGGGCGGAAGGCGTGTTTCGCGTTTTTTCTAGCCTGTCATTTTGGCTGTCTCGATTCAATCGAACTTCAAGACCTCATGCAAGTCCGCAATGGCCACACTGAGTGATGTGCAGTCTGCAGAAGCGAATACATCGGGTAAACACGTACGCACGTAACCTGTGAAGGATTTTACAGCACTGTGTTGGTGCCATATATTATTAAAGCATGCGGAACATTGTCCTCTGCACTTTCAGTTTGTTCTTGTTTGTCATGGTCACTACTGGGTTGGCCGCGTTTGGCAACCAACTGGCGAGGTCGTTTGACTGCCTGATTAGCAGACGCCTGCCCTTCACCACCTGCACATTGAAAACAAAATAGATGTTATAGTAAGAAGGGCTGTAGTTCTTTCCCATGCCATCACTGTTGCGAAGATATAAAGTCCTCTCAAAATGAAATAGAAAATGCACCAGGCCAATTGTACCGTGCAACCACTTAAGAGTACAACATTCAGAACACAAGCCTGCAGCACTCGAACAAGCAGCATATGATGCTAAACCTGCACTTAATGGAAAATGAGGAACTATACTGTAGCTATAATGTTCAACTACATGTGCAGTCAAAGCCCGTATAACAGGGTGAGCATGACAGATGCAGGTGTTGTACAGTTGCACAAACCATGACAGGGCACATAAAATTACCATCCCTACTTAAAGCTGCATCATCAGGGAAGCCTTTGGTACTAGACTACAACCGCACCTGCATTCCAAAAAATTAGCCCCACCAACTGCAGCTACCTGGTATCAGACCTGTTTCGCTTGTGCGAGGCCATATCGGATTGTTGGCGCTCCCTTAGAAAAGAAAACAGTAAAAAAAAAAAAAAAACTGGTGAGAACGAGCAAGATTTTGTTACAAAATACAACAGTAATTAGGCACTATTTTCCTCGCCTTATGAACAGAAAAATTTTTCGCTTTGCCCCGCATAACAGCCCGCACGCAGTTTAGAGCTCAGGAGGTTCAAATGAATTCGTTACGAATGACACCTGCAACACCAGCTCGTAAAGACAGGCGCGCTGCAAGAACGCCTTCGGCGACGAGCAGTCGTCGTTTACGTTTTTGTGGACGCATGCTACGTGACGAGCACACTTCGGTTTACTTTCATTAACAATAACGCTCACCAGCAGGGCAACATACTATCGCCTACAACTTGTCGTTCACGCTTAATGGTCATGCCGTGCACCATATGCTAGTATCGCTAACCGCAAACTCAACTGTTCCGCTTAACCGTCGGGAGCTCTGCCCGAATGGAAACACGAAAAGGCTTGCCTTCTTGTTATAGCCAAGGCGAAGCACCGGCGCGGGATTCTGCTCTGTGGGCTTGTTGTCCAGAAAGTGCTCAGAGCAAACCTGCGTGTTACACATATTACGTTCGCAGGGCGCAAAGTTGAACGTGGCACCAAAATATACACAGATCGAATACTCACTCGTGCATTTTCACTGGGTTGGTAGTTCTTCCTATTCACTGCAGCTATCCACCGGTGGCGCAGCTTGTCATTGTTCGTTGCGGATGGAAATCGGTGCAGGCTGATAACACCGCACCGGCATGATTCCCTACGTGTATTGTGCTCTTCGCAAACAGCGCTAAGGAACCTATTCCTTTTCCGCTGGTTATTTTGGCATCCAAACACGACGCAACGATGCCCATTTGACTTCTTGTACTTTGGATCCGCGTGAACGGGCACATTTCCGCTTTTTGGAATCCTAGAGCTAGCGCTAGCCATGTCTGCTGGTCTCCGGAGAACACACTTTGGCAGCCCAGAACAAAATGGCGCTGTTCGACCGGGCAATCCGGGTGCGAGAGTATTCGTTCGGTTAGTCTGGGTGCGAGGCTAGCGTATTCTGCTCTATACCGCTCGTCGGAGGCGAAACGTAACAGCACCCAGCGCAGAACGTCGCCTCCGAGTGTCGAGCACGATGCGAAGCTCGCTGAAGGTGAAGTCCTCCGTGCACAGCGTCTTCACCTGCTGCAGAATTCCGTGCGTCGGGAAGTAGCGCAGTGGCGCGAGGACAGCGGCTTTATTATGCTCAGGAAGCTCGAAAACTTGGCCATCCGGCGGAAGCAACGGCGGCGGCGGTGCAAAGGCGGCGGTGAACGCGTCCGCGAGCTGCTCCTGCGCTCAAGCCCTGTGCGACCGCGATGCAAACCTATATTTATGTTTTTTTTAACTATAAGTGGTAGTTTTACCTCAGAAAATTCATTGATATGATGAAGAGAATGTTTCTTACGGTCCCTGTGATGGTGATGATGCAATTAACTGCTAGAATTTAGAAAAATCTGACATGGCTCTCTAAAATGTCCAATACTTTTGGCATAATATTTATGACTCAGTATGCGATAATGTCACTACATTGTGGATATTTAGTACACTCTGAATCACTTTTGCAAAGAAATAAATGATTCCATTCAAATGCTGGCATTAGAATTAAATTGCAAGTTTCCAGCTACACATTTTTATATCAATATGATGTCCAGAAATATGCAAGCATGGCCATGAATGCAAAACACAATCTAAATAAATACATGTATGCTTAATACCTATAAAAAAGACCATGCAATCTGAGCACTTGCTTCTCGTTCAACCCTCAGTGCCGGGTATATATCTCAAGCAGCTGTTCGAGGGACGGCTTCGAAACTTCAATTCAGCTCTTCCGACTTCGAAATGTATTGATCATAGATTCTTCAATTTTATCAAGGCTGCCACCTGCCTTGCGCAGCTCCCGCTTTATGATTTCGATGTGAGAGTTAAGACTTTTCTCGTCTTCTCCTTCATCAAAGGCGGCATTCCAAAATGCTGCCTGCAAATTATAAAATAATAAGCATTGTGCACACATGTGCACACAAGGCATACATAAGTAGCAAAAGTGAACAGATAATGGTACACACTTAAGCAATGGCTGTGAATGTAAATGTTACAGGTCTAAAACAACATTAGTGTAAAAGGAAGCATATGTCCTGCAATGTGGAATGCACTGTTAGTCCTAGTTTCTGTACACTGAAGTAAGCTTAAATATACATGTTTTAATCGGAAAAAAAAGCTCCTTGTGATTTAAGTCCCGATTAGAAGACACCAAGTTTTGATGTGCTGCCAAACTTTCATAGTAAATGTAAGCAAATCATCTAGTCGGATTTAATGCCCAAAGTGCAGCACAAAATTCCGCAATCACCTAAGGGCAAAAAGTATGAAGTTAAATGGGAATTAAGAAAACAGGACGCTGGTATGAATTAGTCACCTTTCTGATGCACGGTTTGACAGCATTCGTGCTGCCACCTGTCTCACTGTGAGCAGCTTTTCTTTTCTGAGCTTTCTGCCGATTGGCATCAAGCTCCGCAGTCCCAGAGGGCAACTTCTTCCTCACGTTCTTCGCCTTAAACTTGAGTGCTGTCTGCCATGTGAACTGAAACATTGTAAGCACCATAAATGAGATGAATACTCATGTGATTTTCTTTCTTTTTTTACTGAATGCAGACTATCTGTATTACCAAAAAAATACTATGAATGGCCAGCAGATCCTACAGATTGTCCTTCAGCACAAAAGGGACAAGAAAAAAAAAAAAGAAGTAAAGTCAAGCTAGATTGAAAGATTAGGCTTCTGTAATAGCGAATTAATTTGCAGCAACAACAGAGCTTTTGTAAGTGAGAAAATGACTAAAATGGGAAATTGGAGTGGCTCCACCTATAGTCGGATACAACTTTAGCAAAAAGGGGGCGTTTGCTCCTCTCCGAGGCGGATGCACACGAACATCCACCAATGAGCGCGCACTCTGGACCGACGTCATGCGCCGGACGGCCGGTGACCCCGCCATCGGAGAAGATTGCCGCCCGGGTTTCGAACTGGGCCAAGTCGCGTCAGCTGTGTGTGTCAGCACCTCATCACAGTGAATTCCCAAACTGTTTGTGATTGTCTATCATGCCGTAAATATTGCTGCGAGCTTACGATGCGGAATTTGTGCCGCGTGCGTTTATTTTAAGCCGTGATCCTGCGAAGAAACATTGCAGCGAGCGTCGCTGACGCTGCGCTACACTTTGCCTGAAAACAGGATCCCATGGCGACCGCTGCAAACACACATCCTGCCTGTTTGTTCCATGTTTTGTTTATTTTGCTCCCGAGTGAATACGACAAGAAAAGTTTGCCAAAGTCTGGTGCCTACTCTCAGCAACGGGTGTGTTCGTGTACTGTGTCGCTGCGTTTCTCGTCGGACGGGGTGAAGTGATGGAGCAAAACCATTCTCAGGAGAAATGAGAAAAGCGTGCGCGCATGAAACGAACCTACGAGCATCTCAACAGAAAATATTTGCAAAAGAAGCCTCCAACGCAAAGATTTGTCGCTGTCAACTTAGCGTGAGCGATCGTTGTCAGCAGTGAGATAGCCGAGCATCTAACGGCGGTGTTCGAGCGTTGTGTAGCACCGTCGACTGATTGCTGATCACCGCGCGCGCAAGCTGTAGAATGCGTGCTGTGGCACAGTCACGCATAAGTTACAAATACATACGCATAAGTTACAAATACAACAATGGCTGCGGCATGACTGATTTGATGTGCAGACTGCAAACGGTGCCTTTCAAGCGTGCCCTCGACAACTGCTATTAATAGCTACTCGACCGAGTATTTTGGGCCTCACTAAGCTAATGATGTTTGATAATTGTTCTCTTATTCACATTACTTGCCTGGGCCAGGTAATCAAAATAAACAATGCCACCACATGAATGTGTGTTTGCATGCAAGCTGCCAACAGTGGCTGTCATTTTCGCGTTGATTGCTGTCATTTCACCAACAGTGGCGACGGCTTGACTGCGCTTTGACGTGCAGACTGCTAATGGTGCCTTTCAAGCGTGCCCGCGACTACTGCTATTAATAGTTACCCGAATGAGTATTTTGGGCCTCACTAAGCTAATGATGTTTGATAATTGTTCTCTTATCCGTATTACTTGCCTGAGCCATATAACCAAAATAAAGAATGCAATCACATGAATGTGCTTTTGCATGCAAACTGCTAAATGTGGCGGTCAATTTCGCGTTGACTGATGCCATTTCACCTACAATGGCTACGACATGGCTGCGCTTTGAAGTGCAGAGACTGAAGGTGCCTTTCAAGCGTGCCCCGACGACTGTTATTTCATCACAGGGCCCGTCATGCTCGTAGGTGGCTGCCCTATAGAGTATTTTGGTCCTTCTGGCATTGTCATTATTCATATTAACGGGCTGGAAAAAACAGTAGGGGCAGCACAACTGCACGCAAAGCGCAATGTGCTTTGGCGTGCAGGCTACTAAGGGTAGCTGTTAATTTCACGTTGACTACTGCTTTTTCGTGTGAAGCCGGACAGTGGCTGCCCGAATGAGCATTTTGGGCCCTACATAGTTATTCAGGGTTAATAACAGTATTTGAATTGAGATTTTCCAGCATTTCAGCACGTTTCCATGCCAATACTTATATTGAGCACGATCTGTGTAGGACGTTGCTTTTTCAGAATTGGGCTTCTATTAAAAGAAATATGTCACCTAATGAAGTACTTATTTATTTGAGAGGTCACGGGAGAATGCTCGGTTGCTGTGCTTGACGCACAGTACACCGCTTCAGTGATGGGAGATCCATTGTTGCGTGTGCCGAGGTATGTGTGGCCAGCTGGAGGTCTGGACCCCACTTCACGCAGAGTCAGAGACGAGGAGAGCTTTCTCGGCGAAGAATTCTTTATACAATGTTTACATGTTGTCGTCGTTATCAGGAGAGAGACCAACAGAGCAGCTTCGGAGCATGCGCAGAAGGATCGCAGACATGCGCGCCGCTCGCCGACCCGCGGGTCGTCTGCATTCCGTTCGCGCCTTTTTCTTTGCAGCCTCATCCGTTTCGCTCCATCACGGCATCGCGGCTACTACGAACCATGGCTAGGATTTTATCTGCGCGACAGAAACTTTCTCTCGCGTTATTAGTGCGCCGTCTGCGGCGAAAGCGCAGGCGCTCGATGTATGTGCGAGAGATTTTCGCTGAGCGGAAAAGCACAGGCGAGTACCACCAGCTTGTGCAAGAAGTACGACAAAAGGACCCAGAGTACCATCTCAAGTACTTCAAGTAAATAGACTTCGCATAAAGGGTGCGTTTTATTCTTGGGTAGATTTTATCTTCTTGTGAAGTGTGTGAGCAGATGTTTTTATTTCTTTAAAAATGCACGAAGGAAAGTGAAACCTTGTATTATGCTTTGTAGGGCCGAATGCTTTCACACTCCGTGACGCTGCTTGGGCAACAATTTTTAAAATATGGCTTTACTGTATGTAACCTGTCGCAATGGGACTAGGTGTTGCTTTGAACATGCTTAGTGCACGCTTGAAAACCGTTATGTCCAACGACTTCCCGCACAGGATGACCAAGGCCTCTTTTGATAAACTCCTGAGCCTTGTCCACGACCGCATCCTCCATCCGTCGAACCACAAGAACCCAATCAGCCCAGGAGAAAGGCTGGCAGTCACGCTGCGGTACATATTGTGACTTTTAGTTATGTTCCGTAGCCTATTTACCGATATCCACTTGTTTTTATCTGTCACAGCGCTCTACCTAAGAGGTTACCGTCTGTTTCTCGCTGTGAATTGTATTTCCTATTTTTCCCCATGAAAGTGAGCACATAACCTCCGGATAAGGTTTAGAAAATTTTCATTCTTTCGATCGATCTAGTCTTTATGCAGCGCAATAGCAGGGAAAACGATTGTGTGTCGTTTAACCACTTCTCGCGCTGGTCTTTCCAAACGCACATTTCTTTCCACATGCATGCCGCGCATTTCAGTCAACGTCCCCGTGAAATAACAGCACGTCACAAATGACTGAATGCTTGAACGTAGCTGAAGACAGCTGTGGTGACCCCCCCCCCTCCCCTCTAGCTTGACTCTATATTAACAGTTCTTTTCAACTGAGTGGCACTTTACGTACGTGTTACCCGAGTCCCAAGAATTCTGTTTCTGGAAACGAACAGCAATGTTGCATTATAATTAAATATTTCTGTTTCTACCTTTCACAGGTTTCTGGCAACTGGCGGTTCTATGATCGACATTGCTATGAGCTACCGCATGCATGTAAGCACGGTCTCCGGCATTCTAAAAGAGACCCTGCCTGCCATTTGGGACTGCCTTTCCCCACTTGTGCTGCGAGAGCTGACCTAAGAATGGGAGCTCATCAGAGAGGGGTTCGACAAGAAATGGGACTTTCCCAATGCTGTCGGGTGCATAGATGGCAAACACTTCGCAATTACGTGCCCTGACGAGAGTGGTTCGGAGTATTATAATTACAGGGGGTTTTATTCATTACTGATGCTGGCAGTTGCCGACGCGAACTACCGCTTTATACTGGTAGATATTGGTGCCAAGGGCCGACTCTCTGACGGCTCTTTCTTTCAAAAAAGCCCGATCAGAAAGAGCTTTGAAGACAACACACTTAACTTGCCTTCGGGTTACAACGGGTGGCCATTGTGCATCGTCGGAGACGCAGCATTTCCGCTGCGGCCTTACTTAATGCGCCCTTACCCCGGCAGACAACTGAATGACACGAAACGAGTGTTTAACTATAGGCTCTCAAGGGCACGCCGTTGCGTTGAGAACGCGTTTGGAATTTTGGTTTCCCGGTGGCGCTGCTTCCTGGGAACTGTTAGTGGTCACGTGGAGTTGCTAACGAACATGGTTAGTGCGGCGGTGTGCCTACATAATTTTCTGCTGTTCGACAATGCCTATTGCCCTAATGATTATGCTGATAGGGTCAGTGGCGACAGAGTGCAAGAAGGCGGTTGGAGGCAGAGTATAGCGTACATAAACCAGCAGAGTACTGGCAATGGCAGCCGCTCAGCTTCAGATGCCATGAGAATTCGAGACGCCATTGCAGAGTACTTCATGTCCCCAAGGGGTTCTTTGCCATGGCAACTGAGGGTAGTCAGGCGATGCTAATGCACAGCATGAAGTTGTTGCCAATAAACTGCGTTCTTTTCCATGCAAAGCAAGCAAAAATCGCACATCAGCTCAAAATGTGAAACTTCATTTATCAATCTCGTGATCGGTCAGTTCAGGAGTTATACATGGTTTGCACCAGTGACATATAACACGCGTGTTGCGACGGTTCTTGTAACATTTGTGTTCCTGCTTCTAGTACAGGCATACCACATAACGTTGTGTGCTTGTTTCATGTACCATGTTATTGAACTGTTTTCGTATATAACGTTTAGTTTGAACACATCAAGGTGTGTAGGATTATATTGCGGAAGGCATTTGACATATAAATCAACATGTGCTCTGTGAGTAAACATATGGTGGAATTTCAGCACGGGGCCTATTTTCCTTTTTGTTTGCCATCAATAGAAGTCTCAAAGCACGAGATCACTTGCAAGAGTATAAAGATGTGCTATTTGGTCTCGGTGATTCGAAAGCATTTTCCAGCGTAAGATTAGACAGTGTGTAGGAAACAAACACAAGCAGGACAAACACAGGACTCGGCTTTCTGCTGCGTGTGTCCCTTTCCTATGTGCTGTCTAATTCTGCGCTGAAAAAAAAAAAATGCTTTCAAGTTACCAGGGTATCACACACACCTTGCATTGCGAAGAAATGAAGCGGTGAAAGAGGCAGGAGACTACTAACTACATTGAAACTTGCAATACTTGCAGTGAAACAAGTCAACAGTCAAACAACAAATATATCACAGTTATGCAGCTGACTAAAACAATAGAAACATGAACACAATGATATCAGGAAACTGCACTGCATGGCAGGAAATGAAAAAAAAAAAGAAGGAACTGCAATGTCCTTCAGGTTACCAAAAGAAACAAAGCGCATTGCACCTTGCATTGCGAAGAAATGAAGCGGTGAAAGAGGCAGGAGACTACTAACTACATTGAAACTTGCAATACTCACAGTGAAACAGGTCAACAGTCAAACAACAAATATATCACAGCTGTGCACCTGACTAAAACAATACGAACATGAACACAATGATATCAGGAAACTGCACTGCATGGCAGAAAATGCAAAAAAAAAGGAACTGCAGTGTTATTCAGGTTATCAAAAGAAACAAAGCGCAAATAATGTATTTGCTGTCACCTACGCTTCAAAAAGTATACCTTAATATTCTGCCTCATACTGGTCAAATTCTGCTAAGGGCTCACTCACACCGGCGACTGACAGTGGTCGCGCGACCAAGTTGGTCGCAAAGCGACCAGTCGCAAATGGTCGCCTTTCTTGAAAAGCGACCATTTTGGGCCAGTCGCTCTCTGCGCGATTTTTCAGTCGCGCGACCGTGGTCGCAAAACTGATAAATCAATCAGCGGCGCACCGGAAGTGATCTTTCGTGTGTCTACATCCGGCCTCCTCCGGCGTCGCGTTCAAATTCCGCGTAGATTCCGAGAGTTCTCGCTGAGAACGATAATCTCCGGGATTGCGACTTGCGGGTCGCGCTCAGCCGGGCTTGCCGGTGTGAACATCAGTCGCCTTCGGTCGCTTTTTGATTGCGAGTCGCAAATGGTCGCGCGACCTCCTCAAGTCGCCGGTGTGAATGAGCCCTAAGAGTTCCATTATTTTAACCTTAAAGCGAGAGGCAATTCTCGTTGGCATCCTGTCAAGGCTCATGGCAATAGACTGCCCGAAAGCCTCGTTTTCTGTGGCGTGTTTGCCGAGCTGTGAAAAGAGCTGCTCCTCGAAGTAGTCGCAACTCCTTCCTTTCTTTGACCGTTTTGATGGTGGCTCGCTCACTGTGAAGTCTTCCTGACTGGCAGGTTGACCAGGACTAGCTGCTGCAGGCTCCGAGTCATCAGCATTGGCGATGAGCGATGGTGCTGACGAGTTGCCTTGTATTGCGTTAAATATTTCTTCTGCTGTTGTGCCGCTGTCATCACCTCTTGGCACGGCACCTGAGCCCACGTTGCAGGTAGTCCTGAAAAAAACAGGTCCGACTAGTTAGTTCAGTTTTCTCATTTCCTTTTTTTATTTTACTGCAAAAATAGTGTCAATGTCTGTCGAGTGGAACAGCGTTACACACAGAGATGAAGACGAAAGTAAGACAAACACATGAGATCTAACTACAACTGATGTATGCAATTCAGGTTGAATTCAGGGCCCACGCAATTGTCTTGCCTTCGTTTTCGTGCCTGTGGGTAGCGCTATTTCAATACGCAGAATGCTGAACGAACTGTCCCAATTGTCCACGTTAGTACCAGTTTCACAAAGCGAAAATGCTGGTGTTGTGAAACTTCGGTGAGTAAAGCCTTCCAGAAGCAGGAGCCACCACCCCGACCGATATCCTGACCCTTTGCAACCCTCGACCCACCCTCAGCGCTAACAGCAAAGCCGCAAGACGAACAACCAAGCAACCAAAAGCCAATGCACATTTCATGTTAGCCCAAAACGAAGTCTACGCCAGTTCCAAGAATGCAGCTGAGCCGAACTCATGAAACCAAACATGCAAAAATACACAACACCAAAGCACAATCGGAAGCATGAGGATTCACAGAATTTTCGCACCATATGTCGGACCGTCCGGCAAGTTTATTTGATGGCATGTTCGGCATTACTCTATCTTTTGAAAGCTGGCAAAACGTTCATCTCATTTTACTGCGGATTCGGTCCCCTCATCTGAGTGCCGCATAAAAGCTGTGAAACCTTCCGAAATGACGAGCAATTGCTGACAGACTTCTCCAGGGTCTTCTCCCGAAGCCATGCTGTTAAACGCGATACAGCGCAGCAGTTCATAGGCAGTTACGTGAAACAAAAGAAAAAGAAAAAAAACGGATTCTAAATCCTCCAGCACGGACGGCGAAAGTCACGGTACAAAAACATAAGTTAACGAAGGAGGCTCAGTGCACAACGTGTGCGTGAGCGTAGCACCCAATTCATGCCGTACAACGAACACGCTTCATGCGCGTACCTCCCACGTATCTCAAGCAGCGAAAGCAAACATTCCAAAACAAAGAGAAAACAACTCACTTTCTGGGACGACCACAGTTCTTGTAGAAGCTCATTGCATCGGCAAACTCCCACGTCTGCCTCGCGACGTAGGCGCTGCCGCTCCTCGTTGCGAGCTCGATTGCTTTGAGTTCGCGGGTAAAGCGATCTCGGTGCTTCTTCCACAACTCGTGGCATTCTTCAACTACAAACGGAAAGGAGGGACAAAAAATATCGATCAAACAGTACGGTGCATGCAGCAAGTGGCATGCTCCGGCCGAGAAACGTGCAAATGAAGCCGAGCACAACTCACCTGTAGAGAGACCGCTGCTCTGCCGTATCTGTTCCCACGCGTTCTTTTTGCGCTGTTGGTCCCTGAAATCGAGTCGCTTAGTGTCGTACACACAGGGGTGTTGTTTTATGGCTTCGATAAATCTCTCCACCACGCTATCCGATGCAAGTTCAACGTTTGAGCCGCTGGCGCCACTCATGTTGTTCGCACAGGCATCCGCCATTTTCCTTCGCGCGATGCATTGTGGGTCGACGCGGTCGGCGGCGGCGGCGCGCGAATGGAGCAGGAGCAAATCTGCGCCGGGCACGTCGGGGCGCGCTTGCAGCCCCCGGTTACGTCGGCGCAGTTTTCGCCAACGTAACGTAGCGAGTGCGAGCGCGCGCGCGCGCGCGCGTTACGTCGGACTATATTTACGCCTTTAGTGATCTTCTCGACCGTCGGTATCTCGTTGCGGCGAAAGAAATCGTGCACACGACCTCGGCGCGCACAACGTGTCATACTTCGTGCTGCGTCTTCTTTTCTCCGCATTTCGTGGACGCTTTCGCGAGGGCGTCGACAGTTGGCCACCCGAAATGCGCGAAGCTTTGACCTCCCTCCTCACCTTGAACACTGTGCTTTCGCCGACACCGAGCATCTTGAGTTTGTAATGGTTCCATTAAATGCATTGTTTTATATAAGTACTTGTTCAATTGCAAATGATTCATTTGAAGCTCGGAACAGGAGTATTAAATGTGCCGTGTACTTGTAAACAAGCGCAAAAGCCATGCAGAGCTGCTCTTTCTACTTTTGTCACTTGCAATGAAGCTAAAGAGCAGACGACAGGCAGCGTTGTGGAAGGCACGGGGTTATTTTTCTGTCGCAATCCGGCATGTGCTGTAGCACATGAGACCTCTTCTAAACCAGTCATCAAAATACAAAAGTCTTTATTTATACCGAGAATTGCGCGTTTCTGAAGCACGATTTTTTGAGCGGGATTATTTTAGTCGCGGGGGCAATCGGACGTCGCGTTCAGTCATCTGGGCGGGGCCTTCCCTTTCTTCTAAAGTTGTGTCCGACTATAAGTATTTTGGAGAAATGTGCTTCTAATGTGACATCAGTACTGGCTGATTCACAGACTGGTATAAAGAGAGGTCGCATAGCGATCATATCAAGTCATACATTTTGACAAGAGCGATTCAAATTGTGCACCAGCAGCAGGAACTTTGGTGGCAATGTTCTATGCAGCAAAGTCATATGTTGGCATGTAGCAAACAATGACATACATTCGATAAATAATATAACTTGGTTTAACATTATATTGTAGTGTCTCCCTTAAACAATTCATTCAGGAAGAATCCTACAAGACTAGTTTCATTAATTATTAAAGGAGTGCTTTTCCCTATGTGTATAACATGGTATAAAGCTGCTTCTGTCAATTCGACTAGCAGTAGCCGTTTCTGCGATTTGCATCTTTCAAGTGCGAAAAAAAAAAGTGATCACGGAATAAAGCCACGCAAGGAATACAATGCCCTAAGACATCTGCAAACAACGTAATGGAGAGGACGTTATTTTTTTAACATTTCATGTGCCAAATTTGTCTTCGATAACTGCGCCTTGGACCACATGAAAGCTGTAAAATTGCAACCATGTAATCAGCTCTTTCAATCGTGCAGAACTAAGAACATCTATGCTAAGCAATATGAGGCTGCATTATATCAGGCTTTCCTTTTCATATGACAACCTCCTCGGGCAAACTCTGCGACAACACGGTAGTACCAGAAATGCTGAACTGAAGGAAAAAAAGGATGCAGCATGGACAAAATGAGGCTCTTTTCTATGCTCTCTTTGGCACAGACTGCACACTTTTCTGCTATAATGCTATTTTGGAACAGGATGACACAGAGACCTGGTCTTTGCGCTGTTGTTCCTCCTTTGCCACTATCCTTTGCTCAATATAGAATATTTTCTAACAATGCATGCTGCTATAGCATTACCACTGTTAAGGTCATTGTCACGCTGTCATCCCCCAAGCTCTTATGCCTACACATTAAACTTTTAGCAGTGCCACAGCTAAAATGTTAAAGTACTTGCATGGCCTTCCCCACATACATCTTTCAGCTGTGGGAACTTACACACAAGCTCCCTTGCAGCAACTGCATATAGATGGCCTGGGTAGCTGAACATATTGGAAAAAAATGGCAAACATTGTCACAGTAGCAATACACTGAGTGAGAATAATAAAGGCAAGTGGGTTCAAATGAAAGTGGACAAAAAAAGTTCTGGCAGAACCAACCACACAATCAATGTCTATATTAACGTGATTAGCGTTGAAGAAATGCATGATTGACGTTACATTGACTGCCTTTAAGCTGACCTAAATGGATGGATATAAGTAACTGATTGAAGGCATTAAAATGTGGCTGTCTGTGCCACTGGCAGTGTGAGGTGGGCAAATCCTTATTTTATTTCTAATCCCTTGCCTAATTTAAGAACTGTTTCTGGTAATCCACTCAATTGTTCTGGCCACATCTAAAGGCAGCTCCTTCCTGTAAAATCAGTTTTACATGTTTTTGTTGGTCTATCCGCTAGCTGCTACTAAGGTGTGCTTACTTTCAAAAGAACTTTTCCACAGAAGTGCTCCACAGACAAAGCACTGTTATAAGCGTGTGCCAAAGCATTATTTAAAACACATGAATGAGCTCCCCTTTGATGTGCCCTCTTTATATATTGTCCCGTGGTAGTGACTGTGAAGAAAGCAGCCAAACTGAGAAAGAGGAAACTAGCGTTTTATTGGGTGAACTTGTGCCCTGAAAACATGGTACACTCAAAGAACGGCGACAGCGGCGAACACAGTCGGCGATCGTGGAAAATCTGATCGGCGGGTCAAGCGCGTCGGCTTTTATACATCAGTCGTCGAATGTTCCAGACTAATCGCTGGGACCCGCGCGCCTTCCACAATGTTCTACATTATTCACGTCGCGCACACATGCAATCAGATTACGCAAGATTCGGTCACAGACAGTGGATGGAACCATCGATAACATTCCAGAAACTTCCCGCACATGCAAGCGCGTCCTGCGATGTGCGATAACATTTGTTAGGCGGCGAAACGTGTCGCCCGATGAAGACAAGTACACGTGTCAATATGCCGTGCTAAGCAAAAATAACTGTTTGACTTAAATATTTACTTTTATACATTTGTGATATCTTCTCGATAATGCATACATGCCATCTGCAACCACAGTAGTATGACACGGCAGATTTGCCGCGCGCCTCTCGTTCCCTCTCAAATCAATGAGTTACCAATTACCAATCAATTACATTATTTTTTAAAGTTGAATTCCCTTAAGAGAAAGCTTTATCTCGGGCCCAACGATGATGCCGCCTATTCAAATACATGTAAAACACAAACGCTTTTCTGAGGTTACCCCTAGACCGATTTTAATGACACTTGTTGCACTTGAGAGAGAAAGTTCAATTCTAGTGACTATTGGAGGCAGAATTTTGGTTTAGAGGCAGAGTTCTTTTACACAAATTTTCAAAATTTAAGTTTGAAAAAATAGAAGCACGAAGTACACAAATTCGTAGCACTGTGCCACGAACAGATATCGCGCAGTTCTGTATAAACTGCACGCATTAGATCGTCTAAAGCGGACAAATTTGATATGTCAATTTATATCCCAAGTGAATTTGATACATTGTTTTCGAGGGCTTTTCAAAACTCCACTAAATATTAGTCGTTTTTTTTTAAAGCCATGTGTAATATACAAATTTTGTCCGCTTTAGATGTATTAGATGCAATTTACAGAACTGTGATTCATTTTTCATTGCTGAGTGACAGAGTTGTAAACATGATAGTTTCGTTTTCTGGTAATTTACGATATTTAGCAATCTTTATTAACAAATTGACGACATAAATAAAGAAGAATTCGCAACAGACAGTCACTGGATTTTAACGTTCTCTTTTAACTGCGACAAACCTCATCAAATTTGGAGCATTGGTTGCCGAGAAAGACTATTTCCCATTTCCCGTGTATTTATATAGGAGCCGCCGAGCTAAAGCTTCCTCTTAAGGACAAACCTCGAATTTCCAGAAATCTGCCTTTTCCGTGATTGCAAGGCGCCTGCGCGAAGCCCTTTGCACGCGATGGCGTACGTCGAACGGAGGACATGGGACAAAAAGAACCGAATGCGCTCGAAATGGTGGAGAGAACAAAACACCTGTGGTTAAATTGGCAAGACATGCACATATATCCCCCATGATTTCATAGCATTCGACTGCACCGCCCGTTTTTATCTCATATATGATCGCACGTACAGCCTTGCAATTTTATATTAATATAGCACGGGCGGCGACAGCACGGCGCGTCAGCGGCCTTATAGCAATGCGGGGCACTCCTGAAGCGACAGGGCAGCAGGGTACCTTCCAGTTGCCTCGCACACCACGCATATTGTCGCCGATCCCGCGCTGCTACGAGGGCGCTGACACCACGCGTACGTAGTCGTGGACGGCGTGGCGCGAACGATGATTTCAGGTCGCATTTTTTTTTCCCCTCCAAAACGGCGGAGCGCGAGCGCTCACAAAAAGGCTAATTAAATTGGTGCTCGAACCTTGTACCAAAAAGCGTTGCGCACATGTCCGTTTTTAGGTGGCACGTACCGCAGCCAGATCTGATTGCGTCGCCGCAAGTGCACATCGATATTAAACCGTGAGAAAACTCCGAAGTTCAATATCACAAATCTAGCGCTATACAACCGATTCTCACAACGGAAGTATATACTAGCAATGAAAACGAGCTTATAGAGGCCCACAGGCGCTGTGCTCACTTTCCCGCCTTTTTGTTGAAAGGTAGCTCCCTTTCCGTACGTTATCAAATCGCATTGCAATGAACGAACAAGGGCAATGCGAAGCACTGCTCAAATCTCACACCTTCTGTGGGGCTGAGTTGGGGGCGATTAGGGTAATTTCCAGGGCGATAAGCGGGAACAAGCACGAAAAAGCCACAGCGGTAGAACGAGTGCACGAACGAGGCGGGAAACAAAACGCACGCCGCCGCAAGTCCGAATGCGCCTACGAAGTAACACAGTGCAAGAGCACATACATACAAATACGCACATACAAATACACGCTTAAATCAATATGAACTGTACATTTATTGACGACTTGTGTAAAATAGTGCTATAGTTTAACGATTGCTGCCGTTTTCGCGCGTGTGAAATTTTTCTGGGCGCCTGTGTGTGCCACGTCTTCCTTTCGTCCTTGTCTTTTCACGCGCTATAAGCCTCACGATGTCGTACCAACAAGCCCAAATCACTGCATTACAGCATATCATTTCTGATTGCCTCCTTTGACAAACTATTTTTTAACGCAGTATGGCAGTGGCAGCGGTCGATGCGTACGTAGCGCGGAAAAATGTGCGAATTTCAAACGTCGCTGTACGTGTGCCCACGCATGTATAGCTTGATCGTATGGATAAAAAAAAAAATGAAGCATTCGGTATTGCAACCGGCGCGAACTAAATTAATGGCCGGAAAAGTACAGAACTGTGGCTGTTTGGGCTTGTTAGTACAACTTCATGACAAATCGAAGCGCAAAACGTGCAGCCGGTCTGTCACTTTCTTTTTTTCTCTCTTTATTTTACATTTCTACGTGTTTTTGCGCAACTAATTCTCGTGGAAAGTACAGCAGCGCAGATTGTGCTTGGTGGCTAAGCAGATTCCCAGGACATTGGCCAGCACTCATGTCTATGTTAAAGAAAAGTGCTTGGCCTCCATGGTAATACATGCACAGCATATCGCAGATATCAGCCAAGCCTGTTTCCCTGAATTTGGTAAGGGCTTACAATTTAGGGAAACACATTCGCCGCTTTTTCCGCCATCTTGCCCATATTTAAAATGGAGGCCATGCCCTTTTCAATCACACAGCCAGGGCACTGGCCAATTGCAATGGAAGCCGATGCGAATCCAGGATGTGTCCAATCAGCAGCCATCGGCCGCTGCTGGTAGGGATCAAGCCATCCGCCTCTGTCGCGAGCTCCCTCAATGTTGTAAAGGTTGACCGTTCTGCGAAGTCTTGTAACTGCTGGTGTATTTGGTGGAAAACCGGCTGGACCTTTTCCTCTTCTGGTACGGTTTCGCCGATGCGGTCGTAGTATGCCGATACCACGTAAATGAACTCCTTCAGGTTCTCCTCTGGGTGCTGGGTGCGTTGTTGAAGCTCTTCCTTCAGGCGGCGCTTCGAATCGATTGAAGCGAACTCCGCGCGGAACGTTTGTATGGACTTTTCACACGTGATGAAAACGCCGACAAAGCGCCGCCACAGCTTAGCGTTGCCCTCCAAGGCGGCCGGCACCACGTTACTAATTATGGCAGAGTCAATACCAGACATGACGCAATAAGTTCTCTAATTAAACGTTCGAGGAACACCTCCGGCGACTGTAGGTCGTTGAATCCCGAGAATTTCGGTGGCTCTGTTGTCACGTATGGCGTGCATGTCACAGCAGGCGGCTGCGACACAGCCACCGGCATCCGTTGGCCTACCGGCGAGGTAATCACGGTGGCGGTCATCAGTCGTTGCCGCAGCAGGCAGGCGACCTGTTCCCGCTGGAAGGGTGAACCGTCTGTCTGGTTGACGAGGTACTGCACTACTTCCTCCGGAACATTCACGCTATCCTTTTCCAATCCTGAACGAGCCCCCACTTGTCAGGAAGGAAGCGTGCACACCACGTCTCGAACAAGTACAACCCTTTATTCCCTAGCTTCGGCCTCCCCAGAACTCCGTATTCATGATGATGGTGTCACTCTGTCCTGTGGCGCCATCTCTTGGCTCCGTATTGGTGATGTCGCTCTGTCCGGTGGCGCCATCTGTCGCCCTTGCGGTGGTTGCCTCCGCGACACAGTCCTTACAACCCTAGGGACCCGTGAACTATGTAAACATTCCCGTACGCAATGCCAAGCTCCCGGGAAACATCCTTGAGGTGCACATGCCGATCAGCTTTCACCGTTGCACCCAAGAGGGAAAAGTCGTCAGTCAGCGAACCACGCGGCCGCCCCGAACGCCCATTGTCATGCAAGTCTTCGCGGCCATTTGTGCACGCATGGTGCAGTTGGTATCCGCTCGCATGCGGACACCACCTTACACTTATCAAAGCGAGACGCCTTTCCCCATACGTGGGCTGCATTTTCCTGTGGATTTCGATTGGCGTTCATCCCTTTCCCTATAGAAAGCGAATTTCACTTCGTTGCTTGTACGCCGTGGACGTGTGAAGCAGAACCGCCATCTTCTACAACTGACAGCAGCACCGTGCCGCGAAGCTACTGGCAGTAAGGCCGGGCCTGTCCATGAAAGATCCACCGCCGTGAATGGATACGGTGACTTCGCATTTACAGCCGTAAATTGGCTAATCGTGAATTCCAATGGCAGATTCCGAGCGCTGCCGGTAGTAGTTTTAGTGCTACTTACGGAGCAAGTCCTTGTCAATTGGGAGATTGAGAGTGCCTCCCGTACCTTTTTTGTGGGATTGGGAGCAGGTTCTCCGCTAGATCCACTCCACGAAACAGCGCTGTCTACTCCGCAAATTTTAGGGAGTCGACCGAAGGCGCTTAATGTGAGGCCACCCACAGCCAACTTACCGCTATGGCGCGCGCGCCCGTGAACGCGAATCCCAGAATCTCGAAAGAAATGTGTGGTGCTTCGCATCGTGAAGTTGCGATTTTACTCCTTGCGGATAGCGATGCTTTATCTAGCTCAAGTTCCGAATTGACCAGCGGGTGCTCAAGCGACGAAGAAGCTCCGGAAGCTAGTGTATTCACGCAAGTATTCCCAGTATTCATATGAAGAGGTAACAACGGCTTCTTTTTGGAAGTTCGCATTTTAATAGCCTTTACTTGATGAGATACAGTTCCGAAGGCACTTCAGGCTGTGTCGATGTGTTGCCACCGAACTGATCACGGGCTTTGCTGCGTCTCCGATGTTTCCGACACACAATCACGGCGGACGGGAGACGCAGACTTGTATGCGGTGTGAGTTCTATTAGAGCGCGCAGAAGTCTAAAAAAGGAACATGAAACCAAACTTTTCAAAACAACGCTCATGCGAGGTCAAGCCGAAAATGACAAATAACGCGATGAATGCTGGGCGCTTTCAGAGGCGGATGTACGCAAGCACCCCCTGCCAGTTGCTCTTGCGGGAGTGCTTGTGTTTCAATCGCATTCTGTTGCCCTCCGCCGTAGCGGAGTCCTCCGCCGCAGAGTTCGTCGGTCACTCCGAATCTGCCACTGGAATTCAGTATAAAGAGATACTGGCACAGACTTTCGGATTCACCCTCATGTATGCTTACAATTTTTTAGAATGCTTGAGCAGACTGGAAATCACTGAACGAAATGAAATCACATGAATCCAGAGTGCGAACTAGAAACGAAACAAATTCGAAAGGTCTTTATTGCTTTCAGAACAAAAATGTGTGAATGCAGTTCTACCTACAGCACCAAAAAAAAAAAAAAACCGAGGGAATTCTTTTAATTCTGTTACTGCCATCACGGCTAAACAAGATGGCTCGCAGTCGTCTTGATGAAGTGTTTTCTCCTTAGAACGTGCAGCCGAGCAAATCCATCGCAGCACGTATTCACCACCTTCTCACAAATATAAGAACACTGCACATAATAGTTCCCCTATTGAAAATATGCCCGATGCTGGGCATAACGGAATCCATCATCCATCATAATGGTGGATTATGGTAGTGGGTATGCTGGGTGTTGGGCATGGTGGGTGACGCGTGGCATGCTGGGTGCCGGGTGGCGTGCTGGGTGACTGATGGGCACAGCCGGTCAAGAGCAAGGTGTGCAATGGATTGAATGAGCAGCAATTGCACTTGAAAAGCTTATGATGGGCTATATTCATGCAGTCTTGAGTCTTGCGAAGTGTGCAGCCTTTATCTACATGTGACTAAGTATGCTGCTACGCGTTCATATGCCGTATGGAATGAATATGTATACTGTTCTAATATGTGATGAATATCTTTATTGTGCATCTGGCAGGGCCTCCGGTCTTTTCTGTGGGCGAACTCTTTTTCCTTGTCGGCCAGCTTCTGTGAAAAAGCTGCGCAGGTGTTTACGGACACCTGCGATACGGTGATCCGCAGGTGGTGCTGCTGGCCCCGATGGATGTGTAGCATACTTCTCCAGGCAGTCTAAAAAAAGAGTGCAATAAATATAGAACTAAGTTAATTTTGTTACAATTTGTAGCAATAAGTGAATGAAGGAAATCTGCTACAATCACTTCAAGCAAGATTCAGCGAAAAGTTTCAGATATTAAAATGCAGTACGATTTATTTCGGATGAACATGCTACCTGGCATGCATGCCAAAGTAGCTTTAGTTGCAGTGAGAACACATACACATGCATCACATTGTTTTGTTGAGTAATATGGGATTCTCGTCGAGTTGGCTTGGCTTGAATGCAAAGCTTAGTCACATGGAGCCGCACTAGAAGCCTCATGGGGCGGATTTTTGGCTTCCAATTTCATATAATTTGTCTGCTCTTCGACCACCAGAATTCCTGTAGAATTTGGTGAGCCATGACTCGGCGACACTGTCTCTAATGCATGCAAGAAAGCTGCAAGGGACGAGCTGCATGGTTTGTCCACTCTGTAATCTGTTAACGTTACCTGCTGCTCATGCCCTGTATTAAGTGCAGTAGTGAAGGCGGACTGTAACATTAACATCAGCCATGAAGGCATAAAAAAGTTACATAATAACCATTGTCATATGGCTGGTTTGCAAGCTCTGTTTAGCTACAAAAGACAGCAACCAATACTTTAGTGTTCCACTATTAAACACCATATATTTAGCTTTTTAGGTAAGCTAAACTGCAATACATCTTCAATGTAAAGAAGCCTAAGGAAGCATCTTAAGACAAAAAAAGCCATCTGTTATGCTGGTTTGTTCATAATAAACGTATTTTTGCAGCAAAGGAAATTTGCGGCAGACTGTTTAAACAGCTGGTGCCAGTAGAAGAGCTATCGGCACTTAAATTCATAAAACAATCGAAGCTGTGCAGAAAGAAAAAGGCCAGTTACAGCCACACTATACAGTCGTCCATTCTACTCCAGGCTGGCAGCAAATGCTGGAACTCTGCATGATGCCCACCACCTTGCTTTTTTTTGGAACCGACAATAGGCATGAACATTTATAGGTGGATTTGGCAGGACAATTAAGCTCAAATATCCATGTCATCGTGTCTGCCATGGAATTTCTACGTTTAGTTTGGTATTCGCACCAACGACACTGAGAAAACCAATACCGTTAAACCCACGTTAATCGTGTTCTAAAAGATTAGCGCACCATTACGAGCTGCGGCAACATTACAAGCGCCGTCGGCCGTCATTACGACGGTCAGCGAGCTGGGCCTGCCGTCACGTTCGGCCGTATTTCGATGGGGGCGAAATACAAGAACGTGCATTGGGTGCACGTTAACGAACCTAAAGTAGTCGAAATTAATCCGGCGTCGCCCAATACCGGCGCCGAATATGGGAGGAGCCTACTGTACGGTGCCTACTGCTGTTTGCAAACATGATGTATCTATAGTAACATTAAACTTACATCTAAAATCGCTTTTGTGACTGTTTCCGCAATTCACTTGGTCGCTCACTTCAGGTGGCTGTTTTATGGGGGTGCATCCGTAAATCTATGATTATCCTACATCTTGAGTGCTTTTCTCTAAATGCGGATGACATTGGTTCTTGCAGAAATTCTCTTGGATGCCAGACCAGCGAACTTTGTGCTTTTCCTTGCAGCAAATCAAGTACACCATAAAACACATGGGAAGCAGTAGTGCAGTGCACGTTGAACAGGGCGCCATGAGCAGCAAATATGTATTGGGGCATATTTCAGCTTCATCAGGACTGCATGTACGTGTGTCGAAAACATTTCCGCGATGATCTCGGCACATCTATTTCCACACAGTTACGTATGAATCTGTACTACCCCGTAAAGATGTAGTGTGGATTCCAGGCCATACTGCGATGCCGGGCAATGAAGGAGTAAACCAACTCGCCCGAGAAATTCTCTTCCGGGCTCCCAGCATCGCAGGGCCTAACCACACTAACCAACTTACGGCGGCCCCCACTCTAAAGCCCAACCTATTAACTAAGCGCGTTTTCCCACGCCTAGCCCTTGAACTCGCACGCCATCAAGGAACATGCATGCGACAAGCACAAACACACTGCTCACCCCTGCGCGACTTCACCTCTTGCATAACCTTACCTCCGATGACCGATGGCTATGCATCCATTATGGACGGCATTCTATGGTCGGGCGCACACGAACGACCGCTCCCCCCCCCCCCTCCTGGAAACCCGACTTCCACATCATCCGAGGTGACTGACTACAGCCGCCAGTCACCACGACCAGTGCTACATGGCTGCATACGTCGAGGAAGTACTTCGCTCGTAACCATCTGAGGAGTGCCCTGAAAGCAACTTTACACGGCCGCACCACGTCAGGCCAAGCCCAAAGTGGAGTGGCAAAGGGGCACTGGAGTAAAGCCCACTTGCTATCCTCACCCCCAATCAACCATATGGGGAAAAATATTTATCACTGGATTCCTCTGAAGAAACCATTAATCAAATGTTTGTGTCTCACGGCCTTGTATTGTAGAGTTTGCGGGGGTTGGAAGATATCTGTAAATTTAGCAGTGTCGCTGTCTGGATCAAAATTGCTTTCAGTACACAGCTCTGCGTTGTCGTCAGTTATCTCTTGCATGCTCGTTTGCATCGCAGAAGCAGTCGACCAGTACTACGTTCTGGTGCTGCATGCTGACGACTGAGCAGCAGTCATGTCTGGCATTCTTTAGTTAGATTTGTGGCACTGGTTTGGAATGTCCATTGAGAGTTGCTTGACATCCGTGCTTTGCAAAACAGCTGGGATTTCTAGGCCTTCGACTCTCAAAAAGGACAGAAGTCTGTTGAAAATTACTACCGTATTTACTCGATTCTAAGCACCCCATTTTTTTCATGATCGCTATGCCCAAAGTGAGGGGGGTGCTTAGATTCGAAAAATCTAGAATGACCCCCCCCTCCCTCTTTTCGCTGCGACATCACGACGAGATGGGTGCGAGAAATAACATTTTATTTTGCAAACATTCAAAAGAAAAATCGGTGTAGACAGTGAAACCAGCGCTCGTGTAGGATGCTCAATCACTATCACTGCCACTCGAGTTAGTCGCACCGCTTGAACCCCTGCTCTCGGTATCCCACAGCAGGTCGTCTTCTGTTCCGTCGAAGTTGTTTGTGATCGAGCACTTCTTAAATGATTTGACCACAACGTCCACTTCGACCCTCTTCCACGCGTCCGAAATCCACTTTGCTATGGTTGATGGGGACGCTTTTTGCAGCTTTCCCGTCGGCGTCTTCTTCCGGTCAGGGTTTCTCACCCACTCTTCGTACTCCTGTCGGAGATTGGCTTTGAAGGGCTTGTTGACTGAAATGTCGAGGAGTTGCAGCACTGGCGTCATGCCACCCGGAATCCCAACCACGTCGCTATTGATGTTCCGAAGCTTTGTCTTTACCTCCGGGGTCAGATGGCCGCGAAACGCGACCAACAGAAGCATCGACCGCGTGCCTGCAGGTCCGCCGAGCAATGATTCCAGAGTGAGCAAGCGCGTTTGACGGCCTTGGCTACGCGCTCTTCCTAACAAATAGGGGGATGCTTAGATTTGCATGCAAACTTTTTTTCCTAACTGTTTCGCGAAAATAGAGTGGGGGTTCTTAGAATCGCGAAAATACGGTATTGTTCTTTCTCCTTCCTGCGTTGTTTGCTGAGGATCCTTAATGGATGTGCCCCGGTGAGCGTAGAATGGATTGTCAATGTCGACGACTTGCTTTGAACAGAAATCGAAAAGAATATGTCCCGAGGCATTACCCTCTGCAGCACGGTAGCAACATTGTACTATAAATGTCAGGTTTCCTACTCAATGCCTCGAAACTGCAGATGTCTGCTGACAGTGTGTCGTAGAAATGGTGAAGGCGCAATACGTCTTCCAAAGAACGCACCTGCTTGATGTCCAGTTGTTTCCTTAAAAGTTGCTGCACGAGGAGCTCGTTGCCGAATCACTTCATGGGCTGTGTGGCCTATCGTTGAGCTTTTATCATTGAGACGTCGGTGACAGAAGAGCAAACGCAGCTACAGTGTCCTCCGTCAAGGACAACCTAAGGTAATGGAATTCGTCGATCAGCGATAATTACGTTGGATTAACCACTTGGTGGAACACTTTCCAAAATTGCTGCCAGTCGTCATGCCATCCGGTGAACTTTACAAGATCTAATCTAGGCATTTTACGTTCATCTTAAGCTGTGACGAAGTTTAGCTGGCTTTGACATTGTCCGCTAATTCGGTACTCTTTTAAGTGAGTGCGACAAATCACCTGCCGCTGCAGGTGAGTGAATGAGGCACTCCCCATCGTTATCTTGGGGCTCATATGTCTGCAGAAACTAACTAGCTTTCTTTCTACCTGTTACATGCAGTGGCTTAATTTCGTTTTTGATGGCACTTGGCATTGTTTGCCAGTTTGTCAGTCAGGCGTACAGAACCATCACTTTGGACACTTCTAGGTATCCTTGACAATTTTCGTTTTCTTTGATGAACCGCGTTACTTGCGCACATAGAACCTTCTGTTTCTTGATGAGACGTTCCATGTCCTGAAGCAGTTCCTGAAACTCTTCACAGTCGATGCCGAGGCATGGAATCGATGTTGCACGGTGCGAAGTCTAAGCAGGATAATAAAACAGGGTTCTTATGACTGTAATAATGAACTGATTCAATGCCTCAGTGTCTCGATGGACAAAGGTCCGCAACTACTGCCTGGAAGCGCGTCTTTTTCACTCGTCGACGCCCCCTGTCTCTTGTCCCTCAAGGTCGTCGGGAATATGGCAGGCCCATAGACGACCGTTCCGGGTGTCTTTCTGCTTTCGTGAAAACCATACTGTAATACTTCATTCGTCCGTCGTATCCAGGCAGCCCAAGGCTTCATGATCGCCTTGGACTTTGCTGTAGTGTTTTGCCCAGGCACGTCACGCATAGTTCCATGCCTGGTCGTATGGCTTCACTTCTTTGAACACTTCATGCACATCATGAAGATCCGCATGTGTCAGACTCCCCTAAAGAAATCCACCAGTCTCGTACTTACGAATACTTAAAATCTGACTGGCGACGCGTTGAGAAGCTCCTAGAAGCAAGGCAAGCTCATGGGACTACCATCGATTCTATCGTGGATTTCTGAACTTTTCAAAAGAATAAAGTAAGGAAGTAAAAAATAATGGCAATGTCCAGTGTTCACATGAATGAGGTTGTTATGATCACGGAGTAAGATTTTAGGTCAGCTCACTCTGGCACGCGTTTGCTGTGTTTTCTTAGCGAAGCAGCTAGCCACTCACCCTCAGCGGGTGCAGTATGCCGCCTTGCTCTCTACCTCTGTTGCCCGCCCTCTCCACAACAGGCCTTCTCTTGTGTATCATTTGCAGTAGCTGCTCCATACAGAAGGCTTTCCTAATAAATGAAGAGCAAGGTTTTGTGCATTGTCTGCTAAAGAATAGTTCTGATATGATAAAATGACAGAAGGCAGCTAATATGTGCTGTGCCCGACTAAAAAATGACTTGGTTGACCTTTTAAGCTTTCGCTATATCGTAATTTCCACGGGTCAATTACCCCCACAAAGTCTGCCCCAAGAAATCGCATCAGCTTCCTACTTTTATTGCTGACACGACTGCGACGGGCTCAGCACCATCGGCACCGCATGCTTTATCAAAGATGTGCTTTAATACCTCTGTCACACAAGCACGCAAAAACTCTTTTACCTAAGCGGTCCTTTACCGAGTTGAAAGACCTCTAATTAAAAGGAGTTGCGCTGCAGACACACGGCGCGGGCGATCTCCTTTTATCGTTTCCTTCCGAACACGCTATGGAAAGCATGGCGCTAGATTCTGAAACAAAACCAGTTAGAATAAACCAACGTATTTCAATATAGAAATTAGAAACGTACTATAATATGCTTGTTTTAGTGAATTTAGATACAGTTTATTCGAAAAGGTTAAATTAAAGAAGATTTAATAAGGTAGCTTCAAGAGTCTTCGCAGAAGTAGCAAATTTTACATGTTCGTCTAGCAACCTTGGGCCACTGTTTACATCGGAGTCAACATGGAGGTCGAGAATATGGGGGACTGCACGGACACGAAGGAAAAAGTCGAAATAGCATGCATTTTGGCAAGGATTCTTGCTGCAGAGAGCGAAGCAGACGCCGCAAAGGCAGTCAAAGACCGTATTAAGCGGCAGTTGCTACTCAACGGGTGTACATTTTATGCCTTGGCGCTTCCCACGAGAGTCTGCAACCGATCGACGTGGGCTTTCATCCGCCACGAAAAGTGGTTCGAGGAGACTGTGCCTCACCTCGGTGGCCACAACTTCAAGCAGTCGTTTCGAGTGAACCCCTCAACGTTCCGGTTTCTCGTGGAAAGTCTGCGCCATGTGCTCGAAAAACAAGTTACCAACATGCGTGACCCGATCACTGCGGAAAAGCGTGTCGCCATTGGCCTCTACAAATTGTGCTCTTCTGCCGAAGATAGAACTGTGGCAAACCTCTTCGGCGTTGGGCGCTCATCCGTCAACGTCATTTACAGAGAGTTTTGCGCAGCTGTTGTCTCTGTGCTCGAAAGTGACTGGATCAGAATGATTACTGAAGAGGAAATGCCTAGGCACATCCAAGAGTTCGAAGCCGTGTGCGATTTCCCTCAAGCTGTCGGTGCCCTTGATGGCTGCCATTTCCCTATTTCGCCTCCAAAGAAGTACGCCACCGACTACTACAACTACAAGGGTTGGTAAGTGGCCACGATTTAACTTATTTCATGTAAGTGTTCTGTTTGGGCCCATTTTTATAGTAGTAAAAAAAAGTAACTGACTGACCCATATTTTATTGCTAAGTAAAATGTTATTCAATTTTACCAGCAGCTCTTAAGAAAACGCGTAATTTGGTTCGCAGTCTTGCAGTGTTTAGCAGCGACAATTTTAATGCGACGACGAAAAGAGTTCTCCGCAGGACTGCAACTCCTATACGATGTAGAGTACGCTAACAGCGACCGGTTGTGGCATTATGTGAAATAATGTAATCCGAGCTGCACTCACAGCTATTAATAAAAGCAAACTGTAAAATCGCATCACAGTAACTAAAGGCAGTGAACTCAGCAGTGCCATGCTGCACTAACCTTTATTCACTTTGCACTTTGTTTTTTCTTGCAGGCACAGTATTATCCTACTAGCATTGGTCGACCACAAGTATCGATTCAGATACTGCAATGTCGGTGCCCCAGGACGCTGCCACGACGCACATGTGTTTGGTGTTTCACGGCTGTCGAAGATTGTCAACAGTCCCCTTTTCAAAGCACCTGTTGCCGCAGTGGGTACCACAGCAGTCCCACCGATAATATTATGCGATCAAGCATTTCCACTAACCCCAAACCTCATGAAGCCATTTGGACACCGAACTGTCATCAGTGAAGCTGAAAGGAATTTCAACTGTCATTTATCTGGAGCAAGGAGGATAGTTGAAAACGCATTCGGAAGGCTAAAGGCCCGGTTCCGTTTCATTGCGAAAAGAATGGAGTGTTCTGTTGGCAATGCCCGTTTGGCTATACGAGCATGCTGCGTGCTCAATAACATTTGCGAGCACTTCAACGACAGTGTCCACCCACAGTGGTTAAGTGAGGTGCAGCAGTCCAATGCTACATTTCCACAGCCATCACGCAGAACAGAAGCTGAAATTGGAAATGCATCCGCCATCAGGACAGCACTTGTGGAATATTACAAGCGAAGGAACTGAACGCAAGAGTCCCAAGAATCAGCAACAATTGTGGAACACCATGTCAGTTTTTACTAAAAAACTTCAACATTGCATCTACAAGTTTCTCTTGCAACTTGAGCCCCTCTTTACGGAGATCCATTTCCATTTTGTGCGCATCAGCAAACTGCTCTCTCTGCCGTCGCTGCTCCTCAAGCATCCTTTCTTGAAAGTCGCCAGCCGGTTGCCTTCTCTTCCTGCGGGCACATTCGGAACTGCCACTTGCGAGGTTCCTGGATTCAACCTGTTGTACTGGCGACTCGGAAGGTGAACAATCTTCGGCGACGTCTTCACAAGAAGCAGAGCCGGAATCAAGCATGTCGAAGATCAGCTGCGTTTGAAGAAGGGATCCGAAATACATTGACCACATTAGTTGATGTGTGAAGCGGTAAACAATTAGTTCAGGGTTTTTACTTGCAAGAGAGCTGCCTCTCCTTGCGTGTATGTATTCACGTTTTTTTATTTTAGAGTCTGCATTTTTTTTATTCTCCAAACAGCGCACTGCCAAGCTTGCAAAATGAACAGCGCGTGAGCACAAGCAGAAATGAACCACAGTATTAACAAGAGCAGTCCGCTACACTGCAGGGTTGTGCAGATTATGGGCTTGGCAGCACAGCTGATGCTACATTATGTCTTGAAATTTAGTTGACTGTAATAAAGCATATATAGTCTCCACTATGCATTTCTTACTTCTTCGACGGAGGCAGTGCTGCTTGTTGTGCTCTCGCTGCACCCAGCCTCTTCCATTAAAGATGTATCGTGAACAGGCAGGGATCCTAGAAACCTATGGACTTCGGAGAAGAATGGCCAGCTCGGCGGTGATGACCCTGTTGTCATGTGTTTCAGGCAGCTCCTGGATAAGAAAACGAAAGAACTAAAATTTTATATACTCAAAATGTAAAGATATACACAGAGCAAAACGTTTGCCGATAGATACAAACGCGACTTGATGGTACAGAAAGCCTGAGAAGCGAAGGTAACCCTTTTTACTCGAAAAAATTTAAAGTTTCTCATGTTTTCTTGTCTGAGAACAACGCTTGCGCATGGTCCGAGAAAAATGCAAACCGTAGTCACATCTGCAGAAATGAAAACATGCAGACGACTTCCTGCTTCGTATTATATGTTGCCGTGAGAAGGCGTACAATATAATGTGAAATGCGCCTGTCCATAAGTTAAGGTTCCCGTTATCTTGTGACGAACGAAATCATGCTATTGACGACCTGCGCGGGTTGTCATTCTTCGCCGCATGTGAAGGCGAATTTGCGTTTACTCAGACCGACTCGCACTGTAAAGGAATTGCAGAAACAGCCTTTAGCGCGTCGTCGACTTTCGTGTGTGCAGGGCGCAGTTCAGCCCTGCAAAATTCGACGCTAGCTGAAATGAAGGGTCTCTGCCTTAAAACCTTCGTTACTACGGCTCCGTCCGCTAGATTAGGGTTCCGTCGCTGCCTACTACGGAAACAACGTTCGATGCTGAGGTCGCGACACCACAAACGAGAGCTTGCAGCTTGCGACCACAGCCTGAAGCCGCTTCAAGGTAAATTTAGCGCTCACAGCTTACTGCTGTGCTTTGTCTTACCTGTAGGTCTGTCCCAGGTTCTCTATCTTGCTGTGCACTTGCGCCTTTGTGCGAGGTACACCCATGCTCGTCAATGCTTGTGCAATGCCATCGTAAACGCCTCCGTTGTGCTTCTGCGCACGCAGCGAGGGCAGGTTGTCTTCCCATAACTTGATTAACGCCCAGGTGTCTCTCTCCGACCACTGTACCCGCGGTTTTCTTTGGCGTGCCGGAGGCTGTTCGTCGGTACCGCTCGCCGTAGCCATGGTCGCAGAAAATGGCGCGAATTTGCATCGTCTGTTAGCGTCACGTGATATTTTCGAACTGCTTACGAGAGTGCCGTGCAAAAAGTGCAAAACTGCGCCTACTTAAGGTTCAACGAAAGACAAAACCCTTTTTTGTGATGTGTACACTTGAAATAAAAATGCACTTTTGCTTCGTTTCTTTATTGCATGATAATTACTGGTGCCCACTGCGTTGGAGGCTACGCCTTTCCAGCCGTAAAAGAGATCGGTGATCTCCGGTTTCGGAAAAGACCGCTTCTGAAAAAGAGATTAAACTTTGGCGTGTGTCTGCGGATGCAACTCCTTTGTGTGAGATGTCTTTTTCTTCAAATGCCTTTAAAGTGCTCGTGTGACAGGGGTATTACCTATTTACCATCCTGCCAAAAAAAAAAGGAAAGCCAAACTAAGAACAAGTGAATTGTACCTTGGTTGAAGGTGCACATGCTCATCTGACTACGCCAGCCACTTCTTAACGCGAGTCACTTGCTGGTGATGCTGTTCCTAGTGATTACTGCTGCAATGTCCCTTTTTACCTCTACAATTTCTGACACTGGTTATTTACGCAGTAGCGCAGAAGCACATGGACGAAAGAAAATAACGGGACACAGTGCTAACGACTGCTGGTCAGGGTGTCTGGCCAGCGATTGAGTGCGATAAAACAGAGGCTTGTATCTGCAGCGTGCGCAATGTCCGGTAAGGTGGCCTGGTAGGGCTAGTTTTTCAACGTTGTACCTGTGCTCGCGTAATCGCTCGTTGATGTATCTACTCGTCTGTCCCACATACTCTTTGCCACAGTCCAGTGGGATGCAGTAAACCACCCCTTTTACACAAGAAACATATGGTTGTCGGTGGGTCTTGTCGCACCCACGTGGCTTGCGCGTATCGCGTTTACCCTTGTGCACAAACTAGATAGTTTCAAAGGAGCAGAGAATGCGATATCTACAGCGACATGTTTCCCGATCTTTTTCATATTGTTACTAATCTTATGTAGCCAAGGCAAGACGATTACTTTATTTTTTACTTGTGTCACCTGTTCAGTGGCATTGCGAATTTCGTTCGTAATTTTCTTTAGAATGCTGCCTGCCACGGTGGTCAATGCATGAAACGGGCAACCCGCATCTAACAGATCTGAGACTTTGTACTCAAAATTTCTGTGAACCAAGTGCGGGAAGGACTTCAAAAGGGCGTTCTTGGAGCACAAATTGACTATACCTCGATTCACTAGCTTTCAATGAGCCGAGTATGCAAGGATGAGTTTTTTGCCTCTAGGCTCGTGAAACCAACAAGAGGCAAAAACCCATCCTTGCATACTCATCAGCTGGGCGAACCTGTGCCCTCAAAAGCAGGCTACACTGAAAGAACAAGAATAGCGGCGAACACAGTCGGCGATCGTTCAAAATCTGATCAGCCGGTCAACCGCGTCGGTTAATTTTATACATCAGTCATCGAAGGTTCCGGAGTAATCGCTGGGACCCGCGTGTCTTCCAGAATGTTCTACACCATTTGCGTCGCGCGATGAAATCAGATTACACAGGGTTCGGTGACTACAGTCAGAGGATAGAACCATCAATAACTTTCGAGAAACTTCCGATACATGCAAGCGCGCCCTGCGCTGTGCGATAACATTTGTTAGGCGGTGAAACGCTGTCGCCCGATGGAGATAAACAAGTACACGTGTCAATATCTTCCGCTTCGTCACTCATTATTGACACGGTACAGTACACAAAGTAAAACGGAAGCGCACGAGGTCATCGTGCACGAAGCTTCGCGTTTTGAGGGTAATTTTCAGCAGTTTGGGTCGCAGAACGCAGATCCCAGTCGCCACGCCGCAAAGGAAAACACATGCAAGTACACTGTGGCTAGCATTTCTGTGAGAGCTGATGTGCTTAGCGAACGGATGTCGACTTTTAATGAGATGTATGTTTTTGCTGTCAACTATATTGACTATGTTTATGGAAGGAGCGTTATTATAGTACGAGCGTAATTCGAAGTTACATTTTTGTACTTTTACAAAAATGAAACACCGCTGATGGCGCCTCTAGCGGCTTCTTTTAAAACCTCGTTATTGGCCGTGTGACATGACCACAACTTGCTTGACGCCGCACTGCCCAGGGAGTGCGGCGTAAAGGAAAAGGAGTATCCTAATGTAGTTCGTGGGTGCTCGTGTGACAAAGATATTATACGCGCCCGCTGAAGGCATATATCAGCTCTGCTGAAGTTTTAGAGACAGCCTCATATATCCCCCTGCACGTTTTCGCAGAGGGAGCGCTTAAAAAAGGACGCCTTCGTGGGCGATGCTGCACAGATCGGGAGCATAGACAACAAGTAGCCACATCTTGTGCTTTTTTAACAGTGTTAAATCTAACAAAAGTCTCCGAAAAAAAGATTAGCAATCTACAGGCGCGGCCAATGGTAACAGGAATGTGAAGCCTGTGGCATCACTTCGCAGTGCGCCCCACAAGCGACACCTCATGAAGTCTCGCGGCTCAGGCGCAAGGTTATTGGCGAAGAGCCCGGTAAGTCGTCTTCCTAGATTTCCTAGAAAAAAATGTGTACTGCTGATCAACAGACCGGGCAACGAAATCGCGCCGCAACCAAAGTAAGCCATGCACTTTACTGGTCTCTGGCACCATGCACTTAAAGCGTACAGCTTTAAGTACGTCTGAAAAACGGGCCTCCACTGTGCTTCAAGCATGCATGATTTACAAGGCGTCGTAAAAGAAGCGCGCCAAACGCTGGGAGAACAGGGAACAATATGTGAAACTACCAGTTATATTGCCGTTTCGACAGAGGGTTCTAAAGCTAAGTGAACAGCAGAAAGAACACGAGCGCAGCTTTCAATATTCGAAGGAATTTGTACTAAACCAGCAACGCAGTCGCAGTATGCTTGTGCTACTTTAGTTTGCCCGTCATCACGAAGTGCTGCGACCTGTCTGTAATGACCGGGCTTCATCGAGCAAAGGCAGATGCTTCTCAGCATTTGTAGCTCGCACCCGGACGAGTGATGATGAACTCAGCATACAATGCAGCGAATTTACTTCCCTTCGTTGAATGCCCCTCCTTTGTGCAGTTGCCGATTCGGTGCGCCGAAGCGCAAGTCAATCACACTGTCGCTAACCAGCGGCACAGAGATTAGGTCGTTAGTCCACTGCTTGCCCGTGTCGAAAAATCACATAAAGTCCGCCGGCGAAAACATTGTCAACTTCACGGACAGAAAATGTTCACAACACGGAAGAAAAAACGCACACTAAAATAATATATTCAGCATTCGGCGCAGCATCAGTCTCAGTTAACACCTGCCGACCGACGGAGCACCGTACCAACCGACCCAGCAGATGTGATTTCGGCGACCGCCGCTAGGGGCGCCCTTAATTCGGGGAAAATCAGGCTGCCTCGGTGCCAGCGCCGCCGTTCAGGGTGGAGACAACCTCAACGGCGCCGCCATATTGAAGCACACGGGATCGGCTGCGCTAGCGTTCGTAACGGCGCCGTTCATGCTCTCGGCGCGCTTCGAGTGCTTTGATTTGAACAACATCTTTATCAATATTGCACTGCGCATCTTTTTACTTATAATAGTCACTTTAACATCCGAGGGTCGAAAACGTAATTGTACGAATTAATTTTAGGGCCCCGAGTGGTCGAGGTTGAACAATTAGTGTGCCGTCAGTTGGCTATCATTTTAAACAGGCCATCATTTTAAAGATCCGTTGCCCAGCAGGTGCTACTGCTACCTGTGAGTGGAAGAAATTGTTTTTTTCTTTTTCTACGTGGTTTTTGGTTTTTCAATTCCTGCGCTTTGATAACAGCCGCGCGTCATCATCCGCTCGCGCGCGGCGGTTGGTTTCGCTTCTGTTGCGCGAGCTGTTTCCGTTTGTTTTGCTCGCAAAGAGAACCTGTCTGCTTTTTAATCTTTCAAATTGTAACTGCGAGTTCCTCGCCTGTTTATTGCCCACAGGGGTGCAATTACATCTGTTTACAGGCTGGCGCTGGTACATACAAACGATGCCGCGTATACCAACGTTTCCACTGCGCCTGCGTTTTTTTTTTTTTCACCAGGCCCACGAAAACTGATTGCACCGAACTGGCGGTAGGATAAATCACTAGTGCAAGTTTTCCACTCGTTTTATTTTTCTGACAGGCGCACAATCACCGAGCGTTCTTGCGTGCGCTCATATGCAGACTTCGCTTGCGCTCTGGACATGCACACCGGTTGTTCTGCTACGATTCCTCCGTTTGTGAAGCGCATTTCTGCATATATTTTTCATTGTATTTATTTTATTCATGCCCACCTGTACTCATTTATAAACCATGCTTGTACACCTACACAAAAAAGGGTGAATTTGAGGTCATTAAATAACTGCAGTAATTCTTTTCTAACAGTTTTAAATCCGAAATAAAAGTAACAGACTTTGAAAATTTATGCTTTCTGAAAAAGACTCGACCAGAAGAGGTTTAGTAAAAAGCTGCAGTTTTGACGATGCCTGTGCATGCAATTCCTGTTTTGCCTGCAAAATTGGGTGGTGATGGGCTAGGCTGTTGAAAATAACTTCTCCTTAAAGGTTGAGCTTCATTAGTGCTGCAGAAAATATGTAACCTAGCTTGTCAACCTCACCCCTTACAGACAGCAAAGGCAAAAAAAAAGAAACTGCAAATTATTTATTCAATGTCAAGTGCAATCGACCATGAAAAAACGCCTACTACAATACAAGTAAGCAAGACAGAGGGATAGATAAGTGGGGTATGTACAGTGGGGTTTAACCTTAAAAGGAAAGCATAAAAGAAAAGCATGAAAAAAGGTGCAAATCTCTAAATAAGCGAGCAAGACATAGGGGCAAAAAGTTGCTACGTGCACTGTGGTGTTACCTTTGCAACAAACATGAAGAAAGATGCAAACTACAAAATAAGCCAGCAAGTCAGTGGTAAAAACGCAGCTATTTACGGAGTGGTGTAAGATTTCAAGCAAGGTGCTCTACGGCAAGTTAACGCCAGCCACAGTCTTGCAGCCATAACCGTCGTCTGAATCATCAGGCTCGTTCAGCCAGCGGAGGTAGATACGCAGTCGCATGACAACAAAACGGCACATCAGTTTTCTCATAACGCTTGGGTGGTCAGCGCATTGACTAGGTGGCAGAGAAACTGATCGCTCAATAAGGCTCGTCAATGTATTGATTGGGTGATCCAAACGACAAATACCATTTTCCTGTGAAAATTTTTTAGACACATTCACAGGAAGAAACAAAGTGCAGTACCGTATGGCTTACATACACCAAATTTCTAGAACCTTGATTGTACTCCTTGAGCTGCACAAGAGCATGCTCATCGGAAGCCTCATCAGCAGTCAGGGCCTCAGTACAGGTGGAGCATGGTTTTTTAGTAGATATAAAAGACTGCACCAAATACCCTGCCAAGTGAGCAATGATGTCATTTTCTACGAGACAATGGCTCGCCCTCTGTGCATTCATCATCGTACGAGGGTTCTTGAAATTCTTGCTGCACTTCTTGAATCTCTTCAGAGAAGAAATCCACTAAGTAGTTACTGTCGTCAGCTTCATAACCAGAGTTCTTAGGTACGCGTACCTTGAGGAACTGGCTAACTGACACAATTCTGAGCGCATTTTTGACATCATATGCACTGGGCACGGGAGAAATCATCCGGATGACTGAAAACAAGTTCTCCAGGCAATCTTGGGCCAATCGTCCTGTCAAGAAGAATGCGTAGCCACATTTCTTTAGCAGAAATTCATGCAGTTGAAGCACTACAACAGTGGACATTAGCACCCCTGCCTGGCATGGCTTCCAGACCTTTTTGATGCCAATGCCTAAGCTCTCAATGAATTCAACAGCGAGTTTCAGCGTTGCAATAGCCTCTTCATATTTGCTTTCATTTGATTAGCTCAGAGCAACAACAGGGTGCCGTGCAGTCATGATTGTGTACCACTTGAAAATTACTTCACAAAACCAGGCTGTTGTTTCAGCCTCGGGCGGCAGCTTCGTGCGCTCTACAAAGTACCTTATAGCTGCAGGTGCTTCTCAGAATAACTGAACAGCTACCCCTACCTTCATCTTTGTGAAGTGGCCGTTGCAAATGTGCACGGTACTCAGGTTAGGTGCCACCTTCAGTTGTTCCGAGTCCATCTTTAGGACTGCTTCTATGTACTCAATCGACACATCACTGCTGCGTAAATTGTACTTTGCCACTATTTCTTCACTAAGTTTCATGGGATCTTTTCGCACGAGGTGCCCTCTAATATATTTTAGTACATGTGAAGGATCCGGCATAAAAAACAATGACATAGAATTGTCACATGGGTGGGGAACAGTGCATCTAGTGATAGAGTAGCGGGAGCTTGACAGGTTTAAGCTCCGCCACATCGCACGGTTGGAGCTCCCCATGTCGCATGTCACGCACAGCACACGCAAAGAAATGTCCGCACAAAGGTTGATTAAATGGAAGACAAAGTCTCTCAGCTTCTCTCCATTGACAAAAGCACCTGTGTATTGATAAGCAATCACCTGCTTCCAGCGGGTGTTTAGGCCCCCAACCATAAAGACGAGTACACGGTTTGCTGCTCGGTCGGTTTCAGGGAGCGTCACCTTGCCAAGGAAGCCGTCACCACTGCTGTCTAGCTCGACACCCTTGCGAATCTCCATTTCATCGAGAAATATGACGCAGTCTTTTTCTATGTTTGACATTGCGGCCACTTTAACTTTCATCATAGTTACTATATCAATCAAAACGCCGGGCTTAAATGACAGGCGCTGCAGTCGTCTGCAAAGTGTTCATCGTGAGGGAAGAGGATTGCCCTGTTCTAAAAGTAAGTCGTAGCCTGCAGAGCCACAAGCAAACTTGAGTTGCAGCGCTTTCTTTATGGTTTGTGCACTCCATGCACTACCTTTCCGGCCCTTTCTCTTCAAGGCAGCCTTCTGGTCCTCGTTCAAGAAATCCAGATTCACGACTCTCACGTAGCGATTGACTATAAAGCCCTGTTTAGCATATTTTATGCATGAATATACTGTCAACTGGTAATTGCTATAAACCGGTCATCGATGCTGCTAAAATAAAGTGGCCACACGGCTTCTCAACACTGAGAAAAAGTGCATTCAATAGATAGCAATTTCCGATGTGATAGCTTGTTTATTTGGTCGGGAACGTTAAGGATTTCAAAAACAAGAAGTGCTACAACTCACTACAAATTAACTGCAGCGCATGTCTTGCTTCCATGCCCACTAATTCTCGCAGCTTCGAGCTGGCGCACGTGAATGCGTAGCCTTACTCTTGCATAACTTGATATCAGCATGTGTTCCAGAGAATCCTTGTGTCGCTGGCATGCCTCCAGACTGCACTGAGCCCTCTTGATTAAATATTCTGTCACAGCCTTTAGAAGAGACTTCAGGGGGAACAGGTTGTCAGTCCAGGATGTGATTCCTTTAAAGTACTCTTTGCAGGATGTGTGAAAGCTCATAACTTAACCGCTCGGATAACATAAGTTCTTACCATCATGAGCATACTCTTTTAGTGCAGTTAAATATGCATGCTCATGGCTCGTCGAGCCCAGCATTGCAGCCCTGCACTGCTCGCAATTTTTCGTTTTTTTTTTTCCCAAATTCCTTTCTCAAGAAAGCCGCCAATATGGTGCAAAATGCTGCACTCAACTGAAGTCAGTGCTTCTTCCAGTCATTCTGTGAGTGGTTCGTGCACTGGGGCACGCAACACCCGGGCATTTGCGACCAGAAAACGCTGTGCACGTGTCTCTCTCGACCGACCGTAACGAAATGTGGGAAGCGCGATGGCGGCCGGCGGTCGGAAGGCGGCACTGACCCTTTCATAGTATGACTCCACCCTCCGAGAGGGCGCGCGCATCGAGGCACCCTAGGGGAAAAGACCCATTGTTTCGCAGTGAGCAAGTGAATCGAACGGACCTACAATGTTGATGTTTACTATATATAATTTCGGAGCCAAGAAACATAAAACGCAGCTTGCCCATGGAGAAAAAAAAAAACTTGCAAGTTAGGTGAGACATGTCTATTAAGCCGAACAGACACTAGAACACCATGCTTGCAATAAGTGATGTAACACTCTTGCTTAGTGAATCCATTTATTGAACTTCCGCATGTTTTGGTGCTTTGCGCACCCTCTTGCCTTCCCGTGCAACTTCAGTAAAATAAGTGCGCAGGTACTTTCTCACTGCATTGATTCGATGATCCTTAGGTGGCTGTGGTGCAGGATGCAGCTCAATGTACTTTGCCAGGCAGTCTGAAAAATATTGCAGAAGTGATGCTCAGTAGAATCCAGTCAAACGACATCTGGGGAAAGAAAAAGTGTATGGTTCAATGAGGTTTCATTAAAGTGAAGGACGTAGATTGAGGACATTTAAGTGAGGAACTGTACTGTATGCTGCTTCTTTTGCACAATATGTCTACCTGTGCACAAAAGGTTGCCAAAGAATAGTGCAGCTATCATATTCTGTTTCATGCTAGGTAATTTAAACTAGTAGTTTGCTTTGATAGTCTATACCAGTAATCTCCAACTCATCTCTGTCTACGCACTGCATGCAGCCCACATAGCTTCGCTAGGCATGCGCGGCACTGTTTTCTCATCTTTTCCATTAGACTGTACTACGGAGGAAATTTTTGGGCCAATGTGATTGAAAAAAAAAGGTGCACCTTAAATTCAGGCAAATACTGTATATTTCATTGCAAACTTTCACTTCTTAAAATGTCCACATGCAGGCCATAAATGGGGTATTTAGAGGCAAATGTCTTCAACGCATTCACTGCGCCTTAATTAAGTAACAGCAAGACAAATGCAGCAGCTGTTGAACACCTTCCTGGGGGGTCACATGCATGTATGCTGATTATGGTTACATTAGTTCGCACTATCTAGCGAACGCCAACTTTAGATAGAAATAATGGATTTGAACCACTAAATGTATAAGCGCCATCTGGAGCTTTCAGAACAGGATCGAATTGACCAGGCTACTTAACAGAAATATACTTATTGTTATCATTCCATGGGCAGCCAGCCAATGTCCCAACCCTACTTTAAGTTTATACAGTAGTTCCGCTGAGTTGAGTTTTCTGTCACTGGAGTCAAGTGTATACGTTTTGGTTCCACTTACTTATTTGAGTAAACCGATTGGTTAACTGATCAGAATTAACATAGCAAAAAAAATTGCTGAGCTGCAAGAAATGCTGTAGTAGAGGGCTCCTGATTTTTATGACCACTTCGGGTTCTTCAGGAATGTTCTTGAATTCTTCCCGTATTGGAAGTGAGTGGGAGTCAAGCTTGTAGCCTTCATGGTCAGCAGCATAACACCATAGGCACTGCAGTGCAATATGTGTAATAGTCTGCAAGGAATCTCTGCTGTAGGATATACTTACTCTTTACCATCTCCACCTTCTCTGGTGTGGCCGGCAGCTTTGTTGCGTTTGTGGCCACGCTGCGGCAAGCCTGGCCTGTAAGGCTGCGTGTGGCAGCCTCGGAGGGTAGCCAAAAGTGTTTGACTATCTTTAAACAACACTTTACATCTGATACATTTTTCATGACAAAGAGCCATTTGTCCAATGGCATGAAGATGTTTTCCCCAAGTTTTACCTGCATTAAGATAGTGATGCAACGAAACAGTTATTTTTTTTGCTAAAATATAACTATCTATAAAGGTGGAGTCAAGTAGATATCGCACAAGACAAGAAAAAAATTTCGCTGCCTAGTAATGTAAAACAGTCATCAGCAAAATAAACTTGCACACACCATTGTAATCGACAGCCTCAGGAGGAATGCAAAGACGTAGGATCGTTCCCCACCTGTGGTAAGTTGCTTTTTCATTTATCATTTCTTTAATTCAATCAGTAAGTGCAAGTAATTTCCCCTATGTTTTCTTTGGTGTCTGTTTGTTGGCTTCTGATGATACGATGAAAAATTGGGCCCCTCAGTTAACCCCCCTTCTCGTTCTGACATAACGAGGGTGTCGAATCCGGCAACATAGATGCTTTCATGTAGAATGTACGGGCTTATTGACCAGTTGCCTTTACCCAGAAAGATAACGTACTCGTGACGCCTGCGGGAGAAAGGATGTTCCACATCCGCTGCCAAGGTTTGTGAAGTGGTGGGTCTGGCTAACACTCCCAAGGTTAGTTCTAGTAGTAACACATAAATACCCAAGAAACTGGATGGCGAAACCGCGCCGCAGTAGCTCAATTGGTTAGAGCATTGCACGCGTAATGCAAAGACGTGGGATCGTTCCCCACCTGTGGCAAGTTGTTTTTCCATCCACTCTCATTGCTATTCATTTGTCATTTCTTTTATTCAGTTAGTAAGCACAAGTAATTTCCCCTGTGTATTCTTTGGTGGCTTTGTTTATTGGCTTCTCATGATATCATTATTAAAAATTGGGCTTCTGAGTTAACCCCCTTTCTTCTTAGCCTCAGGAGAAGGTTACGGCCACCAGTCCTCATCATACACCCATCAAAAACAGAATTTTTTTTAGAAGGTTGCTATCACTACCTGTATGCCATATGTAGCACCTTTCAGATTTAACTCCTGCAGCTGCTTGAAAATAAATACTAAAGCGAAGCGGAATTGTAGCAGTTTGTTTTTGTGCTGCTAAATTGATCCTAGAAATCGTTATCAGCAGAAATATGACATCATAATGGGCAGATTCAAACGACAGTGTCATTCGATGCAGCAGCAATCTTTAAATGTCTAATGCACACAAAAAAGAATCAGAGGAAGACTTTATTGGATTGAGCGATGAGGAGCTGCTGGAAGGTTTCCAGGAGCAAAATGTTGCCAAAGTCCAAAGAATTGTCATCCGCAGGAACGACCACGAAATCGCGACAAAATTTGTTATACTGACCTTCGGAACAAGTGTTATGCCTACCTCGTTGGATGCAGGTTATGTAAAGGTAAATGTTAGACCTTGTATCCCCAACCCCAGACGATATTTCAAATGCCAAAGGTTTGGACATGACTCGCATGCCTGCTGAGGACAACTTGTGCTAAATGCAGCTCCAACGATCACCAAACTGACAATCGCACCTGTTCCCCACATTGTGTTAACTGCAAAGGAGATCATCCAGCTTACTCGCGGCCCTGCCCTTGCTGGAAAAAAAGAAAAAGAAGTAATTGCTCTAACTGTTACAGAAGAACTCTCGTTCTTTGAAGCGAGAAAACGATTGTCATGCCATTCACGAAGAAGTTATGCCGATGTGACGCAGGTGGGATCACTGTCACAGATGGCTCAGGAGTCCTCCGAGCCCACGCGTGGTGGTCCCGCAGTGACCCCTCCCGCCCCTGTGGTGGAAGCAGCCAGCGCTGCTCCATCCCCTTCAAAGGCCCTGCAGACACCAGTCCCGCAAGGCCCTAAAATCTGCCGAACTCCAAGGCCCGAGACGCGTGTCTTGGCACCCGATTCTCGGTCTTCCAACGCTTCAGAGAGAGGGATGGACGTCGATCCAAAAACCCCGGTGTCGTCGACGCTGAAGGACAAGCGCTCTCTCGAGCGCGGAAAGAGGGACAAAGTCCCAATCACCACGTTAAATTAGAAAGCGATAACCTAAAGGTTATCGCTCATTTGTATTAACATGCTTTAGATCTGTGTTACCTAGCATCTTTCTTATTCTCATTTACTTTTATAGCCATTTTTACCTTTCAGTTTCAAATGGGCTTTTATTATCCATTGGAATTGTAGAGGGCTTTTACACAACTTAGGTGACATCAAAAACATGTTAAGTAACTTCTCTCCTGTGGCCGTCTGCTTACAAGAAACAAACTTAGGTGAAAAGCACAAAAACATTATAAAAGGCTTCTGTGTTGTACGGCGCTACCGTACTCAGGCGAACCGGCTTTCGGGTTGTGTAGCCATTGTTCTGCAGAGCGGCATTGCAGCCAGTGAAGATGCCAATTTATACTCACTTAGAAGTCGTTCCTGTCACTGTTTTAGCGCACACAAAAACAGAACTTCCCGCAAGGTTAGAGCATTGCACGCGTAATGCGAAGACGTGGGGTCGTTCCCCACCGGCGGCAAGTTGTTTTTGCATCCACTTTCATTGCCATTAATTTATCATATCTTTAATTCAAGTGGTAAGTACAAATAATTTTTCCTATGTTGTCCTTGGTGTCATTATTTCTTGGCTTCTAATGATGCACGTGTTTTCATGTGGCACAACAAGAAGTTAATGTACCTTTGCAAAAAGTAAAGAAACGTACCATTCTGCTCCGGCTGGGGGGTGCCATCTTTCGTTTTATCCAGACCTATACATGAGAAAACCTTCGAGGTGGCGTTTCTTTTGTGGACTAAGAACAATTCTGTGAGCTATTGGCTCAAGCACGCCTCTTAATGCATCAAGCAGGGTCATGTTGGTGACAGCTTTAAATTTCTGTTGGACCTAAAAAGTACAAAGTTAGAAAGCGAGAAATTAAGAGCAAGAATTCCAGGCAGCTTTACAGTGTCGGACACTACAAAAGTGCTTCAATATCTATGTTAACTAGTTCCTTAAGTTCACACTGGGATGGTAAATAATCTCACAGGACTGTGATATTTATATACCTACAAGTGAAAAACTGAACCCGGTGAATCAAATAATCTAATTCCACCTCCTTTATCGCAAGATCTTTAACAATGGGTCGAGAAGTAGGATAGGAATAGAAGAAAGGGTAGAAATGACGCTTTAATGCTGAAAGATTTGCAGAAATGGGCAGAAATTGAGGTATTACAGAAATCTCACTACATTAAATTATGTAAAAATCCATAAGCAGGAAAGGATATGCGGACATCGACCTCCGTATACCATGGAGCTACAGAAATTGAAGAAAAACAGAAGAGCTGATTTGCCTTCATGCAGACAGCTTTTGGCGACATGGCCAGTGCATAGCCCTTAACCACTGTGCAGGTTATAAGTACTCAAGCAATGATCTCATTAATCATTGAAGACGTCATGCATTAAGTCACACTGAAATATGCATTTATAGTTTGAGAAAAGAATGCACAGCAAATGCGTACCACAGAGCCAAAGCACGGGCACGATATTTTTCCTCAATGTCCTTGACATTTGGTGTATGTTCTGATATCCACTTTCTCTCGGCAAATGTACGCATCATCGAGTCCAAGAGGTAGGTGGTGTCCGGAGAGACTTTTCTTGCCTCTTTCTGCATGCACTACACATGTACGAACAGGCTCAGGTCGTCTTTAGCATCGCCCTTGTCATGAGCCTGGAAAGGCAAGCAAGGCTATGAAATACAGGATTTTCATGTCATTTATGGAATATGTTGCTCCCTGCACACAGAAAATGACATGGCTGTAAGGAACAAAGCTTAAATTCAATCTATTTTCATAATAAACATTGGTAGTTGGGAAAACAAAAGTACATATATCATAAAATTCAGCTTCTTACACAAACTTTTCGCAAAACATATTTCTCGCATTACAACCAGATACGCATGAAAATATCTTAACAAGAGGAAAATGCAGCCTTTAAGTGATTAACAATGGTCAAAGAATGTTACCGAGATTGACAAGGGTATTCGTCTGCCTCAAAGCAGTAACTGGTTTTCTTAGCAGTGTTTATATAAGCGAAGGTCATTCTCCCAGACAGGCAATGAGAGAAGATGAGGACAAGGTGGTGTATAGAGCAGGGTGAAGGAAGTAAAAGTGATGAATAAAAGAAAGGGGGGGAAGGTGGTGGTGTTTAGTCGTGATAAGACTAGAAAAGGTAGGGGCACTGCTGTTGGTCCTTCCCCGAGTGGGGACATCAATAATGGAGAAGGACCCACACATGCAAGCAGACAGTGCAATATGGCTAGGGCCTATTTTCAGAAAACAGGAAATAAAAGCATGTGCCATTTGGACCTTTAAAAGGCGAGTGCATTTCTCACATGGAAGATATGCTATCCCGACATTTCGAAAGCAAGCTTCTTCATATGTCCAAATAATTGTTCTTCTTTTGCAGGAGAAACACGCTTGCACTTCATTGAATGTGTTGATCACTTGGCCTTTTTGACACCTGCACTTATCAGAGGAACCAACCAATCTGGTCATTTCTTATACTAAGCAACCTGTGTTTTTTGTTTTAGCCTCCCCCCCCCCCTAATACCTCTTACGAGAGCCCCTTTATTATCTTCCTCCACTGTGTATGTGGTAGATCGCTATATGAAAGCAGTTACGTCCTCGATGAAGATCTATCAGTCGAAATGACAAATAACCATTCAAATATTTTTTTTTCCTTTACACGATTAGAAAATAATTATTCTTGATAGCTTAATTACATACTGACAAATTTTGGTGGCACCATCTTTCCTGCATAATACTTTGGCATTCATTAAGTAGGATTTTATGGTAGTTGTGTTGTCTTCACTACTGAACAGCCCATGAAATGTTCAGAGTGGAGTGCTATCTAAACAGCAGGATATTCCTCAAAAGAATGAGACGCTGCACTGCATACAAGAGATAGTCGGGAGACTCGCTTCTGTATGACCTCTTCAGTTTTCTTGGCTCATTTGAGAGGCGGAGAACCGGCGGCCTCATCTTGTGTTCTGATTCCGTGGCACGCGTTGGCGCTGCGGCCACTCCTCAGATAGTTAACGAGTCGCAAACACTAGGAAAATTAAAACTTTATCCTGTGCATTTACAAACTCGTAAAGACGCGGTGCCGCCACAGTCGTGCAGCGCGAAAGAACGTAAGAGACGTGGATCGCGTAAGCATGGTACTCCGGGAGGGAGCAAGCGAAAGTGAGGGCGCACGGGGAGAATGAAGAAAAAAAGGAGGGGAGAGGAGTCCAATGTTCGCAGACGAAGGCAGCGCCGAGGCGGGAAATCTGAAGTGGACAAGGGACAGCACACTCCCCGTCTGGTTATACATATAACCACTATATGATGTTTTCAGTCCTCGCACGGAATAAGCAGGACTGTCTCAGTCACAGGACGGAGAAACGTCTTGATCACTCCCCATGTTGCCGTCTTGATTTCCACCTTTCGCACCTTGCCGTCCGCACTCGCGATAACGTTCACAATCAGTCCCATGGGCGACTCGTTGCGGTGAACTTGGCTATCTCTCAGGAGGACGAGGTCACCTGCCTTCAGACTTCGCGTTGGGCCCTGCCACTTACGGCGACTCTGCAGGGTGGTGAGGAACTCGCGTCGCCAGCGGCACCAAAAGGCGTCGGCCAGCCACTGAACCTGCCGCCACTGTCGCCGATATATATCTTTGTCATTAAAGACTGGTGGCACTGTGTTGCCGCCGACCTTCTGGGTCAGAAGCGTTGCCGGAGTTAGCACTTCCCAGCACTCGGGGTCCGTGGAGAGAGGAACGAGGGGTCGCGAATTTATGATCCCTGAGACTTCTGCCAAGAGGGTTACCAAGGCTTCGTGAGTAAGGCGACGAGAGGTATTCTCAAGAAGCGTGGAGTTCAAAATTCGCGGTGTGACTCCTATCATCCTTCCCCACACTCCTCCCACATGAGAAGCATGAGGGGGATTGAACACTCCTAGCTTCTCGTGGTCTGGGCCACTGGTGCTCACTTATAGTTCGGCGCATGCTCCAACAAAATTTGTCCCGCAATCAGACCTCTGTTGCTTTGCCGGGTCCCTTATGGCAAAGAATCTGGGGAGCGCATTAGAAAACTTGAGGTATCCATGCTCTCGATTACTTCAATATGAACAGCGCGGACACTCATGCAAGTGAAGAGCACGGCCCACCGTTTACTGTTGGCCTCACCGCCTCTGGTGCGACGAGACGTGACTTGCCACGGGCCAAATACATCTAGTCCGACATAAGTGAAAGGTGGCTCGGTGCTTAGTCTTTCTGCGGGCAGGTCTGCCATCATCTGCTGTAGCTGCCTTCCTCTGAGCTTGCGACATGTAACACAACTGTGTATATGAGGCGATGCTACGCTTAGCTCCGACGATCCAGAACCTAGCTGCCCTGACTGCTGCCTCGGTGAAGTGGCGTCCTTGATGTTTGACCTGTTCGTGATAATGCCGCACAACCAGGGTGGTGACATGGTGTCACCCTGGCATGATGATGGGCTTCTGCTCTTGCTGGTCGATATGGTTGGCCCTTCTAGTCGGCCACCAATTTTCAAAAGAACCCATGGATCCAGTCTCCACAGCGGGCTTGACGTAGGTAGTCGGTTTCCTCATTGCAAGCTTTTCGACTCCTCTGAAAAGGCTTCCTACTGGACAGATAGAATAATGACTGCCTTTGCTCGGGCTAGGTGTTCTACAGAAGGTCGCAGTTGGTGAGATGAGCTGTTATGCGGGCAGTTTGACACATTTTCAGCATTGCCCCGAATTTTGTCCACTAGCCGTATGAGTGTTGCAAGTGCGCGAGTCAGCGTAATCCAACTTGAAAAGCGCTCGAACCGCTTGCTGCCGAGTTGTTTCACGTCCACGCTGGTTGCGAGAACATTTGCCTGGGACCGCACCTCTGCGTCGGAATCCGCATCGACGAAGTCGAACTTGCCCTTCAATACCTGCGAGCAGTGTTCTTGATGATACAAGAAGTCCGGGCCTGTCAGCCAGGTCGATCCTGCCGTTTGGGCTGCTGGCACAGACCTGGTTCCGAGATCCGCAGGGTTCATGTCAGAAGGAACATAGTGCCATTGCTCTGGCCGTGTAGAGCTCCTTATGCGTTCCACCCTATTACTGACATACACAAAAAAACCTTCGTGTCTCATTATGTATGTAGCCTAGGACGACCTTGCTGTCAGTATAGAAGTTTACAGCATCAAGTTCCATATCTATTTCATGACTGATAAGCTGTGCTAGCTCCACTGCCAACACCGCGCCGCACAGTTCAAGCCTTGGGATGGTGTGTTCCGGATGCGGTGCTAGCTTAGCTTTCCTATGACGAAACCGACATAGCACGCACCATCTGGATATGTCACTCTGAGGTACGCCACTGCAGCCACAGCTTTGGTTGATGCGTCGGAGAATATGTGCAGTTCTTTTCACTCTGCGGTAGTGAGAGAGGCAGGGACATAGGTGCGAGGTATGTCGAGCTTCTCGAGTACTCGCAAGGAGTATTTCCACGCCTCCCAGGCGGCTCTTGTCGTCAGGAAGTGGGCAGTCCCAGTCGCATGTCTCAGCGACGAGCCCTCGGAGGAGGGACTTTCCTTGAACGATGACTGGAGCAACAAACCCAATTGGGTCGTACAGGCTATTCACCACTGACAAGACACCGCGCCGAGTGAATGGCTTTTCTTTGATTGGAGTCGTAAATGTGAAGATATCCTTCTTCAGATTCCAAGAAACTCCCAGACTGCGTTGGATCGGCTGTGAGCCATTGCTCAAGTCAAGATCCTTCAAATCCTTGGCACGGTCTTCTAGAAATGCTTCCAACACTGTAGGGCAGTTACAGGCTATATTGTGGAGCTTAAGGTTTGATGCGGCCAACATCTGTTGCGTGCGGCATATTAGGCTGATGGCGTCCTTGTCGTTGTAGAGAGACTTCGACCCATCGTCGACATAGAAATCCCTCTCGATGAACTGCCTGACGTCGCTGCCAAATTCTTCCTCTCCTCGTGCTGTTCTCCGCAGCCCGTACGTTGCAACTGCTGGTGAAGGGCTATTTCCAAACACATGTACCTTCATTCGGTACTCCACCACGTCGCTGTAGATGTTGCGGAACCACAGAAATCTCAGATAATTTCGGTGGTCGTCTCGTACCAGGAAGCAGTAGAACATGTGCTTAATGTCCACAGTAATTGCCACGGGTTCCTTCCGGAATCGGATGAGCACTCCAAGCAGGCTGTTGATCAAGCCTGGATTGGTAAGCAGCACACTGTTTAGAGACTCGCCCTTAAACTGCGCACTGGAGTCGAACACGACTCGTGTTTCCCCGGGCTTTCGTGGGTGGCCAACACCAAAGATGGGGAGGTACCAACATTCTTGTCCTTCTCGAACCGGTGGAGCTTCCTCGGCGTGGCCGTTGAACATCTTGTCCATGAAGCTCGCGAATTGTTCCCTCAGTTGGCTTTCTCTTCAAGGTCCGTTGGACAGCAGTGAGGCGTGACTCGGCCAGGCACTTGTTATTCGGAAGCCAAGGTCTTGGAGAACGAAAGGGAAGAGGCGCTACCCAACTGTTGGATTCGTCCCTTGAGAACTCGTCGTCCATCAGCTTCAAGAACTTCCTGTCTTCGACAGAAAGGGAAGGTCTGTTGTCATCCTTTGTTGTGTGGAACAGCGTTTCAGCGACCCCATCATCACAGCGGTCTTTCCTAGCAGCGTTCTGAGCTGGTTGGAAGCAGTGTGTCGACCCTTGCGTGTCAGCGAGCTTCTCCTTGACCAGAAAATGATCCTGGCGTGGCTCGAAAAGGGAGGGACGTCCATTTTCAAGGACGTTTGTTTTAAGGTTGCTCACACAGTCCGGTGTGCGACTTCGACTTATGCAGACATTCCCTACGATGACCCATCCCAGATCCAGTCTCTGAGCAAATGGAGCATCAGTCGGTCCGTTGCGCTGTTGTCGAACCTTGTGTACTCTGAGGATGTTTCTCCCGAGGAGAAGTAGAATCTTGGCCTCTGGGTCCAAACGAAGAATGAATTTAGCTACAGCTCTGAGATGAGCGTGATGCGATGCCACTTCCGGTGTTGGAATCTCGTTCCTCTTGTTAGGCATCTCGTTGCACTCGATAAGTTTTGGCAAGTGTAGCTTCACGGAGCCATGAATGTCTTCAATGAGAAAGCCGGATGCTCTTCTTCCTATCGCCTCTGTAGTTCCAGCACATGTCCTTAGTGTGTAGGGGTAACTGTCACCATTGTGCCAGAAAATGTCGAAGAACTCTGTTCTTGCAAGGGACCTGTTGCTCTGGTTGTCTGAGATGGCATATATTTTTGGCATGCGCAAAAAGTGTGAAGTTAACTGGGAGTTCAGAAAACAGGACACTGCTATGAGTGAGTTTCTGATGCACGCTTTGGCAGCATTCGTACTGTCACCTCTCTCACTATGTGCAGCTTTTCTTTTCTGAGCTTTCTGCCGATTAGCGTCAAGCTCCGCAATCCCAGAGGGCAACGTCTTCCTCATGTTCTTTGCCTTGAACTTGAGGGCTGTCTGCCATGTGAACTGAAACATAGTAAGCACCGTAACTGAGATGAATACTCATCAGATTTTTGTTTTACTGAATGCGGGGACTATCATCAAAATACCACCAAAAATGCTATGAATGGCCAGCAGAGCCTACAGATTGTCCTTCAGCACAAAAGGGGAACGAAAGAAAAAATGAAAAGTCAAGCTAGATTGAAAGATTAGGCTTCTGTAATAGCGAATTCATTTGCAGCAATAGCAGAGCTTTTGTAAGCGAGAAAATGACTAAAATGGAAAATTAGAGTGGCTCCACATAAGTATTTTGGACAAACGTGCTTCTAATGTGACATCAGTACTGGCTGATTGAATTCCAGCTTCACCTATAAAAAGTTCATAAAGCACTTTAACATGAGCTCTGTAGTCATGCTTTATCTACCATACAATATAGCACAGGGCAGCACCTCTGCAAGATGTGTAGTCAGGTTGATGATTTCACTAAGACGGATAAGGGAGTTGCAGGTATGCTCACATATGGATGCAGTCAAAGTTGCCATGCACCAAATACAAAAATTCAGATAAAGAGGCTGTGTCTCAAGTATTAGTAAAAAAGCTTTGAAGCACCGTCCTCAGACCTTGTAATAGTGTACATTCATGTTATTCATGGTAAATAAACATGTTTATCAATGTGGGACATATCAGTGCCACATTTCAGGTTAGCACCACAATCCCTTAGATGCGAGATGAAACTGCTAACCAGCATATTTGATCTGGCTCCATCAATACTTCCTTGGAACATTGTTGTCGTTTTCTGCTATGGAATGGGACCCTGTTACACTGTCTAACTTTTCCTACTTTTTGCCAATCTTTTATAACACCAGCCCTTTCTCAAGTTTACAAAGAGACCAACAAAGCCACATTTAAATACAACTTCTACTTTGGAAAAGAGTAAATAAAAAATTTAATGCCAGGGTTACTATCTGCCACATTCACACACCAAAAATACAGCAGAACATGTTCTTCCAATAGCCCTGCCGAGCGATTCTGTGCACGGCTGCAACAAGCGACGAAACGCGCTGTCGTGCAGAGATTACTCATTCTTGCCGCTTGGTTCTGAAACTTCACCAGGAAGTTTAGAATTCATAGCTCGTCTCCCATAAGTGCTATGAGCGACTAGCCAAAAGCGTGAAGCCGAACAGGATGTACATCATTGACATACTATCATTTCTCGCACGGAACAAGCAAACGACTGCATTTTTAATCCCATGCAGGGATAAAAAGCTTACTACAACACCTCCCCAAATATTTTACACTGCTCTGTACAGCAAAATAAATCAGATTAAATTATTTGACCATGCGTCATGCTAGTCCTTGTGCATATTTGCTGCCCTCATACCAGCATCACCAGGGAAACATCCCTCAAAGTCGTTGCTCGCGTGGGGTTCAGCTTGCAGATGAGTAGACATGACAGCCATCTCCATCGCGTCGCTTGTCGCCACCGTGCACGAGATCGCTTACGAGGGGTTTATACTTTAAGAGTGAGACATCTAGATGCAACAAGTCTAACCTGGATTTACATGTTTTCATTTCTCCAGGTGAAATGTCTTGTGTTCCCCCAAAACCTTTCTTTTTACTTGATGTCTATATTATGTTCTTTCGCTCTATCTGTACTGCAGCTGTTTCATTCATTGGTACATCAAGGAAATTTTTCTCTATTTTTCTTGTTTAAAAGCTTTATTGCTTTTCCTGGGTTCACGAGGAAGACATTATTTCAGTACTACAGCTCTCTGCCAGAAGCAGGCGCTGTTGGGGTCTCGGTGCTGGCGCCCGTTATTGCGAATGGGTCGCAAGCCCCAAGGGTAGCGTTGGCCTGGCGGCCTGGGGCACTGGAAGCATCCGAAGGTCCCGGCAAAGCAAGAGTAGACTGGTAACAGAACAACTTGTTTATTCTAACATAGCAAAAGAGCGGCCGGTCTGGTCGACCGAAGTGGAGAGACGGGAGAGCACGTAACTCAACAGAAGAAATCGGAGCCTCTCTCCTGGCGTCCGGGGGCAGCTGCTCTTATACTCTCGGCGTCGCGGGCCAGAAGGAAGGTCACGGGATGAGCCCACGCGACGGCGGAGCATGAGCCCACGCGACGGCGGAGCATGAGCCGAGAGACATGTTGAGACGAGTGTAGTGACGCATCGCCAACCCGCCGACGGACAGACCTCCTGGCACCTCACTTGGGGAGCTCCGCTGCCCGGCTGCCGCGCTTTGACAAGCGTGGGCACACACACACACACGCACGCACGAAGACACGTGGCACTGAAACACGCCTGGACACGCTTGGCGGGGAGGCGTTGCGGCGGCGTCGAACGGGCCAAAATGTCCGCCGCTTTGAACGAAGCCCCGGCGTCCGTTGCATCCGCGCCGGCATTACCGCGCGTTGTAGGCGAAACGTAACAGACCGCCCCGCCGGGGGAAGGAGATCCCGATGGTCAGGGGACTGCATCCGCTGTCCGGAGGGATGTCGCTCGATGATGCTCATAACCGAAGTCGGGCGTCCTTTGGCGTTTCTTGAGCGCAGCGCACAGAGAAGGCCTCGTTCTCACGTTCAGGTGCACACAGGACACTGCAAAGTGACTTCGGGAGAGTTGACATTTTTGTTCTCGTTTCCGGCAAGCGTTAGAACTACGCCGAAAGTCAACCGCTCAGTCAGCAAGCACGGCACAACCCTCACTAAGCCCTGCCAGGCTCTTTCCCCTTTTATACTGCTGCCTAGTTCCTTACAGTAGTTTAGCAGCACTCAGAACGCGTCCACAAATCGGAAAATTGCACTAGAAAGCACATCATCACTTTGAAACACTACACAAAAGCAATAGGTTAAAAATCCTGCCTCAGGAAGAAAAACATCAGTAACAAGCAATTTTGAGGCTGATTCCCACGTTAGGGGCTTCGACTTAAGCCATCGGCGTTACCGTTGAGACTCCCCTTTTTGTAACGCACCTCAAAGGAATATTGTTGCAAAGCGAGGCTCCAGCGCAGGAGGCGGCCATTTTTGGGAGAGATGGTCTGCAGCCATTGGAGAGGGCAGTGATCCGTCTCAATGATAAACCTCGAGCCAGCTAGGTAACATGACAATTTCTGAACGGCCCACACGATACACGCACACTCTTTCTCGGTGGCGCTATACGCCTGCTCACGACTCGTCAGCTTACGACTAGCATACAGGACGGGGTGTTCTACTTCTCCATTTTCCCGTTGGCACAGTACAACGCCCATGCCTCGCTCACTAGCATCACACTGAACAACGAACCCTTTTGTGTAGTCGGGCGATCGTAGCACAGGCTGGCTTGTTAGGGCGCTCTTTAGGGCGCTAAAAGCTCTTTCCTTTGTCTCGTCCCAGACGACTGTTCGCGGCTCTGTCTTTCTTAGAGCATCCGTTAGGGGAGACGCGATATCAGAGTACCTGGGGATGTACCTCTGATAGTAGCCGGCGACACCTAAGAACGACCGAATATCGGTCTTCGTGCGCGGTTGCGGGAAGTCTCGCACAGCGGCCACCTTTATTTCAGAGGGGCGGCGACGACCCCGACCAATCACGTGTCCGAGGTAGACAACCTCGGCCTGTGCTAACTGGCCCTTGGGAGCCTTGACTGTCAAGCCCGCATCGCGCAGGCGGGTTAGCACTGCCCGCAAGTGCGCCATATGCTCAGGCCAGGATGCGGAGAATATCGCTACGTCGTCTAGATACGGTAAAGCGAATTCTTGCTGTCCCCGCAACACTTTATCCATGAGGCTTGAAAAGCAGTATGGCGCGTTCTTCAAACCAAAACTCAAAACTTTAGGACGGAATGTCCCCATTGGTGAAATGAACGCCGCATACCTACTAGCCTCTTCTGTAAGTGGAACCTGCCAATAACCCCTGACAAGATCTAGGGTGGAAATAAACTGAGCGCTACTCACTCTCTCAAGGCGCTCCTCGATGTTAGGGATCGGATAAATTTGATCCTTAGTGATGGAATTAAGCCTGCGGTAGTCGACGCAAGGACGAGGTTCCTTGCCCGGTACCTCAACTAAAATCAAAGGGGAGGTATAATCACTCTCACCCGCCTCAATAACACCGAGCTGTAGCATTTTCTTTACCTCAGCCTCCATAATATCGCTCTGGCGGGGTGACACCCGGTACGCCTTGGATCGTACTGGCTCTGGGGAGGTAAGTTCTATGTCATGAGTAAGGACAGAAGTCCTACCAGGCCTCTCAGAGAACAGACCTTGAAACTCTTGTAAGAGCTGGTGTAGTTCGGTTTTCTGCTCAGGCGACAGCGATGCTTTACTTATTAAGTCACTAATGACTTGATCGGTGTCTTTCCTGTTCGTCACTGAGCCTAGTCCCGGAAGCTCGACCGGAAGCTCTTCGGGAACGTTTACCATCATGCACACCACTGCTTCCCGTTGCTTATAGGGTTTGAGCAGATTACAGTGGTAAACTTGCTGTGCTTTCCGCTTTCCTGGCAGACTCACCACGTAGTTAACGTCCGACAGTTTTTGAACAATCCGTGCTGGGCCCTCCCACTGCACGTCGAGTTTGTTCTTTAGCGATGTGCGCAATATCATGACCTCATCGCCCACCTCAAAACGACGGGCCCTGGCTGTCCGATCATAATAAACCTTGGCCCTCTGCTGGGCCTCTGCCATTGCTTCACCTGACAACTCCTGTGCCCTTCTTAAGCGTTCGAGGAGCTTAAGCACGTACTCTACCACGACTGGGTCGTCGCCCCTGCCTTCCCATGATTCTCGAAGCATGCGAAGCGGAGATCGCAGCGAGCGACCGTACACCAGCTCAGCTGGCGAAAACCCCGTAGCCGCATGCGGCGCGGTCCTTAATGCAAACATCACTCCAGGCAGACACAGCTCCCAGTCAGTTTGATGTTCAAAACACAATGCTCTCAACACGCGCTTCATGACGGAGTGGAGCTTCTCAACGGAATTCGACTGGGGGTGGTGCACTGAGCTGTGTAACAGCCTTACCCCGCACCTTTCGAGAAAGGCTGTCGTCAAAGCGCTAGTAAACACTGTACCCTGATCTGACTGGATTTCTGCAGGAAAACCAACTCGCGCAAATATGGACAGTAGTGCATTGACTATCTCAACTGAGCTGAGTTCTTTAAGCGGCACTGCTTCAGGGAACTTTGTCGCTGGGCAGATCACAGTCAAAATGTGTCGGTACCCCGTGGCTGTTACCGGCAGAGGTCCCACTGTATCAATAACGAGCCGTCTAAAAGGCTCCGTAATGATAGGTACCAACTTCAACGGCGCCCTCGATTTGTCCCCTGGCTTGCCCACCCGCTGACAGGTGTCGCATGTCTTCACAAAGTGGTCTGCGTCCCGAAAACACCCTGGCCAATAGTACTCTTGCAAGAGACGGTCCTTAGTTTTCTTAACTCCTAGGTGTCCGGACCACGAACCCCCATGCGACAAGCGCAACAGATCCTGACGATAGCATTGAGGCACGATCAGCTGATCGAACTCCACTCCCCTGCGGTCTAGATACTTCCGGTACAGGACCCCACCTCTTTCCACAAAGCGAGCATTTTTCTTGGCGATACCTTCCTTGACAATGCAGCGTATGTTTTCTAGGCTGCCATCCTTCTTTTGCTCGGCTATCAAAGCCGACCGGCTGACTTTTAGCAACCTGTTTAGTCCGTCTGACGTAGGCGCGATGAGCAAATCTGGAGACAGCTCTTCTAACTTTCCCGTGTCGGGATTTTCCTCTCCAGTATCTGGTGCCTTTAACGCTACAGGCGCAATTTTATTCAGTTCGGGCGTGCTCTGAATACCAGCTTGCTGCGCCTCTGACCCTTTCTCATCGTTCAACAACGTCGGCCCCGCAACTACCGCCTTTGCAGCGAGCTCCCGAACCTTCGATCTGGTTAAGGCCTGAACGCTAGCCTCACCAAACAAAAGCCCCTTCTCGCGCAGGAGGTGATCGGACCTGTTCGAAAATAAGTACGGGTACTGGGGGGGCAGCATAGATGACACTGCGGCCTCCGTCTCAAGTGCTCCGAAAGGTCCTTCAATAAGCACTTTTGCTACCGGCAGACACACGCTATGAGCTTCCACTGCTTGCTTGATCCATGCGCACTCGCCCGTGAACATATCGGGTTCTACGTAAGAGGGGTGAACTACATCCATTGTAGCTGCGGAATCGCGAAGCACTCGGCACTCTTTCCCGTTCACGAGGAGGTCTCGCATGTAAGGCTCGAGAAGCTTCATGTTCTCGTCAGTGCTGCATAAAGACAAAAACACGACTTTTGTTTTTGTTTCTGGACACTGCGCCGAAAAGTGACCCGGCTTCTGGCACGTATAACAAACGCGCGCTTGCCTCGTCTCGAACCGCTTTCTGCGTTCGGCTTCGGTTGCCGCCGTCTCCGTACGTTCGGTCGGACACTGCGCCGAAAAGTGACCCGGCTTCTGGCACGTATAACACACGCGCGCTCGCCTCGTCTCGAACCGCTTTCTCATGGGCGTGAACTTCGGCCTCTCAAACTTGGAGCCAAATTCACCCTTTTGACCGTCCTTAGCTCCACGAGCCCGACGCGTCACAAACTCCTCGGCTAGCTCAGCGGCTCGAGCCACCGTACTAACGTCTGGCCTATCCAAGACCCAGTACCGCACGTTCTCAGGTAACCGACTATAAAACTGTTCTAGCCCGAAACACTGCAGAACTTTCTCGTGGTCACCAAACGCTTTCTCTTCTTTGAGCCACTCCTGCATGTTTGACATAAGCCTGTAGGCAAACTCTGTATATGACTCACTTTTGCCTTTCTCATTTTCCCGAAACTTCCGACGGAACGCCTCCGCTGACAGCCGGTACTTTTTTAGCAGACTCGATTTCACTTTGTCGAAATCCTCTGCCTCCTCTCTCTCCAAGCGAGCGACTACGTCGGCCGCCTCGCCGGGTAGCAAAGTGAGCAAGCGCTGTGGCCACGTTTCCCGAGAGAACCCCTGCTTCTCGCACGTTCGCTCAAAGTTAACCAGGAACAAACCAATGTCCTCTCCAAGCTTAAACGGCCGCATCAGGTCAGTCATTTTGAACAATACTCGTTCTCCTGCACCGTGTGCCTGACTTCCATTACGAGCGCGTTCCATCTCTAACTCGAGACGCTTCATTTCCAAAGCGTGTTGACGGTCGCGCTCTCTTTCTTTCTCTTGTTGCTCTCGTTCTATCTGTTCTTTACGTTCGCGCTCCTGTCTTTTTGCCGTCTCCCTCTCCTCAATGGTCTCAAGGCATTCCGACAGCTCGTCATCCTCAGCTTCTAACTCAAGAATAGCCCTTAGCAGTTCTGGTTTTCTGAGTTTGTCTGAGACATCCAGACCCAACTCTCTTGCAAGCTCCAGCAATTTCGGTTTGCGCAACGACTTCAAATCCATGGCTGCTCTGAATGCTGCTTTCTCTACTGCCTACTATTGTCTTGCCGTAAACTAACCCGGCAGCAACGACAACCACAATTACCAGCTCTGTTTCTGACACTAACAAAAGCCTGGCAAAACTCAGAAAAAGAAAGTCCCGCACTCACCAAACCTCGCGGCCAAGAATTCAGCGCAGTCGTTCCGCTGCAGGCAACCAGTCATCACACAGGGCTCATTGCACTGCTCCCGGATGGTCGTTGTGCTGCTCAGCATACATTCAACCGCATCTCTTCGCTGCTGGCCTCCGTTGTCGCGATCTCACCGCTGGCAACCAGCTGTTGGGGTCTCGGTGCTGGCGCCCGTTATTGCGAATGGGTCGCAAGCCCCAAGGGTAGCGTTGGCCTGGCGGCCTGGGGCACTGGAAGCATCCGAAGCTCCCGGCAAAGCAAGAGTAGACTGGTAACAGAACAACTTGTTTATTCTAACATAGCAAAAGAGCGGCCGGTCCGGTCGACCGAAGTGGAGAGACGGGAGAGCACGTAACTCAACAGAAGAAATCGGAGCCTCTCTCCTGGCGTCCGGGGGCAGCTGCTCTTATACTCTCGGCGTCGCGGGCCAGAAGGAAGGTCACGGGATGAGCCCACGCGACGGCGGAGCATGAGCCCACGCGACGGCGCGCACGGTCGAGCCGAGAGACATGTTGAGCCGAGTGTAGTGACGCATCGCCAACCCGCCGACGGACAGACCTCCTGGCACCTCACTTGGGGAGCTCCGCTCCCCGGCTGCCGCGCTTTGACAAGCGTGGGCACACACACACACACGCACGCACGAAGACACGTGGCACTGAAACACGCCTGGACACGCTTGGCGGGGAGGCGTTGCGGCGGCGTCGAACGGGCCAAAATGTCCGCCGCTTTGAACGAAGCCCCGGCGTCCGTTGCATCCGCGCCGGCATTACCGCGCGTTGTAGGCGAAACGTAACAGCGCTCATGTGCAAATGAAGGCTAACAGACCAAGGCAGCTTTATACCTGTGTCACACGGGCACCCACAAACTCCATTAGGAGAAGGCAGCACGAAACTTCCTAAGGGAGTTCGACTTCAAGGAAATTGTTGTCATGCCATGCAGGAAATAACGACTTTTTAAAAGAAGCCGCCAGAGGCGCATACAGTGGTGTTTGGTTTTCTACAAGTGCAAGGGTGTAACTTCTAATCATGCTCATAGCTATTATAGTTAACGCTCCTTCCATAAAACATTATTCAATATATTGAGGCGAAATACATACACCTCGTTCAAAATCAAAGTGCACTTGCTAAACATCGCAGTGCTTACAGCTATGCTAACCACCCTTTGCTTATGTGTTTTCCTTGGTGGCGTGACAAGTAGGCTCTGCTGATGATGAGTATAGTGTTCTGTGGCGCAAGGGCCAAATATGACCAAAAAGCGCCAGGCCAATGTGAATGTGTTCAATGCGGAGCTATAAATTACGAACAAAGGATGGGACAGGGCTTTAAAGGGGCCTGTACATGTAATAAAATTATGACAATGACTCTGAAGCGTGCCGAGGACGCGAAAGATACCTTGTGAAAGAATTGCAATGTGCTAAAATTGATCGCAGGCTCAAAATTCCTAAAAGCACTACTGCCATAACAGAGTCCTTGAGGCGCAAGGACCTGAAGGCGCGTGCTATAGAAGGACTACTATCAAAGCAGCATCCTCTGTAGAGAGGATGCGCTACGTAACCTTTGGGCTATTAACATGCAAGACCACCTCTTTTAAAAAACCTAGGACAGCTTTGGTGGTAAAAAGGGGTTCTTTACCAATAAACATAGCAGGATGGAGAGGGAGACAACAGTGGTATGCTAGAAGAAAATTCCTTCTTTCTATTTCGGCTTCCCGACACTCCACGAGGACGTAGAGGCCGGTGATCCGCTCACCATATCTACCACAGGTTGGATGTTCATTGCCAGTCAATAGAAAATTTGGGTACCATATGTGTGTCCTATTCTGTGTCGGCAGAATAGGACGTCAACTCTTCGTGATTCAGTAATGGAGGGCCAGAAACCTAACCTTGGCTTAATCAGATGGAGCTTATTATTTGTTTCGCTGTCCCACGAGCGTTGCCAGTGGCTTCGCAGTTCGCAAAAAGAGGCTTGAGATCTGTGATAGGTATAGCAGTGGTAGGATTGATAGCTTGCGATGTAATTGACGTGGCCATTTGGTCTGCCAGCACATTACCATCGATGCATCTATGGCGAGGAACCCAGCATATTATTACATGTCTACGAGCTGAATAAATATTGCACAACTACGAGTAAAGCTGAATCAGAACAGGATTTTTGTGTTTTCTTAAGGGCATGAGTGCTTTTACGACTCTTAACGAGACCGTGAATATTATCGCTTTGTATAGTTTTAATTTCTTTACGTGTTTAACCGCAGACAGTACTGCATAGGCTTTTGCGGTAAATATACTGGTATGGGGGTTCAATACGCCTGATTCAGAAAAAGAGGAGCCAACAGCCGCGTAAGACATGCGAACATGCGATTTTGATGCATCTGTGTAAAATTCAGGGCAAGAATACTTCGATTGGAGTTCATGGAAATGCATCCGAAGTTCGAGCTCTGGTGCATATTTTGTAAGCCTTACAAAAGATGTATCACATTCAATCACCTGCTACTCCCACGGAGGTAGCTGGAGGCATTCAGCAGTGTTCGAAGACTGGGAGATCCATTTCCGCGCTAAGCTCCCTCACGCGCAGTGAAAAAGGCCTTCTCACTGAGGGTCGATTGTGGTAAAGGGCAGTGTACGTCAAATCACTAATGGTTTTAGAACACGGATGATCAATATTACAGTACATTTTAAGAAAATATATGAAGCTGATATATGATCTGTGCATATGGAGTGACCACTCAATCGATTCTACATATAAGCTTCCAATGGGGCTAGTTCTGAATGCGCCTGTCGCCAGACGGATACCGAGGTGGTGGATGGGATCCAGCGTCTTTAGTGCGCTCGGGGCGGCAGCGTTATATACTATGGCACCATAGTCTATCTTGCAATTCATCTTGCAAATATTCATACAATATTCACTCGGCAATACTGAAAGGGCGGTTAATGTCTCGTCCTGTGAACATTTTCGATCAAGTGCCTTACTTTCTGCTATTTGTGTTTTAGGAATGACTTCGAATAATGGGTGGCGCTGGACACTCGTTCGAAATGCTCTCCGAGAGCATCGCTTGCTCTTCCAGGCTATATCGTTTATCATTTACCAAGGGTAATAGATGAATTTGGTGTCCTTTTAGCCTTCTTACACCATCCCATACTTCTTTCTCTTGTGTGTAAGAAGTGATATCTGATAGAAATATAACCCAGCTTTCTCTTTTTGCCTGTCGTCGTGTGCGCCTCCCTTATGATTTTGTACGCCTGAATTCAATTAGATTCTCCGCATTTGGTGATCGACGAAGCCTGCCCCATGCCCTATTCTGCCGCTTTCGCGCTTCTTTGCAGTCTTCGTTCCACCACGGGACACGTCTCTTGGATGAAAGACCATTTGTTTGTGGTATGCACTTTTGTGCTGCGTCCATAATAACACGAGTAAAATATGATACGGCATCATCTATATTATATTATTCTAAAAAGTCCCGCGGTAAATAAGTAAATTCTTGGAACTTTTCCAATCGGCTGAGGCTAATTTCCATCGAGGGACATGCGGCGGAGAATCATATTGTGTTGTTAAGTTTAGAGTGACTGGCAAGTGGTCACTTCCAAAGGGATTCTTGATGACATTCCATTTCAGGTCAGACAGAAGAGAAGCAGTGCCAGTTGCTAAGTCTCTCGATGAGTATGAGTTGTGACGCACGCTGTAATAAGTCGGCTCCTTCTTATTAAGTAGGCATGCACCAGATCTCAAAAGAAAATGTTCTATCAGCCGACCTGGCGTCACAACTGGAATCTCCCCACAGGGTGTTGTGGGCATTAAAATCACCCACGAGTATGTAGGGTTCCGAAAGCTGATTTATGAGGTTGTAGAAATCTGTTTAGTTAAGGCGATAGTTTGGGGGTATGTAAATGGAGCAATCCGTAACCAACTTAACAAAAAGAACTCGCACTGATACTGCTTCGAGGGGTGTCTGTAGGGCTACATGATGACAAGCTATAGACTTGTCTACGACGATTGCTACGCCACCGCACGACGCGTTAGCCTCGTCACGGTCTTTTCTGAAGATGACGCAGTTACAAAGAAAGTGTGCTTTTCAGATGAGTCTCTTGAACACACAGCACCTTTGGATTATGTTTATGTAGGAGTTCCTTGACATCGTCTAGATTGTGAAGAAGACCCCTGACATACCAATATTTGTGTATCCATAGCAAAAGTGTATGGTGATGTGTGTTCAAGAGAGGAAAGCTATATTAGCCCACAGGAACCTTGCCAGGCCCTGTGATGCGGGATTTGCCTTTTTTGGCCAGCTCCTGAGAGCTTCGCCAATCCTTCGGCGTCTGAGATGCCGATACACTTGATGTATCCATCGCCTCCACAGAGACGCTGGATGCCCGCTCGCGGTGTACGTTCGCGGGTGTTTCGGGCTTCTCTGTGCGAACAGAGGCCCCAGAAGTCGTGGAGCTTGCAGGTCCGGTGGACTGCTGGCTCTTCCTCGGTTGCGGAACAGCACTAGCTGATCCCGCAGTGGGGGCGAGTGGTGCTACCGTTGGTCCACTTTGCGTGGTCCTAACGGGTGCCAAGAACAGTTGTGGCACTGCCCCCTGCCATGCCACGTCGGAGAAAGGAGGCCCTACAAATGAGAGGCGTTCTCGAGCTTCTTTGAAGGAAATATTTTCTTTTACTTTGAGCGTGATAATTTCTTTCTTCCATAAGGGACAAGAGCGAGAATATGCCGGGTGTTCACCGTCAAAATTTGCACAGTGGGGTGGATCATTGCAGTTATCTGCAGGGTGCTCATGTGATGCGCACTTTGCACAGGTGGTGCGGCCCCTGCAGCTCTGAGAGCCGTGACCGAATCTTTGGCACTTAAAGCAGCGTCGGGGGTTTGGAATGTACGGTCTTACATTTATTTTCATGTAGCCGGTTTCGATGTGTTCAGGGAGTGTGCTCGTACAAAATGTAAGTATGAGGTGTTTTGTCGGAATTTCCTTGTCACGGCGGATCTTAATTCGCTGCACATTCGTAACATGTTGCTCTTTCCACCCTTCTAGGAGCTCTCTCTCAGTTCCAGCAGGTCCTGATCTGATACTACCCCTCGTGTACTATTCAATGAACGATGAGGACTTAGAGATTTGGGTGTCGCCAAACGAGATGAGTTTTTGCAGATTTTCATGCGGAGTTTTATCACGGACTTCAAGGAGAATGTCACCACTGGCCATGACTTTGCATCCTGCACCTAGGATCTCAATTAGGCATTTCGCGACAACAAAAGATGATGCAGTTCTTACGGTCTTGTCGGGGGTTTCACTGTGAATCACGTGGAAACGTGAAAAAATTTCAGTGGGCTTATTAAAAAAGTTGAAACATTCTTCGGTGCGCCCTCTTTTTGTGAGAGGGCGATAAGGAAGCCTGGGGAAAGAAGAAGCCATAAAAATTGGAGTAATCTCGGCAGTGGTGCCAGCCGCCCATCGCGGAGCCCAACAAGGGGACGTGACAGGCCTTGTAAATAAACAAGGCCTGTACACAACCACTATAACCAAATATGATATAACCAAGCTTGGTTATTTCACACAAGGTTAACCCTAGCTGCCAGAAGGATCAGAAATCCAGAAGTCAGAAGAAGACAGGAAAGTTGGAAAGTGAGAGAAAGACGAAGGGTCGAGGTAAAGAGAGACAGGAACCGGCAACTACCGATTTCCCCCGGGTGGGTCAGTCCGGAGGTGCCGTCTACGTGAAGCCGAGGCCAAAGGGGTGTGTTACCTCCGCCGAGGGGCCTTAAAGGTCCTGACACTCAGCATTGGCTCAACCCCCAGGATCCCCCTTTTCCCCGGACACGGCTAAGCCGCGCACGGCTAGACGCGGGAGGGTCCAACCCCCAGGTGTTCGAGTACGTGGTGTCGCAACGCACCAAACGCCTGTTGACGCACACGCCCCTGCGGGGAAGCAGGCTCTGCGTTCTGCCACCCGAACTGCTGCAAACTACACTAAACCCAACATTTTGTACACGGTGACCTCGTGAGCGTTCCTTTTATTTTGTCTATTGTTCCGGTGTCATTTATTAGTGAACACGCCAACCACGGTGCGACTAGCATGACAAAGGCTATGTTTGCATGAATCCGACGGAAACAAGTCGAGTCAGAAATCGGGCTGATCGAGCCCAACCTGACTGTGTTTACATGAACTCTCTTCTGACGAGTCTCGACAACGACCGCACACAGCGTCGAGCCAAAACATCAACGCGTTCGAACTGGTCTTCTGGTTGCCGATGCCATCTGCAACAGCTCTATTTCGTGGGTCTTATCGCTGCTATAAGGTTTTACTGCACAGTGCTTGTCTTGGCCTCGTAATAATGCTATTTCCGCTGTCGGCACCTAAATCGCAATGTCAGTGTACCCGTGCAAGTCTCAGTGCAGGCTGCGTGTACATGCACGCTGCAAACGGGTTGGGCTGGACCAAGCTACCCCATGCAGTCGGGCTGACTGAGCCCGACTCGATGCTTGTTCAGCCCATCCGGCTAGTGTTTGCATGAACTTGACAGGCATATTTCAGCCTGACAAGCCGACTCAAGCCGATGCTGTCGGATTCATGTAAACACCCTGAAAGCGACGCCAAGCGGCCTAGGCCGAGAGTATTGTGCAGCAGCAAGCATAACTTTTGCTCAATTGTGCTTAAACTTTTATATAGTTCAACAGAAACGTTCTAAACACACGTAACATCAATTTTAATGCAAACAGTCATTGAATTCTCCGTGTTGCAACAAGTATTGGGATGAGAGTACTGCTTTGAGCGGCTGAGGGAGATTGCCGATATCCCTAGACTAAAAGCTCCATTAAAGTCCTCTATCGGAAGGGCGATGGTGGGACATCAAGTGCATCTCCCTCGAAATAAAAACAGCGGATTCAACAGCAGTTTGCGGGTGCCCATGTGACAGAGGTATAACGTTGAGAAGGCTGCAGTGGACCACTCTACATATCACACGTGATACATAACATTCCTAACATGAGCGCAATTTAAAAGCCTTTACTTACACTCCGTGCACTAGAAGGCATGAACAAGTATAGGTGGTAAGCTTTAGTACAATTCCTGTAATTGCCGTATGCATCAAATGCCACATGTTTAGAATTGGTAATTCGACACACCACAGAAACCATGCTTGGCATAGCAGGGTTAAGTTTGCTGTATTGTGATTGAAGCCACTCTATGCATAATGGGCCCCGCAGGGGCGTCTGCGTAAGCAGGCGTTTGGTGTGTTGCGCCACCACGTACCCGAGCACATGAGGGTTGGACCCTCCCGCGTGTAGCCGTGCGCGGCTTAGCCGTGTCCGGGGAAAGGGGGATCCTGGAGGTTGAGCCGATGCCGGGTGTTCGGACCTTTAAGGCCCCCCGGCGGAGGCAACACACCTCTTTGGCCTCTGCTTCACGTAGACGGCACCTCCGGACTGACCCACCCGGGGGAAATCGGTAGTTGCCTTTTCCTGTCTCTCGCTCTCCCTCCAACCTTCGTCTTTCCCTCACTTTCCATCTTTCCTGTCTTCTCCTAACTTCCGCTCACTTCCAATTTTTCCAGGCAGCAAGGGTTAACCTTGTGTGAATAGCCAACCTAGGTTATCTCATATTTGGTTATAGTGATAACGTACAGCTGGCGCTTACAGGACCTGTTTTTTACAGTCCCTGTAGCGTCCCCTTGTAGGGCTCCATGGTGGGTGGTTGGCGTTATTGCCGAAAATTACATTATTCTATGGCTAGTTCCTTCCCTGCACTTCCTGATCGCCCTCAGAAAAGAGGGCGCACCGATGAAGTATTCCAGTTTTTTGGACGGCAAAAAGAATCCTTCCCACGTTTCCACGTGATTCATTCTGCAAAACCAGATAAACCAGTACGAACAATCTCACCCTTCCTTGTTTCCAAGTCATTGACTGAAGTCTTTGGTCCTGGATATAAGGCGTCGAGGATGGCAAGCGGAGATCTCCTCTTGGAGCTCCGCAATCAAAAACAGTATGAAAAATTGTCAACACTTGTTTCATTTGGGGAAACCCAAATAATTATAACCCCGCACCGCACGATGAACACCACCCGTGGTGTTGTCTCTGACGATGACATGATGGAGCTCACTGAGGCTGAACTCTTGGAGGGCTTCAGTGACCAGAATGTTATCAATGTTAAGCGAATTAAGATGAGGCGAGATGGAAAAGAGATCAAAACGAAACACCTGATACTCACCTTCGGCTCAAGTGTCCTTCCCGAGTCCATCGAGGCCGGTTATATCAAACTTCGTGTTAGGCCATACGTTCCCAATCCCCTTAGATGCTTTAAGTGCCAAAGGTTCGGTCACAGTTCACAGAACTGTCGAGGCCGGCTGACTTGTGCCAAGTGCAGTGACAAAGAACATTCCTCCGAAACATGCCAGAACACTCCACATTGTGTCAACTGTGATGGCGAGCATGCCGCATACTCGCGGTCCTGCCCGTCCTGGAAAAAAGAAAAAGAAATTGTGACCATAAAAGTAAAAGAAAACATATCATTCAAAGAGGCACGCAGGCGGGTTGCATACCTTCCTAAGGCCAGCTTTGCCGAAGTGGCGCGTCAGGGGGCAGCGTCACAACGGCCTCCGGCGGCTGTCCGACCCACAAGCAGTGAGTCGGCAGTCACGCCATCTGCCCCCGCGGCGGTTGCAGCTAGCGCTGCTCCGTCAACCGAGGAGAAGGGACCATCCACCCCGAAGGTGGGTGCAGCCGAGGCTGCCCCAACCTCCGAGGCCCCTTCCAGCGCTGGCAACGGCCAGCGCAGCCAAATCCCTCAGGGAGTCCCATCGACCTCCGGGCTGGTGGGCGCAGGGGTCTTGCCCTCCAAGGCGGGACTCCCTCTGAAAACTTCCCGCTCGCAAGAGCACGTGTCCGGCGCCTCACAAGAGGCAATGGACACCACACCTATCCTCAAGGCGCACCAGGCGCCTAAGGAGCGTCGAGAATCACTCGAACGCTTCAAAAAGAACAAAACACCAATTACAGGGCCTCGAAAGGGCTCTGTAATCTAAGGCATCTTTCCGTTTCCGTACACACAGCACTAATTTACATTAAATATGGATACACAAATCATACAATGGAACATCAGAGGTCTCCTTAGAAACCTTGATGATTTGCAAGAACTCATCCACAAACATAATCCAAAAGTGCTGTGTTTACAGGAAACACACTTAAAATCTAAACACACAAACTTTCTCCGTACATATGTTACGTTTCGCAAAGATCGCGATGATGCCGTCGCATCATCGGGTGGTGTTGCGATTCTTTCTCATAGAAGTATTGCGTGTCAACCTCTACAGCTACAAACACCCCTTGAAGCAGTGGCGGTTCGAGTTGTCCTACTAAACAAACTCATCACCATTTGCTCCCTTTACATACCCCCGCACTACCAACTGAACAAACATGAATTTCACTCCTTGATCGATCAATTGCCAGAACCTTATGCTCTTCTTGGCGATTTCAATGCGCACAGCTCCCTGTGGGGCGACTCTCGTATAGATGCGCGAGGTCGCCTTGTTGAACAGTTCCTTTTTTCTTCTGGAGCGTGCCTTATCAATAAGAAAGAACCTACATATTACTCTCTTGCAAACCGATCCTTTTCGTCAATAGATCTTAGTATAGTCTCCCCGTCGGTACTGCCTGAACTTGAATGGGAAGTTACCGACAACCCTTACGGTAGCGACCACTTCCCTATACTGCTAAGATCATATAAAGAAAACGAATATCCACCATACGCTCCTAGGTGGAAGATTGAGACAGCTGATTGGGAGAAATTTCGATCTCTAACTAGTATCTCATGGGCCGACCTGTCTTCGTTAGGAATTGACGCTGCAGTTGAGTTTTTTACAGCATTCATAATAGATGTCGCATTTAAATGCATATCAGAAGTAAAAGGCTTGGCCTGCAAACGACGTGTCCCATGGTGGAACGACGATTGTAGGATCGCTCGTAAAAAACAGAACAGGGCGTGGGGGTTGCTTCGCGCTTCTCCCACTGCAGAGAATCTAGTCAACTTTAAAAAAGTAAAATCCGAAGGCAGGCGAACCCGCCGACAGGCCAGACGAGAAAGTTGGCAGAAGTTTCTATCGAGTATTAACTCTTTCAGAGATGAGGCGAAAGCCTGGAACAGGGTCAATAGGATAAGAGGGCGACAAGCACATGCACTCCCTTTGGTAAACACAGAAGGCGATACCCTACAAGATCAGGCGGACTCACTTGGGGAGCACTTTGAGAGCGTGTCAAGTGCCAACCATTACTCGCAATCCTTTCTCATATATAAACAAATAGAAGAATGTAAGCCACTCATGAGAAAATGTCAACAGAATGAACCATACAACTGTCCTTTTAGCATTGCCGAGTTGAGAGCTGCCTTGAGTGCATGCAAGAGCTCTGCACCGGGATCTGACAGGATCATGTATGAAATGATCAAAAACTTACATAAAGACACCCAAGTTACACTAGTCACACTTTTCAACACCATTTGGGCTGCGGGATACCTCCCGACTGCATGGAAAGAAGCTATAGTGATCCCGGTTTTGAAACAAGGCAAAGATCCTTCCTCAGTGGCAAGTTACCGCCCGATAGCCCTGACAAGCTGCCTTTGTAAGGTATTTGAAAAAATGATCAATCGCCGTCTCGTGCATCTCCTAGAGTCCAGGAAAATGCTTGACCCATTTCAGTGTGGTTTTCGGGAAGGGCGATCTACAACCGATCATCTTGTGCGCATCGAAGCGAGCATTCGCGATGCATTCGTGCACAAGCAATCTTTCTTATCTGTATTTCTGGATATGGAAAAAGCGTACGACACAACCTGGCGGTACGGAATCCTGCGCGATCTTTCCGCGCTAGGTATCCGCGGCAATATGTTAAATATTATAGAGAGCTACCTAGAGAACCGTACATTTCGAGTGAAAATAGGTCCTGCACTGTCGCGTACATTCATACAGGAAACTGGGGTACCCCAGGGTGGCGTACTCAGCTGCACGCTCTTTGTCGTCAAAATGAACACGCTTCGTGCATCTCTACCACCAGCTATTTTCTACTCCGTCTACGTAGACGATATACAGATAGGATTCAAATCCTGCAATCTGACTGTCTGCGAGAGACAGGTACAGCATGGTTTGAACAAGGTGTCACAGTGGGCAGAGAAAAACGGATTTAAAATCAATCCTCAAAAGAGTTCTTGTGTGCTGTTCACAAGGAAGAGAGGCCTAGTTCCGGATCCTTGCTTACAAATGTGTGGACAAGAGATACCAGTTAACAAAGAGCACAAATTTCTAGGTGTCATACTTGACTACAAACTCACTTTCGTCCCCCACATTAAACATCTTAAAGAAAAGTGTCTAAAAACAATGAACATAATCAAAATTCTATCCCAGACTACGTGGGGTAGTGACAGAAAGTGCTTAATGAACCTCTATAAAAGCCTCATTCGATCACGACTAGACTATGGTGCCGTGATTTATCACTCTGCCGCCCCAAGTGCGCTAAAAATGCTAGACCCTATTCACCATCTAGGTATCCGCTTAGCCACGGGCGCTTTTAGGACAAGTCCCATTGAAAGTCTGTATGTAGAATCAAATGAGTGGTCACTCCATTTTCAAAGAACATACATCAGCCAAAGTTATTTCCTAAAAGTCCACTCTAACCCTCAACATCCATGTTTCAATACCGTTAACGATATGACATATGCTACACTCTTTCATAATCGTCCCTCAGTAAGACAGCCTTTCTCGCTACGTGTGAGGGAGCTTAGCGAAGAAATGCACGTTCCACTCCTCGAGCTTCGCCTAATCCATCCAGCCAATCTGCTACCTCCTTGGGAGTGGCAGCTCATACAATGTGATATATCGTTCGTGGAAGTCACAAAGCATGCCCCAGAGATTGAAATAAAGATGCATTTCCGGGAACTCCAGCACAAATACTCCTGCACGGAGTTCTACACAGACGCATCAAAGTCACACGACGGGGTATCCTATGCAGCCGTCGGTCCATCCTTCTCGGAATCCGACGCACTGCACCCGGAAACTAATATCTTTACGGCTGAGGCCTACGCACTGCTGTCGGCCGTAAAGCATATAAATAAATCACAACTCCAGAAATCAATTATATATACGGACTCCCTAAGCGTCGTGAAGGCCTTGATGTCACCCTATAGACACAAAAATCCAGTACTTAATAAACTATATTCCGTCTTGTGTAGAGCGTACATATCTAACCAGCATATCATTATATGCTGGGTGCCTGGCCATAGGAGCATCGAGGGCAACGTTCTGGCGGACGAGATGGCTACGTCTATAGCATCGCAAGCCGTTAACCCTACTGCTGAGGTGCCTGTCACAGATTTGAGGCCTTTCTTGCGAAGGCGGCTGCGTGCCCACTGGCAACGCATGTGGGACGCCGAAAAAGATAATAAGCTCCACCTAATAAAGCCACAGTTAGGACTCTGGCCTTCCGTAACAAAATCACGCCGGACAGATGTCCTATTCTGTCGTCTAAGAATAGGACACACATTTGGCACACATAACTTTTTACTCACCGGAAACGAGCCTCCAACCTGTGGTAGATGCGGGGAGAGGCTGACCGTCCTCCACGTCCTTCTGGAGTGTCGGGCAGCCGAATCTGAAAGAAAGAAACATTTTCCCTTAGCATACCGCCAGCACATCCCCCTTCATCCAGTAATGTTACTCGGCCCAGAACCGCTGTTTGACTCCAGCGCAGTGCTGGGCTTCCTGAAAGATGTTGTTTTGCATGTTCTTAGCCCCACATGTTCGTAGCGGGTCCTATCTTCAGAGGATACCGCTGTGATAGCTCTTTCGTGTAGCACGCGCCTCTAGGCCCTTGTGTTTCAAGGGCTCTGGCGAGGCAGCAGTGCTCCAAGTAATTTTACTATCTTATACATTTTCCATTTTGCATCATTCTCCTACGATGGATTTTAATGGTCATAGTTTTCTTCATAAATCATCGCCATAATTTTATAGCACATACATTTTACGCAGTTTACAGCGACTATTTTTAGGCCACTTTACAGCCAACTCACATCTTCCATAATAAATCAAAAATAACACTTGTCATGGCGCTCTTTGGCCAAACCTGGCCCTTGCGCCACTAAACACAACACATCATCATCATCATCATCATGCATAATGGGGCATAAGGTGTACATTAAGGTGTACAGTAATATAACTATTCAACAGTTTGCGTCACCTAAAGTGCAGAACGAGGATTAAAAAAGCATGACGAAGTAATAAACTTACAATGAATGCATGCCCTATTGCAAAACCCAGTGCCACTGGGACCCAGTGCGCCTGATTATGGGCCCAATAAATGCTGGCATGCTGGGACACTGGCACACTGGGATGCCAGCGCACTGGGATGCCGGCACACTGGGATGCCCGCACACTGGGACGCCCGCACACTGGGACGCCCGCACACTGGGACGCCCGCACACTGGGACGTTGGTGTGCTCAGCCATGGCATTTTAGCAAAGGCACATGGCTTGCACCCGCATCATGACAATGTATGAGAAATGACATCAATTTCTGAGGAAGTTATTTATTTGAAAAAAAAAGATTAAAATAGGCCGGCCGCTTCATGCCACAGTTTTTGCGCGCTGGCCTAGCCGAGCGCTCTCTGCAAACAGATCCCGGATGGCTTTCCGAGCGTGCGCCCGCCGCTAGCCTCCGGGGATGTCGCTGGGAGTTTCCACAATAAGCTTTTCGACTACATCTGAAAAATGTATGCACCAGATTACATTTAAAACACACATGACAATCAAGTAACTATATTGAAGTCTACATGCAAACAGCCTTCGTAAAAGGAATTCTGCAATAGACCGTGCAACAAATTAAATGTCCCTATATAAGGCTACTGTCACCAAACCTTCACATTACGCATGCAAAGATGTTCGAACCCTTCTTGTTGCTTACGCAATACAAGCAGTGAGCTCAACCATTGGACATCATTCAGAACATTTAGAGACACGTAGTAGTTTGCAAATTCTGCAAGCTTCTGCAAAAAACACTCTTGTAATACACTGTGCAAGCACACTCTTTGGCTGCGAAAGCATGGTTGCATTTGCTAATAAAATATCTGGTCTCCACATCATATAACCAGTATGCAAACCGTATATAATTGTTCCAGCTATTGTAAAGCACACGTTCATAGATACTGCAGACACTAAAAGGGGGCATGAATTTGTGCAGTGTTACTTACTCATTATGGCAGTCACCTTATTAGGCGTCGCCTGCTGCTTTCCAATGGCATCGGAATTTTTCCAGCTAGAATGGCCTGTCAACGAGCGAATCTTCAGCTCACTCACTGTCCAAAAAAAACGTGCCATTTCCCTGGCCACTTTCATCTCGTGGCCAGCCTTCATAATATATGCCAGCTTGTTTTCAGGTATAGTTATGCCTGGCCCAAGGTGTACCTACAAGCATGAAAAAGTATGAAAACAAAGCACATTGTAAAATTTTTCAGTCAGGCAATAACAAGGGAAAACACACCAGGGTGATAATCTCTCATTGACAGACTTAATTATTTTTCCTTAATAGCAAAAATTTTAGTTGTGGGCTTTTATTGTTCCAAAGCAACACTATGAGGGATGAGGGATGCTGCAGTGAGGGCCAAATGAATTCTTATCACCTGCGGTTCTCTTATGTTAGCAAACGCTCATCTATTTGCATTTAGATATCTTCCTCAGAATGCAGCTGCCACTACTCAGGTACGGAACCTGCAGCCTCATGATCAAGAGCAGAACACCTCCATTAGCCATGAGCCACCGTGAAGGGTCCTAACAAAAAATGTTTTCTAAACACGTTTTCAGGTTGTCGCACTACTAATCATGATTTCTTTATGGTAGTTTTGATAAAAATATGGCAAGCTTGCTGTGCATAGTTTCTATATTAATTTTAAGTGCTAGAAAAAAATAAATATCAGCTGTGAGTTACTTTGTATCATGGACCATAAGAACTATGGCCAGTTAGCGCAAATCGACATAAAAATAAGGGGAGGAAGAGGCAAGGTAAGCGCTAACTCTCAAGTGCTTATTGGGGACACAGGTACATTAAATGTATACCAAAAACCTACGAACATGCATTTACAAGCACGCATTACAGCACCCACATAATATTTTTTCAATAAACTGACTCTCCAAGAGAAAGAAAGTAACTGATGTGTTGCTGATACATGAAGCCCCAAGTTTCCTGATGTGAAAAGCTTCAGTTAATTCACCTACAGCTGCATCCTTACTTCGACCTATAATCCTGATCTGGTCTAGCCATGGCTCACACTGATGTGCTTGGCAGCAGGCAGGCAAATGCGTCCTGTCTAAATTTACTCTTCAAAGACAGCTCGTGTTCCCGTGCAGGCTCGTTTACGCAGCGCCAGTCTGGCAAACGTTGCTCTTAACGGAGGTAGCGGTATTCTGTACATCAGGAGCTTGATGTGGGTGAGCTGGTGTAACATTTGAAGAAAAACAGCTCTAGAGAGATGAGGACGAAAAGAACATGTATTCAGTTGGAAGTTTAGTGCCTGTCCATTGTACATGTTCTTCTTTTCGTCCTCATCTCTCTAGAGCTGTTTTTCTTCAAATGTTACACCAGCTCACCCACATCAAGCTCCTGCTGTACAGAATACCACTACCTTGCGGTAAGAGCAACGTCTGCCAGACTGGCGCTACGTAAACGAGCATGCATGGGAACACGAGCTGTTTTTAAAGAGTAAATTTAGACGGGACGCATTTGCCTGCCCAGTGCCAAGCACATCAGTGTGAGCCATGGCTAGACCAGGGGGGCTATTCTGCAAGAGTCCACCTAGTGGACTGTCCACTTCGGCCTGACGTCATCAGATGCGCGTTCTGTTGTTCTGAACTTCGGCGAGTGCTGACGTCATCAAAAGGGAATCCGAACTTGCACTAAAATGAAGTGGAAGACCGCGTACCCGAAGGGCGTAGTGCCCGGGGCGCCCTGGAACTCACCCGTGACAACGTAAATCGAATGAAATGCCGTTTAGCCGTTTGTTATTAGTTTCGGTTGTGGTTTGCCGAGTGAAGATATGAGACGAGCTTGACCGCGTGACTGGTAACAACATAATGTGTCTGAAAATTTTATTTTCATCATCTTTTTGTACGGTATAGCGGCGTTTCACTTTTTTCTGGCATTGTAAACTGCAATTGCTAGTTTGCCACCAGAGGGCCACGTATCGAACCGAAACTCAAGATGGCAGCTGTTTGAAATGAATGAAACAGCTGACCACAAACCGTCGCTTACCGAGCATCCCCGTAAACTGACGGCAGCACAGTATGTCTTGTTGGTAGTTGCTGTCTTGGTGCATTCGCTGACACTAGTGTTGGAACTGAAGCGCAAAATGACAGCGTCTACGCTTGCAGTGAATAGTTGACGCACGATCGTCGGCCACTGAGCGTGGGTAATCCCTGTAAAGTAGCGGTGGCAGTATGTCGTGTTGATGGTTGCTGTCTCGGAGAGTTCTCCCATAGTACTACTGAAATCGTTGTCAATGGACGCGCACCAGACGATGTATGCCTGGTCGTCACGACTGCGATGCTTCGAGAGAACTTGCAACTCGAATCGCCTCTAGTACCACACCGACAACTGTATCGTCTGCTGCGTCGACGAAATATGACATTCAACGGTAAGTCGCGGCGTTGAACAGACGGCAGTGATGTTGACTGCTCATAATAATCTTTATGCAGGCCCACAAGTTCAAGAAGAGTGTACTGCAAAGCGTTTATTCATGATGCTGAATAAAAGAGTCCAGTGGCGGTCTGTACGTTTTCCTGAATATTTTCTACCCCTCTGCAGTCAAGCTTCCAGACGACAGTGTTTGTCCATCACAGCGCCATGGCACCACGGGACATTGGCCCTCACATAAACCATCGGCAACAGGAAATTATAATCAACTTTATGGAACGAAATCCCCGCTTAGTTAAATCATCAGGAGATCTGGACCCAAAATTCACAGCTCAAAGAAAAAAGTAAATGTGGGAGGAGCTCGCCAATTTGCTAAACGATGCCGGCCCTCCCACAAAGCCCGTGGTGCACTGGCGTTGCTGGTGGAATAGATTTGTAAGTCGGGCCAGGGCGGACGCAGGAAACCTCTCCGCCGAGATGAAGTAAGTAAACCAGGCGTGCATGCGTTACGGTAACGTCTGTTTCGAGCGTTTACGCAAACCACATTGCAGGTCTACCGGCGGTGGACTTCTTGGGGGCGCCAAGGGCCGAGTGCTCGCCCTACTCGGCCCTGCAAGCACCGTACCGGCGCGGCCTGCGCCCTTCGTGAGCAGCCACTGCGAAGTGAGAATCTCCCTTGTATATTTGTATTCCTTTAGAAAAGCCAGGATTGGCAGTTAGAAACCTTCACCTGTCCTGTTGCCTTGTTTAACTAAGCAGTAAGGAAGGGCATAATGAGATTTTGTAAATAAAACTAGTAGGCAATAAACAATGCTGGAGCACAAGTTTCCATTACAAATGAAGGCCTTGGAGGCAAGCTGTACCTAAATAGAGCAAAGCCTACTGGATTGCACAATATGCTTCACCTTTTGTAACTATTGTGACCAGTGTCTGCATCTCTTAAGCTTAACAATTTGTTTGTTTTTTTTTTTCTTAAATGCAGAGCGACTCCCGGCAACCACACACCTCAGCTGTGACTGAGGTGTCACAGCCAGGCGACACCTCAGTCTCTGCAGCCTCAGCACCTCAGCAGCAACCACCATCTGCGAGCACCGGCGTTACAGGAAGGTGTAGTGCCAGCCGTAAGTGTGTGGTGTGTGAACGTAATTGCGACCTCACGCGAAATATGTGTGCATTGAATGTCAACATAGCTGTAATAGTGATATAGAAGTTCCTTGTACTGGTCACTGCAGATGAAAGGCACCTTGCAGTACTTTATGCATGTGAGACAAACATGTCAAGTGAAGAAAGGAGACCGCACAGAGAAGGTATACTCAAGAGAGGTACTACAACCAACTGATTTTATTGCTGCTTGGTCAGTACCGGTGTACACACAGAGGCACAGCAAGGCAAAAAAGAAAGTAAGCACAAAAACCCTGAGCATGTGTTGGTGGGCTAATTCGTTAAGCATGGTTACAAAGACTGCGCCGAATAAAACAACACACGAAGAAGGGGGACGTGCTGTCTCGTGTCCCCCTTCTTCGTGTGTTGTTTTATTCGGCGCCGTCTTTGTAAACAAAAACCCTGTAGATCACCAAATAAGTTAACGTGGCATTTGCTTGTTGCGTGCACATGTTGACATTTATTTTTCTAGCTAGGAACCTATACCTCATGACATAAGTAAATTACGCAAAGGTTCTGTGTGTACTGTGTGTGCGCAGTGTATGTGTACTGGTTAGTGGTATGTCAAAAAATTGCAGTAACCTTCATAGCGGTGTTGTGATGAAGAGACTACGCAAAACCTATTCTTTTTTTTTAATTCTGGACACGATAGATTGAATGTAATGCCCTGAAATAAAAGATGCAATCGTTACAAAAATGAGAAAGGAAGACACACTTTTCACATGTGTCTAATGTTGCTTGTCCCCGTCGCCCACGGTGTTATCATACATTACTTACCGATATGGGCAATTATACACGCTTGATAGCAAGTGTTTAAATGCGAAAGGCACGTAAAGTTTATTTGTCCACGTGGCGTATTGGTTAATAGGAAAACTGAAGGCATACAAGGAGCACTTGTTCGGGCAGCACTGTAACCTAGTGGAACTGCTCATGAACGCTATACACACAGACACCGAAACAGCACTGAGGAAAAGGTGTGTCAGCAAGGCATGCCATACATTTTTTGCACGTATATTTGCTATTGCTATCCTGAAGCAGTAAGATGTGCACCTACTTGTAACGATGCATATGTGGTACGTCGTTATGCTGCAATCTCAGAATTTCACACCATGGCAGTGATTTGATAACCTATTCTGTTTGCGTTTTGGGGGATCAACTTTATGGAACAGGACATGTAGTAACGCACCACTGTAAACTTGTTGACCACTAGATGCTTGGTAAAGGTCCAAGCATTCGCATTGACAAGGCAGTTATGTTTGGAAATTTCACCTGGAGCCACACGTGCTTTTTTCATTTCATGTAATTTCCTTACAGACCGCAGAGTAGGAATATTACATAAAGGGCAATAACATTTGAACAAAACAAGCCTGCTCATATGTGAACATGCGGTGCGAGGAGCCCAAGTGGATGTAAAATGCAATTGGGTGAGGCGTCTGAGTAATGCATGTAAGAGTCTTGGTCATTAGTGGGTATGTTATACGCTATGCGTGTGCTTGAGGCAACTTCATGTTTCACCTACTCTCAGCTGTGCAGCAGATTGTTTAGCTTTCAGCTTTAATTGGAGTGGTGAAGAGTCGAACAAACTGAACGCATACTTCATAGATACTCTGTTATTGAATGTTAACGCTACGTATGTTGTACATACACTGCAATCCACATAAAAGAAACGATGAGCTGCATTAGTTGCGTGGCTGTAAAAGGAACTGTAATTTCCATTTTAACACGTTTCTATAACGATTCCAAGGTTTATGCTCCTCATGTGAGACCATGAAGTATTCGTGTTTCAGGTATGAAATGTATGCACAGTCAAGTACAACATGAAACCTGGTGCAGATGAATACTTGTATTACATTTTGCTAATGCTGCCATAATTGCACTGCTCTTCCTTAAACAGCATAGTTACATTTTTTTAGTCGCGCAGCTTAGAAGCTAGTGTGCTCCTGAAATTATGCAGGGCCTCCAAGAGCTACATCAAGAGGCCGCTTGCTGCAGCAGGCTGTGGGGGACACCGCGAAAAGGGTCACCCTCGCAGCTGCGCGAAATGAGCTAGCCGAAAAATTATTGGAGGAGTCCCGCAAGGTGAGATGGCAGTGCTGATAGAGTGTGTACGTGTAATTCAACCCGAGCGAATGAATTTTTGCCGCAGTCGAGTGCAGATGTGTAGTTGGTGAATAGAAATGAAAACGGGGAAAAAGTTCCTACAATTTAGCATGTTAAGCAAACTAGTAACTCAAATGCAGAGACACAAGGAATGTATGTTACGAATGTATGAATCTTCATTATGTACGTAACATTTGACATGAGAAGTATTGACTATTGTCTAGGGGATTCTGGAATGTGTTGCGCTTTTCTAGACGGTATGAACATAACCTAATGTGCAAAACAAAGTTGCGCATCACAAGCAAGTTTATGCCCAGAAAAGTGGATTGAAGTCGTGTAACAAGCAGCTTCTAGTGCTTAGGCAGCCGTAATACCTTTTGTCACATGTAGTGCTGTTCAATACATTGTTATTCATGTACGCATAGCTAGCATAAAATGTACTGATTTCTGCAATACAAAGTGATGAACCCTTTCATTGTTGTTTTCCTTTCGGGCATGAAACACCCCCAGCGGTTTTTCTTTCTCAGATATTGCAAACGAAATGCCAGTTTCTTTTTGTTTGTGCAGAAAGAAAAAAATATGATGCCACCTACAATGGCAAATGCTCCCTTTCTGTGGTCCTCAAATCACTGTCACACAAAAGCAATGTCAAAGAAACGCAGAAACACATCAGTGCGTCGACAGCACTGAAAGGGTTCAGGTGATAGCTTATCAGGACCTCACGGCCTCCAGTATGAGTTTTATACACACTTCTGTAATCAGTTGAAAAGCACTGTGATGCAGCTACATGTCATTTGCCAGACATATGGATAAGTGTAGCGTATCGAAACAGGGCGATGTTTAGGTGAATTTTAACACCTCATAATTTTCACCAACTACCCCCCCCCCTCCCCATGACCCCTTTTGGCATGGCTGAGAACCTTTCGTTATGAATAGCAATGTTGCACTTGCAACGGCCAAAATGCGAGATACTTTCTCCTGGCGTCAGGGGCCACATCATGCCTGTGACAACAGCAGTCTATCTAGTGGTTGTGCTTCCAAACATTGAAGCGTTATTACTGGCACATTCATTTAGAAAACATGTACATTTGACAGAAAATGCAAGATGTGCAATTGGAACAATACAAAACTGTTTTAACTAGCTGTTAGTTGCATACCAATGTGTGCATAAGCAACCCCACATATCACAATGTTACTTTGAAATTGAGTGCATTCGTTGCTTACCTATCGTCACAAGATAGGCACACTCTTAAGTGTGGTAACATAGCATTGTTTTACACTGCACATTTGTCATTCTGTGGTGGTGACCTAACATGTATTGTACATGTGACAGTTCATTGATGTTTGCCTGCTTGCAGCGTTTTCTTGGGTCTTGTACTCTGACCATGCAGTCCTGCTTGTATATGCACTCTGTGAACTTTTCCCGGGTCAAGCATTCTGTTGTCAGTGGCCCCTGAGAAATGTACCAACGCAGTTATACTGTGTCTCGTTTCAAATGCTCTCAAAAAATTTTGCTCTGCTCGCAAATGCGTCAAGATGCCATGCATATAGCTGAACATCTGTACCCAAGCATGCTTTTCATTCATCTATAACGACCGCTATAACTGTGCTGTAACCACACATCTGGCAATATCTGAATCTCATGTGAGAGTCCATATGGTCAAGCAGCCATTGTCGTTTGCTTTGTAGCACTTCATCTTTTTATTATGTTATTTGTGACGTTACATGTGTCCGTAGCAGCACACAGCACATTTAAAAGATTTATGTCAATTATGATGACAGAAATCAGCATGGAGCGACATATGGTTGCATCAGAAAGCTTTACAAACATGGCGTTGACAAGAACTGAAAAAAACCGGCAATGCTACATAGCAAGAGAGACGGACGACCAGCACATGACAATGCGAGGTACAGCTGTAGTTTTTATGAAACGAGACACCCGAGCACGTTGCTAGTAAGGCAAATGAATAGCACCAACAATATCAATACAAATAAACATGTCAGTTGCAAAGCAGTGACGGGGCAATTAGTAACATATATGAATCATTACAAACCGCACACTGTTAATGAATAAGTCCATTAAAACGCATCACTGTTACCTGTAGAAATAGGAGGAAATTACACGACATCTGACTATCAATGCAATACATGCTTGCAGGTTTCGCAGAGAACTTGGCTAGCACAGGAACATGCATTCCATTTTAATTGTGGATCGAGAGCTATAGTGCAGTAGCAGAAATAGTTGCACCAAAACCTACAGGCAAAAGGTGGATAGTACAGAGCAGCCAAACGAAGCTACAAAAGCTTTGTTTCGCAGAACAGGCTTGCATATGTCCTGCGTCGTGAGGTTGACATTACATAGAGTGCATTGTTCACTTGTCTATGTATCTAACAATCAGACATGTTGCAGTGCCTACCCAACATTTCTCCCTCAGAAAACAATACGTTGGTACGTCCTTGCAGTGATGCAAGCAGTACCGAGATTGAGAGTGCACACATGCAAGTAGGAGTCACATTAGGCAAGCACTAGCAAGTTGACGTGATGTGCTGCCATTGCGACACTTCACCCAAATGCGGATGCAAACATCATTGGGCAACGTCACCATGGCGAAACAGCACTGGATGAAATCTATACAAGAGCAAGGTTGCGCCCAACCTACCACTAGGCATGCAGTCCATTCTTGCAGTATGTGAAACCAGCTGTCATTCTGCTGACCCAGAGGCACAGGCCAGACTTGCATGCCTGTCAAGTCATACCTGCACCACGCCAGATGATCAGTCGCCGAGACGCTATGCAAACGCTGCATTAGCCTCTCTAGGCTGGGCCGTAATTGACAAATTAATCACATGCGAATTGCCACCTGTACAAAAAGCAGTTTTGTGCCGGTGGAGGCTAGCCATGTTCACTTACAATACATGGTTCAAGTGACAGCCCCACTAATGGTTCATTAGATTGTCTACACGTTTCGCATGCCTGGCTTTGACCCAACCATACTCTTGTGTTCCCAGTGCAATTGCATCCAGTGCTGCTTCACATTACCAGTTATCCTCACATATTCTTGTCGTCGTGATGGCAGCAGTACATTTCATTAGAAGCGAGGCTGAATGAGTGCTGCTGCATGCTGGCAGAGTGAAAATAGTAGCCTCGTTCTGTCCGTTACATTTTCGCAAGATTAAACAGCAAGTCAGAACGTGGCAGCACGTTTGTTAGGCGGATGTGTACGAAAGAGCCCAAGTTTGGATGAATGTGTCGGTGCTAGTGGCATTGCATGGCCATGTGTTTTGCCGTCGAAGCCGACCGCATGTTCAGCAAAACTCTGCTTTTCACAGTAACATGTGTAGAAGCATGGCTGATGAAAGATTTTTATTGCAGCAAACTGCTGAGCTGCAGGCGCTCAACGACCAGGTTGGCAGGCTGGCCGACGCAGTGGAGCGGCAGGCAGACGCCCTGGAACGGCAGCTGAGGCCAATTTCGGAGTTGGCCACAGTCATGGCCTCATTTATTGCAAATTATACGCCACAAGTTTAGTGTTGATTTCCAACTAATGTGTATGTATTAAAACTTCTTAAAAACACCAGCATATGTTTCAAGGTTTACTAGTAATGTAGTGTGGCAATGTCACAGGTGAAACTGCCCCAAATTATTTTTCAGCAATTCTTGGAGCAAGTAACATTGCGTGTTAGAGCAGTCTGGAGCAGACATAATTGTATTTTGGATCAATTTGGGGCAGAAAATATTCATTTTGATGCAGTTTGGAGCAGGCCAATGTCAATTTTGGTGGAATAATGGAATTTACAGGGCACTTCGAAAGCACATAGGTACATTAAAGACCAACACGAAAACAACATTACAGTATGTAAAGAGGCCGCATTGTGCATGTTTTTCTGCAGAAAGGCAAGAGCATTGGTGGCACTATGATCTAACTACACATTCCCGTGCCAAAGCTGATAACTGCAATGTTATTAAATCATGTGGTGCAATCAACGCGGTCACACAGCTTCTAGTTCACGATATGTCACTGCAGTCGCAGAGAGCCGCGACCAACTCCGGGCTGGTGAAGCTTCTAGCTATTCCAATCTGTTTTTACCGCAATAGCAATTATATGGACACTGTAGGCGCATTTGTGCCGTCGCTGTAGCCGTGATGTTCCAGATTAATTCCAGGGGTACACTTCTTTGCAGTACATACGTACATACAGTACATACGTACATACTAAGTGTACATACTGCAAAGAACTATGTTCACTTCTTTGCAGTACATACGAGCATAACATGTCGAAAAAGTAAACCGCTCCTCGATGATGGGACACAAATGTGTGTCCGCCTCAGACAGCGGAAAAATCTCGTCATGTTAACGACTTACAGCATAAATAAATCTCGATGTGTGTCACAATGTAACACACGTAGGAAACTAAAGGGAACATGACGAATATGGCCAATCATTCAAAGATGACAAATTCTAATAAAAGAATTGTCGCACGAGACCATTTGAGCAAGCACAGTAGCAGCACAGCCCACATAGCATGTCTTCCAGTGCATACAGAACAACAAACTGTTGCCACAAAAGTTTGAGTGCGTTCCTTTACAGCTTATGCTATCGAAACCTAAACTGTATGTTGAATAATTCACATGGACATAAAGGAGGTGGAAACTACGGCTTGGCATATGAACTGCATGCATTTTTGGTTTCGGTCATGAGTGAACATGACCTCGTAGGAGCACATGGAAATACACGGTAAGAAGCTTGTCTTTGTCAGCCATGCAACAAAAATCACTTTCTCAGTCACAACAGTACAGGTGACACATTGAGATACACATGATAATGCAACATAGCTCGAAACATATCATTCAACCAAATGAGGTGACCAGCGAATTGTGAAACGCACCTAAAAACAAAAAACTTCGTATGATCAGCCCCACATTGCTTTTAGCACAATGCTTAGTTTCCGTTGTAAATTTATTTTCAAAGTTGTGCAACACAAAAGAAGGGAATGAAATGTAAATTTTGTCAGCCACTCAAACGAGGAACAATTGTGCAAGTTGCACTTTTTAACATGAACCGCATAGTTCGAGTTCGCAAAGGTGTTGCAAATATGCTGTCAATTTAATATTGTACATCATAAAGCGCACTGAATGTGCAGCAATGCTACGTAAGCTGTTCCGCGTTTGAAGATCATTGTTGGGTGTCATTCACATTCAGGTACATACAATCGTGTTATGTTACACGTTTCACGTCGTGGCGCCCTTCTTTCAGTGAAGCTTTCCGAAATTACCTGTTAGCGGATTTGTAGTAAACTTTGCCCCTATGTTACTCACAGGTGCCATTTTTCTTGTAATACCGCAATTTTTATTTCTCTTGAAGGTTCAACACATTTCAATGCGATTGCTGTGACGATGATGTTAGGCAAGCGACTTGTACAGTTACGATACACTTTAAATGGAACCTCTGGTGTTTAAGTGCATTAGGATGTTTTAATATCCAAATGCCGTTGACATTACTGTTACCAGTGGAATGGCATAATTGGCTTAGAAGCTCATCCGTAATTTTAAATTGCGAATAAACCTTCGATTGCTCATACAGAGTCAGCACTGCAGGATCGATATTTTTTTTGCCCACTGTGCAAGGCAGCTGACATGCCCAAACACAACACCGTGTGCTGCAGGTAGACGAAGAAAAGCATCGGTTGTGACGTATCTAAAAATGATGATTGCTGGCCATCGACTCGTGCGAAAGGGTCCTAGCTTCGTCGTTTGTGGTCTAAGTGGTCGTGTAGTGTACGACATCACAAACACGGGACGCCAGGTGCAGAGTTATACATCCGTGGGCATGGCCCGGGAGCATGCAACCAATATTTGAGGTTCGTGATAAGGAAAACTAATTCATGTTTAGTCACATCGTTTGGCATGAACAATTAGAGTACAAAAGGGAATGTATACTCAAAATTTCAATTTCAAGGTCAGTGGACATAGAAAAATTTCCCAAGTTGCCCTTTCAGTGACCATTTTCAGTTGGCTATGAGATGGACCTTCCTATTAGATATATGGTAGAGGCTACAAAATGCTTCAACTATTTAAAGAAAAGGTAGTACGCAACACTTTCACATGTTTAGAAACTTCTGCAACATTGTAGGTTACGAAAGTATTACACATTCAGCTCGAAGTGACGCTTTTGTGTTAGAAGAAGCAATCACGTGAGATCACATCCATAAAAAAATACTGCTCCTCCACATACGGTGAAGGTATGAGTCCCACTTTCATTGAGCAAAAATTGTTCTTGCAGTCTCCATGCATTACAATTGCTTCATGCAAACCTTTCGTCTATGTTTTTGAAGAAAGCTGTTGCTCCTCGAAAATTAGCAATTGCACACTACATGGCTCATACGAACACTTGCAATAGACCTCCTTGCTCTACAGTGGTGCAACAGAGTTGATACCAAGTTGAGAAGATTCTGTCAAGGGAAATGTGAGACTGGACCCACTACCACGTCACTGCTATGATACTAACGGAATTTCAGAAGGCCGACAGTACAGCAACCATTGAACGACAGTTCTGGATGAAGCATTATTGACAACAAAGAAACCACATGATGCACACCATGGTGTGGTGATGACGGCATTACGACCACTGCACGTCAACCATGAAATGTTGAAGCTGTGTAGGAAATATGATGACAATGGCCTAACACACACAGCGAGATGACATGATGATGGAATACATGAACCTGGTATGCTGACAAAAACAGGATGACAATGGTGTCATCATGAGATCAAAGCCAATGATGGAGATGGTATTGTGCAATTCCGACTCAGAGATGCGGGCACAATGAATGCAACGGCATGACTGATGTAGGGTAGCAAAGTGGACTCAGTCTGGTTAAATACCCTGCCTTTCCTTCTTCCCTTTCTCTCTCTCTGTCTCATGAAATAATGACAGCTGATTTCACGGTACGACAACAACGGCATAGGCAGCAGCACATATGCAATGGAAAGGTGGTGAGAGTGATACTGAAAACGACACAAATACGATGAAGCGACAAGAAAGAAATCACAACAGCATTAGGGGGATGAAGTAATGGCAACATCGCAACTGCATGCTATAATGCCATAACGCTATGATGCTGGAATGTTGTAATGATGTGCAACCATTCTTACTACTCTTCTTTTCTCACTGTTCATGCAAGACGCACGGTGCATAACATTCATGTACTGCCAACAGAAAGCGAGAACACCACAGCTACACATACCCATACTGCACGACACACAGCCACACAGGTGTCGCATCTCAGAGGCAGTAAACTGCTAGCTGCAGGCAAAACACAGCACACAAGCAAAACTGCGAGTACGTGTACCCACATTGCACGACACACAGCCACACAGGTGTCGCGTCTCAAGGGCAGTAAACTGCTAGCTGCAGGCAAAACACAGCACACAAGCAAAACTGCGAGTACGTGTACCCACACTGCACGACACACAGCCACACAGGTGTCACGTCTCAGGGGCAGTAAACTGGTAGCTGCAGGCAAAACACAGCACACAAGCAAAACTGCGAGTACGTGTACCCACACTGCACGACACACAGCCACACAGGTGTCGCGTCTCAGAGGCAGTAAACTGCTAGCTGCAGGCAAAACACAGCACGCAAGCAAAACTGCGAGTACGTGTACCCACACTGCACGACACACAGCCACACAGGTGTCGCGTCTCAGAGGCAGTAAACTGCTAGCTGCAGGCAAAACACAGCACACAAGCAAAACTGCGAGTACGTGTACCCACACTGCACGACACACAGCCACACAGGTGTCACGTCTCAGGGGCAGTAAACTGGTAGCTGCAGGCAAAACACAGCACACAAGCAAAACTGCGAGTACGTGTACCCACACTGCACGACACACAGCCACACAGGTGTCGCGTCTCAGAGGCAGTAAACTGCTAGCTGCAGGCAAAACACAGCACACAAGCAAAACTACGAGTACGTGTACCCACACTGCACGACACACAGCCACACAGGTGTCAAGTCTCAAGGGCAGTAAACTGCTAGCTGCAGGCAAAACACAGCACACAAGCAAAACTGCGAGTACGTGTACCCACACTGCACGACACACAGCCACACAGGTGTCGCGTCTCAGAGGCAGTAAACTGGTAGCTGCAGGCAAAACACAGCACACAAGCAAAACTGCGAGTACGTGTACCCACACTGCACGACACACAGCCACACAGGTGTCACGTCTCAGGGGCAGTAAACTGGTAGCTGCAGGCAAAACACAGCACACAAGGAAAACTGCGAGTACGTGTACCCACACTGCACGACACACAGCCACACAGGTGTCGCGTCTCAAGGGCAGTAAACTGCTAGCTGCAGGCAAAACACAGCACACAAGCAAAACTGCGAGTACGTGTACCCACACTGCACGACACACAGCCACACAGGTGTCGCGTCTCAAGGGCAGTAAACTGCTAGCTGCAGGCAAAACACAGCCCACAAGCAAAACTGCGAGTACGTGTACCCACACTGCACGACACACAGCCACACAGGTGTCACGTCTCAGGGGCAGTAAACTGGTAGCTGCAGGCAAAACACAGCACACAAGGAAAACTGCGAGTACGTGTACCCACACTGCACGACACACAGCCACACAGGTGTCGCGTCTCAAGGGCAGTAAACTGCTAGCTGCAGGCAAAACACAGCACACAAGCAAAACTGCGAGTACGTGTACCCACACTGCACGACACACAGCCACACAGGTGTCACGTCTCAGGGGCAGTAAACTGGTAGCTGCAGGCAAAACACAGCACACAAGCAAAACTGCGAGTACGTGTACCCACACTGCACGACACACAGCCACACAGGTGTCACGTCTCAGGGGCAGTAAACTGGTAGCTGCAGGCAAAACACAGCACACAAGGAAAACTGCGAGTACGTGTACCCACACTGCACGACACACAGCCACACAGGTGTCGCGTCTCAAGGGCAGTAAACTGCTAGCTGCAGGCAAAACACAGCACACAAGCAAAACTGCGAGTACGTGTGCCCACACTGCACGACACACAGCCACACAGGTGTCGCGTCTCAAGGGCAGTAAACTGCTAGCTGCAGGCAAAACACAGCACACAAGCAAAACTGCGAGTACGTGTACCCACACTGCACGACACACAGCCACACAGGTGTCGCGTCTCAAGGGCAGTAAACTGCTAGCTGCAGGCAAAACACAGCACACAAGCAAAACTGCGAGTACGTGTACCCACACTGCACGACACACAGCCACACAGGTGTCGCGTCTCAAGGGCAGTAAACTGCTAGCTGCAGGCAAAACACAGCACACAACCAAAACTGCGAGTACGTGTACCCACACTGCACAACACACAGCCACACAGGTGTCACGTCTCAGGGGCAGTAAACTGGTAGCTGCAGGCAAAACACAGCACACAAGCAAAACTGCGAGTACGTGTACCCACACTGCACGACACACAGCCACACAGGTGTCACGTCTCAGGGGCAGTAAACTGGTAGCTGCAGGCAAAACACAGCACACAAGCAAAACTGCGAGTACGTGTACCCACACTGCACGACACACAGCCACACAGGTGTCGCGTCTCAAGGGCAGTAAACTGCTTGCTGCAGCCCAAACACAGTGAAGGAGAAAAATTGGGCGTTACTGTAGTCCCACCACACGGAGCACAGTGACGCACATGTGGCGCCGTGCCGGAAGTAAGCTCATTGTGCATAACTTTCTAGCTGTCCAGTGCGTGACGTTGCGCTCGACGGCGAGCTCGCTGAATGTGCAGCAAATGTGCATTGCGGCTGATGCCATACAGTGCAATTTGCCTGTCCCGTGTGGCCTTGCCCCTTGCGTACAGCGTTCTGCCGCCACGGGTCGGACCGCCGTCATCACTTGGCAAGACGTCTTCCTGGTCGTCGTCGTCATCCTCACCGGCAATGTTGCTGTCGTCGTCAAGAAGCGGCTCGCTGGCGTCGAGACATAAGTTATGCAGCGCTGCACAAGCCGCGACAATCTTTTCCGCGACAGCGGGGCAGTACTGCAGCGCACGATAACGCTGCAAGCAGCGGAACCGACTCTTCATAAGGCCGATGCAGCGCTCCACCACAGACCTCATCGACGCGTGAGCTTGATTAAAACGGCCCTCCGGAGACGATAGCGCGGGATGTCCCGGAACCGGCGTGATGAGCCACGGCTCCAGTGGGTATGCACTGTCGCCTGCAGAATAAATGTAGCGCAGGAATTGCGCCGAATTCATTACAGACATTGGCTGTGGTTCACAAGCGCGTTTATATGCATTTCTGTACTCGCCAAGGAGAAACTCTCCTCTGTGGACGATCTGGGTGTCGGCGAAAATGCTCCGAAGGGCTGAGCCACGCCATACGTATGCGTCGTGACACGAGCCGGCGAAGCGAGGGTCGATTGCCAGCACTCGCATGTTCGAGTCGCACGCCTGTGAATTGCAGTATATCAGTAAATTAAGTCGCTGTCGCGAGTTTGGATGTTGTATATATCATGAGTGCATTAGGTAGAGCGTGCTTACCACCATGGTGTTCAGCGCGTAGTATCCCTTCCGACACCAGTACGTCTGCTTCTCGGCTGGGGGCAGGTCCGGGCCGGCTATAGCGATGTAGGTGCCGTCCACGCATCCTACGACGTCAGAGATGTTGCCGCTCCGCAAGAAACCTTGCTTGACGAGCGCTATCTCCGATCTCGTACGCGGAAACGACACCCAGCGCTGTTCGGTGCCGACACGGACGATTGCTTCCGATACCGCGCGAACGCAGCGGCTGACAGACGGCTGGGAAAGCGATACGGTGGCTTCGCTACCGACAGCCGTTTGGAAGCCACCGGTAGCATAAAACCGAAGGGCGCAAATCACCTGATCTTGAACGGTGAGCCCTTCTCTCTCGCGCGCCAGGTCGCCCGATAACTGTTCGCACAGCCACATCACCGTCGTTTTCGAAAGGCGAAAGTGCCTCCGAAAAGACTCGTCGGACATGGCGAACGGGTCCCGTTGTTCGCGAAGTCGCCTCTCTCCTCCGTTATCAAAAAGCAAAAAAAGCAGGCTCGCATCCATCGTAGTGCTGCGGTCTACTCCAAACAAAGGAATCGCAGAGAGAACCGTTGATGCGCGGCGACTGTATGAATCACGTGTACGCGCCGGAGCATGTTCACTTATCACACAAAACGTGAAGAGTAAGTGCAACACCACTGACGTCAGTCTGACGTTTCAGAAAGGAACCGGAAGCTAGGAGCACCGGTCGTCATCGTCATTCGTGGGCCTACAGCCAATCAGAGGCGGCCGAAGTGGACAGTCCACTAGGTGGACTCTTGCAGAATAGCCCCCCAGATCAGGATTATAGGTCGAAGTAAGGATGCAGCTGTAGGTGAATTAACAGAAGCCGTTCACATCAGGAAACTTGCGGCTTCATGTATCAGCAACACATCAGTTACCTTCTTTCTCTTGGAGAGTCAGTTTATTTTTAAAAAATTATGTGGGTGCTGTAATGCGCGCTTGTAAATGCATGTTCGTAGGTTTGTGATATACATTCAATGTACCTGTGTCCCCAATAAACACTTGAGAGTTAGCGCTCACCTTGCCTCTTCCTCCCCTTATTTTTATGCCGATTTGCGCTAACTGGCCATAGTTCTTATGGTCCGTAATACAGTATGAACCTACTAGACCAGCAACAAATGTAAGTGTGTCAGTTTCATGTTTACTTTGCAAGAAAATTTGCTCAGTGTGCATGAATTTGCTGTTCAATGCACCTTGAGAAACATGCAGAGTGCTTACACAAGACAACTGGCCAGCCAAAACACAATGAACAAAAATGTCAGTAAAAAACAGAAATATAACCACAGTGAGCATCAGGCACAAATGTACACCTAAGCAAAGCTTAGAAACTACGAACTCGAAAAAGGTGACATGCATTGCTCCTCATACATAAAACAAATAACCATGCCATAGCATTTAGTACTAGGCAATTATTAAAAATATGAAACAATTAAATATAAAAAATGAAACCACAGCATAGAGGAAGTGTCTAAGTCAAACTTACATTCCCATCTACCACTTCAAACAGCTTGGGCTCTTGAGGTGCGGAGCTTGATGCAGCAAGAGAACTGTCATCTGAAGAGGCAAATAATATTGTCACTGAATGTCCCACAAGAAAAAGTCAGCAATATTGAAGCAAATGTGAAGCACAATTAAAGCAGCAAACAGGTTACCCTAGATAAACATGCATTAATGGGACACTAATTATGCAATAGGTGGAATATTAGTTGAAAAATTAAGGTCAAAGTTCTAGTTTTCGGATTTCATGCTGCCGCCAGACTGGCAGAATGTCAGTGTGACATCATTAATTTCGAAGCATACATTTTTGTTTTTCATATTTGGACTTCGTTGCCTAAGTGCCAGAAGCTTGCCATTTTCCCCGCAGGGGCGTCTGCGTCAGCAGGCGTTTGGTGTGTTGCGACACCACGTACCCGAGCACACGAGGGTTGGACCCTCCCGCGTGTAGCCGTGCGCGGCTTAGCCGTGTCCGGGGAAAAGGGGATCCTGGGGGTTGAGCCAATGCCGGGTGTTTGGACCTTTACGGCCCCTCGGCGGCGGCAACACACCCCTTTGGCCTCGGCTTCACGTAGACGGCACCTCCAGGCTGACCCACCTGGAGGAAATCGGCAGTCACCTTTTCCTGTCCTTTTCTTCAATCTTCGTCTTTCTCTCTCACTTTCAATCTTTCCTGTCATCTCTTCGCTTCTTCTTACTTCCAGACTTCCAGGTGGCGAGGGTTAACCTGGTATAGTTATCCAACCTTGGGTATCGTATATTAGGTTATAGCGGCGATGCATAGCTGGCGTCTGCAGGTATTTTCCCGACCTTGTAGCGTCCCCTTGTTGGGCTCGGTGGTGGGTGGCCACCACCGCCGCCGAATTTTCCAAATTTTTATGGCTTAAGCTTTTCCCCTATTACCTGATCGCTCCCTGAAGAGGGGGCGCACCGATGAACAGTTCAACTTTTTCATGCAACCAAAAGTGTCCTTTCCTAAATACCATGTTCTCCACAGCCAGCACGAAACCAAGACCGTCCGAATGATATCACCATTTCTTGTAGCTAAATCTATCACTGAAGCAATAGGCCCAGGTTATAAAGTTACGAAGATGGGAAGTGGCGATCTTCTACTAGAAGTTCGTGACAAGCCACAATATGACAAACTATCAAAACTTGTAGCGTTTGGAGACATTCCCGTTTCTGTAGGACCACACAGGTCGATGAACACAGTGCGTGGTGTCATCTCAGAAGATGACCTTATCGAACTTACCGAAAGTGAATTACTAGAAGGATGGCAAGAACAGAACGTCTCCCGCAGGGGCGTCTGCGTAAGCAGGCGTTTGGTGTGTTGCGACACCACGTACCCGAGCACACGAGGGTTGGACCCTCCCGCGTGTAGCCGTGCGCGGCTTAGCCGTGTCTGGGGAAAGGGGGATCCTGGGCGTTGAGCTGATGCTGGGTGTTTGGACCTTTAAGGCCCCCCGGCGGAGGCAACACACCCCTTTGGCCTCTGCTTCGCATAGACGGCACCCCCGGACTGACCCACCCGGGGGAAATCGGTAGTTGCCTTTTCCTGTCTCTCTCTCCCTACAACCTTCGTCTCCTCCTTACTTTCCACCTTTCCTGTCTTCTTCTCATTTCTTTATTACTTCCCCCCGCAGGGGCGTCTGCGTCAGCAGGCGTTTGGTGTGTTGCGACACCACGTACCCGAGCACACGAGGGTTGGCCCCTCCCGCGTGTAGCCGTGCGCGGCTTAGCCGTGTTCGGGGAAAGGGGGATCCTGGGGGTTGAGCCGATGCTGGGTGTTCGGACCTTTAAGGCCCCCCGGCGGAGGCAACACACCGCTTTGGCCTCTGCTTCACGTAGACGGCACCCCCGGACTGACCCACCCGGGGGAAATCGGTAGTCGCCTCTTCCTGTCCCCCTCTCCAATCTTCGTCTTTCTCTCTCACTTTGAATCTTTCCTGTCTTCTCATCACTTCTCCTCACTTCCTAGTTTCCTGGCGGCAAGGGTTAACCTTGTGTAGCTAGCCAGCCTTGGTTATGCTGTATTTGGTTATAGCAGCGATGTACGGCTGGCGTTGGCAGAGTTTCTCCAGCAGGAACTTCTGTCACGTCCCCCTGTTGGGCTCCATGGTGGGTGGTCGGCATCGCGGCCGAAAACCCAACATTACTTATGGAACATGCTTTCCCTAAACTACCTGATCGCCCTCAGAAACGAGGGCGCACCGAAGAAGTATTTCAGTTTTTCGGACGCCAACTCCACAATTTTCCTCGTTTTCATGTGATCCACACAGAAAAACCAGCGAAACAAGTCCGCACAATCTCCCCGTTCCTGGTATCTAAGACCCTTACCGAAGTTTTTGGCCCAGGTTATAAGGCGTCGAGGATGGCCAGCGGTGACCTCCTCTTGGAGCTCCGCGATCAGAAACAATTTGAGAAACTGCCTAAACTAGTATCATTTGGAGAGACCCAAGTAGTAGTAACCCCGCACCGCACGATGAATACCTCACGCGGCGTTGTCTCGGACGATGATTTGCTGGAGCTCACTGAGGCTGAACTCTTGGAGGGCTTCAGTGAACAAAATGTCATAAATGTCAAAAGAATCAAGATTAGGCGAGACGGAAAAGAAATCCAAACAAAACACCTGATACTCACTTTCAGCTCAAGTGTCCTCCCCGAGTCCATCGAGGCCGGTTACATCAAACTTCGTGTTAGGCCATACGTGCCCAATCCTCTCAGATGCTTCAAGTGCCAAAGGTTCGGCCACAGTTCACAGAACTGTCGAGGCCGGCTGACATGTGTCAAGTGTAGTGACACCGAACATTCCTCCGAAACATGCCAGAAGACTCCACACTGTGTCAACTGTGATGGCGAGCACGCCGCATACTCGCGCGCCTGCCCGTCCTGGAAAAGAGAAAAAGAGATTGTGACAATCAAAGTCAAAGAAAACATATCTTTCAAGGAGGCACGTAGGCGGGTGTCATACCTGTCTAAGAGTAGCTTTGCCGATGTGGCGCGTAAGGGGGCAGCGTCACAACGGCCTCCAGCGGCTGTCCGACCCACAGGCAGTGAGTCGGCAGTTACGCCATCTGCCCCCGCAGCGGTTGCAGCTAGCGCTGCTCCGTCTACCCAGCAGACGGGGCCAACGACCCCGAAGGTGGACGCAGCCGAGGCTGCCCTAGCCTCCGAGGTTCCTTCCAGCGCTGGCAACGGCCAGCGTAGCCAAATCCCTCTGGGAGCCCCATCGACCTCCGGGCTGGTGGGTGCAGGGGTCTTGCCCTCCAAGGCGGGACTCCCTCTGAAAACTTCCCACTCGCAAGAGCACGTGTCCGGCGCCTCACAAGAGGCAATGGACACCACACCTATCCTCAAGGCGCACCAGGCGCCTAAGGAGCGTCGAGAATCGCTCGAACGCTCCGAAAAGAACAAAACACCTATTACAGGGCCTCGAAAGGGCTCTGTAATCTAAGGCATCTTTCCGTTTCCGTACACACAACACTAATTTACATTAAATATGGATACACAAATCATACAATGGAACATCAGAGGTCTTCTTAGGAACCTTGATGATTTGCAAGAACTAATCCACAAATATAATCCAAAAGTGCTGTGTTTACAGGAAACACACTTAAAATCTAAAAACACAAACTTTCTCCGAACGTATGTTACATTTCGCAAAGATCGCGATGATGCCGTCGCATCATCGGGTGGTGTTGCGATTGTCACTCATAAAAGTATAGCCTGTCAGCCCTTACAGCTACAAACGCCCCTTGAAGCAGTGGCGGTGCGAGTTGTTCTGCTAAACAAACTCATCACTATCTGCTCGCTTTATATACCCCCACATTACAAATTAACTAAACACGAATTTCAGTCCTTCATGGATGAATTGCCAGAGCCTTATGTTGTTCTTGGCGATTTTAATGCACACAATTACCTGTGGGGCGACCCTCGTATAGATGCGCGAGGACGACTTGTTGAACAATTCCTTTTCTCTTCTGGTGCGTGCATTCTGAATAAGAAAGAACCCACATATTACTGTCTTGCCAACAAATCCTTTTATTCAATAGATCTTAGCCTAGTCTCCCCGTCACTACTGCCTGAACTCGAATGGGAAGTTACAAACAATCCTTACGGAAGCGACCACTTCCCCATACTGCTACGAACACCTAAAAAGAACGAATATACACCACAGGCTCCTAAGTGGAAGATTGATACAGCTGACTGGGAGAAATTCCGAACTCTCAGCAGTATTTCATGGGATGACATGTCCTCGTTAGGAATTGATGCTGCTGTGGAATATTTTACAGCCTTCATAATAGATGCCGCATCTAAATGCATATCACAAGTAAATGGCTTGGGGTGTAAACGGCGCGTGCCGTGGTGGAACGAGGATTGTAGGATCGCTCGTAAGAAACAAAACAAAGCGTGGGGGTTGCTACGCGCCTCCCCCACTGCGGAGAATCTCATAAACTTTAAAAAAGTAAAATCCCAAGGCAGGCGAACCCGTCGACAGGCCAGAAGAGAGAGCTGGCAGAAATTTTTATCAGGTATCAACTCGTATACAGATGAGGCCAAAGTCTGGAACAGGGTTAGTAGGATAAGAGGGCGACAAACATACTCCCTCCCTTTGGTAAACACGCAAGGCGAAACCCTGCAAGACCAGGCAGATTCACTTGGGGAGCACTTTGAACGTGTGTCAAGCTCAATCAATTATTCCCAGTCCTTTCTTAAACATAAAGAAATAATAGAACGTAAGCCAATCATTCGAAAATCCAGGCAGAATGAACCGTATAACTGGCCTTTCAGTACTGCCGAGTTGAACGCTGCCTTGAACACATGCAAAGGCACTGCACCGGGACCTGACAGAGTCATGTATGACATGATTAGAAACCTACATACTGACACACAAGTTACACTACTTACACTATTCAACACCATTTGGGCTTCCGGATACCTCCCATCGACATGGAAGGAAGCGATTGTGGTTCCTGTTCTGAAGCACGGGAAAGACCCCTCCTTGGCGGCAAGTTACCGTCCGATAGCTCTAACTAATTGTCTGTGTAAGCTTTTTGAAAAAATGATAAATCGCAGACTTATACATTTCCTTGAGCTCAACAAAATGCTCGATCCTTATCAGTGTGGATTCCGAGAAGGGCGGTCAACAACAGATCATCTTGTGCGCATTGAAGGATATATTCGTGATGCCTTTGTACACAAACAGTACTTCCTCTCCATATTCCTTGATATGGAGAAGGCATATGATACAACATGGCGTTACGGGATCCTGCGAGATTTGTCGGGAATGGGCATCTGTGGAAATATGTTGAAAATAATTGAAAGCTATTTGTCCAATCGTACCTTCCGTGTAAAAGTTGGCAATGCACTGTCACGTCCCTTTACCCAGGAAACTGGTGTACCCCAGGGAGGCGTGCTCAGCTGCACTCTCTTTATCGTTAAGATGAACACCCTACGTGCTTCACTACCACCTGCCATTTTTTATTCTGTATACGTAGACGATATACAAATAGGCTTCAAATCCTGCAACCTCACAGTATGCGAAAGACAGGTACAGCAAGGCTTGAACAAGGTTTCTGAGTGGGCAGACCAAAACGGATTCAAAGTCAACCCCCACAAAAGTTCTTGTGTTCTCTTCACAAGAAAGAGAGGCCTGGTCCCAGATCCTTGTGTAGAACTGGGCGGACAACAAATTCCTGTAAACAAAGATCACAAATTTCTTGGTGTTATACTTGACTCCAGGCTTACTTTCATTCCGCACATAAAACATCTGAAAGAAAAATGTCTTAGAACAATGAACTTACTTAAAATCCTATCCCACACAACGTGGGGTAGCGACAGACAGTGTTTGTTGAATATTTACAAGAGCCTTGTTCGATCACGGTTAGATTATGGTGCCGTAGCATATCACTCTGCCGCACCGAGCGCACTTAAGATGTTAGACCCCGTTCACCATCTGGGTATCCGTTTGGCCACTGGCGCATTTAGGACAAGCCCTGTTGAAAGCCTATATGTAGAGTCAGATGAGTGGCCACTCCATCTTCAAAGAACAAACATCAGCTTAACATATTTTCTCAAGGTTCGCTCTAATAAGGAACATCCGTGTTTCACAACCGCTAACGACTTGACGTGTGAAACACTTTTTCATAACAGACCCTCTATGAGACTCCCTTTCTCACTGCGTGCAAGAGAACTTTGCACGGAAATGGATGTCCCAGTTCTCGAGCAACGCTTAATGCCTCCAGCTAAGCTAGTACCACCCTGGGAGTGGCAGCTGATAGAGTGTGACACATCCTTTATAGAGGTTACTAAACATGCGCCAGAGCCACATATCAAAATGCATTTCTTGGAGCTCCAGCACAAGTACTCGTGCGCAGAGTTTTACACAGACGCTTCTAAGTCGCATGCCGGGGTGTCCTACGCAGCCATTGGTCCATCCTTCTCGGAATCCGGTGTACTGCACCCTGAAACAAGTATATTTACGGCTGAGGCGCATGCACTATTGTTGGCTGTGAAACATATCAGAAAATCAAATATTCAAAAGACAATTTTATTTACAGACTCCCTAAGTGTCGTAAAAGCCTTGAAGTCACACTGTAAACACAGAAACCCCGTAATAACTGAGCTCTATTCCATTCTCTGTAGAGCGTATATGTCTAACCAGCATGTCATTATATGCTGGGTGCCCGGACATAGGGGCATTGAGGGTAACGTTCTAGCGGACCAGATGGCCACATCCATTTCATTGCATGCAGTTAGTCCTACTGCTTCGGTCCCTGTCACAGATCTGAAACCTTTCTTAAGAAGAAAACTGCGAAACCACTGGCAACGTATGTGGGACGCAGAAGTAAATAACAAACTGCACGTGATAAAACCACAGTTAGGTTCTTGGCCCCCCGTAACAAAATCACGGCGAACAGATGTCCTATTCTGTCGCCTGAGAATAGGACACACATTTGGCACGCATAACTTTCTACTCACTGAAAATGATCCTCCAACCTGCGGTAGATGCGGGGAGAGGCTGACCGTCCTCCACGTCCTCCTGGAGTGTCGGGCAGCCGAATCTGAAAGAAGAAAACATTTTTCCCTAGCATACCGGCAGCACATCCCCCTACATCCCGTAATGCTACTCGGTCCAGAACCTTTATTTGACACCAACACAGTCCTAAGTTTTCTGAAAGATGTTGTCTTGCATGTTTTTAGCCCCACGTGTTCGTAGCGGGTCCTCTCTTCAGAGGATGCCGCTGTGATAGCTCTTTCGTATAGCACGCGCCTCTAGGCCCTTGTGTTTCAAGGGCTCCGGTGAGGCAGTAGTGCTCCAGGTAATTTTACTATCTCATATATCTTTTATTCTGCATCATTCTTTTACGATGGATTTTAATGTTCAAAGTATTCGTCATGAGTCATCGCCATAATTTTATAGCACGTAGATTTTACGCACTTTACAGCGACAATTTTTAGGCCAGTTTACAGCCAAGTCACATCTCCATAATACATCGTCAACATCACCACTTGTCATGGCGCTCTTTGGCCACACCTGGCCCTTGCGCCATTAAACACCACATATCATCATCATCATCTTTATTACTTCCGACCTTCCTGGCAGCAAGAGTTAACCTTGTGTGAGTAGCCAACCTTGGTTATATCATATTTGGTTATAGCGGTAGCGTACAGCTGGCGCTTGTAGGCCCTGTTTTACAGGCCCTGCAGCGTCCCCTTGTTGGGCTCCATGGTGGGTGGCTGGCGCTACTGCCGAAAAATACACTCCCACTAATGGCTAGTTCTTTCCCTCCACTATCTGATCGCTCCCTGATAAGGGGGCGATGTAATCCACTCTGAAAAACAAGGAAAACAAGCTCGAACAATCTCACCTTTTGTTGTTTCAAAAACTCTAACTCAGGCATTTGGACCAGGATATAAAGCATCAAAGATGGCTAGCGGCGATCTCCTTTTGGAGCTGCGCGACAAAAAACAACACGAGAAACTGCCTAACCTTCTATCATTTGGAGAAGTCCCAGTCACAGTTACCCCGCACCGCACGATGAACACCACCCGTGGTGTAGTTTCGGATGATGACCTGATGGAACTTACGGACGCTGAACTATTAGAAGGCTGGAGCGACCAAAACGTAATCAATGTTAAGAGAATTCTGCTAAGGCGCGATGGAAAAGAGATCAAAACAAAACATCTAATTCTCACCTTTGGTTCAAGTGTGCTCCCTGAGAGTATTGAGACAGGATATGTGAAGCTCCGGGTCAGACCATATGTCCCAAACCCTCTGAGATGTTTTAAATGCCAGCGATTTGGCCACAGCTCATCGAACTGCCGCGGCCGCCAAACCTGTGCAAAATGCAGTGCTCATGAGCCCTCCGCTGAATCGTGTGAAAACACTCTCCACTGTGTGAACTGTGATGGGGAGCACGCCGCGTACTCGCGGTCGTGCCCATCTTGGAAAAAAGAGAAAGAGATTGTAACGATCAAAGTAAAAGAAAACATAAGTTTCAAAGAAGCACGCAGGCGGGTATCCTTCCTGCCAAAGCACACCTTTGCCGATGTGGCGCGTCAGGGGGCAGCGCCACAACGGCCTCCGGCGGCTGTCCGACCCACACCCAGCGAGGCGGCAGTGACGCCATCCGCCCCCCCGGCGGCTGCAGCTGACGCTGCTACGCCAACACAGCAGACGGGGCCATCGACCCCGAAGGTGGGCGCAGCCGAGGCTGCCTCAAGCTCCCCGGCCCCTTCCAGCGCTGGCAACAGCCGGCGCAGCCAAATCCCTCAGGGAGCCCCATCGACCTCCGGGCTGGTGGGCGCAGGGGTCTTGCCCTCCAAGGCGGGACTCTCTCGGGAAACATCTCGCTCGCAAGAGCACGTGTCCGGCGCCTCACAAGAGGCAATGGACACTACACCTATTCTCAAGGCGCACCAAGCGCCTAAGGAGCGGCGAGGCTCCCTCGAACGCTCCAGAAAGAGCAGAACCCCCGTTACAGGGCCTCGAAAGAGCCCTGTAACCTAAGGCAGAACCTCCCTTTCCGTACACACAGCACTTATTTACATTAAATATGGATACACAAATTATTCAATGGAACATTAGAGGTCTCCTTACAAACCTTGATGATTTGCAAGAACTCATCCACAAACATAATCCAAAGGTGCTGTGTTTACAGGAAACACATTTAAAATCCAGACACACAAACTTTCTCCGTACGTATGTTACGTTTCGCAAAGATCGCGATGATGCCGTCGCATCATCGGGTGGTGTTGCGATTCTCACTCATAAAAATATAGCATGTCAACCTTTACAGCTTCGAACGCCCCTTGAAGCAGTGGCGGTGCGAGTTGTTCTGCTAAACAAACTCATCACTATTTGCTCGCTTTATATACCCCCACATTACAAGTTAACTAAACATGAATTTCAGTCCTTTATAGATGAATTTCCAGAACCCTATGTTGTTCTTGGCGACTTCAATGCACACAACTACCTGTGGGGCGACCCTCGTATAGATGCGCGAGGACGTCTTATCGAACAGTTCCTTTTCTCTTCTGGTGCTTGTCTTCTGAATAAGAAGGAAGCGACATACTATTCTCTTGCAAACAGAACATTTTCTTCAATAGATCTTAGCCTAGTCTCCCCGTCACTACTGTCTGAACTTGAATGGGAAGTCAACGACAATCCTTACGGGAGCGACCACTTCCCTATACTACTAAGAACATATAAAGAAAAGGAATGTCTACCACAGGCTCCCAGGTGGAAAATCGATACAGCCGACTGGGAGAAATTCCGAACTCTCACCAGGATCTCATGGAATGACATGTCCTCTTTAGAAATTGATGCTGCCGTTCAGTACTTTACAGCCTTCATTATAGATGCCGCATCTAAATGCATATCTGAAGTAAACGGTTTCGCATGCAAACGGCGCGTCCCGTGGTGGAACGACAAATGTAGGACCGCCCGTAAGAAACAAAACAAAGCGTGGGGGTTGCTACGCACCTCTCCCACTGCGGAGAATCTTATTAACTTTAAGAAAGCAAAATCCGAAGGAAGGAGAACGCGCCGACAGGCCAGTAGAGAGAGTTGGCAGAAGTTTTTATCGGGTATCAACTCTTATACAGAGGAGGGGAAAGTCTGGAACAGGGTTAACAGGATAAAAGGACGACAAACTTATTCACTCCCCCTGGTAAACACTCAAGGCGATACCCTGCTTGAACGAGCAGACTCACTTGGGGAGCACTTTCAGAGCGTGTCAAGTTCCACCAATTATTCAAACCCCTTTCTCAAATATAAACAAATAGAAGAATGCAAGCCACTCATAAGAAAGTGTCGGCAGGATGAACCGTACAACCGCCCCTTTAGTATTGCAGAGTTGAGAGCTGCCTTGAGCGCATGCAAGAGCTCTGCACCAGGATCTGACAGAATCATGTACGAAATGCTGAAAAACTTACACAATGACACGCAAGTGACACTACTTACACTCTTCAACACTATCAGGGACGCAGGGTACCTTCCGACCGCATGGAAAGAAGCCATTGTGGTCCCTGTTTTAAAACAAGGGAAAGATCCTTCCTCAGTGGCAAGCTACCGCCCGATAGCCCTCATAAGTTGCATGTGTAAGGTATTTGAAAAAATGATAAATCGGCGACTGATCCATTTCCTTGAACAGAACAAAATGCTTGATCCTTATCAGTGTGGCTTCCGAGAAGGGCGCTCCACAACCGACCATCTTGTACGCATTGAAGGAAATATCCGGGACGCATTTATACATAAACAGTTCTTCCTCTCGATATTTCTCGATATGGAAAAGGCCTATGACACGACGTGGCGATACGGGATCTTGCGAGACTTATCGGAAATGGGCATTCATGGTAATATGCTAAACATAATAAAAAACTACTTGTCCAATCGTACCTTCCGGGTGAAAGTCGGCAATGTGCTGTCACGTCCTTTTACACAAGAAACTGGTGTACCCCAGGGAGGCGTGCTCAGTTGCACACTTTTTATTGTTAAAATGACAACGCTTCGTGCTTCCTTACCACCAGCCATTTTGTATTCCGTCTATGTGGATGACATTCAAATAGGCTTCAAATCCTGTAACCTCACAGTATGTGAGAGACAGGTACAGCATGGTTTGAACAAGGTGTCAGGGTGGGCAGAGAAAAATGGTTTTAAAATCAATCCTCAAAAAAGTTCTTGTGTGCTGTTTACAAGGAAGAGAGGCCTAGTTCCGGATCCTTGCTTACAAATGTGTGGACAACTGATTCCTGTAAACAAAGAGCACAAATTTCTAGGTATTATACTCGACAATAGACTCACTTTCGTCCCACACATTAAACAACTCAAAGAAAAGTGTCTGAAAACAATGAACCTAATGAAACTTCTATCCCAGACTACGTGGGGTAGTGACAGGAAGTGCCTAATGAATCTGTATAAGAGCCTCATCCGGTCACGATTAGATTATGGTGCCGTGGTATATAACTCTGCCGCCCCAAGCGCGCTAAAGATGCTAGACCCGGTTCACCATCTAGGCATCCGTTTAGCCACGGGCGCTTTCAGAACAAGCCCAATTGAAAGCTTATATGCCGAATCGAATGAATGGTCTCTCCACCTACAGAGATCATACAACAGCTTTACATATTTCCTTAAAATACGCTCCAATCCAGAACATCCATGTTTTCATACCGTTACCGATATGACGTGCGCTACACTTTTCAGCAATCGCCCCTCCATAAGACAGCCTTTCTCGCTGCGTGTGAAGGAGATTAGCGATGAAATGCGTGTCCCACTCCTCGAGCATCGCTTAATGCACCTAACCAAGCTCTTACCTCCTTGGGAGTGGCAGGTGATACAATGTGACATATCCTTTATAAAAGTTACAAAGCACGCTCCTGAGGCCGAAATTAGAATGCATTTCCTAGAACTGCAGTACAAACACTCCTGCGCAGCGTTCTACACAGACGCTTCGAAGTCAAATGCCGGGGTATCCTATGCAGCCGTCGGCCCATCCTTCTCGGAATCCGATGTACTGCATCCGGAAACAAGCATCTTTACGGCCGAGGCCTACGCATTACTCTCTGCTGTGAAGCATATAAGAACAAAACTCACAAAAGCAGCGATCTATACAGACTCCCTAAGCGTCGTGAAGGCCCTAATGTCACTCTACAAACGTAAAAATCCCGTATTCAATGATCTGTATTCGGTATTGTGTAAGGCGTACTCATCTAACCAGAACATCATAATATGCTGGGTCCCTGGCCATAGGGGAATCGAAGGTAACGTACTCGCGGACGAGATGGCCACGTCAATCACATCGCAAGCTGTTAACCCTACCGCTGAGGTGCTTGTCACAGACCTGAGGCCTTTCTTACGAAATAAACTGCGACATCACTGGCAGTGCACGTGGGACGCGCAAACAAATAACAAACTGCACGTTATAAAGCCCCAGTTAGGTTCTTGGCCCTCCCCAACAAAATCTCGGCGAACAGATGTCCTATTCTGTCGCCTCAGAATAGGACACACATTTGGCACCCATAGTTACCTGCTTACTGAAAGTGAACCTCCAACCTGTGGCAGATGCGGTGAGAGGCTTACCGTCCTCCACGTGCTCCTGGAGTGTCGGGAAGCCGAAACGGAGAGAAAGAAACATTTTCCGCTTGCTTACCATTATAACATCCCTCTACACCCGGCTATGTTTCTCGGCGAGGAACTGCTTTTTGACACCAAGGCAATCCTCAACTATTTAAATGATGTCGTACTACACGTTATATGCCCATTAAATTCGTAGAGCATCCTCGCTCCAGAGGATGCCACTGCGATAACAGTTTTGCATAGCACATGCCTCCAGGCCCTTGTTCTTCAAGGGCTCTAAGGAGGCAGCAGTGCTCTAGCATATCTTATAACCATATATATATTTTACACATCGTATCATTCTTTTTAAATGCACCTTAAATGTTCATAGTACACGTCATCAGACATCGCCATAATCTTATTCTACAGATTTTGCGCACTTTAGCGCTAACATTTTTAAGGCCCCTCTACAGCCACGTCACACCAACTTCATCGAACTCATGATTTCATTGCAAACTCATTAACACGGACATGGCGCTCTTTGGCCATAACTGGCCCTTGCGCCATTAAAAACCACATATCATCATAACTTTTATCCCACACTTAAAATATCTGAAAATGAAATGCTTGAAGACAATGAATCTACTGAAGCTCTTATCCCGCACATCTTGGGGAAGTGATAGAAGATGCCTCTTGAGCCTGTACAAAAGCCTTATACGGTCACGTCTTGACTACGGAGCCATTGTGTATAACTCTGCCACGCCTAGTGCTTTGAAGATGCTCGATTCCGTCCACCACTTGGGTATCCGTCTCGCTACTGGTGCTTTCAGGACTAGCCCCGTAGAAAGCCTGTATGCTGAAGCTAACGAATGGTCCCTATATCTTCAAAGAACATATTTAACTCTCTCTTACGCCCTCAAGGTCAAATCAGATTCCCATCATCCATGCCATTCACTTATTTGCGACTTGTCTACGGCTAGACTTTTCCGTAATCGCCCAGGCACTAGACCTCCTTTGTCCCTTCGGTTGGAAGCATTGTCCGAAGAAACTGGTGCGCCGATTTTAGAGAATGTCATAATGGCAACTACGCGGCTTCCACCGCCTTGGGAGTGGAAGACTATCGAGTGTGACGTCTCGTTTGCAGAAATATCAAAACGAGCGCCTGAGGCACACATACGGTCACATTTTCTTGAGCTTCAGGAGAAATATTCTTTTGCTGAATTCTACACAGATGCCTCTAAGTCCCCTTCTGGTGTTGCCTACGCAGCACTAGGACCAGCATTTTTAATATCCGGTACATTGAACCCACATACATGTATTTTTACAGCGAAAGCGTATGCAATACTCTCTGCAATAAAGCACATCAAGCAAACCAATCTTACTAGGGCTATTGTGTACACAGACTCATTGAGTGTAGTCCGAGCCCTAATGAATGTACGTATACATAAAAACACTGTCTTTAATGAACTGTATACATTGCTGTGCTCAGCTTATAGTACTAGACAAACGATCATCCTATGCTGGGTACCTGGCCACTGTGGTATAAAAGGCAACGAAGCTGCTGACGAGAAAGCTACTTCAGTAGCTTTTAGTGACACGGATATAAACATACCCATCCCAGCCACAGATCTTAAAGCATACTTGGGTCACAAGCTGAAAATACACTGGCAGCAACAGTGGAATGCTCAGATATCAAATAAACTGCACTTGATAAAACCCAAATTAGGATATTGGGTATCAGAGAGAACATCACGATATCACGAAGTGCTCCTTTGTCGATTAAGAATAGGACACACTTACGGCACCCACTCTTACCTCTTGACTGGGGGGTATCCTCCGACTTGTAGTAAGCGCGGCCAAAACCTCACAGTCCTGCACGTTCTCATTCAATGCCCTGCAATAGAAACACAGAGGAAAAAGTATTTCATTTCCGCATATCGCGAAAATATTCCTCTCCACCCGAAATTTTTCTCGGCAATGAACCGCTTTTTAATCCGAAACTAGTTTTAGCGTTTTTAGGTGAAACAGACACTCTCGAAATCATTTGGCCAGGACATTTTTAGCTCACGTATAACAGCCTTTTACTCAAAGGCTTTCTTGAATCTAAAGTGTCAATGCTATGTTTTATTGCATCATGCTTTTAACGAAACCCCATTACCATAGCCCACAGCATTACTTAGAGTCATGATTTTAACAACTATATATTTTACGCCATCAAACGCGACCGATTTTAGGCCTTTTTACAGCCATGTCACATATACCATGAGAAATTCATTGTCTAATTCATTGCCTGCAGGGTGCCCCATCGACCTCTGGGCTGGTCGGCGCAGGGGTCTTGCCCTCCAAGGCAGGACTCTCTCTTGTAATTTCTCGCTCGCAAGAGCACGTGTCCGGCGCCTCACAAGAGGCAATGGACACTACACCCATCCTCAAGGCGCACCAAGCGCCTAAGGAGCGGCGAGGCTCCCTCGAACGCTCCAAAAAGAACAAAACCCCTATTACAGGGCCTCTAAAGGGTTCTGTAATCTAAGGCATCCCGTCCGTTTCCGTAAACACAGCACCAATTTATTTTAAATATGGATACACAAATCATTCAATGGAACATTAGAGGTCTCCTTACAAACCTTGATGATTTGCAAGAACTCATCCACAAACATAATCCAAAAGTGCTGTGTTTACAGGAAACACATTTAAAATCCAGACACGCAAACTTTCTCCGTACGTATGTTACGTTTCGCAAAGATCGCGATGATGCCGTCTCATCATCGGGTGGTGTTGCGATTCTCACTCATAAAAGTATAGCATGTCAACCTTTACAGCTTCGAACGCCCCTTGAAGCAGTGGCGGTGCGAGTTGTTCTGCTAAACAAACTCATCACTATTTGCTCGCTTTATATACCCCCACATTACAAATTAACTAAACATGAATTTCAGTCCCTTATAGATGAACTGCCAGAACCCTATGTTGTTCTTGGCGACTTCAATGCGCACAGCTCCCTGTGGGGCGACTCTCGTATAGATGCGCGAGGTCGTCTTGTTGAACAGTTCCTTTTTTCTTGTGGTGCGTGCCTTTTGAATAAGAAGGAACCCACATATTACTCTCTAGCAAACCGATCCTTTTCGTCAATAGATCTTAGTATAGTCTCCCCGTCTCTACTGCTTGAACTCGAATGGGAAGTTGCCAACAATCCTTACGGCAGCGACCACTTCCCTATACTGCTAAGATCACCTAAAGAAAACGAATATCCACCACACGCTCCTAGGTGGAAGATTGAGACGGCTGACTGGGAGAAATTTCGATCTCTTACTAGTATCTCATGGGCTGACATGTCTCCGTTAGAAATTGATGCTGCAGTGGAGTTTTTCACAGCCTTCATAATAGATGCCGCATCTAAATGCATATCACAAGTAAATGGCCTCTCGTGCAAACGGCGCGTCCCGTGGTGGACCGACGATTGTAGGATCGCACGTAAAAAACAAAACAAAGCGTGGGGGTTGCTACGCGCCTCCCCCACTGCGGAGAATCTCATCAATTTTAAGAAAGTAAAATCACAAGGCAGGCGAACCCGCCGACAGGCCAGAAGAGACAGTTGGCAGAAGTTTTTAACGGGTATAAACACGTATACAGATGAGGCCAAAGTCTGGAACAGGGTAAATAGCATAAGAGGGCGACAAACATACTCCCTCCCTTTGGTAAACACACAAGGCGATACACTGCAAGACCAGGCTGATGCTCTCGGTGAACACTTCGAGCGCGTGTCTAGCTCCACTCAGTATTCGGCGAACTTTCTTAAACGTAAAGCAATAGAAGAACTTAAGCCACTGAATCGGAAATCCGTCCCAAACGATCCGTATAATCGTCCTTTTACGATTGCCGAACTTAAAACCTCCTTGTCAGTATGTCGGAGCTCTGCACCGGGCCCCGATAGAATCATGTATGATATGCTTAAACACCTGCAATCCGACGCACAAATCACGCTACTTACACTTTTCAATGCTCTCTGGGCTGCTGGTTATCTCCCATCGAAGTGGAAGGAGGCTATTGTGATCCCCATATTAAAGCATGGTAAAGACACTTCATTGCTCACTAGCTACCGTCCCATAGCGCTTACAAGCTGCCTCTGTAAGCTTTTCGAAAAAATGATCAATCGCCGTCTGATACATCTCCTAGAGTCTAGTAAAATGCTTGACCCATTTCAATGCGGTTTTAGGGAAGGGCGATCTACAACCGACCATCTCGTGCGCATCGAAGCGAGCATTCGCGATGCCTTCGTACACAAACAATCTTTCTTATCTGTATTTCTGGATATGGAAAAAGCGTACGACACAACCTGGCGGTACGGTATCCTGCGCGACCTTTCGGTGCTGGGCATCCGCGGTAATATGTTAACTATCATAGAGAGCTACCTAGCGAACCGTACATTTCGGGTTAAAATAGGTCCTGCACTGTCGCGTACATTCATACAGGAAACTGGGGTACCCCAGGGTGGAGTACTAAGCTGCACGCTCTTTCTCGTAAAGATGAACACGCTTCGGGCATCATTACCACCAGCTATTTTTTATTCCGTCTACGTAGACGATATACAAATAGGTTTCAAATCCTGCAATCTCACAGTCTGCGAGAGACAGGTACAGCAGGCCCTAAACAAGGTGTCCATGTGGGCAGATCAAAATGGATTTAAAATCAACCCCCACAAAAGTTCCTGTGTTCTCTTCACAAGAAAGAGAGGCCTGGTCCCAGATCCTTGTGTAGAACTGGGCGGACAACAAATTCCTTTTAACAAAGAGCACAAATTTCTAGGTGTTATACTTGACTCCAAGCTTACATTCATTTCACACATAAAATGTCTAAAAACAAAATGTCTAAAAACAATGAACCTACTTAAAATCCTATCCCACACTTCATGGGGTAGTGACAGGAGGTGCCTGTTGAATCTTTACAAGAGCCTAGTTAGATCACGGTTAGATTACGGTGCCGTAGTATATCATTCTGCTGCACCTAGTGCGCTAAAAATGTTAGACCCCGTTCATCATCTGGGTATCCGCCTCGCCACTGGCGCATTTAGAACAAGCCCTGTAGAAAGTCTATATGCAGAGTCAGACGAATGGTCACTACATTTTCAGAGAACGTACATAAGCTTTACCTATTTTCTCAATGTGCGCTCCAATAAAGAACATCCGTGTTTCAAAACTGTTAATGACTTAACGTGTCAAACACTTTTTAATAATAAACCCTCCATGAGACTTCCTTTCTCACTGCGTGCAAGAGAACTTAGCACGGAAATGGATGTCCCTGTTCTCGAACATCGCCTAATGCCTCCAACTAAGCTATTACCGCCCTGGGAGTGGCAGGTGATAGACTGTGACGTATCCTTTGCAGAGGTCACAAAACACGCACCTGATATCGAAATCGCTATGCATTTCCGCGAACTTCAATCGAAGTACAACTGCTCTGAATTCTATACAGACGCGTCTAAATCACATGCTGGTGTATCTTATGCTGCTGTTGGTCCCTCTCTTTCTATATCTGACTTACTGAACCCGCAAACAAGTATCTTCACTGCAGAAGCTTATGCAGTACTGTCTGCAGTAAGACATATACAGAAATTAAAACTCGACAGAGCAATTGTATACACAGACTCGCTAAGTCTCGTAAAAGCGTTAATTTCATTACAAAAGCCTAAAAATCCTGTATTCATTGAACTTTACTCCCTCTTATGCAGTATTTATATATCACATATACATATAGTAATATGCTGGGTACCTGGCCATAGAGGTATCGAGGGTAATGTACTGGCTGATAGAATGGCCACACCACTCACATCACTAAACACTTCTTCTGCAGCTGCTGTCCCGGTCACAGATCTGAGGCCTTTCTTGCGTAAGAAACTGCGACAACACTGGCAACGCATGTGGAACGCAGAAATAAACAATAAACTGCACATTATAAAGCCACAGCTAGGTTTTTGGCCCTCGCCATCAAAATCACGGCGAACAGATGTCCTATTCTGCCGCCTCAGAATAGGACACACATTTGGTACACACAATTTTCTCCTTACTGGAAATGAACCGCCAACCTGTGGTCGATGTGGTGAGAGGCTGACCGTCCTCCACGTCCTCTTGGAGTGTCGCGAAGCCGAACCTGAAAGAAAGAAGCATTTTCCCCTAGCATATCGTTATTGCATACCTCTTCACCCAGCTATGTTTCTTGGCAAAGAACAATTTTTCAACACCAAAGTAGTCCTCAATTTTTTAAATGAGGTTGTCCTACATGTTATGAGCCCAATAAATTCGTAGCGCATCCTCTCTCCAGAGGATGCCGCTGTGATAGTTGTTTTATATAGCACATGCCTCCAGGCCCTTGTGTCTCAAGGGCTCTAACGAGGCCATGATGCTCTAGTTAATTTTAGAAACCTATGCATTTCTTTATATCATATCATTATTTTGCAATGCACCTTAATGCACATAGTACACGTCATTTGTCATCGCCATAATTTTATTACACGTACATTTTACGCACTTTACAGTGACTATATTTTAGGCCCCTTTACAGCCACGTCACCTCAACTTCACAGAATTCATAACTCCACTGCGAAATCACTAACACTTGCATGGCGCTCTTTGGCCATACCTGGCCCTTGCGCCAATAAAAACCACACATTCATTCATTCATTCATTGCCTGCATCATTCACAATGAACCGCTAACATTACCTTTGTCATGGCGCTCTTTGGCCATACCTGGCCCTTGCGCCATAAAACACTACACATCATCAGTGATATTTTTTCGGTGAGAAAAGCTTGAGCATGAACCTGAGTAATTTCTGAACCCGCAAAAAAAAACGAAAAATTCGCATATAAGACGCACCCTTGTATAGGACGCACCAGCAAGATTTTTGGAAAAAAAACCGCGTCTTATACACCGGAAAATACGGTACCAATCTTGTTGAGGAGGGCATCCGTCAGCCTTCTTGACCTCTCTCGCTCCTCTTCCAACAGCCGAGCAAGCTCCTCTTTCTCAGCTTCTATATTTTGTAGTTCTTTCTCCAGGTCCTCAATTCTTGCTTCCATCTTCTTCCACTCAATTTCATGGGAAGCTCTTTTATCTTTCTTGCTTTTAGTGTGATTTTCAACAGATTCTTTGCTCTCATCTTCAAAGTCTTGAAACAGCAATAATACATGACACCATGAACCTTGGGAGAATGACGAGACTTCTCAAGAGCAAACTATGAATAATACTTGAACTGCGCTATGAACAATACAATAACGATACAAACTATGAAGAAGTCACTTAGTTGCATGCGTATGCAAGCCAATAATTTACTACCAGAAATCAGAACCAGACATCACCAAGTTATCTCTGATTAGCAGTGTTAACCAGAATCAAAGGAAATATGTGCTGCAATAAAAATCCATAAATGTGTATCAGCCAATCGACAGCGCACTTCTGGCAAACCAGGCAACACCTGTACTGGTATTAAATGAGACAGGCCAACATGAGCCAGCCATAAAGGTGCGTAAAATCTCACCCATTCACATGTTGTGGCATTACTTTTCAAAAAATGAAGCGCCAACGGTAACGGCACACTAATAAGGAACAAAAAGACAGGAAGCGCCTTGTCCTGTCTTTCCTTTCCTTCTTAGTGTGCCGTTACCGTTGGTGCTTCATTTTGTTATAGCTATGCACCAACTAGCCTCACAACTTGTTTTACTGCAATTACTTTTCAATGCAGTGTGTCACTTCTGAGGTCACAAAGGAAGCCACACACTAAAAATACCAGTATATACCAGTCAGGTAAAATGATGGTAATAATGACATCTTGCAATGGCAGGTTGTCTTGATTATGATAATGCAACTTTTCCATGCATGACCACCTATAAAGCACCAAGTAGGATTTTGTACTAGCCAAGGAAATCAAGGCAACAGTTTATGTTGCGACGTACTTTGGCACCATTTGTGCATTACAAGTGATGCATATTTTTATTCTTATTTTCCCACAAAGTTTTTGCCATTACCTCTGCACACCACATACAATTCTTTATTTGCACATGCTAATGCAAGTGGCAGTTAGTGAATATTTCTAGTTTTAACAATCCCTTGTATGGTTTACTGATGAACAGGTGAAAGTAACATTAAATATTGCATACTACTCTTTTTTATGTGTGCAGTCTCGTGTGTGCTAGTCGTGTCCAGTTGAAAATAGTGCTATGTTGTGCTGCCAGAAGGCCAAATTACACAGGCCTGTATATTGAATGAAAATGTGCAGAAAGAAAAGACTACTAATAACAAAGTAAAAGGCACAATCACAGCCCCCTCATCACATCACAGACATGATAATGAAGCAGCAAGGTAAACTGCTACTTTAAGCTTTAACCAAAATATTGCTTCAGCATCGCCATCAGGTTTAAATGTTGACAGCAATAATGGGTAGCTGGGCTCACATAAATATTGCTTACCAGTTCCGAGTTCTCCGACTGCTTGAACGCCTTAAGTATGTTGCCAAGTTCCTTCCTGGCAGCTTCTCGCTTCCTTTTCCTCTCTTCTCTCTTGGAGAGCCCTTCATCAGCCTTAACCATAAAAAAGGCATGCAAGATAAAACTCAACACATCTCAACAACATTTATGCAGGCATCGGGATCTAATTCTTATCTTCACCCCGCAGGGGCGTCTGCGTCAGCAGGCGTTTGGTGTGTTGCGACACCACGTACCCGAGCACACGAGGGTTGGACCCTCCCGCGTGTAACCGTGCGCGGCTTAGCTGTGTCTGGGGAAAAGGGGATCCTGGGGGTTGAGCCGATGCTGGGTGTTTGGACCTTTAAGGCCCCCCGGCGGAGGCAACACACCCCTTTGGCCTCTGCTTCGCATAGACGGCACCCCCGGACTGACCCACCCGGGGGAAATCGGTAGTTGCCTTTTCCTGTCTCTTTCTCCCTCCAATCTTCGTCTTTCTCTCACTTTCTATCTTTCCTGTCCTCTCTTTATTTTCGTGTTACTTCCGGCTTCGTAGGCAGCAAGGGTTAACCTTGTGCATTATATCCAGTCTTGGGTATATGTATTCGGTTATAGCGGGGTTGTACCGCTGGCGTGCGCAGAACTGAATATTTTCCGTCCTGTGTCGTCCCCGGGTTGGGCTCCATGGTGGGTGGCGGCCATCCCTGCCGAAAACACCATTCTACTAATGGCCACTTCTTTTCCCCGACTACCTGATCGCCCTCAGAAACGAGGGCGCACCGAAGCTATTTTCCAATTTCTTGGAAACAAACTGCCAAACTTCCCCAGATTCCATGTAGTTCATTCAAACAAACCTGAAAAGACCATGAGAATGATTTCTCCTTTCCTAGTCTCTAAGAATCTCACTGAAACTCTTGGTGCAGGCTATAAAGCAACGAAAATGGCTAGCGGTGATCTCCTTCTGGAACTCCGCGATCCAAAACAGCTTGAAAACCTTAATAAAGTTCAGTCATTTGGGGAAATCCCAGTAACTATAACGCCACACCGAACTATGAACACCAGTCGCGGTGTTGTTTCTGACGACGATTTGATGGAGTTAACAGAAGTAGAACTGCTTGAAGGCTGGAGTGAGCAAAGCGTGATCAATGTCAAACGAATCATGCTAAGGCGTGACGGGAAGGAAATCAAAACCAAACATCTTGTACTGACTTTCTCCTCAAGCATTCTGCCTGAGACACTCGAGGCCGGCTATGTAAAGCTACGAGTCAGGCCGTATGTTCCGAATCCCCTCCGCTGCTTCAAATGCCAGCGTTTCGGCCACAGTTCCCAGAACTGCCGAGGCCGGCCGACATGTGCAAAATGTAGTTCCCGTGACCATGCCTCTGAAACATGCGAAAACGCTCCACACTGCGTGAACTGTGATGGCGAGCATGCTGCATACTCGCGGTCATGCCCGTCTTGGAAGAAAGAAAAAGAAATAGTCGCAATAAAAGTAAAGGAAAACATATCATACAAAGAGGCACGTAGGCGGGTTGCATACCTTCCTAAGACCACCTTTGCCGAAGTGGCGCGTCAGGGGGCAGCGTCACAACAGCCTCCGGCGGCTGTTCGACCCACAAGCAGTGAGTCGGCAGTTACGCCATCTGCCCCCGCGACGGTTGCAGCTAGCGCTGCTCTGTCAACCCAGCAGAAGGGACCATCGAGCCCGAAGGTGGGCGCAGCCGAGGCTGCCCCAACATCCCCGGCCCCTTCCAGCGCTGGCAACAGCCGGCGCAGCCAAATCCCTCAGGGAGCCCCATCGACCTCCGGGCTGGTGGGCGCAAGGGTCTTGCCTTCCGAGGCAGGACTCACTCGGAAATCTCGCTCTCAAGAGCACGTGTCCGGCGCCTCGCTAGAGGCAATGGACACTACACCTGTCCTGAAGGCGCACCAAACGCCTAAGGAGCGGCGGGGCTCCCTCGAACGCTTCAAAAAGGGCAAAACTCCGATTACAGGGCCTCGAAAGAGCTCTGTAATCTAAGGCATAACTTCTATTTCCGTACACACAGCACCAAATTAACTTCGTTATGGACACGCTAATTATGCAGTGGAACGTCAGAGGTCTCCTCAGAAACCTTGATGATGTTCAAGAACTTCTTTACGAACTCACCCCAAAAGTGCTGTGTGTACAGGAAACCCATCTTAAATCTAAACACACTAACTTTCTTCGTCATTATGTTATTTTTCGTAAAGATCGTGATGATGCCATCGCATCATCTGGCGGCGTAGCCATCATACTCGATAAAAGTATAGCGTGTCAACATCTACAACTACAAACGCCCCTAGAGGCAGTGGCCGTTCGAGCCATACTTCTAAACAAACTTATTACCGTCTGCTCTCTGTATATACCCCCGAACTACCATCTCCATAAACATGAATTCCATGCATTAATAGATCAATTACCCCAACCCTATTTGGTTCTAGGAGATTTTAATGCACACAGCAACCTATGGGGTGACTCTCATTGCGATGTGCGAGGTCGACTGATTGAACAGTTTCTCTTTTCATCTGGTGCATGCCTTTTGAATAGTAAGGCACCTACATATTATAATGCTGCACATAAGACCTATTCCTCTATAGACCTCAGTATTGCATCTCCCACCCTTTTACCTGATCTTAAATAGAACGTTATTAGAAATCCATACGGGAGCGACCATTTCCCGATAGTTCTGTCTACACCGAAGACGAATGAATGTCCCCCACAGTTTCCTCGGTGGAAAACTGATTCAGCCGACTGGGAACAGTTCCGAAAAATTACTGTCATATCGTGGGCTGACGTTTCTGCTCTAAGCCTGGAAGCCGCGGTTGAATACTTCACCTTTTTTCTGATTGATGCCGCGACCAAATGTATCCCAGAAACAAAGGGATCATCTAACAAGCGCCGTGTTCCATGGTGGAACGAGGAATGTCGTAACGCACGTAAAAAGCAGAACAAAGCATGGGGGCTGCTCCGCGATTCTCCGACTGCAGAAAACCTTGTTAATTTCAAGCATGTCAAATCTCAGGGAAGGAGAACGCGCCGACAAGCTAGAAGAGAGAGTTGGCAAAATTATATATCAGGAATTAACTCTTACACGGATGAGACAAAGGTCTGGAATAGAGTGCACAGAATAAAAGGTCGACAATCTTACTCGCTACGCTTAGTAAATACACAGGGAGATAGTATGGAAGACCAGGCGAACTCTCTAGGCGCACACTTTGAACGCATATCCAGTTCGTCGCACTATTCGGACACATTTCAAAGACATAAAGCACGAATAGAACGGCAGCCATTAGTACGAAAACCTGCAAAATGTGAGGTATATAATAGACCATTTGGCATAGCAGAGCTTCAAGCAGCACTAAATGGCTGCAACAAATCTGCCCCAGGCTCTGACCGCATAATATATGAAATGTTAAAGCACTTGCCATCTGAAACACAAAAAACCCTTCTTTTTCTTTACAATGGTATATGGTCTTCCGGCCAGATTCCCTCTGTTTGGAAAGAGGCCATTATAATTCCCATTTTGAAACAGGGTAAGGACCCTTCTTTGGCAAATAGTTATAGACCGATAGCGTTGACAAGCTGCCTATGCAAACTCTTTGAAAAGATGGTGAATAAACGCTTGCTCCACTATCTTGAAACCAACAAAATATTAGACCCATACCAATGCGGTTTCAGGGAAGGTAGGTCGACGACAGACCAGCTTGTCCGCATGGAAATGTACATCCGTGAAGCCTTTATCCACAAACAGCTTGTCGTATCTGTATTCCTTGATATGGAAAATGCGTATGACACTACGTGGCGCTTTGGGATCCTTCGGGATCTTTCTGGAATGGGTATACGTGGCAACCTGCTGACCATTATTGAAAGCTACCTGTCTGACAGAACGTTTCGTGTTAGAGTTGGCAATGTGCAGTCACGATCATTCATACAGGAGACAGGTGTACCGCAGGGTGGAGTGCTGAGCTGTACACTCTTTATTGTGAAAATGAATTCCTTACATACCATCATACCTCGCACACTCTTTTACTCGGTTTATGTGGACGATGTGCAGATAGCTTTTAGATCGTGCAGTCTTAGCATCTGCGAGAGACAGCTACAGCTCGGCCTAAACAAACTCTCAAAGTGGTCAGAAGAAAATGGTTTTAAATTTAATCCTCAAAAAAGCACATGTGTTCTCTTCTCAAACAAGAGAGGCATATCACCAGGACCGACTATTGACCTTAATGGAGAACGACTGTCGGTCAGCCTTGAACACAAATTTTTAGGTATTATCTTGGACACAAAACTTAATTTCATTCCACATTTGAAATATCTCAAAGCGAAGTGCCTGAAGACAATGAACCTGCTGAAGCTACTTTCTCGAACAAACTGGGGCAGTGACAGCAGGTGTTTGCTTAGCCTATATAGGAGCCTTGTACGATCACGCCTCGACTATGGAGCCGTGGTGTACCAATCCGCATCGGATAGTGCTCTCAGAATCCTCGACCCAGTCCACAATCTAGGCATACGGCTGGCAACAGGCGCATTTAGGACAAGTCCTGTGGAAAGTCTGTATGTGGAGGCGAACGAATGGTCGTTACATCTGCGCAGAACGTATTTAAGCTTCTCCTACTTTTTAAAATGTAAATCGAATAACGAACATCCGTGTTACTCAACCGTACTTGACTTGTCTTCTGCAAGACTTCACCACAACCGCCCATCTGTTCGAGCTCCTCTGTCTGTGCGCTTAGAACAACTGGCTCACGAAACTGGTATTAAACATCGAGAAACAGTCCTAATGACTCCCACTAACCTTGCACCACCTTGGGAATGGCAGTCTATCCAATGTGATATGTCTTTCGTCGCAATAACAAAACATGCGCCTGAGGTGCATATACATTCACACTTCCTCGAACTCCAGGCGAAGTACTCCTGCGCAGAGTTTTATACAGACGCTTCAAAGTCTACTCATGGTGTAGCTTATGCAGCGCTCGGACCTTCATTTTCAACGTCCGGTGCATTAAATCCACACACCAGCATTTTCACAGCGGAGGCATACGCGATCCTCTCTGCTGTGAAACATATAAAACAAACAGGTATAATAAAGGCTGTCATATTCACAGACTCATTAAGCGTTGTTAGTTGCATATCAAGTCTACGAAAACACAAAAACCCCATCCTTAATGAACTGTATAACCTTCTATGTTCAGCATACATGTCTAACCAAATGATTGTTCTTTGTTGGGTGCCTGGCCATAGAGGCCTAGAGGGCAACGTAGCTGCTGACGAAAGGGCTACATCCGTACCTTTTCGTGATGCAAACATTAATATACCTGTACCCTACACAGACCTTAAGCCATTTTTACAGCATAAACTACGGAAATATTGGCAACGGCAATGGGACACTCAGGTATCCAACAAACTGCACCTAATCAAACCGAAAATAGGAAACTGGATCTCTGAGAAAACAACGAGACAACAGGAAGTACTGCTCTGTAGGTTAAGAATTGGACACACCTATAGCACTCACTCGTATATTCTAACTGGAACTAACCCTCCGACATGCACTAGGTGTGGAAGTAGACTTACAGTCCTTCACGTTCTCATTCAGTGCCCATTATTAGAAATGGAGAGAAAAAAGTTCTTCCCTTCCTTGTACAGTCATAATATACCTCTGCACCCAGTCTTCTTTTTAGGCAATGACCCTCTATTTAATTTTAAATCAGTGCTCAAGTTCTTAGAAGAAACTAATACTATAGAAATCATTTGGCCAGGCTATTTGTAGCACAGCCTCTGCTTAGAGGCTGTAGCTGCAATGAAATCACTTACAGAGCACATGCCTCGCAGCCCTTGCACTGAAGGGCTCTGCAGAGGCACTGGTGCTGCCATAAATTAACATGTTTTAGTATCTTATTGTTCTCAACGTTCTTTTACAACCATAGGACTCACTTTTCATTGACATTATTTTAATAGATACATATTTTACACCATTTAAAGCGAATATTTTAGGCCAATATACAGCCACTACCGCCATATTCATCGATACTCATTGCTATTCATCACCAAATGTCATGGCGCTCTTTGGCCATTTCTGGCCCTTGCGCCAAGAAACGATATCCATCATCATCAATTCTTATCTTCATATCTGCAGGGACTCTCCCAGCAGCCAACACTGACCACTGCAACAAAAGTGTGTGTGGTTGAATGAGAGGAAACAGGGGAACTGACTTTTTTTTTTAGCAGCCCCACAGAGATGGTAAAGCTGAAGAAATCACGAGGGAAATTACCTGCGCTTTTAGGTGGATAAATAAATAAGAAAATGGCACATGTAGTGCAATAAGGTTTTCAGTGTGGCACTAATCATAGCTGGCCAGCTTTTATTTCCTCTTCCCCTTTTGTTATGTTTGGGTTTGACTTAAACATTGCCCTGACCACGCTAGATGTCACTTAACTTTTGATTTCATCCAGGCCTCTTTCTATGCATTGCAAAAGCACTTGCCATCATTAAGGTAGCAGCTGCACATTCTGAAACAGTTCTGCTGCTACACTCTACAAGGTCAATAAAGCACCACATCATGGCCTGCAAAGCCATGTTTTTGCAACTACGTATCATACAATTATGCCGTAAAGCAGTGATTTGGGCTTGTTGGTAAGACATCGTGAGGCACATAGCGCGTTAAAAAGCGCCTGTATGTGTCACGTCTCACTTTTGTCCTTGTCTTTTTAACGCGCTATATGCCTCACAATTATGCAGCATTTTTACAAATGTATAAGATCTGGGGCCTTATAATCAGGGCATTATCACCAACACCATTGCAACACCTAGGAAAAATAAATTAGAACAAATTAATAGCACAAGTAGACAACTGCACAAGCCACTGAATGCACAAAAGGAAGCTAGAACCCCCTATGAACATACTATCATCAAATGAAACGCAAACAGTGAAGCGCGTGAGCAAAGCATAATTGAAGGTATAATGTGTACCATCCAGTCAGCACCAGTGACACACACACACATCCAGTTTGACCGCACTGCACAATGATGCTCCACCTATGATGCAATATTTCTGTTTCTGTTCTGGTTCTCTTTCATTTGAAAGCAAGAAAAGATGACGCTGCTGTTCACATTTCGATTGACACCGATAGGACATACAGTTTCGTCGCACTGTGATAATGCTCGCCCTATACTGCAATATTTCAGCTTCCATTGCTTTTTATTTTTGTTTTCTTGCATTGAAGTAAAAGAGAACCAGAACACAAACGAAAATATTGCAGCACAGGGAGAGCATCTTTGTGCAGTGCTGTCAACAGGATCTGCACTCCTGTCAATGGTGATGACTGGATGATGCGCACTACACCTTCCATTATGGTTTGGCCATGCGCTCCAATCTTCGCGTCTTATTTGACGCCAAGAGTACATCACAATAAATACTCAAGTGTCACCAAGAAGGCTAGAGCGATGGCTTGATGCAAATGGTATGCTTGAAGTAAGCAGTAATGGTCTGCCAAGCTGCACTTCTGCTCTCAATTTTGCAGCTAATCGTGGGTGCTAATAGTAATAATTATTATTATAACAGCAATAATAATAATAATAATCATGAACAATAATATGTGCAGGTGCACACCTCACTAGCAAATTATTTGTGGTCCAAAGCAGTGCTTTTGAACGTTTTCAGTGTATAATTACACTAGCAGGCCCCAGCACGATACACCAATCTTTCATCCCTTGAAAAGTTCTCCTGAACAACACAAAGTACCACAAGATGGTGCTGCAGTGCAGTATTTTACTGCTGAACTGAACTTTGATAACACAGCAATAAACTACAGCAGCTGCACCTGTTTTGCTATGTAAGCTTTAACTGAGGAGCAAAGTAACGCTCGTAAGAAACCCAGTAGGTTGATGATATAGAAAACTAAGGGCCTATTTCATTCCCATATGGTCCCCAAAGTATGTGTGAAAGAAAACAAGACTACAACTGTGCCAATCATGCAAACAGAGTGGGTGCACAGCATATCGTCAGTGAAACACTGAAGCTCAGGTGGTCACTTGGTCACTGTCAACCTCACAAGAGCAGATACGGTGACCCATCAACCCCATTATGCAACATGTGCGACCTGACAGACCAAGACCAGGCAGCCAGCCAACCAGGAAGAAAGACTAGTGGGATGTAGTTACCAGGAATTCCGCACAAATGACATAGAAGCCCTTAAGGTATACGCAGCTTGAATAAGATAGGAGGAGTACAATGTATGCACATTCTTCGGTGCCTCAACCTGATAGTTGCAATATTCATGTGTAACCAAACTTTGAAGGGAAAGAAGCAAAGACCTTTCTGCCACACAATGCATGTGCATGTGTGGTAGAGAGGTCTCATGCACATTCCCAAGGAGCCACGTAGCAGGCAAAATCATAGCCTTGTTACTAAACTGTTTGTGCAAAGACAAAGACAGGCCAGCAAGCATGACCTCAGCAATCACTATCTGCAACTATGCACTGTGACTGGACCACACTGCAGTGCAGGGGCATTTCTTTTACCACAGCATTCACATCTGCGACGAGGCAAACCATGCAATAGTGAGGATGGTACAATGAACCACCCGTGAATCAAATATAGCTAAAAACCGAAAAAGCTTAATGTGCAAGATGCACTCAAGTCATATATATATTCCATTAGGTGTTGTTTTACCACTGGCATAACCAACCAAAACTAATGTACGCGTTCACACAGCACATTGTAAAATATAATTGAAAAAAATCTTACCAAGTTGCCTTTGTGCAGCTTTCCCAATATCACTCTGGGAAATGAGTGTCGCGAGTTCTTCAATTTGCACAGAAGGTCGTCAAGGGTGTCTGACAATGATTAAAACAGAACTCAAATGAAAGAAGGCAAACTATAAGAACAGCACGGTGGGCCACGTGTTTAGATCCCTACTCTAGGTGCAAATGGCCTGCGGCGGCGACGCGTCAGCTTACCCGCGAGTGCAGTGACGTTGGCCGGGTAAAAGTTCTCGCCTCTTCCATCTTCGTCCGTCCAATACGCCATGACAACGTCGTCCTTTTTGAAGGCAGTTGTGCTTTGTGGCTCGAAATCTCTTATAAGTGCCACAGGCAGCGCTGCCCGCTCCTTATCTTCTGTGTACTGTACACATGCAAACATCGTCTCGTACCAATTGGCACCGATCGTCGTGCAGGCGAAGTTTCGAGACACACGAGGAACGCTCGTTCACGACCGACAAACTATCAGCACCAACAACGTTTCCCGCGGATATAATTATAGTTTACTATAAATATAATATAGATATAATAAAACAGCTACTTGTAAAATCACAGATCACCTATGCAAAATGTCTCACTACAGCGTCTATTACAAAGCCCTACCATACATACAGACCTAGTCTAAAGGACACGGCCGCCCATGGTGGTAGATAAGTTTAGATGGCGCTAGTAACGAGTTTTTTCTCCCCCGATGTTAATTGATTTTGTTCTTTACGATGGTAAGGTGGGTGTTGCAGATGTTTATTTCTCGTATAAAGTGACAAGCGTAGCCACCGAAATTTCAGTTTTTTTTTGTTCATCGGTTTTATTCTCGTGCTTCGTCCACGACCGATGAGTACACCACACGGGAACGAAAGTGCGTCTGTATGCTGCGCTACAAATAAACGGCTTGTTTGTATCATTATATATACTCGTTTACAAAAGGCTTAAGCAGGTGTCATTAATTTACATCTAAGAAAATGTTTTTCAGTGCCTGGCCTAATCGTTAAAGCGATTGACAACTATAGTTTTCATGGTAACCACTTTTTTAGTGCAATGGAAAGCTTACCGGCTCTAATCATGAAGTAGTAGCATAGAATAAAAGTAGTAATGATGTGGAAAACGCCGTGGAAAAATTTGTTATCATAATTTTTCGATTTGCAGTGACGATGAAGTCGTTCACCGGAAGCATGCTGAAGACTGCGATAGGCGAGCGCGATAGCGCGTATAGGGCGGCACTAGTTGGAGGCAGACAAGTGCAGTCGTAGATGTGAGAACGTATTCATCTCTCGAAGACCTGAGCGAGCTGGAACAGAGGATCTTGTATACCGGTCCGCTTTACCTTATGCTGACATAATCAGCATCAGCATTTGTTGTAGAATATACATTCCACAACAACAAACACGGCTTTGTCCACGTAGTACAATTGTACTATGTATACGTGGACAAAGCCGTGTTGCAGAGAGCATGCAGCTTGTCCTTAAGTACAAGCTGCATGCTCTCGGCAATAAAGCGTATATGTATATACATAACCCTCAAGACAACCTGTTTGGTGTACTTTAATTGTGATATTTTCACATTTATTAGAAACACGTACGATCGAATATACAGGCCTAGCTGTAGTCGAACGCCTTTATAACGAAGTGCATGCGGTCACCTCGTGGCACCATGCAGCTCACAATAGAACCGCGGAACAGAATTATTCCTTCGTTATATAACTGTCGATATATAATAATATTGGCAAACTGGAAGCACAGAATCGTTTACAGACGCTATCTCTTTACCGAATACGTACGTACAGTAAACGCCACTGCACGCGGTCGCGGCGATGGAGTCTCCCGAACCGGCTTCTTGCGTGAAAGGTAGGCAGTCGCTGAGCGCAAGCTATGTGAAATATGTTCATATAGCGGACTGTCGTATAAACAAATGGCGCATAACAGAATGAAGTCTCAATGCAGCGATCGCACTGTATATGTTTATTGGTATTCTCATGCAGCGGGCAATTTCCCGCTGCATCTCTTTCGTAATCCAGTGCGTTAATTCATAAAACAAACATGACCATATACGCCTTTTTTAAATATGCTTCTTACCGATCCTATTCCATTAAAAAAAAAAATTAAACGGTGTGTTTTACGTGCCAAAACCACTTCTACGAGGCACGCCGTAGTGGAGGCGCGACTCCGGAAATTTCGACCACATGGGGATCTTGGGATCTTTAACGAGCACCTAAATCTAAGTATATATATATATATATATATATATATACACAAACGCCGGGCAGCGATTGCGGACGAGGGTCTCAGTGCGCGTTTTCTTCTACTCACCGAATATCGCAGACCCGGCGCCGTAGCAGAAATCTTCGTTGTGTCTGTGCTTGCTGCATACCCGAGTTGTAGCCGATGGCTGTCTGCCCGTTCTAAGTTTCGCGGGCCAAGCTTCACGCAGCTTCTTGTCCTGCGGCTACGTGTGAATAAGGCTGGCACCGGGCTCCGTTGCGTACGTCCGGCAATGCGGCACCGAGCAGTAGCCTACCATACTGCACGCCTCCAAAGGTATAGCCACTACCGTTTATAGTGATTTCAGATGTTGTCAAGCAGACACCCAAGGCGGGAGAGCGTCCCCACTTAATCAGAACTGCAGCGCAAGTGGGGCTTAAACTTTCGTTGTCAGGTCGCTTTGGCGCTTCCGAAGCAGCCGACGCGGCCGCCGTGTCCACGTGATCCTTCATGCACGTCATGCCGACGGTGGCGCCAGCTTTTCCAGTGGTGGAGCTTGCCCCCAATATACAGGATTAAGCCGATGGGGTTAAGAGGAAGCTTTAGCTCGGGCCCAACTCCGACGCGGCCTATTCAAATACATGTAAAAACGCAAAAACGGACGGACGGACGGAAAAAACTTTAATGGAAAAAGGACCTGCGAGGTTGCCAGCCCGGGCTCAGGCCACCCGGGCATTGTGTGCGGTGAGGCATAGCCTTTCCACCGCTGCCCGGGCCCGCTGGATAGCCCATAATTGGTCGTTTAGTTCTGAGCTAGTCAGAGCGCTTAGCCATCGCTCCTCGAGAAGGTCCGGTTCTATGTTGTCCTCTACGTATACTGAACTGATCTGTGTGCACTTCCACAAGATGTGTGCCATGTCTGCGTGTTCGTGTTTGCAGAGCTTGCAGCTAGCGTCTGGATATTGTGTTGAATTTATTCTGTTTAAGTGTACTGGGTTTCGGAACGTTCTGGTTTGCAATCTTCTCCAATCTGTTTCTTGAGACCTGTCGAGTTGTTTGTGGGGTTGTGGGTATGCTTCTCTTTGTTTCGTGTAGTGTGTCAGTATGTCGTGGTACGTGACCAGTCTGTCCCTGTCGTCTTTTATCGCTTCTTCGTCGTCGTCGCCTCCTCCGTCTTCTCCATCGCCTCCGCCGCAGTCCTTCCCCCTTCCCCGGGGGTTGCGGGGTGTTGGGCCGTCACTGGCCGTGCCGCGGTGGGTTAGTTTTCGCGCGACTCGGTGGGCCTTCTCGTTGAGGTTGGGAGGGGCACTCATGGTAACTTCTCCCATATGTGCCGGGATCCATTTGAGGTATTTGGGTGTAATTGTGCCGTTCCTAAAGTCTTCTGCTCTGTGGTTCAGGATTTTGGCCGCCTCGGTGGAGACCCAGCCCTTTGTGAAATTCCTAATAGCCGTCTTGGAGTCGCTGATTATTGTTCTGTATTGTTGCCGACCGCTGATTATAGCCAATGCGATTGCCATTTCTTCCGCTGCCTCCGACGATCTAGTCCTTACGGAGCCCGCAGTCACGGTCTTCCCTTTCGTGCATACGACCGCCATTGCGAAGAGGGAGTTACCTTTGTCAGCGCCGACACCACCATTGTCGTCCCTGTTTCGGGGGTACCGCGCGGCGTCTACGAAGAGCACCCCCTCCCGCGCGCCGTGGTTCTTGAGAATCGTTTTCGTGCGGCATTTCCTTCTCTCGACATTGTGCACGGGGTGCATGTTCTTCGGGATATTTTCCGTGTTAATTGCGGCTCGGACGTCTGGGTGAATCTGCATCTTGGGGCCGTTCATTCCGTGGTAGTTTATGCCGATCTTTTCCATGATTTCTCTGCCCGCCTTGGTTCCGGAGAGTCTTTCGAGTTGCGCTATTCTCTGTGCTTCTGCGATCTCCTCCAGCGTGTTATGCACGCCGAGTTGTAGTAACCTTTCGTTTCTTGTGTATTGGGGGAGACCCAGAGCTGTTCTGTACGCTTTTCTAATGAGCGCGTCGATCCTGTCTTTCTCGGCCTTGTTCCAGTGGACGAATGCCGCCACGTACGCGACGTGGCTGATCGCGAAGGCCTGAACGAGCCGTACGACGTTTCTTTCTTTAATGCCCCTCCTGTTGTTGGAGACTCTCTGTATTAGCCGAATGGCCGCCGTGACTTTCTTTTCCAGGCGTGTTATAGTTTCCGTGTTTGTTCCCCTGGCTTCGATCCAGAGACCCAGGACTCTAATCTTTTGGACCATGGGTATCTCCGTGCCTTTCCTCGTGGTTAATCTGATTCCCCTTTTGTGTAGTTCCGCTACGTCTCTGGGCGGTTTGCCGAACCTCCTGGGGCGGTAGAGCAGCAATTCCGATTTTTCCGGCGAGCATTCAAGTCCGGTGCCCTCTAGATGATTTTCGATTGCCTCCACCGCCCCTTGAAGCCTGTTCTCCATATCGCCCTCGCTTGCGTCTTTCGTGGTCCAAATCGTAATGTCGTCTGCATAAACGGTGTGATTAATGCCTTCTATTCGGTCCAGTTTTTCCGATAGTCCGATCATGACGAGGTTGAAGAGCATCGGTGACACGACGGACCCTTGCGGCGTGCCAGCGCTGCCCATGTCCACCTGGATACTCTCCTCCTCGTCCAGTCTGATTCTGGCTGTTCTTCCCGTAAGGAAATTTCGGATAAAATTATACGTTCGTTCGCCCAGGCCGAGTTGCACGATTCTGTCGAGTATGGCCGTGTGCTTGACCCTGTCGAAGGCCTTCTTTAGATCAAGTCCAAGTATTGCCCTCAAGCCCCGCCCCGTGGTATCTATGACTTGCTCCTTTAGTTGTATCATGGCGTCTTGTGTAGAGAGCCCTCTTCTGAAGCCAATCGTGTTGCTGTGGTACAGGTCGTTTGACTCCAGGTAGCCGTTAACTCTACTCAGGCAAGCGTGCTCCATCACTTTACCAACGCAGGAAGTGAGAGAGATCGGCCGCATGTTCTGTATTTCTAAGGGTTTACCCGGCTTCGGGATGAGGATCACGTCGGACCTCTTCCATTCGTCGGGTATCCTGCCGTTCCGCCAGCACTCGTTGATGTAGTCTGTCAAGCGGCTCGTTGCCTGGTCGTCCAGATTCCGGAGCAGCTTGTTGGTCACTTTGTCGGGGCCCGGAGCCGACTTGGTCTTGATGGTCTGCAGGACCGCCTTGATTTCTTGCTGGGAGAAATCTCTGTCGAGGTCTTCGTTGGGAGAGCCCGAGTAGTTCCGGTGTTCAACGGCTGGAGGTCTCTCAAGGTAGAGCTTGACGATTTCATCACCCATTTCACGGATGTCTCCTTTGTACTTGTGTCTGAGCTTGGTCATTTCCGCTTTCGCCGCTGTCTTCGTTCCCGACGGGTCGAGCAGGTGCTTGAGGATCTTCCACGTCTTGCCCGTGTTGATGTTGCCGTCCATGGCGTCGCATACCTCGTCCCAATCCTGATTGCATAATTGGGCACAGTGTGCTTCGATGGTCTTGTTTAGTTCCGCGATTTTGCGCCTTAGATTTCTATTGTGTTTTTGCCCTTGCAGCCGTTTCTGGATGGATTTTTTGGCTTGTACGAGGTGCGCGAGCCTGCTGTCCATCCGCGGAGAGTGACCACCACCGCTGTCGTCGTCTTCATGTTCGCGTCGAGCCTCCCAGTCGTCCCACTCCATCTCGGTCGTGGCCTTTTCTACGTCTCGTAGCAGCTCTCCGTTCCATTCCTCTATGTTTCTTATGGGTCCCTGTTCTTTTTCGTCTCTGATTTTGCGGAATTTGTCCCAGTCTACTAGCCGGAACTTATGTTTTATTCCCTTCGTGACGCGGGCCTCTCCTAGGGCTATGCTGAGTATCCTGTGATCGCTCCCCAGGTCCTCGAAGGTGTTCTCCCAGGTGATTCTCCCGGCTCTCCTGCATAGCGTTAGGTCTGGTGTGGTGTCCCTATGGGGGCCCGCACCCACTCTGGTGTGTGAAGCCGGCTCGTTGAGAAGGGTTAGGCCGGCCTTTTCTATGAGGTCGGCCAGATTTTTTCCCTTCTTGGACGAGTGTCCATATCCCCATTGCGTGTGTGGAGCGTTGAAGTCTCCACCGATGACGAGCCTGTTGTCGCCGGCGATGGTCAACGTTTCGTTTATTAAATCTTCGAAATTGTGTGTTAGGCCCTTTTTGGACGGGCTGCTGTAGACGTTCAGGACGAAAGTGCTGCTCTCCTTCTTGCTGCGTGGCACGACTTCTATGAGGATGTGGCTAATGTCCGTAATGTTTCTCATAATTCTCGGGATCGCGACCAGTCCTTTTTTGACTAATGTGGTCACGACTATGTCCCTCCCCGTCCCTTTTGTGCGTTGTTTGTGGGTGGCGTACCCGGCAATTTTGGCGTGGTCGAATGTTTCCTGGAGAATGATTACGTCGGGCTTTTGTCTTTTTGCGGTCAATTTAATGTGTTGTGTCATTGTTGCTTTTTTGTTTGAGAAGCTGCGGCAGTTCCACTGCCAGATGACGAGTCTTCCCTTTTTGGTGCCCGCCATCTTTACGAGAGCTTCTTCTCCAGCTCTGCGAGCCGCCTGTCGTACTTTAGGGCCTGCGCCTTCCTCTCTGCCTCGCTGTCACTAATCCGCGCCGCCAGCATCTCGAACATTTTCTCCATTTTGTCAGAGAGTTTGTTGAGCATGTCCTCAAGCACGTCAGTTTTTTTTGTGCTAGGTCGGGGTCTCTTGACCTCCTGTACCGAAGCGACCTGTTCGTTGGTCTTGGTCTCCGGGATTTTACGCTTGGCGCCCAGTGGGTGTGCTACATCTGCTAAGATATCCACTTCCTCCTCCATGGCTTCAGTGGATGGGGTGGAGACGGAGGCGAAGGCGGCTGACGGGGGCGACGATTGTGTCTGCATTTTGGTAAGTATTTCATTAAGTGCTTTCTGTAGTTCGTCAATTTTTTTGGCTGATTCGCTGTTTTGTTTTTTTGCCTTTTCTAGCTCCTGTCTGAGTAGCTGGTTTTCCGTTCGATATTCCTTCACGCGTTCCTCTATGTGATCGTACCTGCCCCTATCGTTACTGGTATTGCCGGACCTTCCCGATTCGCGATTGGCCACTACGTCTGACCAGCTCACCTTTGCTGGTGTCGTCTGTTCTTGATTCTTCCCCTTCGTGTCGGGCTTCGTCCCCCTTGAGGTGGATATGGACCCACTCCCGGTCCTGTCCCTGTTCCTGGACCTGGACCTCGAGGTCGGTCGTCCCCGCGCTCCCGGCCTAGACCTGGATCTGGATCTGTCCCTGGACCTCGAGATCGGTCGTCCCCGCGCACCCGGCCTGGACATGGATCTGGATCTGGACCTGGACTTGGATCTGGGTGCGGGAGATGGTTGTCTGTGGTTGCTTTCCCCGCCGTCAGGGTCTTGTGAGCCGGCTACTCGCAAGAGTTCTTCCTCGTTTCTTCTCGCTGTCCATCTTCTTAGTTTTACCATGTACGGCGTCTTGTATTTAGCCCTGCAAGTCCGGTCCGCCGTGGGGTGAGCTTCTCCGCAGAGCTTGCATTTAGGTGTGCATTCGTGGTCTTTGTCCGGGTTTTTGCTACCGCACGCCGGGCACAGCTTGTCGTCCGGTCTGGGGCACACATCGGGTCTGTGCCCGAGCCTGCCGCACTCTTTGCAGAAGTCTATTTGTTTCCGATAGAGGGATACTCTCATCATGATGCTGTTGAAGTGCGCCCACGCGGGGACCCTGTTGCCCTCGTACAGTAGTATCACGGTGGTCGTGCTGCCCAGTCTCTTGGCGTACGCCAGGGAAGGGTTCCTCACGTTCACCAGTGCGTGCAAGAGCTGGTCTTGTGTGTAATTGAGGGGAATATTGCGGATTATCCCCTTGGCCATCTCTTCTGGTGCCGAGACGTACGCGTTGGTCGCGTGTTGCCTCCCGTTGATTGTTAGTTCCTTGATTTTGGCGACTTTAGTCGCCGTCGTCTCGTCAGGTGTGCTTACCACCAAGATGTTTTGCGTGTGGTTGGGGCAGATCGTGATGATTTCGTCGCTGCTCACTCCTGCTTCATTGCGTATCGCCTCGTCTAGGCTGGCGCTGCACGTGTTTCTGATGTTCAGCCCGTCTCTCGGTCTTACGATTATCTTGATGTCGTCTCTAGGTAGCCTGGGCATCTTGCTTGCTCGTAGAATCTTGTTCACTATGCTCTTCCCGCCTTTGCGCGTCGGGCTTCTCCAGCGGGTGCCTTGCTTGTCTGCCTCTTGGGTAGTATTCGCCCGGCCCTTTCTTTTGTGCGTAACTCTGATCCATCCATCCGCGTCGCCGTCCTCGGCTCGGCTCGCGGGATCATTTCTTTCTTCTCTCGACTTGGTATTCAGGGTTTCCCCCACTTCTGCCTCGTCTACCTCCATTTCGGAAGTGCTTCCGAACCTCTGGCTTACACTGCGACACCGTTTTCCGCCCTAGCGGGGGCCGGTAGGCTTCCGCTATAGGCCTAGTCGGCGTTAAGCTTAGCTGTGCTTCTCACTTCGAAAAATCTTCGAAAATGGTCGCTCACCCCGGGTCTCGGTGTCCCTGGGTTCGGGTCGATTTGCTCTATCCGATGGTGGTCGGTTTTCAGGTATTTGACTCGATAATTCAGCGGAAAACATTCATTAAGGCAGAGCCGTCGCGAAGTGCGTCCGCTGCGCTAGCACTTCTTCTTCTACGCAAAAACGTTTTTCTGAGATAACCCCTGGACCGATTTTAATGAAATTTGTTGTATTTGAGAGAGAAAGATAAATTCTAGTGACTGTTGGAAGCGGAATTTTGATTTAGGGCTTGAATTTTGTTAAAGAGATTTACAAAATTTCAGAAGTTTGAAAAAAATAGAAGCACGAAGTTTACAAACTAATAGCTCTGCATCAAGAACAGATATCGCGGTTGTGTAAACGGCATCCATTAGATCATTCAAAGCGGACAAATTTCATATGTCATTTTACATCTTACGTGAGTTTGTTACGTTGTTTACAAGGGTTCTGCAAAAATTGTAATTACATATTAATACATTTTTTGCGATTCATGTATAAGATGCGAAATTTGTCCGCTTTACATGTGCTATTAGGTACAATTCACAGAATTGCGATATCACCTATTCTTGCTGAGTTAGAGTTGTAAACTTGATAGTTTCGTTTTCTGAAAATTTCCGATTTTTGCCAATTTTTAATAAACAATTGACGACCTAAATCGAAAATTCGAGACCAACAGTTACTAGATTTTAAGTTTTGCTTTTAAATGCAACAAACCCCGTCAAATTTGGTGTTGTGGTTGCCGAGAGAAACGAATTCTCCGTTTACATGTGTTTAGATAGGAGCACCCGAGCTAAAGCTTCCTCTTAATCCGAAGGCCTTACACTGTGGTTGGTGCATTCAGTGATAGCTGCGGCCACGACCAGCGACTGATCTTGACCTCATGTTTTGCGACTCTAATTAGGCGCTGCCGAATTGAGGGTCGATCGAGTCTTCGATTAATGGTTAGTAGCTTGTTCACTGTTCGATTAATGATTAGTTAATTATTCTATGTGGCAGCAGTTTTGCACACATTACGTGTGTTTTATCGCTCAGATTGAGCCGATCGATGGCCGATGTTCCGTCGAAAAGAGCGCGCAAGAGCTACTTGCACCATAGCAAGGAACTCGGCGTGCCGAAAACGACTTTTTACAGACGTTGGACAGAAGGCGAGGAGAACGCGGATTGTTCCAGCGCACCGAGCAGCGCAGAGCCGTCTACGTGCGGGGATGACGCACCGCCTTCCTGCACCGGCGACGATCTGTCCCGCGAACCCTCACCCGTCTGGTCTGAAGAAAGCTGCATGTTTCGCGAGGAAGCAGAAGACTGCGACGACTCAGTTGAAAGTGGATCGCCGCCGCCTCTTATCGAAGAGGAAATATTGGCCACTACATTTGCTGCACTCAGCTCGGAAACGCTGCCAAACCTTGGTACGTCCAAGGCAGGAGCTGCTGCTATGGCCATGTCATATGCAGTTACGCATGGCTTGACGTGGACAGCGTTTGGCGATCTGGCTGCGCTGGTGAACAGCATCGCAGGAGCTGACGTGTTGCCACGCAACAAGTACGCATTTAGAAAGCCTTTGTGATGTTTGTCAGGCTGTGTTGACAGTGGAAAACGGCAACACACTATGCACTGTCTGTGGCACCAAAGAAAATGTCACCAATGTGCATGCAAAAGGGTCATTTTTTGTGACTTTGGACACAGCAAGTCAGCTTTGCCTTCTCATTGACAGGACAAAGGAAAGCCTGGAAGACGGGTTGTTGAAGAGAAGCCAGCGATGTGATGCTGTCACTGACATAACAAGTGCTGCTTGCTTTCATGAGCTTAGCAAAGCTGAGAACTTGACTTATGATGACTTGACTCTGACCATCAACACAGATGGAAGTCCAGTTTTCAAGTCCTCCAAAACATCAGTGTGGCCTCTGCAAATTGTGGTGAATGAGCTACCACCTGCCACACGACTTCAAAATCCTGTTCTGACAGCACTATGGTTTGGGAGAACCCACCCAAATATGCAGACATTTCTTGCAAAGTTTGTTGAGCAGGTAAAAAGTATGAAGCCAATATCATGGAAGACTGCATCATCTGTACACCAATCTAGAGTATTTGTGCTGTGCTGTGCTGTGGATGCACCTGCACGTGCTGCCGTTCTGAACATGATTCAGTTCAACGGTCTGCATGGCTGCCCTCGGTGCCTCACGATGGCAACGCATAGAGAAGGTGAGAAATGTGCTGATATCTCCAAACAGATTTTATAATTGCAGTATTATATAGCGTAATTATTGTATTTGAGTGGTGTCTCTTGTATGCACGGAACAGTCTTCTTATTTTAATATTTTCAGTCTAGAATACTGGTGTAGAAGATGTAGCTGCACACAAGAATGCCAACTATCAAGACAGATATTGCTCCTCATATCACCCAATGACTTGGGAAGCAAGGGCAACTTTCAACACACAGCATGCTCTATGTGGGATCTTGAGAATATTGAGCTCACTGTACATGTGCTCATAGGTTCATTAGCTAATTTTGTGCATATGAGGACAAGCATCTGTCGTCCCTGTTACCACATTTTGCAGTTTTTTTATCCATGCAGGTAACAAGATCATAACAATCTAATTTTTAACATGAAAAGAAAAAAGACAACAGTACTGCTTTCTTTTTTCTTTTTACATTAAGTACATACTGTTATGAGCTTGTTAGAGGTGATGGTTTCTTGTTATGGTAGAAGCAAGTACTCTGTAGCCAACTGTCCTGAATTCAGCGAGAAAGTCTCTATTTCTGAGTAAATGTCCCAAGTTGTGACTTGATCCAGTTTCGATAACCAAATGTCCCAACTTTGATTTTTTCTGCTTAATAATAGAATGGCGCTCCCCTTCCATTCCAACTTTGTCCACTCATCGACAGTTGGCAACCCTATATGAACAAGTTTGCAACAAATAAATATGGACAGCTGCCAAGAGTCTTTGTGATAATGTTTGTGTTCACACACCTGCATTACATAAGCAGCTTACATAAGCCTTACGATGCTGCGGCTTCATGTAACCGCTAAAGGCAAATTGCATTATGTTGCTGCTGAAAACAATTGCACTCTGGTGCATCTTGAAAGTACTGTGACTGTATTGGTGGCAAGCACACCAGCATGCTTTGCAAAGACTCGCAATCAGGTGTCACTTGGTTGAGGCTGCCGCCATAGCTGGCACAGTCGCCAATGTTACGATTGTAGAAAACAAGAAAACACGGGGTGGTGAAGAAAACCCACAGCAGCAGGCTCATAAAAATCAAGAATTTGAAAAGCAATGAAGTGATTCTTTTTAACATTTTACTAAAAACAAATACAATTGTATGGTTTAAAAAATAACAAATGTCATCATTCCCTACTGTTAAGTCACAGTCACTTAAATTAGTAGTAATGCCCTGCCCTCTCTAACTTCTGAACTCTACAGCATAACAGTTTTTGTCATAAACTGTGTGCATGTACGTACAAGTTCCTTTAAATTTGTAGTTTGCACCAGGTAACGTAGCAATGTCAGGTACATTTTCATAATTGGAAAGTGTGGTGTCTCTCTGCAACTACATTTTGGATTGTGGATGCATAGCCTGCAGGCACAGTGTGGTTTTGTGGGCAAAACTTGTTAATATTTTGGTTGTCACCATATATAGTTTATGTAGTGCAGTGCCTTTGTAAAAGTGTACAAGCAAGCTTTCCATTTCATTATTTTCAGGTGGCATGCGCTACATTGACCAGCCGGCTGAGGAAAGGACACATAGTCAAGTAATCAGAGACATGCATATTGCATACATCACAGAAAACACAGTGAATGGTTTCAAGGGCCCATCGGCTTTAATGAGCCTTAAAGGTAAGCATGCAGCGGCATTCTTTTATGCTTTTATGTGGTGGTGTGTTAAACAACTAGCTGTAACAGTCTTAAGAAGGAACGGAAACCAGCTTATGAAGCCTTAAAGAGCCCATAAACGTCTAAAATTTTTTTACACTTTTCAAACAAACATGCTCGTCGCTTGGAGAATGCTGTGACCATAATCACCAGTGAATGCTGCAGCCCTATGTGCTGCAGGAAACGCCACTAATTCAAAAAACAATCCTGTACTGCTCTCCTGCCCTATCCGCTGCTGCCTCTGTGCATCACCACCACGCATCAAGAGGGTGCTCCAGGTGGTGTCAGCAGGGCTAAAAACTCTTGATTTGTCAGTAGTCGAGGAACGACAGTGCCAACTTGGCAAGAGCTGACTGTGTATTCTGAGAATGGAGGGATGCTTGCCCACTGTGCTCAACCGAACCTTTTATGAAGCTTCTATTCAGTAAGTTTCACGCTGATGATGATTAGGGGTGGACAATGAAGGACCCTTTTTTTCTGGCCTGCAGATTCGAAATGTAGCTTTCACTAGAGTGCGTAGTGTTGGTGAGTATGTGACAAGGGGCAGATAGTGCAAAAGGGGAGAGTAGCAAAAGAGAGCAAGAAACAGTAGCAGTTGCATTTTCATTGTTCAAACGCCTGTAGCTTTGCTATTACTGCACCACCTTAAAAATATTCTTGCCGCCACGTGTACATATTCCAGCAACAGTGGAGATCAATTGCAACAAATGATTGAGGACCTTAACTGAGCAAGTGCAATAGTGTGGTTGAAGTTTTGTATGCAGAAGAAAAATGCAGTGTTTAATAGCCTGGCAAGAAAACAAGAATTCATGATCGCTCATCAGCCTCTAGAGTTTGTACGGAAGTATGTTTATCTAGGTCAATTACTCACAGGAGACTCTTACCATGAGAACGAAGCTTACAGAAGAATAAAAATGGGTCAGAGTGCTTACGACAGGCATTACCAAATCCTGACTAGGAGCTTAACACTGTTGTTGAAAAGAAAAGGGTACAATCATAGCATTCTACCGGTGCTAACATATGAGGCAGAAACTTGTAGGTCAACCAAGAAGCTCGAGAACAAGTTACCGTCTGCACAAAGAGCAATGGAACAATAAATGTTGGGCGAAATGTTGAGACAGGGAGAGAGCGGTGTGGATCAGAGAGCAAAGGGGGTTTCCGATATCATAGCTAACATTAAGAGAAAAAGATGGAGTTGGGCAGACCAAGTAATGCGTAGTGTAGATCACCAGTGAACACTAGAGTTACAGAATGGGTGCTAAGGGAAGGGAAGTGCTGTCAAGGATGGCAGAAAATGAGGTGATATGATGAAATTAAAAAATTTGCAGGTGCAAGTTTGAATTAGCTAGCGCGAGACAGGGGTAATTGGAGATCCTTCGTCTTGCAGTGGACAAAAAATAAGCTGATGATGTTCATAATGGACTAGTGCTCATCAGCCACTATGTAACTCAATTTTCGAGCTCATGCTTGTTTAGGAGCTCTTTAAGCAGGTAGCTCTTCCCTGCTCCATATTTATCATAGTGCAGGCGGCAGGGAGGTAGTACTCTGTATACAGCCTAACACCTGATATCAGGCTGAGGCCTATGGTGCAGGGCACTTGCCTGGTTTCTTTCTGATAGGAGCATTATCGTCGGGTGACTTCAATCTGTAAGTGTGTTTGTTTTGAATGTAATTTTTCAGGTTTCAACCTTGTCAAGGGAGTCAGCGTCGAATACATGCACTGTGTTCTGCTAGGAGTCACAAGGCAGATAAGCGAGGCCTTGTTCAGTACAACTAACTGTTCTGAACGGTATTACGTCGGTATGTATATTTCAAACTTTGTTTCATGCTTCTTATACTTGCAATATTCAAGCAAGGCTTCAACTGTAGCAAACACTTACAGAAGGTGCTTCTGTGAGGCAAGGAGTTTGATAGAGGACATGTTGAATGATTAAACAAACCAAAGCAGAATGCAGCAGGTTTAATCAACCAACTATATAAATCAGATGTATGAATGGTGAACAGAGAAGCAACGTTATCAAGACAGGCAGAAAACAAATGAGTACGATGATAGAAAAGTGAATAAAAGATTGTATTTTGCGAAAAGAGTGCCATTTGTAAACAAATGTGTTCTGTGGCATTCTTAAGTGATAATGTAGCTTAGAATGATTAATGACGATGAGCAGTTACTTCTGCAGTAATATAGCTTGTGCTTTTACATATTATGGTTTTTAATACTGAATTACGTAACTGCAGCATACAAACTGTTCTTATCCAGTAAGGAAGGTTCTAGGGACTGTTAATGGGGGGGGGGTCATGTTCAAGTGTACACAGATTATGAAGATTGTAGATGTGCTGATTTCAGTGACTTTGCTCTGTATACTTTTCATCTATCTCTGTTCATCTTGCTTGAATGGCTTGATGATGCCACTTAAGTGTGTATATTAATTACTTCTTGCATAGCAGCATCTGCAACAACTGCAATGTAGCAGTGCAGATATACAACAATAGCATATTGTAATGCTTAGTTATCATTTTTGCAAGCAAAAAAAAAAAACAAAGAAAAAACAAAACATGGAAGGCTATAACACAGACATTTGCTCAAATCATCAGCATGCACATGGCTAAGAACTAGGACCAAGCATCAGCTGTTATTTGCACATTTCTGCAAGTGTGTGCTTTGGAGGGAAGGTCAAGACCTGTTGAAGGATATGGACAGAGGAGAGGGAGTGATAAATAAAGCAACAGAGGCTGAAAGTAGTTACTGGTGGCTGATGGGCTATCCTGTGTTAGTTGTAAGGAACAATTACGAGACTAGGTTTTGTAGAAATTAATTGGGTACAGCAGCGTCTTGTGCAGCAAGAAAGGTATAACCGTTCCCCGCAGGGGCGTCTGCGTCAGCAGGCGTTTGGTGTGTTGCGACACCACGTACCCGAGCACACGAGGGTTGGACCCTCCCGCGTGTAGCCGTGCGCGGCTTAGCCGTGTCTGGGGAAAGGGGGATCCTGGGGGTTGAGCCGATGCTGGGTGTTTGGACCTTTAAGGCCCCCCGGCGGAGGCAACACACCCCTCTGGCCTCTGCTTCACATAGACGGCACCCCCGGACTGACCCACCCGGGGGAAATCGGTAGTTGCCTTTTCCTGTCCTTCTCTCCAATCTTCGTCTTTCTCTCTAACTTTTATTCTTTCCTGTCTTCTCTTCATTTCTTTTTTTTTACTTCCACTCTTCCCGGCAGCAAGGGTTAACCATGTGTAGTGCAATCAACCTTGGTTGTACATATTTGGTTATAGCGGAAACGTACAGTTGGCGTCCGCAGGACTTGTTTCTTTATAAGACCTGTGGCGTCCCCTTGTTGGGCTCCATGGTGGGCGGCTGCCGTTACTGCCGAAAACTGAACATTCCCTTATGGATTATTCCTTTCCAAAACTCCCTGATCGCCCTCATAAGCGAGGGCGCACCGAAGAAGTATTTAAATTTTTTGGCCGACACACTGAAAACTTTCCCCGCTATCAAGTCATTCATTCTGAGAAACCTGGAAAGACAACGAGAATGATCTCGCCTTTCCTGGTTTCCAAATGCCTAACTGAAACTATTGGCCCAGGCTATAATGCATCTAGGCTAGCAAGTGGCGACCTCCTCCTAGAACTGCATGACAAAAACCAGTACCAAAAACTAAGTAACCTAGTGTCTATTGGGGACACTCCTGTTTCAGTGACCCCACACCGCACCATGAACACCATCCGTGGTGTGATCTCTGAAGACGACTTAATGAACCTGACTGAGGCTGAACTTTTGGAAGAGTGGAAGGATCAAAATATCGTCAACGTAAAACGAATTAGAATCAGGCGCGACGGCAAAGAAATCGATACTAAACACCTAATTCTCACATTTGGCTCCAGTGTACTACCAGAAACAATAGAAGCAGGTTACATTAAGATCCGAGTAAGGCAGTACATTCCTAACCCTCTCCGTTGCTTCAAGTGCCAAAGATTCGGCCACAGCTCGCAAAACTGCCGAGGCCAGTTGACCTGTGCTAAGTGCAGTGCACACGAACACCCCACTGAATCCTGCGATAAACCTCTACACTGTGTAAACTGCGATGGGGACCACGCGGCATACTCGCGGTCTTGTCCATCCTGGAAAAAAGAGAAAGAAATCGTAGCAATTAAAGTAAAGGAGAACCTCTCATTCAAAGAAGCGCGTAGGCGGGTGTCCAACCTGCCAAACAGCTTTGCCGATGTGGCGCGTCAGGGGGCAGCGCCACAACGGATCCCGGCATCTGTCCGACCCACAAGCAGTGAGTCGGCAGTTACGCCACCTGCCCCCGCGGCGGTTGCAGCTAGCGCTGCTCCGTCACCCCAGCAGAAGGGGCCATCTACCTCCGGGCAGGTGCCCCCAAAGGCCTCGTCCAACGTGCCGAGGCCCTCTCGCCAAACAAAGCTCTCGGAAGAGCGCGTGTCCAGCGCCTCGCAAGAGGCGATGGACACAACGACCAGCCAGACGGCGCCACCAGCGCCTAAGGAGCGGCGAGCATCACTCGACCGCTCCAGAAAAGACAAAACTCCCGTCACGGCACCTACAAAGCGCTCGTGAACTAATCTCAGTCTCTTAAACACACAGCACCCTACACATATAGCATAATGGATACACAAATACTACAATGGAATGTTAGAGGACTTCTCCATAACCTCGACGACATTCGAGAACTCCTACACAAACACAATCCCAAGTTGCTGTGTGTTCAAGAGACACATCTCAAACCTACTAATACAAATTTTCTTAGAAACTACACCATCTTCCGCAAAGATCGTGAGGAGGCTAATGCCTCCGGCGGTGTAGCAATAATAGCGGACAAGTCTGTAGCTTGCCGACACGCCGCCCTTCAGACGACCCTTGAGGCAGTGGCAGTTCGGGCCATTCTCTTTAATAAGTTAATCACTGTCTGTTCTATTTATATACCCCCGAACCATCATCTGAAAAAAAAAACAGACCTTTACAACCTTACTACCCAACTTCCCGAACCTTACATACTTGTGGGTGATTTTAATGCTCACCACACGATGTGGGGAGACACACGATGCGACGCGAGAGGTCGATCAGTAGAAAACTTTTTACTAAACACGGGAACATGCCTCTTCAATAAAAATGAACCGACTTATTATAATATGTATCACCACTCACATTCTTCCATAGACTTAGCTATCGGTTCCGCAGATCTTTTCCCTTACCTAGAGTGGAGTGTCATTAAAAATCCATACGGAAGTGACCATTTTCCGATACTTTTAAACTTAATTGAAGAACATCAATTCCCTCCATATACACCTCGGTGGAAGCTAGCTTCTGCCGACTGGGAGCATTTTAAGCAATCGACCTACCTATCACGAGATTTTATCACAGATTTTAGTATTGACGACGCGGTAGCGTATTTTACCGCTTTTATCATCGAGGCAGCAAATAACTTCATCCCACAATCAAGGGGCACCTCATCCAAAAGACGAGTTCCATGGTGGAATGAGGAATGCAAGGAGGCGCGGAAAAAACAAAATAAAGCATGGGGCATACTGCGCCGATACCCCACTGCAGAAAATCTGATAGAATTTAAAAACATTAAATCGCAGGGAAGGCGGACGCGAAGGCAAGCAAAGAAGACAAGCTGGGAGAGATTCTTGTCCGGCATTAACTCCTACACACAGGAGGCAAAAGTATGGAACGGGCTGAGGAGACTAAAGGGAACACAATTTCAGCCATTGCCCCTTGTTGACGAAGAAGGAAACAAGTTGGAAGACCAGGCTGATGCTCTTGGTGAACACTTCGAGCGCGTGTCTAGCTCCACTCAGTATTCGGAGAACTTTCTTAAACGTAAAGCAATAGAAGAACTTAAGCCACTGAATCGGAAATCCGTCCCAAACGATCCTTATAATCGTCCTTTTACGATGGCGGAACTTAAAGCCTCCTTGTCAGTATGTCGGAGCTCTGCACCGGGCCCCGATAGAATCATGTATGATATGCTTAAGCACCTACACTCCGACACACAAATCACGCTACTTACACTTCTCAATACTATCTGGGCTGCTGGTTACCTCCCATCAAAGTGGAAGGAGGCTATTGTAATCCCTGTTTTGAAGCATGGTAAAGACACTTCATTGCTCACTAGCTACCGTCCCATAGCGCTTACAAGCTGCCTCTGTAAGCTTTTTGAAAAAATGATCAATCGCCGTCTCATACATCTCCTTGAGTCCAGTAAAATGCTTGACCCATTTCAATGTGGTTTTAGGGAAGGGCGATCTACAACCGACCATCTCGTGCGCATCGAAGCGAGCATTCGCGATGCCTTCGTGCACAAGCAATCTTTTCTATCTGTATTTCTGGATATGGAAAAAGCGTACGACACAACCTGGCGGTACGGTATCCTGCGCGACCTTTCAGCGCTGGGCATCCGCGGTAATATGTTAACTATCATAGAGAGCTACCTAGCGAACCGTACATTTCGGGTTAAAATAGGTCCTGCACTGTCGCGTACATTCATACAGGAAACTGGGGTACCCCAGGGTGGAGTACTAAGCTGCACGCTCTTTCTCGTAAAGATGAACACGCTTCGGGCATCATTACCACCAGCTATTTTTTATTCCGTCTACGTAGACGATATACAAATAGGTTTCAAATCCTGCAATCTCACAGTCTGCGAGAGACAGGTACAGCAGGCCCTAAACAAGGTGTCCATGTGGGCAGATCAAAATGGATTTAAAATCAACCCCCACAAAAGTTCCTGTGTTCTCTTCACAAGAAAGAGAGGCCTGGTCCCAGATCCCTTTCTAGAACTGGGCGGACAACAAATTCCTTTTAACAAAGAGCACAAATTTCTAGGTGTTATACTTGACTCCAAGCTTACATTCATTTCACACATAAAATGTCTAAAAACAAAATGTCTAAAAACAATGAACCTACTTAAAATCCTATCCCACACTTCATGGGGTAATGACAGGAGGTGCCTGTTGAATCTTTACAAGAGCTTAGTTAGATCACGGTTAGATTACGGTGCCGTAGTATATCACTCTGCTGCACCTAGTGCGCTAAAAATGTTAGACCCCGTTCATCATCTGGGTATCCGCCTCGCCACTGGCGCATTTAGAACAAGCCCTGTTGAAAGTCTATATGCAGAGTCAGACGAATGGTCACTACGTTTTCAGAGAACGTACATAAGCTTTACCTATTTTCTCAATGTGCGCTCCAATAGAGAACATCCGTGTTTCAAAACTGTTAATGACTTAACGTGTCAAACACTTTTTAATAATAAACCCTCCATGAGACTTCCTTTCTCACTGCGTGCAAGAGAACTTAGCACGGAAATGGATGTCCCTGTTCTCGAACATCGCCTAATGCCTCCAACTAAGCTATTACCGCCCTGGGAGTGGCAGGTGATAGACTGTGACGTATCCTTTGCAGAGGTCACAAAACACGCACCTGATATCGAAATCGCTATGCATTTCCGCGAACTTCAATCGAAGTACAACTGCTCTGAATTCTATACAGACGCGTCTAAATCACATGCTGGTGTATCTTATGCTGCTGTTGGTCCCTCTCTTTCTATATCTGACTTACTGAACCCGCAAACAAGTATCTTCACTGCAGAAGCTTATGCAGTACTGTCTGCAGTAAGACATATACAGAAATTAAAACTCGACAGAGCAATTGTATACACAGACTCGCTAAGTCTCGTAAAAGCGTTAATTTCATTACAAAAGCCTAAAAATCCTGTATTCATTGAACTTTACTCCCTCTGATGCAGTATTTATATATCACATATACATATAGTAATATGCTGGGTACCTGGCCATAGAGGTATCGAGGGTAATGTACTGGCTGATAGAATGGCCACATCACTCACATCACTAAACACTTCTTCTGCAGCTGCTGTCCCGGTCACAGATCTGAGGCCTTTCTTGCGTAAGAAACTGCGACAACACTGGCAACGCATGTGGAACGCAGAAATAAACAATAAACTGCACATTATAAAGCCACAGCTAGGTTTTTGGCCCTCGCCATCAAAATCACGGCGAACAGATGTCCTATTCTGCCGCCTCAGAATAGGACACACATTTGGTACACACAATTTTCTCCTTACTGGAAATGAACCGCCAACCTGTGGTCGATGTGGTGAGAGGCTGACCGTCCTCCACGTCCTCTTGGAGTGTCGCGAAGCCGAACCTGAAAGAAAGAAGCATTTTCCTCTAGCATATCGTTATTGCATACCTCTTCACCCAGCTATGTTTCTTGGCAAAGAACCATTTTTCAACACCAAAGTAGTCCTCAATTTTTTAAATGAGGTTGTCCTACATGTTATGAGCCCAATAAATTCGTAGCGCATCCTCTCTCCAGAGGATGCCGCTGTGATAGTTGTTTTATATAGCACATGCCTCCAGGCCCTTGTGCCTCAAGGGCTCTAACGAGGCCATGATGCTCTAGTTAATTTTAGAAACCTATGCATTTCTTTATATCATATCATTATTTTGCAATGCACCTTAATGCACATAGTACACGTCATTTGTCATCGCCATAATTTTATTACACGTACATTTTACGCACTTTACAGTGACTATATTTTAGGCCCCTTTACAGCCACGTCACCTCAACTTCACAGAATTCATAACTCCACTGCGAAATCACTAACACTTGCATGGCGCTCTTTGGCCATACCTGGCCCTTGCGCCAATAAAAACCACACATTCATTCAAAGGTATAACCGTTACATGTTCCTGCTGCACTGTGGCTTGCCTGTGCCTCAGACACAAAGGTGGATCAGTTGCGAACTATTTGTGCAGGAGATACAGGCTGGGAGCTATCCCCCATAAAGGCACACAAGCGCCATAGCTGATCTTTACGAGAGACTTCCGACATGTCAGCAATTACAAAAAGTGTTAATTGTGTGCCATAAGCAAGAGATAATTTAACACGCGTTAAAATGGACTAGAAGTAGAGAACGCTTGCAAAGCTATGTTATACAGTGCCTAGTAGGTTACAAGACAGAAATGCCCTACTAACACAGTGGCTATGACACCCAGCTGCTCAACAGGCAGTCATAGGTTCAATCGTAGCCATGGTAACCATGTTTCAATGGTGCTGTGCTTTGGAAAAGCTAAAGTACATGCTACAGAACCTCAGGTAGTCTAAATTCTGAGCTCTCCACAACACTAACCCTCGCAGCACGTGTGCAGCTTTATGATGTTAACCACACAATTTTACGCTGAATGTAAACACAAGTGTGGAATAGGTTTTGAGGATGAAGGCTGTAGCTTTCGTGGAGAGTAATCTTTAAAGGTATAGACTGATGGGTTAGTTGTATCGCATCGTGTACAGTCTAGTGGAAAGGGGGCACACACTGTACCATATTCCAGTCTTTTCTCTCGCCATGTGTTTGCACTACAGCGTACATGTTGAATCTATAATTGCTTGTACCTCTCTTGGTGCTGTGTGTTGTTACAAAATTTGTGAGGTTGCTTTAAAAGGTGTGACCACCGTATAAATCACTTGGTTATGACAAAAATAATTTCAGCGACCCTTTTAACTATTGCTGTATTATGGCACATATTAGAAGAATAGTATTAGGTGAGTAGCATGTGTGAAGTGACTGGAAAAGCCCATGGAGAGTAGCACGAGGTTGTTTATTAATCTTTGGCATCATCACAGTACACTGTATGCAATCTGCATGCTTATTTAAAATATGTAAAAAAAATGTGATGAGGTGGCTGTAAAACATATGAGGAGGAAGCATTGCTATGCTCTTAGTGCTTCATGCCACGTTAAGTGCGTACAGATTATTTTAAATGTATTGATAAGGAAGTGCTGCCTGATACGCTGCAAAGTTTCGTATAGTTGACGCACCAAATACAACAATGAAGAGCTCTGCTCACCAGTGCACACACCTTCACAAATCAGACCAAAACCAATGTAATTGAGTCTAGATATGACTGGAAGTACTTCTTTTTTGCCATTTTCAGTAACTTGCATGCTTTAAGCATATGTTACTCTGACTGACGTGCCATGGATAAGGTGATTTCATTCTTCGGGTTTAATTTTACTGTATTGGAGAGACATCTTGGTCACTTAAAATGCTCTGTATAATTAATCATTGTGCCGTTTTTATGTCTGCAGGCAGCCCATCATCTGTGAGAGAAGTTAATAACCGCTAGTTAAGCATTCAACCTCCTCACTGCATCACACGTCTACTCCGTCGCATCGATGACAGGGCTCATTGGAAGGCTTCAGAATGGAAGCACTGGCTTCTTTTCTACGCCCTGCCATGCCTTGATGGCCTGATCCCCCATGAGTACTGGCGTCACCTCGTAAAGCTGTCGGAGGCTGTACATATTCTGCTTAGAGAAGAGATATCTACTCAGCAGATAGACCATGCAGGTAAAGTACTGCACAAATGTAGGTTAAGTATCCACGTCATAGCTCACTATAATTGCTTGTAATCTTTGTTCAGAAATTATGTGTTGGGAGTGGCACAGTAAGTATTGGTTGTTTGTTGATTTATCAGTCATATTCAATAACTAATAACTAGAAATTGCGGAAGTACTCAGGTTAAACAGAAAACAAGGCTCACCTCCGTAAACATCTGTTCTTTTCATTCGTACTGCAAATGCTGTTGAAATGTACTTAAAATGTGGAATTTTGGCAACAAGTACATATACGTGTGAATCTGTTACCCAAGATAACATTATAGACAAAAATCTGAAGTTCATTCTTGAAAGCAACTGGCTTCGCTCACCTTTGTTTTGGGTATTATTTATTGCACTCTAAAATGTATGTTCTACACCTCCACACTGCAATTTGTAAAATCATGTAAGCCCCCTCTCCTAAATTTTATTATTGTGGAAAGCTAGTCTACTTCAACAGTTACTGATAAAGGATTAGTGACACAGTATGAGAAACATGGACTGAAAGGGGTGTGTATAGATGCAACTATGTGCACTTCAACACCAAGCTTTGTCCATGCACAGATTAGAGCTTATGTACTCATATGTGTCTGTATGTCTTTACTTTGAAATTACTTATGCATCTTTAGTAAATTGCATTATTTGGCCAACCAATTGTGAAAGTTTCTTGGTGTAAAACGGCTTATGTGCATTCAACTTGGGTGCATTAAGATTGAGTTTTGTCTTGGCAAAATTTTCAATAAGCAGGTTATAATAATGAGTGATGAAACAAAAAATGTTAGGCATAACATTAAGAGACAGGAAGACAGTGTGTAGATTAAAGAGCAAGCAGGGGTAGCCAATATTTTAGTTTACATTAAGAGGGAAAAATGGAGCTTTATTTATTTATTTATTTTTTGCTCTAAAGGATGAGGCTAATTTTTCCTGTTTGTGCCACATGTTTTTCCATGTTTTGTTGTGGGCCATGCTCATACCTAAAACTAACAAGCACTCTTACTTTTTCTGCAATTATACATCATTAAGCAGTTTCTCTGGAGCACGTCTCCACACAACTTCTAGAAAATGTAAAAGGCATAATTTAGCATTTTGGTAGTAGTGATAAACAGACACTAAAGATAAAATATATAAATTATGGGATTTAACGTGCCAAAATCACGATCTGATTACAAGGCATGCCGTAATGAGGGACTTGAATAAGTTCGACCACCTGGTGTTCTTTAATGTGCACCTAAATGTAAGTGCATGGGTGTTCTTGTATTGAAATGCGGCAGCCGTGGCTGGGATTCGATCCCTTGATTTGATTCTTAGCAACCCGACACCATAGCCACTAAGCAACCACGGGGGTAGCGGACACTAAAGAGGAAAGTAAGTTAAGCTGTGTTAGCAAATAACCCTTATTTGTATAACACGAAAAGCCATTCTTACCATAGGAGGAAACTTGGTAATCTAGCATGATGCAAAAGGAAAGACATGGCAACGCCACCTTAAGTTCTCACTTCAGCTTGCCGTGATGTCAATGATTTTCAGTGTCTGTTCAGGCCTAGTTTATGGGGCTACATTGTATTGCAACAGAGGCAAAGACTGAAATTTGCAAGTTTCGAGAACTTTTAGTGTGATACAAAGGACAATAGAAAACACATTGAGATCTGTTACATCACACTGATGTTCTGGTGCTTGGAGTTCAATGTGAAATTAAAAAAAAAAGGTTTGGCCTTATTTTTTTTGTTTAATCAACTTTTAGTGTGCAATTAACGAAAATAGTTTGAAAGCGTGCCTTGTCGGTCTACGCGGATTTAGTGTTCATCTTTAGCGTCCATTTAACATCATCACATATTGTATATCAACCATGTAGCCGCATCTGATGCAATGTTAAAATGTTAAAGCAATATGCTAGAAGAGAGTAAGGAAAGTGAAAGTTGTGACAGAGAAAGAGTATGATGATTACACACTACTAAAACATTTGTGATAAGTAGCGTATATTAATGAATGCTTTATTTTGGCAGGCCATGTGGTCCTTAGGATGCCTCAAAGTAGGTCTCTGCACAACAGTCACTGTGTCAGCACAAATATAGAAACATAAGTGCATGTGTTGTAACACAGTAATTTTTGCATTTACACATTTCTTCACTTGAAAAAAAAAAGAAAGGCTGATGACACTGCCCAATACTCTTGTGCTGAGGTCTCTGCTGAGCCATTAGTGGTAAACTTTCCTTGCAGTGGCACAGGACCTTGTTGCTTATGGGGAAGTGGAGAGGAGGTGCAACAAAAATCCAAGGACACCTAAGCGCTTGTTACAAGTTGCGAATGCAAAATAATTAATGTCACAACTTGTACCAACTGCAGTCATTCGAGCTTCGTGCTGCGAGTAATGTTTTTTATTTTTTCTGCGAGGTATTTATTATTGAGTTTTGCAATTAAGTTGGTGCGGGTTACTTTCTTTTTTTTTTCGACAGTTTCTACGTTAGCATGTTGGTTGTAGACCCCTGCAAGACATTCACGTACAAGTTTTGCAAGATTGAGTGGTACAAATGCCATCGAAGCGTGCGCACCGGTGTGGTATGCAGGAGACACCATTCAAGAGCTTGCGCAGGCCGCGAGGCACGCAAAAGTGGCTCTAAGAACGACAGCTCACGATTTTTCAGTGCAGAATGAGCTGGAGAGGGTGTGAACGCGTTGCAGTGTGATCAAGCATGTGCTCAAAGGGGAGAGGCACGGCAGACGTGCACTCATTTGCCCTCCCCCTTAGCATGCACGAGAACAATATTCTCTTCTACCCCGACTGTGGCTACACATGGCTGTCCGCGCAGCTGAGCGCACACACAGGCCATGTGCTGTACTATGTGCAGTGGTTTCCAGCACGTCTAGTAGGATATAACTAGTGTATAGTTGACGAGTTGACGAGGCAAACTGTGAAGCATTTGGTTCCCATTGGCAGCGCTCAGATTTTGAAAAGCGGATAGCTTTCGTGCTCTTACAGCAGTTTTTGTGGTAGGTACAATGGTGTATGTGCAAGGGAAGGAGAGGAACCACTCCGAGGAAAAGGGCGTGCATGATTTTGGGCAACCTACTATAGCCAATAAAAACAAGGGAGGGGCGCAAAGCAAGGGACAACTTTGCTCGTTAGCTTGTTCATTGCAGGCACGTGAGAGAGGGTGTGTGCTCTCAAGCAAGAGACCAGCAGAGGCCAGATAGAACAGGAGAGGCTGTCGCTTGCTCGCTCATTAGGGGTAGGTGCCAAAGGGACAAGGGAATGTCATTCGCTAGCTCGTTCGAGCTATTCGCTCACATTGATAACAAACAAATGGTTTGTGCATAATGTTTTCTCAAGACCAATCTTTTTACAGTATTGCTTTTATTTTATGAGCATCGTGCATCTGATAGCGGTCGCAAGCATTAAACCCAGTCAGCTATGATGTCTAAGGTTTATGATGACACACCACGTGCATACGCAAATTGTAGATGCCGTAAGCCGCATTGATGCATGCTCTCAACGAAAACTGCACCGCACGTGCCGTCGCTTCTAATAGTGCCGTCGCTTCTAATCGTTTAGAAATGCTTGCTGATAAGGTACAATTCACCAGGACTGTTCTTTCAGTTTGCGATGCTATTTTTACTGCTAAAGCTTTAACATCTCAAATTCACGATTCACCCAAATTTCACGCTGCAATAAGACTTCATTATAGTATTGAGATTTCACAGCGTTATGTTAGCTATTTCTATTGTAGAAGCATGCTATAGATACGAAGCCACACAGACCTTTTACAAGTAATATTATCTCCAATGACATAAAGCATGCAGTAGCTTTGCAAAAGGTGTGAGCAGCTGTCAGCTTTCATAAAGTAAACAAGGCACGTTAGAGGAATATGTACATTGACAGTGCCAGTGCTCACAGACAAAACAGCACGTGCCCTGTGTTAGCAACATCCGTAGACTTCTGTGGTGTCTGCTACTTACACTTACTGAAACTGCAGCGCAGAAAGTATAGTTTTCAAGCTACACTTCTGCTAAGAAATGGATTCGTGCAGGTGAGTGCATGGAGCAGCACTTCTTCTGCACCCATTAAAGAAACGGTGCCTTCCTGCACTAGCTACACACATAGAGACAGTGTAGGTAAAAAAAATTGCCTAGCTACCAGTCAGCCACACCGCTCAAGTGGCACATGCATCCCTATTGAAAATTTACCCGATGCTGGGCATAACGGAATCCATCATAATGGTGGAATATGGTAGTGGGTATGCTGGGTGTTGGGCATGGTGGGTGACGGGTGGCGTGCTGGGTGATGCTGGGTGATGGGTGGCATGTTGGGTGCCGGGTGGCGTGCTGGGGGATGCTGGGTGAAGGGTGGCATGCTGGATGATAGGTGGTGTGCTGGGTGACTGATGGGCACAGCGGGTCAAGAGCAAGGTGCGCAATGGATTGAATGAACAGCATTTGCACTTGAAAAGCTTATGACCCCCGCAGGGGCGTCTGCGCAAGCAGGCGTTTGGTGTGTTGCGACACCACGTACCCGAGCACACGAGGGTTGGACCCTCCCGCGTGTAGCCGTGCGCGGCTTAGCCGTGTCTGGGGAAAGGGGGATCCTGGGCGTTGAGCTGATGCTGGGTGTTTGGACCTTTAAGGCCCCCCAGCGGAGGCAACACACCCCTTTGGCCTCTGCTTCGCATAGACGGCACCCCCGGACTGACCCACCCGGGGGAAATCGGTAGTTGCCTTTTCCTGTCTCTCTCTCCCTACAACCTTCGTCTCCTCCTTACTTTCCACCTTTCCTGTCTTCTTCTCATTTCTTTATTACTTCCGACCTTCCTGGCAGCAAGGGTTAACCTTGTGTGAGTAGCCAACCTTGGTTATATCATATTTGGTTATAGCGGTAGCGTACAGCTGGCGCTTGTAGGCCCTGTTTCACGACGGGGTATCGTCACACGACGGGGTATCCTATGCAGCCGTCGGTCCATCCTTCTCGGAATCCGACGCACTGCACCCGGAAACTAATATCTTTACGGCTGAGGCCTACGCACTGCTGTCGGCCGTAAAGCATATAAATAAATCACAACTCCAGAAATCAATTATATATACGGACTCCCTAAGCGTCGTGAAGGCCTTGATGTCACCCTATAGACACAAAAATCCAGTACTTAATAAACTATATTCCGTCTTGTGTAGAGCGTACATATCTAACCAGCATATCATTATATGCTGGGTGCCTGGCCATAGGAGCATCGAGGGCAACGTTCTGGCGGACGAGATGGCTACGTCTATAGCATCGCAAGCCGTTAACCCTACCGCTGAGGTGCCTGTCACAGATCTGAGGCCTTTCTTGCGAAGGCGGCTGCGTGCCCACTGGCAACGCATGTGGGACGCGGAAAAAGATAATAAGCTCCACCTAATAAAGCCACAGTTAGGACTCTGGCCTTCCATAACAAAATCACGCCGGACAGATGTCCTATTCTGTCGTCTAAAAATAGGACACACATTTGGCACACATAACTTTTTACTCACCGGAAACGAGCCTCCAACCTGTGGTAGATGCGGGGAGAGGCTGACCGTCCTCCACGTCCTTCTGGAGTGTCGGGCAGCCGAATCTGAAAGAAAGAAACATTTTCCCTTAGCATACCGCCAGCACATCCCCCTTCATCCAGTAATGTTACTCGGCCCAGAACCGCTGTTTGACTCCAGTGCAGTCCTGGGCTTCCTGAAAGATGTTGTCTTGCATGTTCTTAGCCCCACATGTTCGTAGCGGGTCCTCTCTTCAGAGGATACCGCTGTGATAGCTCTTTCGTGTAGCACGCGCCTCTAGGCCCTTGTCTTTCAAGGGCTCTGGCGAGGCAGCAGTGCTCCAAGTAATTTTACTATTTTATACATTTTCCATTTTGCATCATTCTCCTACGATGGATTTTAATGGTCATAGTTTTCTTCATAAATCATCGCCATAATTTTATAGCACGTACATTTTACGCAGTTTACAGCGACTATTTTTAGGCCACTTTACAGCCAACTCACATCTTCCATAATAAATCAACAATAACACTTGTCATGGCGCTCTTTGGCCAAACCTGGCCCTTGCGCCACTAAACACAACACATCATCATCATCATCATCAAAAGTTTTTATCAGTACCCATTGTTACAATCTTTTTCTTACTCCATCATGAGGTAACTCTAACTATTTCAGCACACAACACCACCGACGACTATTTACATTTTTATAAAACTACACGGAAAATTTTCCTATACCTCGAGCTTGGCGCATAATGGCCTTAGTTGCCTATGTGCCATAAAACACCACACAACCAACCAACTTCCTGAGACAAGTGCGGCTAGGCAGCACAAGTATTTTTTTGTTTTCATACATGTTCGTAGAGACGTGGACTTTTCATGTGCATTACAATACATTCTAGCATCCACTCTGGATTAAAGCGCATCCCTTTGACAGATTTGCGGCTTCCAGACTCAAAACACTGCATGATTGCAACTCTGTTTTTGTGGAAGCTTTTTTATCTTTTTTAGCACAGTACTTTCTTCAATATCCTCATTCTCCTGCTTCATTTGAGTGATGGTTCGATCCAAGCTTTTTACTTTGGCTCTGAGACGTCTCGCTGCTTCAGTTCTTGCCCTCAACTTGTTTCCATAATCATAACTGACATTTCGCTTCTTTTCCGGCACCGTTGATTGATAAGAAGCATTCTCAAATACTTGCAGGCGACGCACCGCATCTCATTTTCGCTCACAGCACTTTTGCACTGTATATGATAAAAGCCTTCGCTCCATTTTATAATTTTTGAGCAGCTAACATGGGAGAACTCAGTCAGTAACCCCGCTCCTGCGCAAACCTGCATGCTATCAACCTCCTACAGCACGGACGCTGGATCGCATTTCTCGTCTATCGCCGTGAGTTCCACACCAGTGATGTGATTGGCTGAAGCCATTTTGGAGCAGCTTTTTGGAGCAGCCAGAAGGGCATTTTGGAGCAGGGAAACATGCTTTTGGAGCAGCTCAAGGCTCAAAACTGACTTTACGAGAAGTAAAACAGTAAATAAGAAGCCTTTGGGAAAGACAAGGGCCTCTAGGCCCTTGTCTTTCAAGGGCTCTGGCGAGGCAGCAGTGCTCCAAGTAATTTAACTATTTTATACATTTTCCATTTTGCATCATTCTCCTACGATGGATTTTAATGGTCATAGTTTTCTTCATAAATCATCGCCATAATTTTATAGCACGTACATTTTACGCAGTTTACAGCGACTATTTTTAGGCCACTTTACAGCCAACTCACATCTTCCATAATAAATCAACAATAACACTTGTCATGGCGCTCTTTGGCCAAACCTGGCCCTTGCGCCACTAAACACAACACATCATCATCATCAGGCCCTGCAGCGTCCCCTTGTTGGGCTCCATGGTGGGTGGCTGGCGCTACTGCCGAAAAATACACTCCCGCTTATGGCTAGTTCTTTCCCTCCACTATCTGATCACTCCCTGAAAAGGGGGCGCACCGAAGAAATCTTTGAATTTTTTGGACGCCAAAAAGAAACTTTCCCGCGATTCCATGTAATCCACTCTGAAAAACAAGGAAAACAAGCTCGAACAATCTCACCTTTTGTTGTTTCAAAAACTCTAACTCAGGCATTTGGACCAGGATATAAAGCATCAAAGATGGCTAGCGGTGATCTCCTTTTGGAGCTGCGCGACAAAAAACAACACGAGAAACTGCCTAACCTTCTATCATTTGGAGAAGTCCCAGTCACAGTTACCCCGCACCGCACGATGAACACCACCCGTGGTGTAGTTTCGGATGATGACCTGATGGAACTTACGGACGCTGAACTATTAGAAGGCTGGAGCGACCAAAACGTAATCAATGTTAAGAGAATTCTGCTAAGGCGCGATGGAAAAGAGATCAAAACAAAACATCTAATTCTCACCTTTGGTTCAAGTGTGCTCCCTGAGAGTATTGAGACAGGATATGTGAAGCTCCGGGTCAGACCATATGTCCCAAACCCTCTGAGATGTTTTAAATGCCAGCGATTTGGCCACAGCTCATCGAACTGCCGCGGCCGCCAAACCTGTGCAAAATGCAGTGCTCATGAGCACTCCGCTGAATCGTGTGAAAACACTCTCCACTGTGTGAACTGTGATGGGGAGCACGCCGCGTACTCGCGGTCGTGCCCATCTTGGAAAAAAGAGAAAGAGATTGTAACGATCAAAGTAAAAGAAAACATAAGTTTCAAAGAAGCACGCAGACGGGTATCCTTCCTGCCAAAGCACACCTTTGCCGATGTGGCGCGTCAGGGGGCAGCGCCACAACGGTCTCCGGCGGCTGTCCGACCCACACCCAGTGAGGCGGCAGTGACGCCAACCGCCCCCCCGGCGGCTGCAGCTGACGCTGCTACGCCAACACAGCAGACGGGGCCATCGACCCCGAACGTGGGCGCAGCCGAGGCTGCCTCAAGCTCTCCGGCCCCTTCCAGCGCTGGCAACAGCCGGCGCAGCCAAATCCCTCAGGGAGCCCCATCGACCTCCGGGCTGGTGGGCGCAGGGGTCTTGCCCTCCAAGGCGGGACTCTCTCGGGAAACATCTCGCTCGCAAGAGCACGTGTCCGGCGCCTCACAAGAGGCAATGGACACTACACCTATTCTCAAGGCGCACCAAGCGCCTAAGGAGCGGCGAGGCTCCCTCGAACGCTCCAGAAAGAACAGAACCCCCGTTACAGGGCCTCGAAAGAGCCCTGTAACCTAAGGCATCACCTCCCTTTCCGTACACACAGCACTTATTTACATTAAATATGGATACACAAATTATTCAATGGAACATTAGAGGTCTCCTTACAAACCTTGATGATTTGCAAGAACTCATCCACAAACATAATCCAAAAGTGCTGTGTTACAGGAAACACATTTAAAATCCAGACACACAAACTTTCTCCGTACGTATGTTACGTTTCGCAAAGATCGCGATGATGCCGTCGCATCATCGGGTGGTGTTGCGATTCTCACTCATAAAAATATAGCATGTCAACCTTTACAGCTTCGAACGCCCCTTGAAGCAGTGGCGGTGCGAGTTGTTCTGCTAAACAAACTCATCACTATTTGCTCGCTTTATATACCCCCACATTACAAGTTAACTAAACATGAATTTCAGTCCTTTATAGATGAATTGCCAGAACCCTATGTTGTTCTTGGCGACTTCAATGCACACAACTACCTGTGGGGCGACCCTCGTATAGATGCGCGAGGACGTCTTATCGAACAGTTCCTTTTCTCTTCTGGTGCTTGTCTTCTGAATAAGAAGGAAGCGACATACTATTCTCTTGCAAACAGAACATTTTCTTCAATAGATCTTAGTCTAGTCTCCCCGTCACTACTGTCTGAACTTGAATGGGAAGTCAACGACAATCCTTACGGGAGCGACCACTTCCCTATACTACTAAGAACATATAAAGAAAACGAATGTCTACCACAGGCTCCCAGGTGGAAAATCGATACAGCCGACTGGGAGAAATTCCGAACTCTCACCAGGATCTCATGGAATGACATGTCCTCTTTAGAAATTGATGCTGCCGTTCAGTACTTTACAGCCTTCATTATAGATGCCGCATCTAAATGCATATCTGAAGTAAACGGTTTCGCATGCAAACGGCGCGTCCCGTGGTGGAACGACAAATGTAGGACCGCCCGTAAGAAACAAAACAAAGCGTGGGGGTTGCTATGCACCTCTCCCACTGCGGAGAATCTTATTAACTTTAAAAAAGCAAAATCCGAAGGAAGGAGAACGCGCCGACAGGCCAGAAGAGAGAGTTGGCAGAAGTTTTTATCGGGTATCAACTCCTATACAGAGGAGGGGAAAGTCTGGAACAGGGTTAACAGGATAAAAGGACGACAAACTTATTCACTCCCCCTGGTAAACACTCAAGGCGATACCCTGCTTGAACAAGCAGACTCACTTGGGGAGCACTTTCAGAGCGTGTCAAGTTCCACCAATTATTCAAACCCCTTTCTCAAATATAAACAAATAGAAGAATGCAAGCCACTCATAAGAAAGTGTCGGCAGGATGAACCGTACAACCGCCCCTTTAGTATTGCAGAGTTGAGAGCTGCCTTGAGCGCATGCAAGAGCTCTGCACCAGGATCTGACAGAATCATGTACGAAATGCTGAAAAACTTACACAATGACACGCAAGTGACACTACTTACACTTTTCAACACTATCTGGGACGCAGGGTACCTTCCGACCGCATGGAAAGAAGCCATTGTGGTCCCTGTTTTAAAACAAGGGAAAGATCCTTCCTCAGTGGCAAGCTACCGCCCGATAGCCCTCACAAGTTGCATGTGTAAGGTATTTGAAAAAAAGATAAATCGACGACTGATCCATTTCCTTGAACAGAACAAAATGCTTGATCCTTATCAGTGTGGCTTCCGAGAAGGGCGCTCCACAACCGACCATCTTGTACGTATTGAAGGAAATATCCGGGACGCATTTATACATAAACAGTTCTTCCTCTCGATATTTCTCGATATGGAAAAGGCCTATGACACGACGTGGCGATACGGGATCTTGCGAGACTTATCGGAAATGGGCATTCATGGTAATATGCTAAACATAATAAAAAACTACTTGTCCAATCGTACCTTCCGGGTGAAAGTCGGGAATGTGCTGTCACGTGCTTTTACACAAGAAACTGGTGTACCCCAGGGAGGCGTGCTCAGTTGCACACTTTTTATTGTTAAAATGACGACGCTTCGTGCTTCCTTACCACCAGCCATATTGTATTCCGTCTATGTGGATGACATTCAAATAGGCTTCAAATCCTGTAACCTCACAGTATGTGAGAGACAGGTACAGCATGGTTTGAACAAGGTGTCAGGGTGGGCAGAGAAAAATGGTTTTAAAATCAATCCTCAAAAAAGTTCTTGCGTGCTGTTTACAAGGAAGAGGGGCCTTGTTCCGGATCCTTGCTTACAAATGTGTGGACAACAGATACCTGTAAACAAAGAGCACAAATTTCTAGGTGTTATACTTGACAATAGACTGACTTTCGTCCCACACATTAAACACCTCAAAGAAAAGTGTCTGAAAACAATGAACCTAATGAAACTTCTATCCCAGACTACGTGGGGTAGTGACAGGAAGTGCCTAATGAACCTGTATAAGAGCCTCATCCGGTCACGATTAGATTATGGTGCCGTGGTATATAACTCTGCCTCCCCAAGCGCGCTACAGATGCTAGACCCGGTTCACCATCTAGGCATCCGTTTAGCCACGGGCGCCTTCAGAACAAGCCCGATTGAAAGTTTATATGCCGAATCAAATGAATGGTCTCTCCACCTACAGAGATCATACAACAGCTTTACATATTTCCTTAAAGTACGCTCAGATCCTGAACATCCATGTTTTGATACCGTTGCCGATATGACGTGCGCTACACTTTTCAGCAATCGCCCCTCTATAAGACAGCCTTTCTCGTTGCGTGTGAAGGAGCTTAGCAATGAAATGCATGTCCCACTCCTCGAGCATCGCTTAATGCACACAATCAAGCTCTTACCTCCTTGGGAGTGGCAGGTGATACAATGTGACATATCCTTTATAAAAGTTACAAAGCACGCTCCTGAGGACGAAATCAGAATGCATTTCCTAGAACTTCAGTACAAACACTCCTGCGCAGATTTCTACACAGACGCTTCAAAGTCAAATGCCGGGGTATCCTATGCAGCCGTTGGCCCATCCTTCTCGGAATCCGATGTACTACATCCGGAAACAAGCATATTTACGGCAGAGGCCTACGCAGTACTCTCTGCCGTGAAGCACATAAGAAGATCAAAACTTTCAAAAGCAGCGATCTATACAGACTCTCTAAGCGTCGTGAAGGCCTTAATGTCACTCTACAAACATAAAAATCCCGTATTCAATGAACTGTATTCGGTATTATGTAAAGCGTACTCATCTAACCAGAATATCATAATATGCTGGGTCCCTGGCCATAGGGGAATCGAAGGTAACGTTCTCGCGGACGAGATGGCCACGTCTATCACATCGCAAGCTGTTAACCCTACCGCTGATGTGCCTGTCACAGACCTGAGGCCTTTCTTACGAAATAAACTGCGAAATCACTGGCAGTGCACGTGGGACGCGCAAACAAATAACAAACTGCACGTTATAAAGCCCCAGTTAGGTTTTTGGCCATCCCCAACGAAATGTCGGCGAACAGATGTCCTATTCTGTCGCCTCAGAATAGGACACACATTTGGGACCCATCATTTTCTACTTACTGGAATTGAACCTCCAACCTGTGGTAGATGCGGTGAGAGGCTGACCGTCCTCCATGTCCTCTTGGAGTGTCGGAAAGCCGAACGTGAAAGAATGAAACATTTTCCGCTTGCATACCGTAATTACATCCCTCTACACCCGGCTATGTTTATTGGTAAGGAACCGCTTTTTAACACCAAGGCCGTCCTCGACTTCTTAAAGGATGTAGTTCTACACGTTATAAGCCCATTAAATTCGTAGAGCATCCTCGCTCCAGAGGATGCCGCTGCGATAATTGTTTTGAATAGCACATGCCTCCAGGCCCTTGCGCTTCAAGGGCTCTAAGGAGGTAGTAGTGCTCTAGCATTTCTTATATACTGATATATTTTACCTATCGCATCATTCTTTTTATATGCATCTATATGTTCATAGTACAAGTCATACGTCATCGCCATAATTTTATTACACATATTTTACGCGCTTTAGAGCGTATATTTTAAGGCCCCTTTACAGCCACGTCACACCAATTTCATAGTAATCATAGTTACACTACACACCCACTACCACAGACATGGCGCTCTTTGGCCACACCTGGCCCTTGCGCCACAAAACCCCATACATCATCAAAAGCTTATGACGGGCTATATTCATGCAGTCTTGAGTCTTCCGAAGTGTGCAGCCTGTATCTACATCTGACTAAATATGCAGCTACGTGTTCATATGCCGCAGGGAATCAATATGTATACTGTTATAATATGTTATAAATATCTTTATTCTGCATCTGGCAGAGCCTTTGGTCTTTTCTGTTACCAAACTCTTTTCCCTTGTCGGCCAGCTTCCGTGAAAAAGCTGTGCAGGTGCTTCCGGACAGCTGCGAGACGGTGTTGTAGGCCCCAAAGGATGTGAAGTAACATACTTCTCCAGGCAGTCTAAAAGAAGATCTCATGTGCGTTTTTCCTATTGGAAAAACGCACATGATGGGCATAGCAGAATCCAGTATCCATCATAATAGTGGATTAATGTAGTGGGCAGCATGCTGGGTGGATGGTGGGCGGGTCGCATGCTGGGTGGATGGTGGGTGTGGAGGGTAGATGGTGGGCGGTGGCAACGACGGCAAATCATCTCTTAAACCGACGCGAACTGCGCACTTTAGGCAGAGAAAACATTATGCCTGCTCGCGTCTGGACAGTATCGCATTTGAACGTTGGGCTTGCACCACTAAATATGAGCTGCATAATTTCTGAACTACTTACGCCCTGCTGTAAACTGGTTCAGTGGTTCAGGTGAATCGAACTGACTAAAAAATATATACGGTGTCCAGGCACCGCGTATTTAACGCGCTAGAGCTGTTTTTCGCACGGGTAGCCAGTGCCTCCCAGTACGCCGCGCCTTCCCAGCACCCCAGCGTCCAGCGCGCTGCACTGGGCCCATAATCCGGCGCACTGGGTCCCAGTGGCACTGGGTTTTGCAATAGGCATGTTTGGCCTAACAGGCACTATAACACCATGCTTGCAATAAGTGGTGTAACACGCTTGCTTATGAATTCATTTTTATTGGACATCAGCAGGTTTTTGTGCTTTGCGCACCCTCTTGCCCTGCCGTGCTGCTTCACTAAAGAAAGTGCGCAAGTACTTCCTCACAGCATTCACTCGATGCTCTATCGGGTGCTGTGGTGCAGGGTGCAGGTTGACGTACTTTGCCAGGCAGTCTGAAAAATATTGCAGAAGTGATGCTCAGTGGTATCCACTTAAACAACATGAGGGGAAAGAAAAAGTGTAGGGTTCAGTGAAGTTTCATTTAAGTGAAGGACATGGATTGAGGGCATTTAGGTGAAGGATATAGGCTGTACAGTATGCTGCTTCTTTTGCACAATATGTCTACCTGCGCACAAAAGGTTGCCGAAGAAAAGTGCAGCTATCATATGCTGTGCAATGCTAGGCAATTTGAACTATAGTAGCTTGTTTTGATAGTCTATACCACTAGTCTCCAACTCATCTCTGGGCACGCACTGCATCCAGCCCACATAGCTTCTTTAGGCGTGCGCGGCACTGTTTTCTCGTCTTTTTCATTACTGTACTACGGAGGAAATTTTTGGACTAATGTCACTGAAAAAAAAAGGTGCACATTAAATTAAAGCAAATAGTGTTTAATTCATTGTAAACTGTTTTTACTTAAAATGTCCACATATACAGGCCATAAATGGGGTATTTGGAGGAAGATGTGTTCAACGCATTCACTGTGCCTTAAGTAACACCCAGACAAATGCAGCAGCTATTGAACACTTCTCAGGGGTGTCACAGCATGCATGCTGATTATGATTACCTAAGTTTGCATTATCTAGCGAGGGCCAACTTGAGATAGAAATAATGCATTTGAGCCAATGGAAATGTGTGAACGCCAGCTGAAGCTTTCAGAACAGGATCGAATTAACCGGACTAGTTAACGGAAATATACTATATCATTATCATTCCAATGGGCAGCCAGCCAATGTCCCAACCCTATTTATGTTTATACAGTAGTTCCACTAAGGTGAGTTTTCTATCACTGGAGTCAAGTGCATACGTTTTGGTTCTACAGACTTATTTGAGTAGACCGATTGGTTAACCGATAAGAATTAACATAGCAAAAATAGCTGAGCTACAAGAAATGCTGTAGTTGAGGGCTCCCGATTTTTATGACCACATGGGGTTCTTCAGGAATTCTTGAAGAAACCTATGTTCTTGAATTCTTCCCGTATTAGAAGAGAGTGGGAGTCAAGCTTGTAGCCTTCATGGTCAGCAGCATAACACCATAGCCACTGCAGGGCAATATGTATAATAGTGTGCAAAAAATGTCTGCTGTAGGATATACTTACTCTTTACCATCTCCACCTTCTCTGGTGTGGCCGGCAGCTTTGTTGCGTTTGTGGCCACGCTGCGGCAAGCCTGGCCTGTAAGGCTGAGTGTGGCAGCCTCGGAGGGTAGCCAATAGTGTTTGACTAGCTCTAAACAACACTTCGCATCTGATACATTTTTCATGACAAAGAGTCATTTGTCCAATGGCATGAAGATGTTTTCCCCAAGTTTTACCTGCATTAAGATAGTGATGATTTTTTTTGCTAAAATATAACTATCTATAAAGGTGGAGTCAAGTAGATATCGCACAAGACAAGAAAAAAATTTCGCTGCCTAGTAATGTAAAACAGTCATCATCAAAATAAACTTGCACACACCATTGTAAGCAACAGCCTCAGGAGGAATGCAAAGACGTAGGATCGTTCCCCACCTGTGGTAAGTTGCTTTTTCATTTATCATTTCTTTAATTCAATCAGTAAGTGCAAGTAATTTTTTTAATGTTTTCTTTGTTTGTTGGCTTCTCATGATATGATTAATAAAAATTGGGCGCCTCAGTTAACCCCCTTTCTTCTCGTTCTTACATAATGAGGGTCTCAAATCCGGCAACACTGATGCCTTCATATAGCATGTGTGGGTTTATTGACCAGTTGCTTTCACTCAAAAAGATCACGTACTCGTGACGCCTGCGGCAGAAAGGATGCTCCACATCCGCTGCCAAGGTTTGGGAGTGGTGGCGCTGGCCTACTACGCCGTGCGCTGTAGTAGCTCAATTGTTTAGAGCATTGCATGCATAATGCAAAGACGTGGGAACGCTCCCCAGCTGTGGCAAGTTTTTTCATCCACTTTCATTGCCATTAATTTATAATTTCTTTAATTCAATTAGTACGTACAAGTAATTTCCCTTATGTTTTCCTTGGTGTCTTTGTTGGCTTCTCATGATATGATAAATAAAAATGGGCTTTTCAGTTAACCCCCTTTCTTCTTAGCCTCAGGAGGAGGTACACGGACACCAATCCTCATCATACACGCATCAAAAACAGAATTTTTTGCTTTAAAAGGGCGATATCACTACCTGTGTGCCATATGTAGCACCTTTAAGATTTAACTTCTGCAGTTCCTTGATAATTAATACTAAAGCGAAGCAGAATTGTAGCAGTGTGCTGTTTTTCTGATGCTAAATTGATCCTAGAAATCATTATGAGGAGAAATATGACATCATAATGGGCAGATTCAAACGGCAGTGTCATTTGATGCAGCAGCAGTCTTTAAATGTCTAGTGTACACAAAAAAGAATGTGCCCCTACATTATTTGACCAAAGTCTGATCACGTAACACAAGTTCACAGTACTACTGTCCACTATGCCCACATGTAAGCAAGTGCATAAAGAGCATGCTTTGAATTTTCCCACTTTTAGGTTTACTAAATTTTCACTGGTGTGTATACAACACAGAACTCCCACAACTTATGAAATATCATTAAACCAGACCAAATAAGCGAAACAGCAAATACTGGACAATATTTACAACACGCAGTTAATCCTTGGCAAACAACGTTTAACTCTCCGCGCTATAATTACAATCGCAATAAATCATAAGCAAGAAAAATAAATTATGGGGTTTTACGTGCCAAAACCACTTTCTGATTATGAGACACGCCGTAGTGGAGGACTCCGGAAATTTTGACCACATGGGGTTCTTTAACGTGCACCTAAATCTAAGTACACGGGTGTTTTCGCATTTCGCCCCCATCGAAATGCGGCCGCCGTGGCCGGGATTCGATCCCGCGAACTCGTGCTCAGCAGCCCAACACCATAGCCACTGAGCAACCACGGCGGGTGAATCATAAGCAGTGTCACCTGGCCATTGACGTCTTCGAACAAGTCTTCTGGTGCCTGGCTTGCGCTCGTGAAGTGTGGGGGCGCTGCAAGTGCAGGCTGTTGTTTCTCTGCAAAATTGGTAGCATTACATCAAAATATATAGTCGCCATTGTGCTTCTTGAGCTCATGCTAAAGGACACTGTGTGGGAGCATTATGCCCTTAGAATCAAATACAGTTGAACCCACTCATATCAAGTTCCATACACTTACATTGTGAAAAAATGCAATTACAGTAAAACCTCGTTAAACCGTACCTGCCTAAACAGTAGTTTCATTTTAAAAGTAGTAAAATCAAATCCCTGACTCAGCGGCCATTAAACACATTGCGTTTTGTATCCGCAAGAACCGTACCAGCTTATTGCGTACGTATCGGTTAGTGCGTAGTGTTTCCACTTTTCATTGTGCAATCACGGCGGTGCGTCGTCCTCATTGGGCGGCCTTTAGAACAACAAGTCTCGGAGATCAGAACAACAGCCTCCAAGTGCCTTGTGTATTTGCGCGTGAAGCCACACCCTACTAGAAAATCCTATTTGTTTTCAAGCGGGTTTCATCAAATAGGGTTATGGAACGGGACTCTGTTTGACCCTGTTCAGTCCTGACCCGTTTAAATCCTGTTTAGGCCTGTTTAATCCTGACCCGTTAAATCCTGTTTAATCCTGACCTGTTTAATCCTGTTCAATCCTGACCCGTTTAATCCTGACCAGTTAAACCCACTCCTGTTTACTCCCCTACTGAGACCATGTTCAGTTACTATTGTCTGATTTCGCTCAATATAATTCCCCCGTTAAACTTATTTGGTAAACTTATGGATTTGCAATCAGCCAAGCAAACAAATAGATCTGCATTATGTTTGCTCCAAGAATGACATTGTCACATATAGGTTTGCCTAGTTTGTTGCTTGATTCAAAGATGAACACATTCTCAGCATTAATTCATAACAAATTCATAAGGAACTACTGTACTCGATATTTTATGTAATACATAGACAAAAAACAATGAATGCCAGATTGAAGATTGCGGGATAAAATTGGAACAGTTTGTAAGGACGCACTTGTATTTGCTATAGGAAAGAAACGTAACAAATATGAGACATACAAAATGTATTGCCGCCAAATAGGCACCATCTCCAAAAAAATAAACATTTTTCATGAAACAGGTCTTCCGCTACAATAATTTAACTGCAAGCACTACAGTTGGGCGTGCCATATGACGAAGCAGTTCCTCCATGTAATACATAACTGAACGTTGCATATCTTGCAGTAAACTCTTGTTTCCTACTCCGTTTTCTTGCCGTCATAGCATTTCTTGTAGTTTCTATAAGTCTCCATCTTGGCAGGCTCTCAAACACTTCAAACAACCACAGACGGGCCAAAGCAAAATGCAAACACGAAACTAACTGGGCTTCGGCTGCCAGTGTTCAGGGACTGTTTGCACTGTTGTTGCTCTAGGAGTCAAAGTCCAATGAAATGGCAGCATCCTCAGATTCGCTGCTGCTCAATCTATCGATAAAATCGGTTGCAGACACAGTGAGATTGCGAGCTCTGCTATCTTTCGAAGCACATGAATGCCGTTTCCGAAGGTGGCCATTTTTGCTTTCTGCTTTGATGTTCGCGAAACTTCAGAGTGCGTCGAAAAATCACCGCCTTGTGGGAAAAAAGTGAACTGCTTAGGAAACAATACAAGTTCTCCTCCACGTGCAATGGCAGTGTGTCTGTGAGCAGTGCAGGTCTCAAAAGCTGTGTTTCAATCCATTAATGTGGGCTATAACAATGCCTAATGGTGCGGTAGAAGAGCTAACAGTAGTTGCAGTACTAACGAACCAGTTGGGAGCATCGTTGAGGCTGCTGGTAGTTTTCCTTGTCTAACAGCAGTATGTCCATGACTGGCATCACACGTCACATGTATACTGCAAAGTCAAGACAGCATCATTGGGTGTCGAGCTCTGGCAGACCAACCGTGTCAGCTTGTGCTCACACCGTTGACAGGAATAGCTTTAGCTTGTAGTGGTGCGTCCATGCCCAGCGTTGCAAGCATTGGCACGTACACAGGTTTTGATAGATGAGGCTTAGAATTGACTTTTACTCCAGGTATCACTTGTCACACGTGACACAACACCCCCGCAACTCCACACAAGAGTTTTCACTCCTTGATGACTACTCACACACCTCAGCGCCGTGCCCACACTTTTACTGCACCCAACACACACAACACTGAAGTTCACATGGGAAGTCACACCACCACATAAGCTATCATGGCACACACAATATGCTTTTTCACACACACACACACAAGGACGATGCCACTCGGTGTCCATTGAGCTCCACCATATCAACCATGCAACACAGCAAGTTGTGCTTACGCCTGGGACAGGAATAGCTTTAGCCAGTGGTGGTGTCCCAAGAGATATAACTTTATTGTATCTTTGATTGGGTCCAGGGGTGGCGGTGGTCGGGAGACTAACCCCCAGTCCCCCCTTCCTTAGACGGCGGCCAGTCGTTCCTTGCTGCCGGCGTCTTCGGACAGCCCAGTTGGCTCGAACAAGGATCGTGGCAGGAGTGCCACCTCGCCAAGCCTGCCTCTGAAAAAAGATGTCTTAGATTAAGCCACAAATATACTAACTGTATTTTTTCAACATACTTTACAGAAACAGACACCATATTTATTCAAATGTAAGGTGTCTCTCAATTTACTTAGCTTAGAAGTAATCTCCCACCTTATTGTGAGGCTGATGTCTTCAGTTACTGTTAATATGGTAGCAGCAGTGCCATGTTTTAAGTAATCTAGTTGTAAACTTCGGAAAGCAAAACTGCACTTGCCACCAAAAATACAAAGGGGGTGCCTTTGATAACGTCATTGAGAGAACAGTTTAACTGCCCGAAAGTAATGCAATGGCAGCTGTGACATTGAGAGGCTTCCATAACTAAAGCCTGGCAGGTTTACGGTGGACACTGAAATTCTGAGAATGCAAGCAAATGCACCACAATTGCACATAAATAATGAAGCCACGAACATACGGCAAGGGTGTACTTTGTCTCGGAAATAGAAAAATATTACAATTAAAATGCAAAACGATGCTACAAAGAAATGGGAAAGGACACACAAAAGTGCATGCCCACAGGGCTTCATTCATTGTTACTGTCAACTGCAGTCTCAAAAACGAAAGGAAGGATGAGTGCTGTATGCCTGTCCCTGTCAGCAAGAACAGGTCATCTTCCGTGAAATCCACCAAGGTCTTCAGAGATGCCCATGACACAATAGAGCATGGCAAAGTTGATTACATAGTGAGCTGCCGCACAACTTCGAACACTGCTTGTATAACACACCTGCATAAGTGCCAACTGCGCTAGGTCACGTTTAACAAAAGAAATCTTTATATCTGTATCAGGGATCCAAATGTAGGGCATGCTGAGAAGTGGAAATATCGCAATAAAAGTAAAGGTTGCATTTTATTCATGCAAATACAATACGTCAACAAGTGTTTGTAAGGAGAGGCATAACAGATATGCGGAGCATGCCCATGTGCCCTATTTGTTTTTTTTCCTTTTAGAGAAAGCCAGAAAACAATATATGCAAGCAATTTCCCAGCACTTGTCTGCAATTACTTACTACGCGATATAAATAATGCGTGCCAACATGTATTGGTAAACACAAGTTTGTCACATGAATTGTGAGCACTTCCTCTGGTCACTATAAAGGTTGTGCAAGTTATTTCATCTAAGTAAATCTTTTGTGTCCGAAAGGAAGTGCTCGGGTGGGAGTTAAACCATCGACCTTGTTGGAATTAACAGGGATGACTAAGCAAATTAAGGGGGATGAGCAAGTAAATTAAGAGGAGGACAACCAAGAGGGATGACTAAGCAAATTAAGGGGGATGTGTACATCATGTTTCCGTCGTTAACGCATCAGCACTTGGGTCTTTGCCTTTAAGTCTTAGGGATAACATAAGAGACCATGTGAATTTTCTTTATGGCCTTATTCTTAATGGCTAAACAACGAAAGTAAACACATACCGAGAAAACGGACAAGACACGGTGCTGCGTTTCCTTAAACTGTTTAGCCACAACGAATACATGCCAACTAGGCCACTTTACTGCCTCTACGGCCTTATATTAGTTTGCATATTCTTCTTCCCTCTCCAAACTGAGCAATCGCCTCATAAGTGAATAAATAACCTATTGTTTTCTCATGTCTTGGAGCATCTCTCCAATGAAGTAGTTAAGTTTTTTTTCTTTCGCCCGGGTCCTTGTTATCTGGATGCCTATCCACGAAGTGGGAAAATGCGTCTGTTAGAGAAAAGAAAACATATTCGGTGTGAGTGTCAGCACTGACACTATAGTGCCGTATGTAAGAACAACTTGCAAGCGGCACTTACTGTTTAAGGCCAGGAGCTTTTTCGGCGTCATTGGTTTTTTCGCAGTGGAGTCTGGGCTCTTCACGAACCTTCGGCATATTTGCCCCTTAACACTGCGCTCCTTCAATTCGGCCGCTGTCCACAAGCAGCGGGCTCCCTCTTTGCAAAAGAGGGAGTCCCGCGGCACACACATCAACGCTTCCCACTTGTCTGATGGCATGACAATGCCGTGTCCAATGTGGACCTGCGCAATAATTAACATTGAGAAAAAACTAAATACCAAGGGCATAAGATTGCAAAAGAACTAAAACAGTAGTGTCTCTGAATTACCTGGCCATTGTCAACCTCAAAGAAAGGTGGCAGGTGCCACGGGACATCCCCCTCTTGTTGCTGCACATTCAAGACAAATGAAAGAAGTGTGGTGTCCAAATACTTTCCTACAATCATATATCTAAGGCAGAAGCAAGCAACACTACACAAAAGACAACCAGTAAAATTAAGACACAGGTGCAAAATTCAGCAATAAGCAAAAAGTATAAAATAATAGAACTTCCTTCTTGGGCATTTTGGGGGGGTTTATTAAACATTTTTGGCATCCTATCTAGAGCCAAAAAAAATATGTTTAATAGATTGGAATCTAGAGGTGTGCCAGTAGCTGTTTGTGATTGGGACGTGCGAGCAGTACCTTTTCCTGTATCCAATACAAATCAAATAGTACCCCCGCAGGGGCGTCTGCGTCAGCAGGCGTTTGGTGTGTTGCGACACCACGGACCCGAGCACACGAGGGTTGGACCCTCCCGCGTGTAGCCGTGCGCGGCTTAGCCGTGTCCGGGGAAAAGGGGATCCTGGGGGTTGAGCCAATGCCGGGTGTTTGGACCTTTACGGCCCCTCGGCGGCGGCAACACACCCCTTTGGCCTCGGCTTCACGTAGACGGCACCCCCGGACTGACCCACCCGGGGGAAATCGGCAGTCGCTTTTTCCTGTCCTCCTCTCCAATCTTCGTCTTTCTCTCTCCCCCTTTTACATCTTTCCTGTCTTCTCATCACTTCTCCTCACTTCCCAGTTTCCCGGCGGCAAGGGTTAACCTTGTGTAGCTAGCCAGCCTTGGTTATGCTGTATTTGGTTATAGCAGCGATGTACGGCTGGCGTTGGCAGGGTTTCCCTTGCAGGAACTTCTGTCACGTCCCCTTGTAGGGCTCCATGGTGGGTGGCCGGCATCGCGGCCGAAAACCCAACATTACTTATGGAACATGCTTTCCCTAAACTACCTGATCGCCCTCAGAAAAGAGGGCGCACCGATGATGTATTCCAGTTTTTTGGACGCCATGTCCACAAGTTTCCTCGTTTTCATGTGATCCACTCAGAAAAACCAGCGAAACAAGTCCGAACGATCTCCCCGTTCCTGGTATCTAAGACCCTTACCGAAGTTTTTGGCCCAGGTTATAAGGCGTCGAGGATGGCCAGCGGTGACCTCCTCTTGGAGCTCCGCGATCACAAACAATTTGAGAAACTGCCTAAACTAGTATCATTTGGAGAGACCCAAGTAGTAGTAACCCCGCACCGCACGATGAATACCAGCCGAGGCGTTGTCTCGGACGATGATTTGCTGGAGCTCACTGAGGCTGAACTCTTGGAGGGCTTCAGTGAACAAAATGTCATAAATGTCAAAAGAATCAAGATTAGGCGAGATGGAAAAGAAATCCAAACAAAACACCTGATACTCACTTTCAGCTCAAGTGTCCTCCCCGAGTCCATCGAGGCCGGTTACATCAAACTTCGTGTTAGGCCGTACGTGCCCAATCCTCTCAGATGTTTTAAGTGCCAAAGGTTCGGCCACAGTTCACAGAACTGTCGAGGCCGGCTAACATGTGCCAAGTGTAGTGACACTGAACATTCCTCCGAAACATGCCAGAAGACTCCACACTGTGTCAACTGTGATGGCGAGCACGCCGCATACTCGCGCGCCTGCCCGTCCTGGAAAAGAGAAAAAGAGATTGTGACAATCAAAGTCAAAGAAAACATATCTTTCAAGGAGGCACGTAGGCGGGTGTCATACCTGTCTAAGAGTAGCTTTGCCGATGTGGCGGGTAAGGGGGCAGCGCCACAACGGCCTCCAGCGGCTGTCCGACCCACAGGCAGTGAGTCGGCAGTTACGCCATCTGCCCCCGCGGCGGTTGCAGCTAGCGCTGCTCCGTCTACCCAGCAGACGGGGCCATCGACCCCGAAGGTGGACGCAGCCGAGGCTGCCCCAGCCTCCGAGGCCCCTTCGAGCGCTGGCAACGGCAAGCGCAGCCAAATCCCTCTGGGAGCCCCATCGACCTCCGGGCTGGTGGGCGCAGGGGTCTTGCCCTCCAAGGCGGGACTCCCTCTGAAAACTTCCCGCTCGCAAGAGCACGTGTCCGGCGCCTCACAAGAGGCAATGGACACCACACCTATCCTCAAGGCGCACCAGGCGCCTAAGGAGCGTCGAGAATCGCTCGAACGCTTCAAAAAGAACAAAACACCTATTACAGGGCCTCGAAAGGGCTCTGTAATCTAAGGCATCTTTCCGTTTCCGTACACACAGCACTAATTTACATTAAATATGGATACACAAATCATACAATGGAACGTCAGAGGTCTCCTTAGAAACCTTGATGATGTACAAGAACTGATCCACCAACACAATCCAAAAGTGCTGTGTTTACAGGAAACACATTTAAAATCCAAACACACAAATTTTCTCCGACAGCATGTTACTTTTCGCAAAGATCGCGATGATGCAATCGCATCATCGGGAGGTGTTGCTATAGTAATCCAAAAGAGCATAGCATGTCAACATTTACAGCTACGAACGGCCCTTGAAGCAGTGGCGGTTCGAATTGTTTTGCTAAACAAACTTATCACTATTTGTTCGATTTATATACCCCCACAGTACAAACTAAGCAAACATGAATTTCAGTCCTTCATAGATGAATTGCCAGAACCTTACGTTGTACTTGGAGATTTCAATGCGCACAACAGCCTGTGGGGCGACTCTCGTATAGATGCGCGAGGTCGTCTTGTTGAACACTTCCTCTTCTCTTCTGGTGCATGCCTGCTGAATAAGAAGGCACCCACATATTATTCTCTCGCCAACAGAACATTTTCATCAATTGACCTCAGCCTAGTTTCCCCGTGTATACTGCCTGAACTCCAATGGGAAGTTATGAACAATGCTTACGGGAGCGACCACTTCCCCATACTCATAAGAACATCCAAAGAAAACGAATATCCTCCACAAGCTCCTAGGTGGAAGATAGACACAGCCGACTGGCAGAAATTTCGATCTCTCTCTAGCATCTCATGGGCTAACCTGTCTTCTTTGGAAATTGATGCTGCTGTGGATTATCTTACAGCATTCATAATAGATGCCGCGTCAAAATGCATATCCGAAGTAAGTGGTTTGGCATGCAAACCACGTGTACCATGGTGGAACAGCGAATGTCGGACCGCCCGTAAGAATCAGAACAAGGCGTGGGGGTTGCTGCGAGCTTCTCCTACCGCTGAGAATCTTGTCAACTTTAAAAAAATAAAATCCCAAGGTAGGAGAACGCGCCGACAGGCCAGAAGAGAAAGCTGGCACAAGTTTTTATCGAGTATTAACTCGTTTAGGGATGAGGCCAAAGCCTGGAACAGAGTAAATAGGATTAGAGGGCGGCAAACACATTCACTCCCCCTGGTAAACACACAGGGCGATACACTGCAAGACCAGGCAGACTCACTTGGGGAATATTTTGAGAGCGTGTCAAGTCCAACAAATTATACACAGTCCTTTCTCAAACACAAAGAAACAGAAGAACGTAAGGCATTAAGAAGAAAAGGTCGAGAGAATGAGCCTTACAACCGTCCTTTTTGTATTGCTGAATTGAGAGCTGCCTTGAGCGTATGCAGCAGCTCCGCGCCAGGATCTGATAGAATCATGTATGAAATGCTCAAAAACTTACATAATGACACGCAGGTTACACTGCTCACACTTTTCAACACCATTTGGGATGCAGGGTACCTTCCAACCGCATGGAAGGAAGCCATTGTGGTCCCTGTTTTGAAACAAGGCAAGGACCCTTCCTCAGTGGCAAGTTACCGCCCGATAGCCCTCACAAGTTGCATCTGTAAGGTGTTTGAAAAAATGATTAATCGGCGACTCATCCATTTCCTTGAACTGAGCAAAATCCTTGATCCCTATCAGTGCGGCTTCCGAGAAGGGCGCTCCACAACTGACCATCTTGTACGTGTAGAAGCAAATATCCGGGACGCATTTGTACACAAACAATTCTTCTTATCCATATTCCTCGATATGGAGAAGGCGTACGATACGACGTGGCGTTACGGAATCCTAAGAGACTTGTTAGAAATGGGTATCCATGGAAATATGCTTAACCTAATAGAAAGCTATCTGTCCAGTCGTACCTTCCGGGTAAAAGTAGGAAATGTACTTTCGCGTCCTTTTACGCAAGAAACTGGTGTACCGCAAGGAGGCGTGCTCAGCTGCACACTCTTCATCGTGAAGATGAACACGCTTCGCGCTTCATTACCACCGGCAATCTTTTATTCTGTCTACGTGGACGACATACAAATAGCTTTCAAATCCTGTAACCTCGCAGTGTGCGAGAGACAGGTACAGCACGGCCTGAGCAAAGTCTCAATGTGGGCAGACAAGAATGGATTTAAGATCAACCCTAACAAAAGCTCTTGTGTTCTTTTTACAAGAAAGAGAGGCCTGGTTCCGGATCCTTCCTTAGAACTGTGTGGACAACGAATACCTATCAGCAAACAGCACAAATTCTTAGGTATCATACTTGACTACAGACTCACTTTCATTCCACACATTAAATATCTGAAAGAAAAATGTCTAAAAACAATGAACTTAATGAAACTCCTATCCCAGACTACATGGGGTAGTGATAGGAAGTGCTTAATGAACCTATACAAGAGCCTAATTCGGTCTCGATTGGATTATGGTGCTGTAGTATATAACTCTGCCGCCCCGAGCGCACTAAAGATCCTAGATCCTGTCCACCATCTAGGAATCCGATTGGCCACTGGCGCTTTCAGAACGAGTCCCATACAAAGTCTATATGTAGAATCAAATGAATGGTCTCTCCACCTACAGAGATCATACATTAGCTATACATATTTCCTTAAAGTACGCTCTAATCCTGAACATCCATGTTTTGATACCGTTACTGATATGACGTGCGCTACACTTTTCAGCAATCGTCCCTCCATAAGACAGCCTTTCTCGCTGCGTGTGAAGGAGCTTAGCGATGAAATGCATGTCCCACTCCTCGAGCATCGCTTAATGCACCTAACCAAGCTCTTACCTCCTTGGGACTGGCAGGTGATACAATGTGACATATCCTTTATAAAAGTTACAAAGCACGCTCCTGAGGCCGAAATCCGAATGCATTTCCTAGAACTCCAGCACAAGCACACCTGCGCAGAGTTCTACACAGACGCTTCGAAGTCAAATGCCGAGGTATCCTATGCAGCCGTCGGCCCATCGTTTTCGGAATCCGATGTACTGCATCCGGAAACAAGTATTTTTACGGCCGAGGCCTACGCATTACTCTCTGCTGCAAAGCACATAAGAAAATCGAAACTTCCAAAAGCGGCGATCTATACAGACTCTCTCAGCGTCGTGAAGGCCTTAATGTCACTCAGCAAACATAAAAATCCCGTATTTAATGAATTATATTCGGTCTTGTGCAAAGCGTACTCATCTAACCAGAATATCATAATATGCTGGGTGCCTGGCCATAGGGGAATCGAAGGTAACGTTCTGGCGGACGAGATGGCCACGTCAATCACATTGCAAGCGGTTAACCCTACCGCTGCGGTGCCTGTCACAGATCTGAGGCCTTTCTTGCGAAGGAGGCTGCGAGATCACTGGCAACACATGTGGGATGCGGAAACGGATAATAAGCTCCACCTGATAAAACCACAGTTAGGATTCTGGCCCTCTACTACAAAATCGCGCCGAACAGATGTCCTATTCTGTCGTCTCAGAATAGGACACACATATGGCACCCATAACTTTCTACTGACCGGAAGTGAGCCTCCAACCTGTGGTAGATGCGGGGAGAGGCTGACCGTACTCCACGTCCTCCTGGAGTGTCGGGAAGCCGAATCTGAGAGAAAGAAACATTTTTCATTAGCATACCGACAGCACATTCCTCTTCATCCTCTAATGTTTCTCGGTCCAGAACCGCTTTTTAATACAGACTCAGTGCTTGGTTTCCTCAGAGATGTCGTCTTACATGTTATTAGTCCCATGAATTCGTAGCGCCTCCTCTCTCGAGAGGATGCCACTGCGATAATTGTTTTGCGTAGCACATGCCTCCAGGCCCTTGTGCTTCAAGGGCTCTAAGGAGGCAGTAGTGCTCTGGCATTTCTTATAATCGTGATATATTTTACCTATCGTATCATTCTTTTTATATGCATCTAAATTTTCGTAGTACAAGTCATACGTCATCGCCGTAATTTTATCATACAGATTTTACGCACTTTAGAGCGTATATTTTAAGGCCTCTTTACAGCCACCTCACACCAACTTCATAGCAATCATAATTACACCGCAAACTCATTACTACAGACATGGCGCTCTTTGGCCACACCTGGCCCTTGCGCCATTAAACTCCACACATCATCATCATCATCAATCAAATAGTACGAGAAGTGAGTGATGCTGAATATTGAATGTTTCTAACACTTTTGTTTTGTTTATGTGAATCAATCGCATAGTGCCAACAGGCATTATCTTGGGGCACATAAGGTAGTGTACAACATTATCAGTAGTTTCATCTCGCAACTCCCACCTGTCACAAATTCCATTCCATCCCATTCCACATAAATCAAGTTGTAAACACAGATGTAACCAGCAATGCAATTGCAGAAATTAAAGATAGTCATTTTTCTCAAAGAATACTTAGTATTTTTTCGTCAAAGATATGCATAGCAAGTTTAGAAAACGTATTCTAGCCCTGCGAACTGTTTTTTAGCATTCCTTTAACATTTGACTCTACAATTAGGGAAATGCAGAAAACCTGAGGCAAAGCTGTGCTGATTAAAGTTGGTGCTGCAGGCACAACATTCTGAAACTGCAAGGACAGACATCAGCAGCATGTCAGAGTGGCATATATCAGCATTAATTCACAGTTTACTCAAACAGGGGACAAGGAAAGTTTCTATTAATGCACACATGCACAGTGCACCCTAACATTCTACAGCACGATCACATGCAAATTACCTCTGCCGAGGCCCTGCTGGCTGCAGCTGGTGCTGCAGGCCTCACATCCTAGAACGTGCAAGGAGAGACGTCATCAGGATAGCCACAGCATGTCACAGTGGCACATCAGCATTCATCCACAGTCCACTCAAACATTTTCTATTAATGCACACGTGCACAGTGCACCATAACATTTCACTCCACGAACACATGCAAATCACCTCTGCGTGTAGCGCGCGTAGGGGGTACACTCTTAGGCAAAGTTACACCCTTTGGCTTGCCCCTTCTGCCACACAACAATAATCGCTATCTGCCTTGATGCGTTTCCTTTCTTTAACGCTGCGAGCCCGGTACTTTCCAGTAACGAACGGCACGCGCGTTATCAGCATAGAACAGTTTACACCCTTTGGAGTGCCCCTTCTGATAACGCGCGTGCCGTTCATTACTGGAAAGTTCCGGGCTCGCAGCTTTAAAGAAAGGAAACGCATCAAGGCAGATAGCGTTTATTGTTGTGTGGCAGAAGGGGCAAGCCAAAGGGTGTAACTTTGCCTAAGAGTGTAGGGCCTCTCCTTAGTTGCCTTCCTCCGTGTCTAGAAAGATGCCTGCGGCGTCGCTCGCTTACCCATTGTAGCCGTCGCGCCTTGAGTTGCTGTCGGTTGTCAAGAGATGGCGCCACCTACATCCCTATTTCCGCCAAGGGGAGCTGGGGCTACAGTACTGGGGCGGTGTGGTGTCGCGGCGCGCGGCGGTAGCGGCGGCGGCTGCTTGGAAAGCGCGGCGACACAGGGAGACATCGCAACACATCCGTTCACTTGTACTTGAATAAACTGGTTGTGCTCTGGCGACTTTCGACGAAATTTTAGTTTCTTGCAGTTATTGCAATTGGTTCATTAAGTCTAAGTAGCGTTTACGAGTAACGTAACAACAAGCCCGCAGCAGTTCGTTTCACACGTACACGCTCTCATCTTTGCATGTCGTAATTCTGCTGGAAATTGTGGTGTACTCAAGGCAGGTTCAACGACAACATGAAAGCTATTCACTCGAACTTGGTGTGTGCCTAATGAAGGGTCCATCTTCTTCTTTCTGGGGTTTTATGTGCCAAAACCAGTTCTGATTATGAGGCACGCCGTAGCTAGTGGAGGGCTCCGGATTAGTTTTGACCACCTGGGGTTCTTTAGCGTGCACTACAACGCAAGCACACGGACCTTTTTGCATATCGTCTCCATTGAAATGAGGCCGCCGCGGTCACATTCCCTTAATTACAGTTTAAGCACCTTGCGGGATAGAGGTTTGCGGTCAAGGAACTTAACAACCGCATTCCTGTCGCTAGCGCTGACGGCATAGTTGGTGAACAGCGGCTTCATAAACTTCTTAGTGATGAGCTGCAGGAGAACCTTGCGATGGTCGCTGTCTGTGTTGCCACAGCTGAGAACATTAAGTTCCATGAGCGCTGCCACACTTCTCTCAACGCAAACCTCCAAGGGCTTTGTGAAATGTTTTCTGTGGGGAAGCACGTGGTCTACAAGCTTCCGAAGACCAATCAACAGTTTTGCGAGTTCCTGGCTCGGGTAGAAGAGCCCGCCCCGATCTTGGTGGGCAATGAGGCCAAGGAGAGGTGTGTTGCCTTTCTGACCCTGCAATAGGGCGATGTAGTTCGAGCAGACAATGCTTTCACTTGCAGCTCTCACTATGAAGCCTCCAACCATGGCGACGCTGGCTTCGTCCGGACCTGTTATGCATGGTGTCAACGTTGTGAGGTGGTTTTTTAAGTCATTCACTGCCTGGTCGAGAAACTTGTTACCGGTGGCAGGCATGGTGGGGCTGTGTTGAATTGGAAGCAGCTGCCTTGCGACGAATGATGTCGAGCTCTGAACGTTGCTCTGGTCGGAGGCAGCAACGATGCCTGTCTTCAGCATTTTTTCCAGCCCGCATATCGCGCTCTTCATGTCAAGTATATCATTGCTACCGGAACTTCGGCGCAGAAAGCCAAACATGGATTCTATCGGGTCACTCGACATTTTGCGTGTGAGCACAAACCGGAACTTCTTCACAGTCAGCAAGTGACGAATGCACTGCACATTTGACGTGGTCGCAAAGACAAGAGCGTGGTATGTTTCCTTGCTTAAAAAGCTGCCAGCTGCACTTTCCTTCCTGAGGTCTTCGATGTAAGCAAGAAAAACAATCTCGAGCCACTCTAATCTAGGATCATCAGCATCCGTAAACTGGCGGGCGTCGGCGTTGTTGCAATGGATGTGTTGTTGGCAGTTGCTGATGTCCATTATTGTAAACCACCTCTGTATCATTTGCATGAATTCAATTGTGGGTCCTGCTGAAGCGAAGTCCAGATCACATGTGTGGCCGGCCTGATCTTTGAGGTAGTGCGGCAGTTACGGGAATTGAAAACAACTGAACCGCTGACCTGACGTTCATTTTTTCGACGTTTGTTGGATACAGGTGTTTTCTGGTCATGAACCTTACTGGCCTCACTGTCGAGTTTTTCTGCATTTTATGCAGACTTTTCACATACCTTGATGTGATCTGCTTTTCTTTGCCGAAGTCCTTCGCCAGAAACTGTGACCTCACATTTTTGATGATATGGCTTTGGTCGAAAGAAAGAAAAATCTCCTTGGAGGGATCGGCAGGGTGCGACGCCTGTATGCTCGCCTTGCCTCCGCACAGGATATCCATTGCTGCCACATTCACCTTGTGGTTGTCGGTCACCAGCCGGACGATGTCGAACCCTATATCGGTCGTCTTCTTGAGCACGTGGCGTACAACTACTGCCAGCTGTTCTCCCGTGCAGCCTTTGGTAAAAAATACCCTACAGGTACCTTAAACCTCGCGTGCAGACCGCACAGTAAAAAGCACAAAAGAGAGTTGGCCAAGACTTCGTCTTCTGAGCTGGGAACAATATCTTGGAGTTCAGTGCCCATGTCAACATCACCTACAAATGCATCTCTTTGCTTGTTGTAAATCAGCTTCTCCCGAATCCTCATCTCGTCTACCACGAGACCGCACACCTTGGACTGAGGTGTGTGCAGATTTTGAAGTTCTGCTTCCAGGCGGCAACGTACCAGGTCGTTAAACCCGACTTCTCCGGCGACTATTCCAATATATTTCTGTAGAGTGCTTCGACATGGTAGAAGGAACCATCGACCCCGAAGGAGGGCGCAGCCGAGGCTGCCTCAACTTCCGAGGTTCCTTCCTGCGCTGGCAACGGCCGGCGTAGCCAAATCCCTCTGGGAGCCCCATCGACCTCCGGGCTGGTGGGCGCAGGGGTCTTGCCTTCCAAGGCGGGACTCCCTCTGAAAATTTCCCGCTCGCAAGAGCACGTGTCCGGCGCCTCACAAGAGGCAATGGACACTACACCCATCCTCAAGGCGCACCAAGCGCCTAAGGAGCGGCGAGGCTCCCTCGAACGCTCCAGAAAGAACAAAACCCCTATTACAGGGCCTGGAAAGGGTTCTGTAATCTAAGGCATCCCGTCCGTTTCCGTAAACACAGCACCAATTTATTTTAAATATGGATACACAAATCATTCAATGGAACATTAGAGGTCTCCTTACAAACCTTGATGATTTGCAAGAACTCATCCACAAACATAATCCAAAAGTGCTGTGTTTACAGGAAACACATTTAAAATCCAGACACGCAAACTTTCTACGTACGTATGGTACGTTTCGTAAAGATCGCGATGATGCCATCGCATTATCGGGTGGTGTTGCGATTCTCACACATAAAAGTATAGCATGTCAACCTTTACAGCTTCGAGCGCCCCTTGAAGCAGTGGCGGTGCGAGTTGTTCTGCTAAACAAACTCATCACTATTTGCTCGCTTTATATACCCCCACATTACAAATTAACTAAACATGAATTTCAGTCCTTTATAGATGAACTGCCAAAACCCTATGTTGTTCTTGGCGACTTCAATGCGCACAGCTCCCTGTGGGGCGACTCTCGTATAGATGCGCGAGGTCGTCTTGTTGAACAGTTCCTTTTTTCTTGTGGTGCGTGCCTTTTGAATAAGAAGGAACCCACATATTACTCTCTAGCAAACAGAACCTTTTCTTCAATCGATCTCAGCATAGTTTCTCCTTCTATTCTGCCTGAACTTGAATGGGAAGTTACAAAGAACCCTTACGGAAGCGATCACTTCCCCATACTACCCCGCAGGGGCGTCTGCGTCAGCAGGCGTTTGGTGTGTTGCGACACCACGTACCCGAGCACACGAGGGTTGGACCCTCCCGCGTGTAGCCGTGCGCGGCTTAGCCGTGTCCGGGGAAAAGGGGATCCTGGGGGTTGAGCCAATGCCGGGTGTTTGGACCTTTACGGCCCCTCGGCGGCGGCAACACACCCCTTTGGCCTCGGCTTCACGTAGACGGCACCCCCGGACTGACCCACCCGGGGGAAATCGGTAGTTGCCTATTCCTGTCTCTCTCTCCCTCCAATCTTCGTCTTTCTCTTACTTTTCATCTTTCCTGTCTTCTCCTGGCTTCTTCTCACTTCCAATTTTCCAGGCAGCAAGGGTTAACCCTGTGTGAATAACCAACCTAGGTTATCTCATATTTGGTTATAGTGATAACGTACAGCTGGCGTTTGCAGGCCCTGTTTTTCAGGCCCTGCAGCGTCCCCTTGTAGGGCTCCACGGTGGGTGGTTGGCGTTATTGCCGAAATTTACATTATTCTATGGCTAGTTCCTTCCCTGCCCTCCCAGATCGCCCTCAGAAAAGAGGGCGCACCGAAGATGTATTTCAGTTTTTTGGACGACAAAGACCGAACTTTCCACGATTTCACGTCATTCATTCAGAAAAGCCAGATAAACAAGTACGCACAATCTCCCCATTTCTAGTTTCGAAGTCTTTAACTGAGGCTCTAGGTCCAGGTTACAAGGCATCAAGGATGGCAAGTGGAGATCTCCTTTTGGAGCTCCGTGACCTGAAACAATACGATAAGCTACCCAATCTAGTGTCTTTTGGAGACTTTCAAGTGACAGTGACTCCGCACCGCACTATGAACACTACACGCGGCGTTGTCTCAGATGATGACCTGCTTCAGCTGACAGAAGCAGAGCTCCTAGAGGGCTTCAATGAGCAAAATGTTGTTAATGTGAAAAGAATAAAGATGAGGCGCGATGGTAAAGAAATTGCGACCAAACACCTAATTCTCACCTTCAATTCAAGTGTCCTGCCCGAATCAATCGAGGCCGGGTACATCAAGCTCCGTGTCAGGCCTTACGTGCCCAATCCACTCCGATGTTTCAAATGCCAGCGCTTCGGCCACAGCTCGCAGAGCTGCCGCGGCCGCCAAACGTGTGCTAAATGCAGTGCCAAAGAACACACCACTGAAACTTGTGAGAACGCTCTCCACTGTGTAAACTGTGATGGAGAGCACGCCGCGTACTCGCGGTCGTGCCCATCCTGGAAGAAAGAAAAAGAAATAGTAACGATCAAAGTGAAAGAAAATATCTCATTCAAGGAGGCACGCAGGCGGGTAGCATACCTGCCAAAGAAAAGCTTTGCCGAAGTGGCGCGTCAGGGGGCAGCGTCACAACGGCCTCCGGCGGCTGTCCGACCCACAAGCAGTGAGTCGACAGCTACGCCATCTGCCCCCGCGGCGGTCGCAGCTAGCGCTGCCCCGTCAACCCAGAATGAGGGATCATCGACCCCGAAGGTTGGCACAGCCGAGGCTGCCCCGGCCTCCCCGGCCCCTTCCAGCGCTGGCAACAGCCGGCGCAGCCAAATCCCTCAGGGAGCCCCATCGACCTCCGGGCTGGTGGGCGCAGGGGTCTTGCCTTCCGAGGCGGGACTCACCCGGAAAACTTCTCGCTCTCAAGAGCACGTGTCCGGCGCCTCAATAGAGGCAATGGACACTACACCTGTCCTGAAGGCGCACCAAACGCCTAAGGAGCGGCGGGGCTCCCTCGAACGCTTCAAAAAGGGCAACACCCCGATTACAGGGCCTCGAAAGGGCTCTGTAATCTAAAGTATAACTTCCATTTCCATACGCACAGCACCAAATTAACTTCACTATGGACACGCTAATTATGCAGTGGAACGTCAGAGGTCTCCTCAGAAACCTTGATGATGTTCAAGAACTTCTCTACGAACTCACTCCAAAAGTGCTGTGTGTACAGGAAACCCATCTGAAATCTAAACACACTAACTTTCTTCGTCATTATCTTATTTTTCGAAAAGATCGTGATGATGCCATCGCATCATCTGGCGGTGTAGCCATTATACTCGATAAATGTATAGCGTGTCAACATCTACAACTACAAACGCCCCTAGAGGCAGTGGCCGTTCGAGCCATACTTCTAAACAAAATAATTACCGTCTGCTCTCTGTATATACCCCCGCACTATCAGCTCCATAAACATGAATTTTATGCATTAATAGATCAATTACCCCAACCCTATTTGGTTCTAGGAGATTTCAATGCACACAGCAACCTATGGGGTGACTCTCATTGCGATGTGCGAGGTCGGATGATTGAACAGTTTCTCTTTTCATCTGGTGCATGCCTTTTGAATAGTAAGGCACCTACATATTATAATACTGCACATAAGACCTATTCCTCTATAGACCTCAGTATTGCATCACCCACCCTTTTACCTGATCTTAAATGGAACGTTATTAGAAATCCATACGGGAGCGACCATTTCCCGATAGTTCTATCTACACCGAAGACGAATGAATGTCCCCCACAATTTCCTCGGTGGAAAACTGATTCAGCCAACTGGGAACAGTTCCGAAAAATTACTCTCATATCGTGGGCTGACGTTTCTGCTCTAAGCCTGGAAGCCGCGGTTGAATACTTCACCTTTTTTCTGATTGATGCCGCGACCAAATGTATCCCAGAAACAAAGGGAACAAACATCTAAGAAGCGCCGTGTTCCATGGTGGAATGAGGAATGTCGTAACGCGCGTAAAAAGCAGAACAAAGCATGGAGGCTGCTCCGCGATTCTCCGACTGCAGAAAACCTTGTTAATTTCAAGCATGTCAAATCTCAGGGAAGGAGAACGCGCCGACAAGCTAGAAGAGAGAGTTGGCAAAATTATATATCAGGAATTAACTCTTACACGGATGAGACAAAGGTCTGGAATAGAGTGCACAGAATAAAAGGTCGACAACCTTACTCGCTACCCTTAGTAAATACAAAGGGAGATAGTATGGAAGACCAGGCGAACTTTCTAGGCGCACACTTTGAACGCATATCCAGTTCGTCGCACTATTCGGACACATTTCAAAGACATAAATCACGAATAGAACGGCAGCCATTAGTAGGAAAAACTGCAAAATGTGAGGTATATAATAGACCATTTGGCATAGCAGAGCTTCAAGCAGCACTAAACGGCTGCAACAAATCTGCCCCAGGCTCTGACCGCATAATATATGAAATGTTAAAGCACTTGCCATCTGAAACACAAAAAACCCTTCTTTTTCTTTACAATGGTATATGGTCTTCCGGCCAGATTCCCTCTGTTTGGAAAGAGGCCATTATAATTCCCATTTTGAAACAGGGTAAGGACCCTTCTTTGCCAAATAGTTATAGACCGATAGCGTTGACAAGCTGCCTATGCAAACTCTTTGAAAAGATGGTGAATAAACGCTTGCTCCACTATCTTGAAACCCACAAAACATTAGACCCATACCAATGCGGTTTCAGGGAAGGTAGGTCGACGACAGACCAGCTTGTCCGCATGGAAACGTACATCCGTGAAGCCTTTATCCACAAACAGCTTGTCGTATCTGTATTCCTTGATATGGAAAAGGCGTATGACACTACGTGGCGCTTTGGGATCCTTCGGGATCTTTCTGGAATGGGTATACGTGGCAACCTGCTGACCATTATTGAAAGCTACCTGTCTGACAGAACGTTTCGTGTTAGAGTTGGCAATGTGCAGTCACGATCATTCGTACAGGAGACAGGTGTACCGCAGGGTGGAGTGCTGAGCTGTACACTCTTTATTGTGAAAATGAACTCCTTACATACCATCATACCACGCACACTCTTTTACTCGGTTTATGTAGACGATGTACAGATAGCTTTTAGATCATGCAATCTTAGCATCTGCGAGAGACAGTTACAGCTTGGCCTAAACAAACTCTCCAAGTGGTCAGAAGAAAATGGTTTTAAATTTAACCCTCAAAAAAGCACATGTGTTCTCTTCTCAAACAAGAGAGGCATTTCACCGGAACCCGCCATTGACCTTAACGGAGAACGACTATCGGTCAGTCTTGAACATAAATTTTTAGGTATTATTTTGGACACAAAACTTAATTTCATTCCCCACTTAAAATATCTTAAAGCCAAGTGCCTAAAGACTATGAACCTGCTGAAGCTGCTTTCTCGAACAAGCTGGGGAAGTGACAGGAGGTGTTTGCTTAGCCTGTACAAAAGCCTTGTACGATCACGCCTCGACTACGGAGCCGTGGCGTACCAATCCGCATCGGACAGTGCTCTCAACATTCTCGACCCGGTCCACAATCTAGGTATACGGCTGGCAACAGGCGCATTTAGGACAAGCCCTGTGGAAAGTCTGTATGTCGAAGCGAACGAATGGTCCCTACACCTACGCAGAACATACCTAAGCTTTCGCTACTTTTTAAAATGTAAATCGAATGACGAACATCCGTGTTATTCAACTGTACTTGACTTATCTTCTGCAAGACTTTACCGTAACCGCCCGTCTGTTCGAGCTCCTCTATCTGTGCGCTTAGAACAACTGGCTAATGAAACCGGTATTCAACATCAAGAAACAGTCCTAATGACTCCCACTAACCTTGCACCACCTTGGGAATGGCAGTCTATCCAGTGCGATATGTCTTTCGTCGCAATAACAAAACATGCGCCTGAGGTGCATATACATTCACACTTCCTCGAACTCCAGGCGAAGTACTCCTGCGCAGAGTTTTATACAGACGCTTCAAAGTCTACTTATGGTGTAGCTTATGCAGCGCTGGGACCTTCGTTTTCAACGTTCGGTGCATTAAATCCAAACACCAGCATTTTCACAGCGGAGGCATACGCGATCCTCTCTGCTGTGAAACATATCAAACAAACAGGTATAACAAAGGCTGTCATATTCACAGACTCATTAAGCGTTGTTAGCTGCATATCAAGTATACGAAAACACAAAAACTCCATCCTTAATGAAGTCTATAACCTTCTATGTTCAGCGTACCTGTCTAACCAAATGATTGTTCTTTGTTGGGTGCCTGGCCATAGAGGCCTAGAGGGCAACGTAGCTGCTGACGAAAGGGCTACATCCGTACCTTTTTGTGATGCAAACATTAATATACCTGTACCCTACACAGACCTTAAACCATTTTTACAGCATAAACTACGGAAATATTGGCAACGGCAATGGGACACTCAGGTATCCAACAAACTGCACCTAATCAAACCGAAAATAGGAAACTGGATCTCTGAGAAAACAACGAGACATAAGGAAGTACTGCTCTGTAAGTTAAGAATTGGGCATACCTATAGCACTCACTCATACATTCTAACTGGAACTAACCCTCCGACATGCACTAGGTGTGGAAGTAGACTTACAGTCCTTCATGTTCTCGTTCAGTGCCCATTATTAGAAGAGGAGAGAAAAAAGTTCTTCCCTTCCTTATACCGTCATAATATACCTCTGCACCCAGTCTTCTTTTTAGGCAACGACCCTCTAATTAATTTTAAATCAGTACTCAAGTTCTTAGAAGAAACTAATACCATAGAAATCATTTGGCCAGGCTATTTGTAGCACAGCCTCTGCTTAGAGGCTGTAGCTGCAATGAAATCACTTACAGAGCACATGCCTCGCAGCCCTTGCACTGAAGGGCTCTGCAGAGGCACTGGTGCTGCTATAAATTAACATCTTTTAGTATCTTATCGTTCTCAACGTACTTTTACAACCGTAGGACTCACTTCTCATTGACATTATTTTAATTGATACATATTTTACAGCATTTACAGCGAATATTTTAGGCCAATATACAGCCACTCGATAACCGCCATATTCATCGATACTCATTGCCATTCTTTACCAAATGTCATGGCGCTCTTTGTCCATTTCTGGCCCTTGCGCCAAGAAACAATATTCATCAATCACTTCCCCATACTACTAAGAACACCTCAAGAAAACGAATATCCACCACAGGCACCTCGGTGGAAGATTGAGACAGCTGATTGGGACAAATTTCGAACTCTTACTGGTATCTCATGGCATAACATCTCCTCATTAGAAATTGATGCTGGTGTGGAGTATTTTACAGCCTTTATAATAGATGCCGCATCTAAATGCATATCACAAGTAAATGGCCTCTCGTGCAAACGGCGCGTCCCGTGGTGGACCGACGATTGTAGGATCGCACGTAAAAAACAGAACAAAGCGTGGGGTTTGCTACGCGCTTCTCCCACTGCAGAAAATCTTATCAACTTTAAAAAAGTAAAATCCGAAGGCAGGCGAACCCGCCGACAGGCTAGAAGAGAAAGCTGGCAGAACTTTTTATCGGGCATCAACTCGTACACAGATGAGGCGAAAGTCTGGAACAGGGTTAGTAGGATAAGAGGGCGACAAACATACTCCCTCCCTTTGGTAAACACACAAGGCGAAACTCTGCAAGACCAGGCAGATTCACTTGGGGAGCACTTTGAGCGTGTGTCGAGCTCAATCAATTATTCCCAGTCCTTTCTTAAACATAAAGAAATAATAGAACGCAAGCCAATCATACGAAAATCCAGGCAGAATGAACCGTATAACCGGCCTTTCAGTATTGCCGAGTTAAAAGCTGCCTTGAACACATGCAAAAGCACTGCACCGGGACCTGACAGAGTCATGTATGACATGATTAGAAACCTACATACTGACACACAAGTTACACTACTTACACTATTCAACACCATTTGGGCTTCCGGATACCTCCCATCGACATGGAAAGAAGCGATTGTAGTCCCTGTTCTGAAGCACGGAAAAGACCCCTCCTTGGCGGCAAGTTACCGTCCGATAGCTCTAACTAATTGTCTGTGTAAGCTTTTTGAAAAAATGATAAATCGCAGACTCATACATTTCCTCGAGGTCAACAATAGGCTCGATCCTTATCAGTGTGGATTCCGAGAAGGGCGGTCGACGACCGATCATCTTGTGCGCATAGAAGGAAATATCCGCGATGCCTTTATACATAAACAGTCTTTCCTATCGATATTCCTCGATATGGAGAAGGCATATGACACGGCATGGCGTTACGGTATCTTGCGAGACCTGTCGGAAATTGGCATCCGTGGAAATATGCTGAACACAATTGAAAGCTATTTGTCAAATCGTACCTTCCGAGTAAAAGTCGGCAATGCACTGTCACGGCCCTTTACGCAGGAAACTGGTGTACCCCAGGGAGGCGTGCTCAGCTGCACTCTCTTTATCGTTAAGATGAACACGCTACGTGCTTCACTACCACCTGCCATTTTTTATTCCGTATACGTAGACGACCCCCGCAGGGGCGTCTGCGTGAGCAGGCGTTTGGTGTGTTGCGACACCACGGACCCGAGCACACGAGGGTTGGACCCTCCCGCGTGTAGCCGTGCGCGGCTTAGCCGTGTCTGGGGAAAAGGGGATCCTGGGGGTTGAGCCGATGCTGGGTGTCTGGACCTTTAAGGCCCCCCGGCGGAGGCAACACACCTCTTCGGCCTCGGCTTCACATAGACGGCACCTCCAGGCTGACCCACCTGGAGGACATCGACAGTCGCCTTTTCCTGTCTCTCCCTCCTCGAATCTTCGTCTTTATCTCTCACTTTTTGACCTTTCCTGTCTCCTTCTCTCTTCTTCTTGCTTCCTTTCTCCTGGCGGCAAGGGTTAACCCTGTGTGGCTATCCAACCTTGGGTACACCATATTCGGTTATAGTGACGGCGTACGACTGGCGTCGTGCAGACTTGTACGCAAGCTCTGCCGCGTCCCCTCGTTGGGCTCCGTGGTGGGTGGTCGGCGCTGTTGCCGAATTTTTATATATTCTCATGGAAACTCCTTTCCCTAAGCTTCCTGATCGCCCTCAGAAACGAGGGCGCACCGAAGATGTCTTTAAGTTTTTTGGCAACAGACTACAAAGCTTTCCCCGATTCCACGTCATCCATTCCGACAAACCTGAAAAAACGATGAGAATGATTTCACCTTTCCTTGTGTCAAAATGTCTTACCGAACCACTTGGTGCAGGTTACAAGGCATCAAAGATGGCTAGTGGAGATCATGAAAGCAACATGAAAGCCTTCCCAACCTAGTTAAATTTGGAGAAATTCCAGTCACTATATCACCGCACCGAACTATGAATACGAGCCGTGGTGTTGTCTCTGATGATGATCTAATGGAGCTGACAGAAGCCGAACTGATGGAAGGCTGGACCGAACAGAATGTTATCAATGTCAAGCGAATTATGCTAAGGCGTGACGGTAAGGAAATCAAGACAAAGCATCTTATACTCACTTTTGGCTCAAGCATCCTGCCCGAGACAATCGAGGCAGGCTATGTAAAGCTACGTGTCAGACCCTATGTCCCAAATCCTCTTCAATGCTTTAAATGCCAGCGTTTCGGACACAGTTCCCAGAACTGCCGAGGCCGGCAGACATGTGCTAAATGTAGTGGCGGAGATCATACTTCTGAAAATTGCGAAAGCGCTCTACACTGTGTCAACTGTGATAGCGAGCACGCCGCATACTCGCGCTCGTGCCCGTCATGGAAAAAAGAAAAAGAAATCGTGACGATAAAAGTTAAAGAGAATATTTCATTTAAAGAAGCGCGCAGGCGGGTTTCCTACCTGCCCAAGAGCAGCTTTGCCGATGTGGCGCGTCAGGGGGCAGCGCCACAACGGCCTCCGGCGACTGTCCGACCCACACCCAGTGAGGCGGCAGTGACGCCTCCCGCCCCCCCGGCGGCTGCAGCTAGTGCTGCTACGCCAGCCCAGCCGAAGGGGCCATCTATCTTAGAGCAGGTGGCCTCAAAGGTCTCTTCCACAGGGACGAGGCCTTCTTCTCGAACGCAGCGCTCGCAAGAGCGCTTGTCCAGCACCTCTTCCGAGGCGATGGACACAACCAGCCAGACGGCGCCGCTAGCGCCTAAGGAGCGGCGAGATTCTCGCAATAGCTCCCAAAAAGAAAAGCACCGCATCTTGGCGCCCTCAAAGGGCTCCGTGAGGTAACTCGTCTTTCTTAAACACACAGCACATAAACCACATTCAACATGGATACGCAAATAATACACTGGAATGTCAGAGGTCTGCTGCATAATCTTGATGATATCAAAGAACTCCTATACAAGTATACTCCAAAAGTGCTGTGTGTTCAGGAAACACACCTCAAACATACGCAAACTAATTTTCTCCGACAGTACGCTATTTTTCGTAAAGACCGTGATGACACTGTCGTGTCGTCCGGGGGTGTGGCCATTATAGTTGCCAAAAGTGTTGCTTGCCGGGAATTAAGACTTCGTACGCCCCTAGAGGCAGTTGCTGTCCGAGGAGTGTTGTTTAACAAACTAGTCACGATTAGTTCCATATACATTCTTCCAAATTACCAACTTCACAAAACAGAATTTCAAAACTATATAGATGAACTTCCGGAACCTTACATAGTTGTCGGCGACTTCAACGCACATAACACTCTGTGGGGAGACTCTCGTTGCGATGCGAGAGGTCGCCTAATTGAAAATTTTCTCTCCTACTCAGGAGCATGTATAATTAACAAGAAAGAGCCGACGTACTACAGTGTTGCACATAACACGTACTCATCAATAGACTTAAGTATAGTATCGAGTACACTAATTCCGTATATTGAGTGGATTGTTCTGAAGAACTGCTTTGGGAGCGACCACTTTCCAATTATTTTAAACCTAACCAAGCAGGATGGATGCTCGCCACATTTTCCGCAATGGAACATGAACTCAGCCAACTGGGAACTGTTCCAAGAGCTTACGCATTTAGGCGCAGATAACATTGCTGGTTTTAATATAGACGACGCTGTGGCATATCTAACAGGTTTTATTATTGACGCTGCAACTAAATGTATCAAGCAAACTAACGGTTTGGCAAGTAAACGTCGCATCCCATGGTGGAACGACGAATGTCGGAAAGCACGGAAAAATCAAAATAAGGCCTGGAGATTGCTTCGAAATTGTCCAACCGCCGAAAACCTTATTAATTTCAAACAAGTCAAGTCACAAGGCCGGAGAACACGTCGATGAGCAAAGAGAGAAAGCTGGGATAGGTACATCTCTAGTATAAATTCGTACACTGATGAAACCAGAGTATGGAATAGGGTAAATAAGTTAATAGGCCGGGAGTCCCATCCCCTACCGTTAGTAAGTAGCCAAGGTGATAGCCTGGAAAATCAGGCGGATTGTCTAGGCGACTACTTTCAATATATCTCCAGCGCATCGCACTATACAGATACATTTTTAAGACACAAAGAACGTGAGGAGCGGCATCCCATAAACCGCAAAGGCTCATCGAGTGATGCTTACAATTGTCCATTTACTTTGGCGGAACTTAAGGCCTCTCTGGCTTCTTGCAACCACTCGGCGCCAGGTGGCGATCGTATCATGTACGAAATGATTAGACACCTACACCCTGAAGCTCTAGAAACACTTCTCTCTCTTTTTAATACCATGTGGGCGGCGGGGTATATCCCATCGTCCTGGAAAGAAGCTATAGTAATTCCCATACTTAAACAAGGGAAAGATCCTGCCTTAGCCAGCAGCTACAGGCCAATAGCGCTAACAAGCTGTCTGTGCAAAGCTTTTGAAAAAATGGTAAACCGGCGATTAATCAGCTTCCTAGAGAGCAACAATAAACTAGACCCCCTTCAATGCGGTTTCCGAGAGGGAAGGTCGACAGTAGACCACCTTGTCCGCATTGAGGCAAACATTAGAGATGCCTTCATTCATAAACAGTTTTTACTTTCAGTGTTTCTGGACTTAGAGAAAGCGTACGACACGACGTGGCGATATGGGATCCTCCGCGATCTTTCCGCGTTGGGCGTCTGTGGGAACATGTTGAACACGATCGAAAGCTATCTGTCTAACCGCACTTTTCGCGTAAAGGTTGGTAATGTCTTATCCAAATCATTCATCCAAGAAACTGGTGTTCCGCAAGGGGGAGTACTTAGTTGCACACTGTTTATTGTTAAAATGAACAGCCTACATGCAGTCGTTCCACGGGCAATGTTTTATTCCGTTTATGTTGACGATGTACAAGTAAGTTTCAAATCTTGCAATATTGCTGTCTGCGAACGACAAGTGCAGCTTGGGATAAACAAATTGTCCAAATGGGCGGATGAGAACGGCTTCAAAATAAACACCCAAAAAAGTACCTGCGTACTCTTCTCAAACAAGAGGGGGGTAGCACCACTGCCTAGTATTATGATCAAGGGAGACCACCTCTCTGTGAGCAGCCAACATAAATTCCTGGGAATCACTTTAGATTCAAAGCTCACGTTTATTCCCCATATTCAAAATCTGAAAATAAAATGTTTGAAAACAATGAACCTTCTCAAGCTTCTGTCACGCACAACATGGGGTAGTGATCGAAAGTGTCTTTTGAACTTATATAACAGTCTTGTCCGCTCCCGCCTTGATTACGGATCAATAATTTATAATTCTGCAACACCAAGTGCATTAAAAATCCTAGACCCCGTCCACCATTTGGGTATCCGTCTGGTGACGGGCGCTTTCAGAACCAGTCCAATCCAGAGCCTCTACGTAGAGTCAAATCAGTGGTCACTTGATCTACAACGGTCATATAGCAGTTTCGCATATTTCCTGAGAGTACAAGCGAACATTGAACATCCTTGTTATACAACCACAAACGATACCGCCGCTGCTACGCTCTTCCATAACCGGCCTGCAATGAGGAAGCCGTTTGCTTTGCGTGTGAGGAACCTAATTGAGGAAATGGGTGTTCCCCTCCTTGAACATTGTCGTATGACTCAAGCGAAACTGTTACCGCCTTGGCAGTGGCAGATCATAGACTGTGATTTGTCATTTGTAGATGTCGGGAAACATGCGCCAGAGGCACATATTAAAATGCATCTTTTAGAACTCCAGTATAAGTACTCTTACACTGAGTTTTACACGGACGCTTCCAAGTCGGATGCAGGGGTTTCTTACGCAGCCACCGGCCCATCTTTTTCAGAATCCGGCGCGCTGCACCCGGAAACTAGTATATTTACGGCAGAAGCCCATGCACTATTGTCGACAGTGAAGCATATAATGAAATCAAAACTTCGAAAAACAGTCATATATACAGACTCTCTAAGCGTCGTAAAAGCCCTGAATTCACTCTCTAAACACAAGAATCCTATACTTGTTGAGCTCTACTCCGCTCTCTGCAGAGCATACATATCTAACCAGCATATCATTATATGCTGGGTACCTGGCCATAGAGGTATTGAGGGAAATGTTCTAGCAGACCAAATGGCCAGATCAATTACATCGCAAGCTACTCTTACCGCTGCGGTCCCTGCTACTGACCTGAAGCCTCTCTTACGAAGAAAACTACGGAACCACTGGCAACGCCTGTGGGACGGGGAAACAAATAATAAGCTCCACGTGATAAAACCACAGTTAGGATTCTGGCCCTCTGTAGCAAAATCACGCCGAACAGATGTCTTATTCTGTCGTCTCAGAATAGGACACACGTTTGGCACCCACACTTTTCTACTCACAGGAAGTGACCCTCCAACCTGTGGTAGATGCGGGGAGAGGCTTACCGTCCTCCACGTCCTCCTGGAGTGCCGGAAAGCCGAAGCGGAGAGAAAGATACATTTTCCTCTTGCATACCGTTACCACATTCCTCTTCACCCGGCTATGTTTCTTGGCAGAGAGCCCCTTTTTAATATTAAGGCAGTCCTCAATTTCTTAAATGACGTTGTCCTACATGTTATAAGCCCATTACATTCGTAGAGCATCCTCGTTCCAGAGGATGCCGCTACGATAATTGTGTTGCATAGCACATGCCTCCAGAACCTTGCGTTTCAAGGGCTCTAAGGAGGCAGTAGTGCTCCAGCCAATCTTATAACCTTCTATATTTTTACACATCGTATCATGCTTTTTATATGCATCTAAATTTTCGTAGTAAAAGTCATACGTCATCGCCATAATTTTATCATACAGATTTTACGCACTTTAGAGCGTATATTTTAAGGCCTCCTTACAGCCACCTCACACCAATTTCATAGCAATCATAATTACACCGCAAACTCATTACCACAGACATGGCGCTCTTTGGCCACACCTGGCCCTTGCGCCATAAACCTCCACACATCATCATACGTAGACGATATACAAATAGGCTTCAAATCCTGCAATCTCACAGTATGCGAAAGACAGGTACAGCAGGGCTTGAACAAGGTTTCCAAGTGGGCAGACGAAAACGGATTTAAGGTGAACCCCCACAAAAGTTCTTGTGTTCTCTTCACAAGAAAGAGAGGCCTGGTCCCAGATCCTTGTGTAGAACTGGGCGGACAACAAATCCCCGTCAACAAAGAACACAAATTCCTTGGTGTTATTCTTGACTCCAGGCTCACTTTCATACCTCACATAAAACATCTTAAAGAAAAATGTCTTAGAACAATGAACTTACTTAAAATCCTATCCCACACAACGTGGGGTAGCGACAGACAGTGTTTATTGAATATTTACAAGAGCTTAGTTCGATCACGGTTAGATTATCGTGCCGTAGTATATCACTCTGCCGCACCGAGCGCACTTAAGATGTTAGACCCCGTTCACCATCTGGGTATCCGTCTGGCCACTGGCGCATTTAGGACAAGCCCTGTTGAAAGCCTATATGTAGAGTCAGATGAGTGGCCACTCCATCTTCAGAGAACAAACATCAGCTTAACGTATTTTCTCAAGGTTCGCTCTAATAAGGAACATCCGTGTTTCACAATCGCTAACGACTTGACGTGTGAAACACTTTTTCATAACAGACCCTCTATGAGACTTCCTTTCTCACTGCGTGCAAGAGAACTTAGCACGGAAATGGATGTCCCAGTTCTCGAACAACGCCTAATGCCTCCAGCTAAGCTAGTACCGCCCTGGGAGTGGCAGCTGATAGAGTGTGACACATCCTTTGTAGAGGTCACTAAACATGCGCCAGAGACACATATCAAGATGCATTTCTTGGAGCTCCAGTACAAGTACTCGTGCACAGAGTTTTACACAGACGCTTCTAAGTCGCATGCCGGGGTGTCCTACGCAGCCATTGGTCCATCCTTCTCGGAATCCGGTGTACTGCACCCTGAAACAAGTATATTTACGGCTGAGGCCCATGCACTATTGTCGGCTGTGAAACATATCAGAAAATCAAATATTCAAAAAACAATTTTATTTACAGACTCCTTAAGTGTCGTAAAAGCCTTGAAGTCACACTGTAAACACAGAAACCCCGTAATAATCGAGCTCTATTCCATTCTCTGTAGAGCATACATGTCTAACCAGCATGTCATTATATGCTGGGTGCCCGGACATAGGGGCATTGAGGGTAACGTTCTAGCAGACCAGATGGCCACATCAATTTCATTGCATGCAGCTAATCCTACTGCTTCGGTCCCTGTCACAGACCTGAAGCCTTTTTTAAGAAGGAAACTGCGAAACCACTGGCAACATAAGTGGGACGCAGAAGTACATAACAAACTGCACGTGATAAAGCCACAATTAGGTTCTTGGCCCTCCGTAACAAAATCACGGCGAACAGATGTCCTATTCTGTCGCCTCAGAATAGGACACACATTTGGCACACATAATTTTTTACTCCATGAAAATGATCCTCCGACCTGCGGTAGATGCGGGGAGAGGCTGACCGTCCTCCACGTCCTCCTGGAGTGTCGGGCAGCCGAATGTGAGAGAAAGAAGCATTTTCCCGTAGCATACCGGCAGCAGATCCCCCTTCATCCCGCAATGTTACTCGGCCCAGAACCGCTATTTGATACTAACGCAGTCCTAAGTTTCCTGAAAGATGTTGTCCTGCATGTTATTAGCCCCACATGTTCATAGCGGGTCCTCTCTTCTGAGGATACCGCTATGATAGCTTTCGTATAGCACGTGCCTCTAGGCCCTTGTGTTTCAAGGGCTCCGGCGAGGCAACAGTGCTCCAGCTATTTTTACCATCTCATATATTTTCAATTCTATGTCATTCTTTTACGATGGATTTTAATGTTCATAGTATTCGTCATTAGTCATCGCCATAATTTTATATCACGTAGATTTTATGCACTTTACAGCAACTATTTTTAGGCCACTTTACAGCCAAGTCACATCTCCATAATACATCGTTAACATCACCACTTGTCATGGCGCTCTTTGGCCACACCTGGCCCTTGCGCCATTAAACACCACATATCATCATCATCATCATCATCATCATCGACATGGTAGTCGGAGGAGCCCCTCAGATCTGATGTCCTCGTAGGCCTTTGTCGACAGGTGTCGAATAACGATGCAATGTCTGTTGGTGATTTCAGACCACTGTGGTTTCTTCGTCGTGTAATTCTTAACTTGGTCTCGAAGCAGCACTGCTTTCGCACTTCCGTCTTCTGCATCGGCCACAACTTCTAAAAATGCACTCACTAAGCAGCTTTCCTTAAGCTTCTGCAGCTCTTGCTTGTACACGTCCACTGTTCTGCTTAGTCTATCAATTTTCACTCCCAGGGCGCGTTCTTTTTGTCGCCATCGCTTTCGCTGGACGAAAAAAGTTGAAGAATGCGGTGTTGGCGCTGTCTGTGTGGTGAATGACCGTTTAGCATTGGCTTTGGTTTTTCGTTTCTTGTTCCTCAAAGCTGTGGCAACAATTGTGACCTGTTCGCTATTTTCTGCAGGCTCATGCGATGCGCCGATCGGTGCAATCGCGCCATGTTCAAAGCCGAGGGCGCTGCTTCTACCATCTGGGAATTGCCCGCTGGTTTGTCCAGCAGCACTTCGTGATGTCGCCAGCTCGGCAGGTTGTTCAGTTGAAGGTGCTGCCTTGCTTTCTGCGACGACATCTTCGTGTTGCTCATCTCCACTCACTGACACGCAAGGCACACTTGGCGAAGGCTCGCGCTTGCGTTTTCCAGTTCCTCGATCTTCGGGTTTCGCCGGAGCGCCGCATTTCTCCGTGCGCGGCGTCCGGGCACTGAACACACTGGGCACTACGCCTGGCTTCCGTAGACGTCGTTTGCAGTCGTCTCGGAAACCAGATGGTTCGAAGTGCAGGCTGCACACAACAGTGTAATAAGATGTTGTGGTAGGCACCGAAACCTCTCGCGCTATTGCAGTCATCCATCGCCTCCGCGTAGCACTGTCGGATGGTAGCTCATGGAAGGACACTCCGGGCTCCTTTCGTCGTTCGCTTGAGGTGCAGCGTGGGACGCAGCAATAGCGCATCGCGCTTTACGAAACACACAGAACAAATAAAACTAGTGCTGAAGTGCGAAAAGAACGAAGCAGTTGCAATTTGCAAGCAGCGAGCGGCGGCAGTCAGGCAGATATACGTTATAAGCAGTTCTTCTGCTAGTAGATCTGCCAACACAATTTTAATAAAATATTTAACTTCATTAGATAAGTACTTATGAGAGACTCAAATCACTTTATTTGGGACTGTTTACCTTAAGCATTGTGCGCTTTTGTTTTTGTCTGCGTAAACAGTTGAAAACATGGGGAAGACGTCGTCCGCCGTAGAGACGTCGTCTGCTACGGCGCGCGATCATAGCCGCGCCGGCCGCGCTGCCATGCGGTGATGTGCGCATGCGCGCATGTGTTGCAAGCGACCACCGCAAGGATCGCTAGCTACCGCCTCAAGTGGAAAGGAGGAAAAGGAGAAAGGTAAGGGTACTAGCCACCCTAGTAAGGGCAGCAGGTTTTCGGCGCACGCGGCAGCAGTGTTGCCAGGTTTGGCTATATATAGCCAAATTGGGCTACAGGTTTGGGCTAGTTGGTTTTCCATGAGACTGAGTGGTGCAGCGGGAAGCAGGACAGGGGACACAGGAAAAAAAAATGGCTGTGGCTTAGCTAGCTTAGCTAAGGTTAAGCCCAGGATGCGAAGCATACTAGCCTTTATTTTAGTTGTTGAACCACTGTTTAGCCTGGTGAACTGCTGTTGCTTGGCTATATTTGGTTCGGCTAGACGAAGAAACAACTCATGCGTTACTCTGCTTCGCCTTCAAGAGTGGAACGCGACAGCGTTCCCGTCGACCCGCCAAGGGGTGTAAGACAATGGGCTACGGCGCAGCGACTACGCGCCCCGCATTGGACGCGGTGAGCGTGGAGCAACGCAGCGTTCGGCGCGGCAACGAAATGTGCGCCTGAGCAAGCGACGCACGCCTGAGCCTTAGAAACAGCTCGTTTCTAAGGCAACACCGCATTCACTAGAGGCGCTTTTGTACCGCTTTGAAGCATCGTACTCGTGGCTCAGTGGTAGCGTCTCCGTCTCACACTCCGGAGACCCTGGTTCGATTCCCACCCAGCCCATCTTGCAAGAGTTGAGCCAAAGCCACCTAGAAACAAGCGCAGCTGCTTATATACCGCCGCGACGCCGCGAGCGACGGCGCGAGTTGGAGCCCCGTTTCTCCTCTGTCGTGACGTCATGGTGTCACGTGGTATGGCATGTGGTCACTAAAGGTCATTGAAGGCGACACCGCCGCGCCTGAGGAGCTGGGTTGAGCTCTAGTATGATGCTTCGCATAAAAACGAGGACAAGCGGTTACTGTCAAGTAGGAGCGGCGCGCCCCGCTCGGCTCCATGCAACACCCTCCAGATGGCACTCGCCTCCGCAGCAGCGGCGGCGCCTGCCATGCGAGTGGAATGAAAAAAAAAAGAACCAGAAAGCTCGCCTTCATGCATATTGTTCGCCTCCAGCGTTTGCAGGTAAACATTATGGTTGCATACGCTGCAGTTGCCGGGAAGCGTGAGAAGCAGTCAGGGATCTTTTAATGCTATCACATATTCCACTCTTAAATGTGAATATTAAAGAGCTGAGAGCCAATTTTCATGGTACATATCTTTATAGCAAAGGTTGCTAGTCAGAGTGTGTAATCTTGAAGCGGTAACGCGGAAAACGCTCTGAGCAAACACCACACTACTTTCCGCGCATTAGATTACATTAGATTGTAGCATTAGATTACAGGGTTTTGCGTTTTTTGCCTGCGCACTGTTAATGACGCCATCGATGGGAGAGCACGTGGCTATGGGTTGTGTACATAAGTTTGTGCATGCCTTCGAATGAAGTTAGTTGTGAGATCAGCGCTGTGCTGTGTGTTCCTGCCTTCTGTCTTCGTCATATTGCGTTGGCCCTTCAAGATGTTTAGCTGTTGTCGACCGTCACGGCATCACGGACATTTTTTTTACGACGGGTTGTACAAAAAGCGATTACCGTAGTCGAATGTGAAAATATATATACAGATACAACTGAATATAACAATGGCTATATTTGGCTGCAAATTTGTTTTGCTCTTTTTTGTGTTTGGCTACATTTGGGCACGGAGTAAGACATATAGGAGGTGAAACTCCCGTCAGCGCGAGCGAGCGCGGGCGACCAGATAAAGTCACAATTGTTGCATGCGCCGATGCTACCCTATGCAGTGGCGGCACCATGCGGCGCGTCGTAGAAGCCGCAGCGGAAAAAAAAAAAAAGAGCAGCGCCCAGCAGGCGGCTCGGCGGCTCCGGCAGCTCCGGCGCTCACTCCGGCGGCGCCCGCTCAAAGCAGACGACAAGCAGACGAACCGGGTGGCGTATTTCCAACTGCTCGTAGGTACAACGGGGCGTGGAACTTGCGGAGACGACGGACGTTTGCGCGCATGCGCGAGTGAGAGCGGGTGCGAGAGAGGAAATGTGGGGAGTTTTGATTCTTGAAAATACGACTCTGCCTAGGTACTACGGAGGAGTCCCTTGGGGCGCGGTGTATGCGCTTGTCCCTAGGCGCGCCGTGCCGGCAGAAGTCGCGGGGCGCGGTTGTGCTGAACTTAGCATCGCAAGTTGGCGGCTCGACGCAATCATATTTAATCGATCATGTTTTTACTAATGAAAACAACGTGTCATTATTTCGCATTATTGGCGGCGCCTCCAGGACACCAAAGCGGCAACGGGGATATCAAAGCTAGAAGCCGGACTGGTCCGTGGGTTGGGGCTCGCAGAGGCCTGCGCGTGCCAGGGGAGTATAAGATCGGCTGTCCGCTATCGCGGACAGCCAATGTTTTATGCGAACACCCCCAGGCACGCTTCGGCCTCTGCGGCCCCAACCCACGGGCCGCCCGGCTTCCAGCTTTGATCCCCCCGCTACCGCTTGGGTGCCCCGGAGATCCTGCGCCGCCTGCTTTAATATAACCTCAGGTGCTATCCTGAGGCCTCCGTTTGCCGGTTACATGTGCCCTCCTGGAGCAGTGCTTGTAAAAAATCCGATCTATCGTCGCGACGAAAAATTCGACCCGCGACTTATAAAACACCAGTCAGAACATTGTCCCTTCAGACACAGCGATCACCAAGCGGCGTCCGCGCCCACTGCCTCACCGCGCGGGCAGCCAGCGGCGGAGCGTATAAACCAACTCGACCGAACTCCGCAATGCCGGCATGTCAGGGGACAAACGAATACAACGCAATCTAAGAAACCTCCTCCGTAGTGCCTAGGCTGAGTCATATATTCAAGGAGCAAAAGCCCCCAGATTTTCTCTCTCGCGCCCGCTCTTACTCGCGCCTGCGCAGAAACGTCGAGCTCCGTCAAAAGTGGCACGCCCCGTTGTACCTACGAGCAATTCTAAATACGCGACCGGGAAGGAGCGCGCGTGCCCCTTTCCGTTGACGCCACCAGGTGTCGCCACTGCGACCTTTTCTAGCAGACCTGCTGCTCTCATAATCGCTACTTTTGAGGCGGTCCGCGTTTCTAAGCGTTTCTTACGGACATGATTCTTTCATTATGACAGACAACGATTGTATTTAAGAAAGTATTGTGTAAAGGAAGTTCTTGAAGGCCACATCGATACTGTAGCATTGACAACTTCGTCTGCTAGCGAAGTCCGGCGCTTTGATTACGCTCGTGGCATCGCATGTGCCAGCTGGCAATTAATTCACCGAGCTTATTTTTGCTCACCTACTGCTTGAAAGCTAGTATATCTGAGCCTGTTTTGCTTCTATGCAGCTATATTTACTCCATTTAAGTCACGTGCTTATCACGAATGACACGAAAGTGCGTAGCGACTTCGGCGTTGTGCTGGTAAGCACGAGGGCGTTGAATTATTATAACGGTCTCGCTGGCTGCATTTTCATGGTGGCAAAATGCAAAAATATCCGTGTTGTTGCCGGTTATAAAACCCCACATGGTCAGAATTATTCAAGTGCCCCTCTCCCCTTTACTGCATGCTTAATAATTAGATTGTAGTGTGCTTTGCGCATTAAACCCCGGAATTTATTTTGGACTATACAATTGCGGGAGGGGGGGGGGGGCACATACAAACTCAAAATGTTCCCCGAAATTTGAGCTCCTAAGAAATGCGCCATCCGCCGCATCTTTAGCACATACTGTTAGAGCGACTCGTGGAAGAAAGCCAGGTTAGTGCTTTTTCTTTTATTCACAATGGAAATGGCACAGCTATAAAGGAACCCTAAAGTGCACCTTCCCTAGACACCGAGCATCTAATCACAGTATAACTATTACTGTTAAGACACAACCAAAAACACCTTGTAGCATGGAGTTCTAGGTACATCGACTGAGCTTAATATATTTCGATGCCTGGCGCCTTCTTTCATTACTTCACGCTCTTTGTGAAGCAATGTAGCCTGGTTGTTATGTAGAAGGCAGAGAGTTCTGCAGTGATCACTGCATAGATTCGCATGCAGTGATCAGAGAAGCCAAGCTGATGCTGCCGCCTTGCTTTAACAACATCTAAAACATCTAAAACACTGTCTGCGTGCAACTCAAGAAGACTAAAACAAGTTGTGAAGTCTTTCTCCAAGTTGCCCACAAGCTGGTACAGAGGGGAGGCAGGACATAACAAACCACCGTTGTCTTTCATATGGGTAAACTCTGCAAGCCTCAAATTTCCTGCTGTCTCTTTGGTGATCAGTAGCAAGTTCAGGCAGGCTTCGCAGCCTGTCTTTAAAACGAACACTGCCGCTTTCGGAGCACCCGGATAACCACTGTGGCAGCCCGATGCGTAGCAATGGGAGTCCGTCTTTGTTTTTTGCATCGTGCCTCCTGTGGTGTAGTACATGCAGAGAGACGCCTTCTTTTTCAAAACATCCATTGTTTTTCAACAGAATGACTACGTTGAACGTAACACAGCTCGGCAAACACACGGTGCTAGCAAACAGCCGCAAAGCGTGTTTGAGCCAGCCCGACCGCGCACCGGCAGCTAGAAAAAGGCGCAGCAGCGCCACCGGCGGCGGCTACTGGCATTTGCTTCAACCGGTTCATTGCCTCTCCGTCTTGTTCGCGCCACTAGGACATTATTCTAGTACACTATAGGTAAAGTGTACTAGACCGTTGGGTAGTGAGCTGACTCTCCGGTGGCGGCGTGCGCTCCCGCGTCGCCGGAAATGTGAACATTTTTATGTTTTCCCGGGGACCCGCGCGGAGGCGCTGTCGTCGTCGTCAATGTAAACCTCCGCTGCCTCCGCCGCTGCCTTCCTGGCTTTGCGCGCCGCTGCCTCCGCTGTGCTTTCTTTCATGTGTTCCGAAGTTTACATTACCAATTCTAATGTTTATAAGAAATCATCGTAGGGAAGTATATCGTGCGTCGCTATTGCGTGTGAAATGGCACCACGCCGTTTGAACCACTGTTTTGCGCCCGGCTGTAAAACGGGCTATGTACATGTAAAAGGTGCCCCAAAGCCGTCGTTATTCAGCGTGCCCAAGGATGAAGCACTTCGAAGACTGTGGGAAAAAAACCTCCATCGAGCGGACAAGCCTCTCGAAGACACAAGTGCCGTGTGCGAACTACATTTTGAGCCGCGCTACGTAATTCGCGACTATGTACACATCATTGGTGGCAAGGAAGTGCGGATCCCACGTGGTAAGCCACTGCTTAGCAGTGATGCTGTGCCAACCATTCTTCCAAACCTACCCGCGTATTTGACGAAAAAAGCTGTGAAAGAGAGGCCTGCTCGTAAAAGGAAGTCAGAGAGTTGCGCGTCTCCGGCGAAGCGTAGACCGTGCTCGAACAGTGACACGACGGTGTCCTACACAAGCGCTGCAACGATTGCTGAGCAAGGCGCGGCCTCCTCGACGGAAGCAGGCGTGGAGCCGGACGCCGATGCAGAATTTTCATGCCCACTGGGTCAGCAGGAACCCATGCTGTTATTTGACAGTCTTCAGGTACCGTCGGAGCAGTGGACCAAGCACAGGTTTCCTGGACACGACGGTGTCGTGTACTGCACGTCTGTGTTGACATCAAGAAATGAGGTGTGCTCAGAAAAAGTGGTAATGTTCTTTCAGTCACAGACGCACAGTTACTACAAAGTGTTTGTGAGAGGAATTCTGCTAAAAGAAAGCACATTGCAAACAAGCGGGGAAGCAGAAGATGTGCTGAGAGCAACTGATTCCATGAGTGTTTGCACTGGAGTAATGCGACTTGAAGAATATGAAGAAAGGTATTTTACGAAGAACCTTAAATCCCACGTAGTGACCCTCGAGCAAATGTACTTCAGCAGCAATTGCCTGGGTCAGGTCGCTGAAAGAGGTAATTATGCTGTCCATTTTGCCTAATTTGCAACTCATTTTATGTTGCGTTCATTGATTTTTTGGCTCCGTGGGAACTCAATTCAATGCACTTTTCTTGCAGGTACGCAGTGTGTGTCTTGCCGCTACTTGAAACGAGCACTGCAGATCAGACGAGCGAGGGTCAAAAGAACTGATAAAAAGAGCGGCCGATCTGTTGTGCTTAAACTGCGAGCTGCAGCGAGAAGAAACAAGAGGCTAGTTGTTCGCCTAGGAGATGTGAAAAATGAACTTGCTAAAATGAGAGGGAAAAATGCTGCCATTCAAGCAGAAGCATTAGAAGCACAGATCTCAAAACTGCCCCCCAGACAGCAGGAAGCCCACAGCCTTTTACTCGGCGCAAGACGCGAGTTTTCGATACGAGTGCAAGCTCAGCAAAGCCAGCGTTACAAAAATGGTGATTAAAGAAACTTATCCCTCATGAAAAGAAAGACGAAGTACTACTGACAAACAAGCATACTGTCCAAGCTCTTTATTTATATGAGAAACGAGCATTCAAGAAATTAGACCGTTTCTACAGCGGCGACCACGTACCTTTCGCACGGCCAAAGCGCGGCCGCTTACATTGAATACAGTGGTGGCGCCATCTAGCAGGCGAGACGTAAACCGCGACAGCGGATGGAGCTCAGTCAGCCCACTACCCAATATTCTAGTACACTTTACTATAGGTGTGAGGGAAAAAGGCGGTTGTCGCTACTTAAGAAAGCGGCGGTGGCGCGTGGATGGAGGGGCTTTAGCCCTGGCTACAACCAGAAACTACGTATCATCTTATAGCTGTCATGGAAAACGCGTTTTATTTTTTACTGTGCTCAAATGGCTGAAGCGTAGCAGCAGTTGCTCTTCGGGCTACAAGCGGTAAAGAAGCGCGCGAGAGTAGGGTGGCCCTTCTAGCCACCCTAACGAGAGTGCCCTCAGTTACAGTGTTCTAGAATAGGGGCAGTGTGTTCAGGAACCCCTCGCCGCTGAGGCGCTTCATGTAGATAGCACGAGATGGCGCTGTAAGAAGATGGGCTGTAGTGTTCCTGTATATGCTCCCGCAGGGAGCAGAGTTGCGCATAGGTCCACCGCCGTGATCCAGCTCTGCAGCGAAGCCGCTCCTCGCGCGCGCAGGAGCCAAATGCCGCGCGGTGTTCCACCTTTTTCTCTTGTGGTCGCGAGCTACAAGCGCCAATTGTTCGCAGGCGCTTAGCAAAGGGCACTTCTTAATACAGGCTACGTTCGAACGAGTCATTCGTGCAGCCGGAGGAGGTGGGCTTCCAACCAATCGAAACTTTGTATGTACCTATGTAAACACGCATATACAAACACACACACGAACGTACAAATAGGGGGTAGGACCGCCTTCGATTCCCCAAAATAATGTATTCCCGTGGCTCGAACAGCTCCAAAGTTCGGCCGCAAACGCGCAGTACGTTGCCACAAAAAGCGGTGCAATGATTTTCAGCATGCCTATGAAGTTGTCTTATCATGGTCAGAAAGCAAGATATGTTTTAAAGATTGTTTAGAACTTCACACACGTAAGGTGGACACTTCGCGCATTTTGGCTGCCAAAACCAACCGATTAATGACCGTCGCCAAGAGAGCTATCGTGCCTGCAGTTATGTCAGTGACCGTTAACAGAGCGCCATTTATCACTAACCATCGTTCACAACAGCTGCACGTTTTCGATACATGAGGTGAAGACACAGATTTAAGCGCATTTCAAATGTTGACATGCGCACATTTTAAGCAAAGCTTACTTTTATTTACTATTACTATTTAGTAGTACTTGCCATTTAGTAGTGCTTACTATTTAGTAGCAGCAAATCTGCAAGTAGAAAAAGATTCAAGATGCAAGAGCTTCTAGCTGCTCTTCTGAACGCACGATCGACGGTCCACTGATTGCAATGGCGATGGTACTGACGGAAACGACGAGTTCGCATGAGTCGGCGATGCGCCCGTAAAGTTGGCTTCGCAGCGACGCGGATCATTTGACGTCATTTTTCGCGCTCGGCCAATAGCGGTGCGAGCGGCGCCGGAAAAGCTATGCGCAACTCTGCTCCCTGCGGGAGCATATACAGGAACACTAATGGGCTGTACGGAAAGTACGGCGCAGCGCCAGCGCTGCATGCTGATATTTTGGTAATCATTTTCTGTCGCAATCAAATAGACGTGCAAATCATCGGCGGGTGTTAAGATGCATCCCCGAAACTCACTTCATATAAGAGATGAATTGTATGTGCACTCCTAGCGCATCTCAACGCCCATTAGACGCATTTATTAACCTGACAGCAAAGCTTTTGCAGACACCGAAGTAGTGGCGTGAAGCCGTTAAATTTGTTTTGAGTCACGCTGCCACGTAACTCGAAATTATTCGAACGGAAATGTCGGCTGCAAATAACGCCGTTGTAAAGGACATCGAATTGATTTAAACTAACTCAGATTCCAGGTGCGCACATTTTCTTTTGCGGTTCGCATTCATAAAAAAGCGGCCGCGGCATCCGCGACCCAACGTCAATTAAGCGCTTAGTTCCTCTGCCGCTGTTGTAGGAGAGAAGGCAAAACAATATGTACGTACATAGCCCAAAGCAAAAGAGCTTCCCTGCTTGTTATTTACCTTCTTTCGCGATAAACATTTGTCCCTCGTTCTTTCATTCGGTTTCGCGAACCCCCCGCAACTACATTTGCACAGTTTATTCGTGAAAAATTTTTTTTTTACATCATGAAGTGCTCCCGAACGTCAGGCTCATGTGCGAGTATAAGACACATCGACATCCTACATTTCTATGAAAGGAATAAAACAGGTAGGAAAGATGGCAAGTAAGAAGGATCTCTGCAAAACTACACACAGTATGCCAAAACACAGAATAACAGTGCGAGTACATTCCACCCCAAATGGAGACCTACAGCGGAATTAATATGCGCATATGAATTCCTTAATTCATCTTTAATTATATTCACAAAATTAGCTTTTTGAATGCAACAGAAAGAGTTGTGCATTCAGATAAAAAAGACAAAGAAGGGTCAGCATACATATGTTGCACCAGCCTGCTCAGAACAGTATAGCTACCTTTAAAGTGCAATTTATTTTTTCGTCATGCTTCTCTTCACTGATTAAGACCTTTAACACAAAAGTGCAGCCTTGTTAGGACATAAAAATGCGCAACTGCTGATGTGAAATCATCAGCATATAATTTGCAGCCTATGGCATAGCCACATTTAAAGCTTTCACTAGAATAATGGCATCAACTATGCTGTCGCTGCAAAGCTCCTTTTTGCTGAAGAAGGTTGTAAATATATTCCCTCAAGTTTCTTTAGGTTGTGGGTATGTGCCATGGCAATGCGTTTCATAATTTTTCTGCTCCGTGTTCGTGAATGATTTTGCAGCATTTTCTTTCGAATTGTGGCCTAATTTTTACACCAGTCGATCCGTGAAGATACCAGGACTCCGTAGACGCCTCATTTTCAGGTGGGATACTCCATTTCCCTGTGCTACGGACATTTTCCTGTGCTGCGAACGCTTTTGTGAATCGCCTACGCCGCCCCCGCGCGTGCACGCCAGGCGCCGGATGCGCGGCGCGCACTCGAGCGAGCTCCGTATCACCGATCAAGTTTCTCTGCCCCAGCAACGAGCATGGACCTCGAAGTGGCCGCCGAGACGGGCTGGCGAACAACTCGCCTTCGCCAACCGGCGAAGCTGAGGGACGACTCTTCACCCCAAACTGACTCCACCCAAACCTCACGCACTCGTTCTCGTTCCAAGACCAGGCCACCAGTCAAAGCACAAGTTCTCAAGGCTGGACGCATGCCTCCGCTACCTTCCAACCAAATCAAGATTATCATTCGCCCCAAGGGAGCCCTCAACATCGCCAAAATTGGTAGTCCTACCGTGACTACAGCCGTTCTCCAAGCCGCACAGCTCAGCCCTGCTGATATTCAACAAGACACGGTGTGCCCCAACACCCAACAAAACATTGTCGTTGTCAGTACGCCAAGTCTGCAGAACGCCGACCGGTATGTCTGCATAAAATCCATTCAAGTCAATGGGGTCACGCACGATGTTAACGCGTATGAGACGGCCGCCGAGGACACCACGAAGGGAGTCATCCGCGGAATCCCCCTCTCCGATACTCCACAGCAAGTCAACGCCAATATCGTCAATACTCGCAACCCCCTCGCACTAGCCGCAAAACGCATTGGAACGACAACCACCGTTGTTATCGCCTTCAGTGGCCCCGACGTGCCATATCTGGTCCGTTACGGAGCTACCTTAATCCCATGCTCATTATTCCGCAAGCAAATAGAAATTTGCTACCAATGCGGCCGCCTCGGACACCGCATGGATGTCTGCCCTTTTCCCAATAACAAGATCTGCAGAGGTTGCGGAGTCCGCAACCCACCTCCCGATCACACTTGTAACCCCAAATGCTCACTGTGCGGCGGCCCTCATCTTACAGCGGACAAATCGTGTACGGCTCGCTACAAGACACCATACGTTATTCGCAAGCGCATTGGGGAACGCCGAGCTGCAATGCGAGCCACCCTTCAAGAAAGCGACTTCCCGCCCTTGAACTCCAGGCCCCGCTCCAGATCCCGGACTCCATCACGCTCGAGGCAACATTGTTCCCGGACCCCTTCACGTTCGAGACAGCGCCGTTCCCGATCCAGATCTACTTCTGCCCCACCCGCCAAGTCTCCTACTACCAAGGTGAGCTTCGCAGAAGCCCTTAAGGGCGCCTCGCGAGAGGGTCGCAGCACACCTTCTCCACAGTCCACCAACACCAATGATAACGCAGAAATAGCTCACCTCAAAAAAGAAAATGCCATTATGCGCGACCTAATTCACAAGCTCACGCAAGAGGTTCGCGATCTTAAACAATCCAAGACACCCGCTCCTACACCACCCGCCGAAGCGTCCCACTCCTCTAGCCACGACGCTCCACTGACACCAGCCCCCAAAAAGCGGGCCCTCCAAGAGGAAGCCACGGGCCAAGTGCGCTCAGAGGTTAAGGACATGCTAGTCGCACTTCAAAGCACGATGACCACACTCCAGAACGCAGTCGAATCCATGCAACACGCCGTTCTCGCACTGGCACAGCGTGTCACAAACATTGAAACCCACCTACAAGCTCTCCCCATGCCCGCTCCTCCTACCCTCCAAATCCCAGCACTGCCCCTGACGGCATCCCCCAATCCCCATCATGGCCCACAATAAGAGAGATACACTTATCTGGCAGTGGAACTGCCGAGGCTATCTCCGCAAACAGCCAGTCATCCGTCAACACCTTCGTACCGTCACCCGGCAACCGGACGTCATCATGATTCAGGAAACCCATATCGATTCGGTCACCCTCCCAGGTTACCGACCTTTCATCCCGCCACATGCTTCTCGCCGCCTCTGCACTTTCGTCCACAAGAGAATCACCGCCATCGAACACAATCTCCACAACCGAAACATCGAACACCTTCTCGTTGAACTTATCCCCACCAGGAGACGTAAGGAAAGTATTTTTCTCCTTAACGTGTACAGCCATCCCTCTGCCAAAGTTCGAAGCCGTTTTCTCACCCTCTTCAAGAAGGCCCTTAACGTAGCTGGCACCAACCCCCTCGTTATCGGTGGAGACTTCAATCTCCCCCACACGGTATGGGGATATGGCTACTCGACAACGGCGGCTCAAAACCTCTGGAGAGACTCCCAAGACCTCGGCCTCACTTTCATTACAGACCCCACGTTCCCCACACGCCTCGGTAGCTCCACTTCCCGCAACACGACCCCTGACCTGACATTTACCAAGAACGTCACCAACGCCCAATGGAGCAACACACAACATGATCTCGGTAGTGACCATTGCATCATTGCCATACTTCTCCCTCGGATAGCTGCAGTTACTGCCAAACCCCGTGAGTTCACGTGGGTTGACTGGGATGCATTTCGCAAGCATCGATCCGCTGACCAGCACGCGGAACGCATAGCGGACATTGATGCATGGACCCGAAATCTCCACTCCGATACCAATGCAGCCACGCACACCATTACCACCGATGCCCCCGTCGAGCGCATGGACAGTAGACTGGCCCACCTCCTCGCGGCTAAAACATCCATCCTATCCCGCTTGAAAGGGCAACGTCTCAACAGGCGCCTCCGCGCTAAAATAGCCCTCCGTAATAAGGAAATCGAAGCCCATTGCCTCACTCTGAGCCGTCAGCAGTGGACTGAACTGTGCAATACTGCTGACGGACAGATCCATTGTCCCTCTTCTTGGAAGCTTCTCAAACACCTCCTCGATAGTCAAGCCACCCGCTCTTCCCAACAAGATCGCCTCACTAAACTTCTCTATACGGAAAGGAAGAAACAGGGCCGCGCCCAAGTATTAGACTACCTCACCAACAAGTATCTTCCCGTGGGCCCAGTGCAATCTCACGGCTCCTACACCGGGGCCCCCAACCCCCCACTGGACGAAGACTTTAGTGTCGCTGAGATCCAAGCCGCCCTGCGTAAATTAAACAGCCGTTCTGCCCCTAGGCCGGATGGGGTCACTAACAAAGCCCTCCGTAATCTGGATGATGCCTCCGTCACCCACCTGACAGATTATATCAATGACTGCTGGCGTAATGGTGCCATTCCGCCGGCCTGGAAAACAGCAAAGGTCATCCTTATTCCGAAACCTGGCAAACCTTCTAGCCTCGATCATCTTCGCCCCATCTTACTAACATCATGTGTGGGAAAGGTTATGGAGCATGCCTTCCTCACGCGAATTAACACCCATCTGGAAGACACTGCAGCGTATCCTCACTCTGTCATTGGCTTCCGGGCCCACCTGTCGACCCAAGACGTCATGCTACAACTTAAGCACCATATACTAGAAGATAGAACACGTACTACTAAGGCTATACTCGGCCTCGATCTCGAAAAAGCATTTGACAACATAGCCCATTCCACCATTCTTGACCGTATCTCACGCCTTAATCTCGGTGCGCGCGCTTATAATTACGTCAGAGACTTTCTGTCTAATCGCACGGCCTTCCTTTCGGTGGGGGATCTCCGCTCCGACGCCCAGACTTTGGGCAGCGCGGGAACTCCCCAGGGCTCCGTTATCTCCCCAATGCTTTTTAATCTTGTCATGATCGATCTTGCCAAGGAGTTGCAGCGAGTGGACGGTGTCACCCACACCATATACGCTGACGATATAACCATCTGGGCCCACAAAGGCAGTGACGGCGAAATAGAAACGGCACTACAATCCGCCATTGAAACAGTCGAGACCTATATCCAAGGCACGGGGCTTCGCTGTTCCCCTGCGAAGTCCGAACTCCTTCTCTACAGGCCTACTCTCCGTGGCCGCCGTCCAAAATACTCCACCGCTAAACTCCATTACGAAGACATTGCGCTTCATCTCATGGATGGGAGCCTCATACCCCTAGTCACCAATATCCGTGTGCTCGGCTTGCTCATAGAGGCGAACGGAGCGAATGGCATGGCCCTCGCCAAAATCAAGATGAATACAGCCAACACCACGAGACTTTTGAAGCGGGTCTCCAACCGCCGTGGGGGTATGAAAGAGGAGAATCTGCTCCGATTAATCCAGTCATTCGTAATTTGCCACATCACCTACGTTGCTGCGTATCTAAACTGGTACAAGGCTGAACACACCAAGACCAACATACTTATACGCGGTGTCTATAAACAAGCCCTCGGCCTCCCCAGTTGCACCAGCACTGACCTCCTCCTTCAACTAGGCGTCCACAACACACTGGACGAACTCATCGAGGCCCAACGTCGCTCTCAGCTGGAGAGACTCACTCTCACAGCGACGGGTCGCCATATCCTCACCTCGCACGGTATCACCTACCACCATCAACACGGCCATAAGCACCAGATCCCCTCCACCATACGAGCTTGGATTCACGCCGATCCTATCCCCAGAAACATGCACCCCGAATACAACCACGCACGTCGCACAGCACGTGCCACGGTTCTCACCAAATCCCTTACTCGCCACGACGGTGTGAGTTTCGTCGACGCCGCCGAATATCCCCACGGTACCCGCTTTGCAGCCGTCACCACGCGTGAAGGCTCTCTCCACCATGCTATCAGCCTAGTAACCCCACACGCTGAGGAAGCTGAAGTGGCCATCGCGCTAGCCACACTAGACCCAACATGCCATACCATCGTCTCTGACTCCCGCTCCGCCGTTATCAACTATATCAACGGCCGTATTTCACACCAAGCCTTGCGCATCTTGCAACAAGCGCCCCGTCTACCGACCATCAGGTTACACTCGTCTGGTTCCCGGCTCATGTAGGCACCGTCCACCCGCACCTCCCCAACCTCAACGAGGTTACCCACTCCCTAGCGCGAGGCCTAGTTAACCGCGCGGGAGAAGGGGAGGCTGCCCCCACCGGTAGAGATCGCCTGACACGCTACAATGATCTTGTGAAGTCCTACTTACAGCGTAGAACCTTCCCCGGCCCACACAACAAAATATCCCGAGCGCAGGCTACAACTTTCCGCCTGCTACAAACCAATACTTACCCCTCGTTACAACTTTACAACAAGATCTACCCAGACATTTACCCCAATCCCACGTGCCATATCTGCAAGACACAGCCAGCCACACTTCCACACATGCTTTGGGACTGTACACACCAATACCCCGACACTAACCCCACGACCCTCTCGTCGAGATGGCACGCTGCCCTGCGTAGCCCCAACCTTGACGACCAACTCTGGGCGACCCAGCAAGCCTGCGAGGCGGCGAAGAGGCAACACCTCGACGTCCCCACGTGGGAGGCCTAGGCCCAGCCACCATCTCTTGCTGGTTTCAATAAAGTTTATTCAGTCAGTCAAGTTTCTTTAGTGCTTCAAAAAGCAACTTGGAGGGATACAGCAATCCTCCCCTGTCACAAATTTCGTGAATTTTGAGACTGCTACTGACACTAGAGTTCTGCAAAAGAAGAGAGCGGCAGTCCTCACATTTCTTGCGAATAAAAAATTTCTGCGCGACATACTCTGCCATATATAATGGATGAGGCGGACATCGCTCCTTTCCTCCACATAGGCCCGGTGCTCTGCCGGAGTATTGTTTAGCCTTTGCTCTACCAGCGTCAGATTTCCAGTTTAAACTAACTCGTCAATTGTTACGCAACGTCCCCTTCCATGTCAGAATTATCAGGTGAGTGAAGTAGCGATACCAAATATTTACTGACTTTTGCGTTCCCTGTTTGCATTGCCTTCGCCAATATATAAAAAGGCAATTCACAACAATAAAAAATTGAGACGGCGTTGGGTGATCGTTGGATCCGCACGACTACCTCGCAAGTTCTCCAACTTTTATTGGCTTAGTCTAGATGTCAATAGGTATTTAAAACCCTCTCCTTCCAAATATTCTAACAGCGCCAAAGTGCTGCACAATGTCACACGGAGCCTATCTGCCGTCGACTGGCTCACGCCGCCAAGTCCTTTTGCAGTGGAAAGCATATTTAGCGCCAGCGAACAAGGACATAAGGGAGACGACACCACAATGCGCTAACTTCAACAACTTGATTTTCACGTAACAGCCACCTATTTAACCCATGCACAGTTAAATAGGCGGTTGTTTACTCAAAATCAAGTTGAAGTTAGCGCATTGTGGTGTCGTCTCCCTTCTGTCCCAGTTCGCCGGCGCTAAATATGCTTTCCAAGTCAGTCTACCAACACGCCCAACAAATGGCAATCCTTTTGCATGTGACTCCCAACGAGACAGAAACTCGAGGAATTCCTTCAGAGCCCTTCAGAGCAAGCACGCTGCAACTGTCCGCAACACACGGAGAACGCGTCCGTACAGCCCGTGCGACTGCAGCGCCGCCGCATACATCCGGGACCTGTCTACGCTCCCGGCTTCAAAGCGGTGCGCGGCGCGCTCCGCCGTCTGAACACACTGCTACAGTGTACTAGTATTCTAGTACACTGTAACACTGCCCCTATCTAGTACACTGTACCTCAGTAGAAGTCAGGCGCGCGCCGCCGAACGGGAGCAACACGCTCGACCGGTTGCCCTGGCAACCGAAATGGCGGTAATTTCTTCCCATGCCGCCAGGTGCCGCCAGCATGAAAATATATTCGCGGGCTTGTGACCTTTTCTGGTCGCCGCAAACAGCGGAGTTTCTACTCCTAAATATTTCTTGCTCCGTGCATTTGGGCTACAGTTTCTCTAGTTTTGGGCTACGCCACGTTGTCCGACCTGGCAACGCTGTGCGGCAGGCATCGTTATAGTAACTTGATCGTTTCACTAGGGTCCCTAGAAATACTTGCTAGTGTGCCGTTCGCGCGGAGCTCCCCACGGAACCGGTTGGCTGCGCCTCGGATGAATGCGCAGGGGGCGCTGCACACAATCGGAGCGTTGTGCCTAAAGGGACGGTCGTGCGGTGCCTGCCGTGGCTGCGGAAGTGTTGCGCGCTGCTTTTTGGTCGCAAGCCCAGAATACTGTTGTTTTTTTCCAAATACGTGAACGCTAACTTGCGTGTGTGTTGGTGTGCGTGCGCTCATAGATGTGCGATCGCGTCATGTCTAGGCAACGTGACAAGCGCGACAGCACGTGTTTCGTGCCGGGATGCAAGAGCGCACTCAGTTTAGTTGCATTTCTCGGCACACTTGGCTTTAAGTACATGATGACTGCAAACTTGAGCCAAGACAGGCTTGAAAGCGTATTCAGCATCGCTCGGCAATCATCAGGAAGTAATGACCATCCGAATGCCGCTCAGTTTTTGGTAACTGTTAATGCGCTCGCATTTTACAATCTTGCGAAACCACCACCATCGGGAAACTGTTTACCAGAAGTTGTCACGTCCTTAGTTTCGGTGCCTAAGGAACACCCAAGCAGCGAGAATATGCTGGCTATTCTCGACAGCCTTATTGATAAAGGAGCGCTCAATGAGGCAGAAACTGCATTGGTCTTGTGTGCTACACGTACAAGTATTACGTCTGACCACAGTGCCTGTGTGACAGGAAAAAGCCACGAGATGTTAATTTATTATATCTCAGGCTACATAGCTAGAAAATCACTGAAAAAAACCCATTGCATAGAGTGTGCGTCAGCCCTGACGAGTGAAAAAGCAGTGGCTATAGAAAATGACCAGGCTGCAGCTTTCACTGGAAACTTTGATAATGGTGGCTTACTCTATCCGTCTGGCCCCTTGAAGAATATTGTCACCATCCTTGAAGACAGCTTCACTACTTATTTTAGTCTGAATAAGTTGCACGAAAAAAGCATTGTTGACTTCGCTGATTTTTTAACACATGTAAATGTTCCGTCTCTGGCCTGCGTGAAACATATGGACGTGAAATTGTTAATGGCATAATGAAATTTTATATTCGCTTCTACACGAAGTCTATCAATGTTGAGAGGGCAGCTAAGAAAGAGCAGCTGAAGCTGTTAAAGATGAGAAGATGCCAGTAGGTGGTGAAAACAAAAATGTGGGCAGCCTGAGTGCAAAGTGATGAAAATAAATGGGTTCAACAACGATTTTTATTTTGTGCATTACATTAGTGATCCTTTGGTATCTTTTCCCTGACAGTACGTGTTACCTACATAGCATGGGCTAATAAGCCTCTTTTACCAAGCACGTGATTCGAAGGAACTACTTAGAATGCATGCTTGTGTTCATTACTTCTGTAACACGGTTGCCTAAGCACTAAGGAATGCGTTCCTGCAGTTTGCCTAAAGCACGTGATTTACAGGGCTCAGGTTCTCATCTTACATCTTTTAATTGTGCGTGCATCTAGAAGTTTCCAGTGCTCAGTCTGCCTTCTAACTTCGTTTATAGTCCGTAGAAGTTGAGATCGGATCAATAGCATGAATGAAAACGGCGCTGTCAATAGCGCACTGTTGCGCGCACACACGGTCGTGGGGTTTGGGGTTTAGAATCCTGGGTAATGTTTTTGATGCAAGAAATTTTTATTTAAATTCCTCAGAAGGCGGTATTATAATACGTGGATGGGCAGCAGTATTGAGAAAGGAGAATATGATGTAAAAATAAGCGGGTTAGTTTCACCTTCGACTCTGGGGTACGCGTCCAAAATTTTTCGCAAGAAATCGTTTGCGCCGCTACGCCAATAACTGAAGTTCACATTGAAAAACCACGACTAAGCTAAAATCAAAATAAAAAATAACAGTGCAATCGCATGCGCAAGGCAAATCAACACGCGCAGTGAATTTGTTTCGCGGGGCGAGACGCGCGCGTCTAGAGCAGACGCCGCGGCTGGCATGGCATGCTGATTGCTCGCAGCGCCACCGCGGCGATCATTCAACAGCAGCCCCCGCCGCAGCCGGCGGACGCCAGACTAGCAAGTATTTCTAGGGACCCTAAGGAAGCCGCTTCCCGCCATCGGATTAATCCGACAGAAGCTATGTTTACGCAGTCCGTGGCGACGAGACGGTCATTAGAGGAAACGCCAGTTCACGGGATTGGCCAGTCGTTTCAGCGGGTGCGAGAGAGAAAATCTGGGGGCGTTTGCGCCTGAAATTTCTCCCTTTGCCTAGGTACTACGGAGGAGAAGCCGATTTGCTTGTTTCGTATGCGTTTGTCCCTAGGCGCGCATTTTGCCGTGTGTCGGCTGGCGGTCCTTCAAATCAATGTCTCCTTTCTTGACGAAGCCGTGCGTGCCGTGCGTCGTGCATAAGTGTTCCTCCTGCGTCTCCTTGGATGTTGCCGGTAGGTTTGTTGCGCTTTTTGGTAACATACGGAACGTGCGGCGGGATCAGTGAACCTGTGATATCGAGGACCAATCGGATAACTTAATGCCACGGCGTAATGCCAAAGCATTACGCCGTGTCCATCATGTGTTGGTTATCGGTGCATACTGCACCCTTCAAGAGATACGCGTGAACATGCATGTCTGCATGTCGAAACACATTTAGCACCCTGTAGCTGGGAAAAGCGAAAGTCGTTATGCAATTTATGGCCGAGGACCACTCTGAAACGTGATGGCGGCCGCAGTGTTCCGACTGGTGTTATAGAAAGTGGCGGGGTGCTTTTTTCGTCCCGACGATATAATGGATTTTTACCAGTACTGCGACAGGACGGCATACGTCACAGGCAAACGGAGCCCTCACGAGAGCACCTGAGCTTATAATAACGCTCTGTCTAAATGTACATCCGATCCCGGCCACGGCGGCCGCATTTCGATGGGGGCGAAATGCGAAAACACCCGTGTGCTTAGGTTTAGGTGCATGTTAAAGAACCCCAGGTGATCTAAATTTCCGGAGTCCTCCACTACGGCGTGCCTCATAATCAGAAAGTGGTTTTGGCACGTAAAACCCCATAATTTAATTTAAATGTACGTCCGACTTGCCTGCTTTGCTTCCGTTTCGCTAGCTCTGCGGCTCCCGCTTACCGATTTATTGCACATGGTTTTGCTGAAGAACCTTTATTTATATCGAAGGGGACCATTCAAATATTCCATTTAAAAGTCAGAGAGCAGCGTACAAAAAGCGTTGCACGAGCGAAGGTACTGCTCCAGGAGAGCATGCCTGGTCTACACTATGGCCCCTATTCCTCGCCCGGGAAGAGACACAAAACATCTTTAATGAGACGAAAGATGGCTCATTAAATCAATAATCCGCCATCACCAACTCGGCACGAGCGCCGCACGGGCGAGAAAGTCTTTCCGACGTACACCCACTTTAGCAGTACATTTCAACTTGACATAGGCGACAGATTTCAAGAAGCACAGGCTGGTACACTTGGCTCACTGTAGCCCAGTACTGCCCGGTACTGCCATTTTTATGAGACACCTGCTGCTATCCCTTGCCACAACTGCGCCGTCACTTCCTTAACAGCGCCAGCACTGATGCTTGGCATCAGTAGCATTCGTGACAGAAAGTGCTTGCTCTTTGGCAACTGATGACCCAATTAATTTGCTACTTTCTTCTGAAATTTGTGCTCATAAGTGCTGCTCTTGTCGTCACTGTCAAACTGATCTCCTTTGTGTGATCCCTTGTAGTTTTTCTGTACCCTTCTCCCTGCACATGCTTGATCACTTTTTGTTGCTCTTCCCTGTCGCCATTCCTCTACAGTGGCACTGTCTTTTGCTATATGTGCCTGGCTGTCTATTGCTTATGCCGCATGTTCACTATAATGATTTCCTTCGCCAGATACGTGAATTATTAATTGCTAAAAAAACTTTTATCTGCAGGGTCTCCTGGAAATTCATCCACAGCTGGAAACCAAAATTGTGCTTCATCCCAGACCACAGCTTATCTCCACATCAAAGCCTCATATCACCATTACATCTCCAGTCTCACTCACGTTAGCTCTGAACAGAAAAAAAAAAAAGAACAGTTGCTGCACTTCACAAGGCAAGAATCCATCTCATCATTTTCTCCTGGGGGGGGGGGGGGGGGGGTGTATTCTGTAAGAGTACACCTAGTGGGCTGTCCATTTCGGCCACTGCCGATTGGATTCAGCTGTGAGAGGAGGAGACGAGCAGCCCTAGCCAATCAGTAGCGGCCGAAATGGACAGTCCACTAGGTGGGCTCTTACAGAATACTCCTCCCCACCCCCCACCCCCCTGCTCACCACATCTTGCCTGCTGCTTTCTCTTGTCATGTATGACTTTGCACATACTTTTCGTTCATGTTCTCCTTTCTGCTTTGGCACTACACCTATGCTTTTTTTTTTGTTGTTGTTCAAGCAATAGCTCTTCATTGCCATTGCTATTTTCTCGGCCTTCGCGTATTCTATTGCAGTCACTAGCATCATACTTACTAATCAGTGCGGAAACAATGGAAGACACACGGAAGGGCACTGGACGAGTGCTGTCTAATAACTGAAATTTATTGAACACTAGCATCAAATGTCTCTTACCTTTGGTTGCTCCATATAACTTGCTAGAAATGCAATAGAAATTTTCATCATAGGGCATTCAGTCTTGGAGCATACTGAAATTATAGCTATTTGCTTTGTGATGAAGTATTGCTTTAGTAAAAAACAACTAATTAACTTGGCAAGTTGTTTCCAAAGGCTACATCCTTTGCATGTCCAAATGTCCACACCTTGCAAGTTCCTAAAGAACTTCACAGCTTCAAAGGCTTTTGCTTCATAATTTTGCAGCTTAATTTAGCATTTTACCCCCGGTGTTCATCTCATTATTGTGGTTGTTGTGTGACAGTACCGAACTTAGACCTTAGCATGAAGCAATGCTTAAAAACCGTTGTGCTCTTACACGCTTTATCAAATCACTGCTTTGTTTTAATGTTACTGGTGCTGTGGCTTTGGTGTTGGCTGCTAAGCCCAAGGCCATGCAATCAAATCCAAGCCCCTGCGGCCACATTTCGATCGGGGCAAAATGCAAAAAATGCTGTGCGCCTTGCATTGGGTGAATGTTAAACCCAGGTAGTCAGAATTAATCCAGAGTTTCTCATTATTGCATCCCTCATCATCATTTAGTGATTTTGGCATGTAAAACCACTGAACTTAATTTTTAAGTATTGTCTTTGCCAAGTACAAATCTAGATTTTGGATGTCACTGCAAATGTAACCAATACACAGATTTAAATACTTTGTCATCTAAAGAAAAATGGGACACTATAAAATGCAGTAATCACCATTATGTGCCTTGCAGCCAGAACAATATCAGCACGCTAGGAAGCACCATCGCCATTGCCTGTTGCTTGACGACTCCATTACACCTCGTCACAGTCAAACAGAACAGCTTTCACCTCCAACTTTTGTTCACTCTCCTTTGCCTGTTGTCTAATCATCTCGCCAAATTCTACGGTTGCTATCCTGTTCTCCAGCTGTGAATCGTGGTTGAACCACTTCAAACGTCTGTCGACTTGTTTATCTGACACAGTGAAGTAAAAGTGTACTTACTCACTGTGAAGTAAAAATGCACTGCAGTGATGTTGCAGTGATACTCTTGCCAGAATAACCTACTTTTCATGAAACCAGAGTAGTAGTCAGAAGACTGGCATTTATGCCAGCTGCATTGCCAAGCTCCTGCACAAGAGCAGAGCTTAGCATCTGAGCATTCGCATCATTCTGAGTATTCTTGCATATCATTTTCGCTCGTTAAACCTTGCTACAAGACATTAATTTTCAGCAGCCAAGCCTGACAGCTTTGGTCAATCTTTCGTGCTCTGAGCTGGTTTGATGCAATACTTTTAACGGAATTTCTTTATTGCTGTTTATTATGTGGTCAGTGACAGGATTTTTTTTTATGCAAGAATGTTAAATGGTTCCTTCAGTGAAAAAGCCGGCAGCACCTGTAGCAGCAAAACGGTGCCTAATTTCCCGTTGACTGTGACGCCATGTGAGCACACGAGGCGCGCTCATGACACTAGCTTGCACTTGCTGGCTCGTGTCTCAGCAAAGGAAAGCGAGTGAAGGGGAACATCTGCTGCTGCGCTACTTCGCGAGGGGAGAGTGCATTGCTACGACAAAACATCACCTTCCCTCTCGCAAGCCTGTGTTACCACCTGTTCCTTGTCTACTCAAGCTCTTGTGTGTGTTCTAACTGCGCCTCGGTGAGGCTAAATCAATATGTGCCAAGCGTCTTAACGTGCCCGCTTGCCCGCGAGGAGTTCATAACTCGGACTGCTCAGTGGCGTTCAGTTGGACATTAAAGTATTCACAACTCATAAGAAGTGCTTAGGTATCCTCGGATTTTCTTCGTACTTAATGCACAAACTTCGAAGTCATTTTTCCTGGCGAAATTAGTTAAATATCGTCCTTTGTCTGCTGTCCGGCCTTTGTGTGAGCCTTATACATCTTCGCAGCCACTCCTGTCATGCACAGTAATTTGTGTACTTGTGCTTGTATCTTCCATGGCATATGATTAATTAATGCATTTTATTTGCATGATCCAACTAAACATGATCTCAAAAAGCTTCACTTGACTGCTCACTTGTCCCTGTGGCTACATTGTGTGGATGTACTATCAGCATCAAATGAAACGCAAACGGCAGAGTGCATGCCTGTAGCATCACTGAATGTATAGTGCACACACTTGGCCAATCATCACCCTCACAGGCGTGCACATCTGGTTTCACAACACTGTGCAATGATGCCCTATACTGAGATATTTTTCTTTCTGTTTTGCTTCTTGCTTTCTTAGATTTCTGGTTTTTTTTGCTTTGAAATAAAAGGAAAGCATAACAGAAAGAAAATTTGACTGCATTCAATGTGTTAGAAAACGTTCACTTCAATATTTTTTTCTCACACTTCAATCAAAAGCAGTGTGGCAACACTGAGTCTTGATGAAATGAATTGGCACCCTCAGAAACGGTTCCCACTGGTAATCGAAGCTGATCTTGAAGGCCACGCTTTTGTCTACTGCAAAAACTGGAACTGATTTCAGGAGCTGGGAAATACGTTATGGCCCTCATTCATTGTTTTGCTTTTGCATCTTGGCAGTTTGCTGCTGCTATTTATAGCACAAGTGAAGGAATTGTAGCACAAGTAACACTGACACCTGTGCTGCCCTTTTTGGTGCCAGAGTGTGTGAAGGAAGGCTGCTATCTGGTCTTGAAATCCATCGAAGCAGCCTTATTCCCAGACATCACACAACCTTGCCAAAATGGCGGTTGGCACGAAGGGTCTAGAGGCAGTGACTTGAAATAGAATTTTCGACTTACCATACCAGAAATGGTTTTATTTCCAACAAACTTTCTTGGGTGTCCTTTAGGCGAAAAGCTGCAATATACAGCTTTAATGTGCCTGAAAGCCCTCGCATGGCAGCAGTAAGTCTCTTATCGGCAAACATATAACATACGAAGCACTAATCTATTAGGATATACATTTATAATGTAGCAAAAGAAATGTGTGAAATCTAAAGAAACATTCATCTTTTCAGATAATTATATAGTATTTATAAAATAAGTTCTTCTTAATGCACAACAAAGCTAAGATGCATATTATATGTATTATACATCCCAAAGGATCACATTTCAAAAATAAGCACTACAGACAACATGTCTAGCATGTACACTCGCACACAAAATGTTACAGGGTGCGCAAGCGTGTGGCAAAACGACCCTTCTTCTCTTCTAGCTGTGCACCCATGGTATCGAGTTTGCACGCATGCGCGTCCCTCTGAGACTGCAAGCGTGCATGTTTCTGCACTTCCTCCTTGTTCGCCGGCGATATCCGAATGTAGCCGTGAGGTGCCCCTCTTGCGATGGGCGCGAAACTATGTGAAGCCTGAGCTTGCGCGTGCCGCTGCGGCTGCTTTTTGTCGAGTCACGAGCGCCGACGCATACGGCCCAGTGGCGAACCCAGTAAGTAATTTTTTTTTTAATGAGCTGCACCATTTTGTGTCCAATCTTTGTTGTTTCTTTTTATGAATGGGGCATTCTCCCACAGAAGAGCATGTCAGAAAATGCCCCCTATAGAAGGAGACAGTGTCAACTCCCATTGAAGACCAGCAGTTAGGACACATGGACCTGTGACAGAAAAGCTGCCGGATGGATCTGGGACAGCGACGCTGGCCTGTACTTTCCTATCGTCTCCATTATCCATGGCAACCTGGTATGAAGAGCATGCGTTGGCCATTTATGCTTGAACTACTTTTTCCTGGAAACAGTTAACAAAATGTTTTGCATGGAACAAAGAAGGTATGTTCACCTTCGCAAGTAGTGGCTCATAGGGAAGGCTGGCACATTGGCTGAAGGGATCAAGGTTGGACATGTTGATCTCAACTGCACTTTTAACTCGAAGTCTATGGCAGCCTGAAAGCAAGAGTGCTTATGCTAATTTTCTGTTTGCCCTACGACATAGAATACACTGCCTACTTAAAGTACTCGGTAAAGCTGTTGAACAAGTTCAACTTAGGAGGAATTGTAGAAGCCCGGTAACCTGGGAAAGTTGGTATGATTTCACTGAGAGGGAAAATTAATTTGCACCCATTCAAATCTGAACTACTGGAGGCACCAGCACCTAAGCCAGAGAACCAGGGGTAGAGAGGCTGGCCAAGACTGCTTTCATCAAAACTCGTAGTAACATGATGGGAAGACGTCTGCCAGCCAATAACCGCTTCAACTAAAACTGTGCAGCATAATGTGGACAAAGCAAGACATAAAAGCTATAGAGACAAGCCCACGATAAGTATGCTCATCCCTGTAATGTTGTTTTCCTTTTTCGACGATGCATGGCACAGTTTTACTTTAAGCTCATGTTTACAAAATGGCCTCATACTATGTTTTATTGTGGAGTAACTGTTTATTCCATCACATAGTCAGCGAGATCATTACAACAGTCAAGTGAAACGTTTACCTCTGCAAGCAGCAACAAGCTTTCAGCACAAGCTTGCATGGGCTGTGAATATGCACAGAGTAAGTGTACGACATGGCTTGTTGTGTCAGGTGCACTGTCACATTGGCCAACTGTATGAGGAAGCTGGGAGATTCCAAGCTTGAGAGTATTAGTTATAGTAATGGAAAGAATGTCGTATAGCAATAATTCATTACAATTAAACCTTGTTATATGAAACAATTATAAATAGAATTACTGCTTAAATAACAGGTGGTGAATCACCAAGAGAATTACATGTATATGAAACTTCATACATCAAACTTGCTCAGACATTAAATGGATATATTGAACTCCGTAGCATTGGACATTGGGACACATATTAAAGGCTTCACTGCAGTACATCGGCAGATCCTGGTGGCGCAAATAGGACCTACAAATTCTGCATGGGCTAAAGGGTAGAAAGCGCTGCTCTGAATGTATCTATGTAGTCAAACGCCTTTTTAACAAAGTGCTCGCACCTTCAAAATCCTTCGCTATGCAGGTCACTTTGTTTTAAAGGTTGCGCAGCTCACTGCTCACAATAGCTAAGCACTTTCAACAAAAGAAAATCTTTAACAAGAATTCAAGAGAGACTTAATGAAATAGACCGCTAATTTTTCTCTGCAAAATATCCCTGACAGCACGTTCTACTGTAGCCACCCTATGCTCCATTGAGGTTCCCAGCTTGCTCTCCAACCAAATGCAGGAACCATGCAAAGCAAAGCCCCCGATTGTCTAGTGCCCCTAAGCCTCCCTTGCTGCAAAATTTTTCGTCGCCTTCGTTGACATTCGCGGCCTATCCATGCATTCGTCAGCCGTTGATCCGTCACAACAAGTAGCATACGAGGTGAGTAAATCCTGGAGCAGGGCAACAGAACTAGTAATATCAGCACGCTCTTCAAATACACTGCTGTTAGCGCTAGCGCACAGCTTACCCTGGTGACATCTTCGCGGGGCAGTGGCGGCACTGATGCGGCATTCGTTTTATAAACGTAAATCAGCCGCCAGGGATGCATAAGTTTCTTTGTTTTACAGGCAAATTAATTGTGGTCTTCATTGTAGAGCTGTTCAACTGTAATCTAGTGCTTATGCTGACGCTACTTGCTGCATGCAGCGGTTCGTTTTCCTCACGTGATAGTGTGCGACGCTGTTGTATCTCAGCTTTCGGACTTTAAAACCAGCAAGCACCTAAAATGTGCTGCATAATAGACAGTTTTAGTTTAGCGTACGCTATAAAATAGTGGGTCATCACTGCGCATGCGCAGAACGCTAAACGACCCATTGCGTATAGCGTATGCGCACTATTTCTCAGATTTAGCATTAGTGTCTTTGCGTGGTTTGCGGAATTTGCGTGAAACATGGCGGCGGCCCCGGCTGCCAGCTTCGAATTGAATTTGGCGTTGCTTTTGTAAAATGGACTTCGTTCTTTGCAACTGACTGTGTAAATGGCTTTCGCTTAGTCTCAGGCTGCTTCGACGACAGAGTATTATGGATAACCTTGTGGTGTTTTCGAGATCGCTTCTCGTTTCGAGTGAGTTGAAACCTAATGAAAGAAACATCCGACATGTTAGCACCACCTATAGCTACAGTCAGGAGATGGCCGCAATGACGGCACATGGCCTCTAAGATCTGAACATCTCACAGGCCAACTCAACCTAAAGAAATGTGTGCTGCTTAGCATACGCTATATATACTTTAGCGTATAGCATACGCTATAGTTGCGTACGCTAAATTAAAACTGTAATGTCGGACCCATAAGTTAACTTCATCCCAATACAGTGGTGTTACGCATTCAACCATGCACTTAGCATTGTGATGAAGTATACCAACAGTGGGAAGGGGTCACAAACACTGGACATAGCAAGGTTACGCGGTCAAGCATACCATAGCGCTGAAGCATACTGAAAGTGGAAGAAGATAAAATTACATGCAGAGTATCCTGTGGGAGTTATCTAAATGATGCATAAGCATTTGCGACTGATCACCTACTGTTTTGTCGTCATATGCTGCTGCGTTTCATATAATTGCGAGAAACGCCACGAAAAAAATCATGAAATGGAGAAGCGCATTTGCAACACCAAAATGTTAAACTGAGACCAGCATGAGTATGAAGCAGAGGCCAGTAGTAGCACTGTTCACTCCTTTTATATCATGGTGCATTTGGATGATGTTGCTGCTTCATGGAAGATGAGCATTGGCCAATGCGTGCTGTTCTACGTGACGTAATTGAACAGTGTCACGTTAGGTAGACGTCATACGTAGATGTGGTCAATGATGCTGCCTCCTCTCGATGCAAACCATTATCAACTGTACATCAGCGGCCACTGCTTATGGCACGGCTGCGCAGGCCCGATCTTACAGTTCGCTCGCTCATGCGGGCCTTATCTTGAAAGCAATCATCTTACGTGACGGACGGGTTTCCTCATTGGGTAAGCATAGAAACCTTTACGCATTTTGTTTTAAAGTGAAGCTTTCTTTGTCTCTTCCTTTGACTTTCCCACTCCAGCTGCTGCTGTGGACTGCTGCTGATGTCACACACACCACGTCGAGGGGGAGGGGGGGTGTTCAGAGTGTGTATATACATGACAGGCACAAGTAAGAGAGGAAAGGAGATGGGAGAAGCTTGTTTTCACCCCACCGCATCGAATGTGCACAATGCCCTCTGGAGCTCCCTGGCTGTTGTCACATTAGCCACCTGACAGCTGCAATTATCCGTGACTCCCCTCAGAAGCACTGAAGAAACTGCAGCGCTTATGTGCGAAGCGAGAGGGGACACAGATAGAACTGTAGAGAGAAGAAGAGGGAGGAGAAGAGGCAGTTCCCATATAAGATGGGGGAAGTGACATGAGAAGGCAAGGAAACTCCACTAACATACAACAGCGGTTGCGGTGTGCTTATGTTCAAGGCACAATACAATACGTTGCTGCTATTTCTGAAAAAATAAACACAATGAAAATATGTCAAGCGGGCGATTCACACAGGGCGTGCAGAAGCAGAGCCGCATTAATTAAAGCACACTGCAGCGTCCAGGAAACACTACAGAAGTAGTTGACCGTCAAATCAACACTTCTGTGCCCGCTGCATTAGCTCTGCTGCTATGGCATTGCGAGAGGTCATGGATTTGATCCCAATCGCGAGAGCCACATTTCGACGGGGGCGAAATAGAAAACCCATGTGCACTTAGATTTTGGGACACATTAAAGAACATCACGGTGTCAAAATTAATCTGGAGTCTGCCACTATGCCGTGCTTCATAATCTGAGTGTCGTTTTGACACGTACAGCCCCATAATCCAATTCAAGTTTAAAACTTCTGCCATAACGCGATGTGCCATCTGAGGAAATGACAACACTCAACCCTCTCGGGTTATAAGATATGGCCCACAACAATGCTTCATGCAAACACCTCTCCCTGTGTGTTCTGCCTATTACGCAGACAAACAGCAGTGGTGCCCACAAGGTAACGTTTAACATCAATTCGCCAATGTCGTGTTAGCCTAAACGTTGAAGAAATTAAGCTTTAGCCGTCAACACTGCTAATTATCGTCAATCAGAGCATCCAGCATGGAAAGCTTCACTTACATCAATTCCCACAGAATGTGGGATGTGCATAATTTTTCCCTTATTCCTCATTTTTGTGTGCATAGCATGAACAGGAAGATGTTCCAATGAGCTCAGTTTTGAAAATATAGTATTATATGTGCAATCTCCGGTTACGGTAAAAGCACCGAAACCCTTAGGAAGTGTACAGGCAGGGATTTAGAGCTATTTCCAGCAGGGTTGTGGTGATTCGGGCCCTTGCTTCGCCCATCTTGCAAGCTCCATACACGAGACTGCAACACAGCCTTGCACATGTTCCCGACTATACATGCGCACATGTGCCGTCATATGTCGCAGTATGAGCCCGAGCCATCTAATAACTCACATGACACCCATTCAAAGCTGGTTCTGACGTTGCTGCAGTGATGGACCGCAATAGATTACAGAAGCTCCAGTGCATAACACAACTGCATTGCGGTGAAGCTCAGTCTAGGGCATTGGCATTGAAACTTGTTTAAGAAATCACATTTCCTCAAGCCACAACCAGCATGCGTATTCGTGCTCTTAAACTGCACAAGGGCCATCCATATGCCGACGTGTCGGAATGTTAAGTCAGGTGTAGTTCTGACCAGAATGCACATATTGTTTGGCATGTCTAGAAAGTGTTCCTAAAGTCACCTCTGCCGCATTACAGTTGAGTTAAGCAGGGAAGCTTATGCAATGTATTGCACTGAAGCATATTAAAAGCGAAAAATTGCAATTTCATTGCTGTGGTGATTTAAGCCCCTTGTTTGGGGGGCCATGACCGTGCCCCTCTGGAGGGCACAAAGGAGCGAGGAATCATGGTTGGAGAGCATGACACAAACCCTGGCAATGGAGAAACAGCTTTGATGACCTGCTCTACCGAAACTGCACTGCTTGTTCAGCAGGTGTTAACCAAGAAGCTAGAAAAATGAAACCTAGTAGTCCGGATATTTATTGACCACAGCAAGGCTTTTGACAGTCTGCAACACAAGATTCTATTAACAGAGTTGACTGCCAACGGTGTACATGGAATGACATATTTTGTTGTGTTCGTATCTGCTTGATTGCAGGCAATGCGTTGTTATTGGAAATAGTATTTCCTCGGACGGCAATATTGTTAGGTGTCCCACAGGGCAGTATTTTAGGTCCCCTTCGACATTTACGTTAATGACATGATAGGCATACGAGGGTTGATCCAGAAATAAGGTTCCCATCAATTTTAGAAGTAGAGAACATTGTTTATTCTCATAGAAATTTACATTATTGGAAAGATGAAACTTACATAATCGCCATCTTTTTCTATGCATTTTTGTATACAGTGCTCCAATTTCTGTATCCCAGTGTCGTAGAAGTCTGCCGCCGACCCATTGAGGAAGCATTTCACCTCTTCGACTTCATCGCTCCGGAAACGTTGGCTACTCAAATGTTCCTTTAGCTTGGGGAACAAGTGATAATCACTAGGTGCAAGGTCCGGACTGTACGGTGGGTGGGGCATGACAGTCGACCCAAAGTTTGTCAAAAGTTCCTGGGTTTGACAGGAGACGTCAGGTCGGGCGTTGTCGTGAAGCAGTGTTACACTGGCTGCCAGTTGTCCTCGCCGGCAGTTCTGAATAGCTTGCCTGAGTTTTCATAGTGTTGCACAATAACTCTCAGAGTTGATTGTTGTCCCACGTTCCATTAAATCGATCAGCAGTACTCCCTTATGATCCCAAAAAACAGTGGCCATGACTTTGCCAGCAGAAGGAGTTTGAACTTCTTTGCGACTGGTGACTCTGGGTGACGCCACTCTTGGGATTTTTGTTTCATATCAGGAGTGAAATGAAACACCCACTTTTTGTCTCCCATAAAAATGGAGTCCAACAATCCTTCCTTATCTTCTTGACAATTTTGAAGAAACTGGCGAGCACAGTCAAGGCATTTCTCCTTGTAGTCTGATGTCAATAGCCACGGTATCCATTGAGCACAACACTTCTGATACCCCAATACTTTAGTCAAAGCTCTTTCCACTGTACCGTGAGAACTTCCAGGAATCTGAGCAATAAGTTGACAGATGTTGATCCTCCTCTTCCGAAGCACTTTGCGTTGGGCCATCTTGATAACCACCTTCGAAACTGACGGTCTTCCACTCCGTTCTTCATCGTGGACTTTCTTTCAACCAGCACTAAACTCCCTAAACCACTTTCGGACGTGTTGAATGGACATGCACTTGTCGCCATACACCTCTGTCAACTGATGATGAATATCCACGGGGGAGTCCCCTTGGTGTGCAAAAAGCGAATTGCGGAACAAATCTCGTACTTGGCGCGATCAACAATGGGAACCTCCATATCGGACGGCTGCTGAGCCAAGAATGAGCGGTGCAGCGAAGCAAAGTGCGGCTGGGGGGAATGGAGAGTGGGGGAACAGCCGCCTGCATGAGTGTTGCCGGATTTCACCTCGCACCTTCCCGTGCGGCTGGAGCTCTTTGGGAACCTTATTGCTCGATGAACCCTTGCAGAAAGCGAGGCAACAACCATTCTATATGTGGATGATACCAGCCTGTTTGTCTCTGGTCTGGAGGCTTGCGATGTCATTCCTAAAGCGAACGCGCTCCTTTCCACTTCATTGGGATGGTCCAGCCACAACGGCCTTAAAAATATTATTTCTTTCCAGAACAGTTGAAATTACAAGTTTACCAGGCACTATTTGCGTCTCATATTAACTACTGCATGCATGTGTGGGGCACCACTGTGAACACTAACACAAGCTTTTTCTTCAGAAACGTGGACGTCGGAATTATTGCTAACGTTCCATACCTCCACACATCACCACTTTTCACCAAATTTAACGCGATTTCAAACTCCCAGATCTGTATGGCTTTCCTTTACTCTATTCATATTTTTTTCCTCTAACAAAGTCTCTTCACTTGTAAAATCACTGTCGGGACTACAGCCAGGATAGATGGCTCGTGCCAAAAAGGCTAACAATTTATCTAATGCAATCGCTAACCTGTAATGTTCCTTTACTTCTTAATAAGTATGAAAACCAAGGCATTATTAATGTTCATGTATTTATCCGGAAAGAAACTCGAAATATTTTTTGGTCTACAATCATTCATTACATGATGCCTGCGCACGGGAACAAATGTATGGATATCCATAACTGGGAGTTACTAATGCGCTGTTCTTTCTCTCTCTCTCTCTCTCTCTCTATAATATATATATATATATACATATATATTTTGATGGGCTCAGACACTGAACCAGTGTTTACAGTCGTCTTCTCTGAAGAAGGACAAGAAGCCCCCGGAAAGGCTGGTGACAGTCATCGGAGACGTTGATCTTCCCAACGATGTCAGGCATGTGTTGAACAAAGGTCTGAAATTCAGCCACGAGCCACGGATAGAAGCACATGGGTTCCTGGCGCTTAATAGGCGCATAGCAGGAAAGGCATTGGAAGAAAACCGTGAAAGATGCCTTCTGGATGGTGTGGATACGCTTATAAGATCTACGACCAGCACTAACACGTTGACTAGCAAAGATTCTATGGGAAAAGTCGTGTCGTATTTCAAGAAGAATAGACTCCGGCTTCTTCAAGCTGACAAGGATGGTGGGTTTGTGGTGCTCACCAAGGAAGAGTTTCAAAAAAGAGGCCGCGAAGCAATTGCAAAGAACTTCATCCCTCTGAAAGCTAGTGTGACGCGAGTGAGAGGCAAGGCGGCTGCGATGTGCAAAGAATTAGATCTGAGCACGCTGGCCAATGACATTGGTAACAGCAAAAGCAATGCCCTTTCCATGTTCTTTATGGCCAAAACGCACAAACTGTCCGTGCCATTCAGAACAGTGGTCAGCGAAAATCGAACTTGGCTGATTGTGTTAAGCAAGTTTCTTCAAAAGCACCTCACATCCCTTAAAGTTCAAGATCCGTACGCCACAACGAGTTCAAAAGATGTTAGGTTTCTTGAGGAATGTACTTCCAATGGTTATGTGTTTTCAGTAGATGTTGAAGACTTGTTTTACTCTGTGCCCCACGATGCCTTATTTCGTTCTGTCAGAGATGCTATAGAAAGTAACGGTGCAGTAGAGTTCCAAAACTCCTCTGGCGCGTCAATATATAATTTTATGAAAATGCTAGAATTTTACCTTGATGTGACGTTAATCTCTTTCGAGAACAAGTTTTATCGACAAAGACAAGGGATTTGTATCGAATCCTGCGTAGCCCCGGTGCTTACTAACATTTTCTTAACCTGTATTGACAGCGCCTTGGAGCCAATTTTAACATGGTGCTTGTCCTGTGTCGTTCTCCCCACTTGTGAACGTCTTCGTTGGCGCTGTTCCTTCCTAAATCAAGTATGCACCATTTAGCCCAAATGAATGTTGTCCTGAACTTCTAGACTCTTTGATTTTGTCATCGCCGCGTCTAGCCATAACCACTATGGTCTAGCCCCAGGGAGCCCAAACAGAGGAAACGAAGGTAGGAATGAACGATAAAGGTAATCTAAAATGACGCAGGAACTAGGCAGCCACCGTACCTGCGGTTAATCAAACATTCAAATTTTGACACTTCACGTGCCAAAGCCAAGAACTGATAATGAGGCACACCGTAGCGGTGAACTGCAGATTAATTTTCACCGCGCGGAATTCGTTAACATGTATTCAACGTACGGTACACGGGCATTGCATTTTTACTTCGTCGAACCCCGTCGAAATGCGGCCTCCACGACCGAGATGTGATCCCACAACCTCACTTTCGCAGCGCAACGCCAAAACCACTAATACAACATGGTGGGTCTAGAAGCCATCAGGACAGTTTCAGTTGGCTGGACCAATAAACCATATTGCTTTTCACAAAATCCCGCAAAAGTTGCGGAGTCCAACATGACGGTCTAATGTGAGGAGTTTATTTTAAACTTGTTTCAATGCCAGGGCAGAGTACTCAGACTTCGCCAACATTACATCGCGATTGCATCTTCTGTCAGAATAGTAGATGCTTTCGGATTGCTACAGGCGTGCCCGTGCAGCCCACGCAGTTCGTGCGTGGTTGCGGGCCGGAGGAGAGAGATATGCACAAGAGAGGATATCTGCCACGCCTTCCGACGTCACTCATGCTTCGCAAAGAGTGACGTCAGCATCTCTCAGCTTTTTCTTTCCTCCATGGTCAGAGCACCCGCAGATATAAAAGGCCCGCTTGCACGCACTGAGCATAGTTATGTAATCGGTTTTTAGGAAACCCCATGCTTCTCTTCGCGGTCTCGCAATGGCGAAAGTTGCTTCCTTTGAATGTCAGTACTGCGACCGGCGGTTAGCGAACAATCGCAGTCTGCAGAGGCACATGAAACTTGTGCACAAAATCACTCACCCGAAGTACAACTGCGACGAGTGTGAAGTAGCCCTGACTTTGAAAGAACTGGAGTACCGCCATATCAGCGTGCATTTCTTCGAGCCGGAATATGAGAGGTATCACTTTCTGACAATGCCAGGTAAGACACTTGCTTATTCTCTCAAAGCAACGCGTGATTACCGCTGCACCTGTTATTTTTGCATTACAAGCTTGCAGAGTGAATGATTCACTTGTTCACTTATTGCTTGAAATGTGCTCATTTATGGTGCTTTCATGCTTAACATTTTATCTGACCATGCACTAGCTGCAACTTATACCATCATACATTAAATTGCATGCTTATCATTGCTGTTTTGAATCGAAACAACGCAGAATCATTGGTGATGGATCTTTTTTAGGAATCTCATATTTAAGTTTTAAAAAAATGCACCCGCCGCGGCGGCCGCATTTAGATGGGAGCGAAATGCAAGAAACGCCTGTGTGGCACGTTAACGGGACACTAAAGTGAAAAATTATTTCTTCTACATCAGTAAATTACCGTTCTACAACACCAAAAACACCACTGTTACAATGATAAGACGTTTGGTAAGCCAGAAAAAGCGCAAGAACGAAATACGGGTTGCGACGCCTACTTGAGTTCCCGCACCTGGGGGCTGTGACGTCGTGGATTTTGATGGCATCTTCTAGGGCCTACTAATTACATATAGCGGTACAGATTGACTATATTGAGTTCTAAAGGAACCAAATATTAAACATCGCAAGTTTCAGGAACCTTTATTCAGCCAACGCGGCCCAAATGCGAAAGCATACTTTGGAATCCCTGACGTCACGCTAACGTACCGGCGCTGGGATTTCGGCGCGAAATTCAAATACTGATACTTGGACCTTCATTTTCTCATCTAATAATCAAACTATTTTTTTGAAATCACTGCCTGCAGGGTTCTCAAACAATGCTTCATTAGTCTAAACTGATTTATTGTTTCGCTTTAGTGTCCCTTTAAAGATCCCCTCGTGGTCAAAATTAATCCGGACTGCGCCACTATGGCATGCCTCATAATCAAATCGTGGTTTTAGCGCATAAAACCCTAGAATACATTCTATAAAAGAAAAGTGACTGGAGGAGCATGAATGAAGTTAATGATTTGCTATTTTTACTTTAACTAATGAAAGAAAGAAAACAAATATACAAAGTATGAACCCTGCTTCTAGTTCCCAACTTCTGTAAGGTAAACCATGCGATACAATATATGCAGATTTGGTAGCATGAATATTAGCCATAGTGGTGGCCATGCCATGCAGGAAAGCACTCACTTTGCAAACTTGGAAATGGGTAAGCACCTATATTATGGTACAGGAAAAATTTGTTTCTCCCCATTGCAGCAAGCACCTACTTTTTTTTTTTACTGCATTCTTTAGGGTCTAGAAGCAATAGTTGTCAGGTTAGGTAGCATGGACAAGCCTCCTTGTACATTAATAATGTGTTAAATCAGCTTTTCTGTTCAAGAAATCTGGTCTAATCTTGTGCCTTAAACTGGTGCTGGAGCTTTCATATGCTTTACAGTCATTGTATAGTTATGCACAGGCTTGCGCGGTATTGCACACTAATGAATAGAGGCAAGTGCACAGGTATGAGATTGCACTTCTGCCTAAGGTCGATCTGCAATCGAGTACATGGCTTTGTGTGAGCGAGAACGCCATACAATGGAAAGGATTGCGTCTAAAAACATGTACACACAGCAGAAAAAACAAAGTAGCACTTCATATCAATCTTAACACAATAAGTAAAAGCTGAGTCAACTAAAGTGCAAGTTTTGCATTGTTTGATTAAAGAAGTGCTAGAAGTACTGTACACTAGTTCTAATGATAGCTCCTGTCGAAGTTTTATATTTCCTGAATCCCCATTGTGCAAAAAATTTAAATCTACTAATTGTTCAGTTAAAACACGGGGAAAACATGGTGTCAACCACGTGCCAATGCACGCGTGTTAGCCGGCATGTCAACGGCGTCTGACACGCCGGCTGAGAAAAAGAAGAGGAAAGAAAAAAAGAAGGATACGCCAAGAAACCAAACTAAGTGTTGTTGCCTATAGCTTGAAGTTTAGCATAGCGGATAGATTATAAAGCTCCTTTTGAAATGTTTATGCCTATTTGTTGCAATGCTTTGAACTTATAGATAAGGTATGATTCTCTGTATTTTCTTTCTCGTTCAGAACGGAAATTTGTAAGATGTAGAGTTGTCATTTTCAGTTGTCATTTCATGCAGTTCTTGGCGTTGCTCACGAAAAAAATTTTGATGGCAGTCACTTTGTGCTGCTATAATTAGACGCCATGTCACAGTGTCAACCTCAAATTAATAAAGCAAATTAGCTTACAGTTTCTATACATACTGTCTTCGCAGGAGTTTGATCTCTGTATGAAAGCTGCAAAATGTACTCAAACAAAGCATAGTTTAAAAATGAACAAGAAGCAACATCATTCTTGTCACTTTTTTATATCTTCTTTTTCTTCAATTCCATTATGCTTCGCTCTAAAATTTTGCCCTGAGAAAAACAAATGCTTGATCCTCATCAGGAAAAGAGAAAAGATGTCACTGAACCTCTTCTTCATAACTACAGAGTTCCGCAACATGTCTACGATTCAACTTTGTAACGCTAGTTCTGTGCATTACACACCCTGAAATGCAGACTGAACATACAAGTGTCCAGGGTACTTAATCTTCTTTCTTCTTCTAAATTACCCCATAAGATATTCTGCACAGCCAACGTGGGCTTACAATAAACTGATTCCCCTTGACACACTGCATACATGTAACATTTGCTTTATTTTATTATCCTGATCAGCTTTCAAGTCATAGAAGGAAAAGGTGGAGAAAGACGCACGCAGTCACTTCATTGCAAGGACAAGTACAGAGACTTGCGGCCACCTGAAAAAGAAGCATTTCTACTTCGTCTGTCACCGGTCTGGAAGTTATGCTTCGTGAAGTGCCCATATCATGACCACCAGTCTGAGTCTCTGGCTTTGATGGGTTTTTAAAAACCACAGAGATTTTTGTTCAGTCATGTTTATACGATTACTCAAAGAAGCATTAACAGCATATCGGAATGAACCTCAACCTGGACAGTTATCTCGGTATGCTCACCCAAGCTGGGAATCATGTGTGCCTAAAGTTGGGCTTAAACATACTCCAAGGCCATCTTGGCCAAGATTATACATATGATTCTATTTCCTTCCTATCATTCAACACACCATCTATGCAGTAACACTGAATGAAGTGCGAGTGATGCGAAAGAAAATAGAACAGGATAAAAATTGTATACACTAGCCTGACCCTGGTCACCTCAAAGCCTATGCATCAATATTAAACTACTTACACCTGAGTCCAAGTGTACCACTGTCCAAGTGGCTGCCCTTTAAACAAAGCTCTAGTAATGCTGGACCTTGCTGTTAAAGAACTCCTATAATCAACCACAAGACATCGACTGTAATCGCAAACCAGACCTATGACAGCACCAATGTTAAACTATTTGTTGTCACCAATATGAGTTAAGCACATTTGTTTTAGAACTACACTGTACTATTTCTGTGTCAGTGATTGCAGGGGAGTCCTCGTGTATCGTGTTAGACATAAAAGGATTTAAAGAGATGCCTACAGAGACATTGCGAAAGTAGCTGGTATTAGTAGATTGCACCAATGATTGGAACATCTTTTTGGAGAACATGTTATAAGCACATGTAATAAATAATGAACAGTGACACAATACATCCAGCGGTCAGATGCAAGTAGTACTGCCCAAGATGACAACAGATCACTCTATTCACCACTGTCAGAGTGGCAGAGTTTAAAGTTCGTTTCCAAAAGCATTGCCTGCCTGGGTTACATGTCGTCATAACCTTCCCATGTTATGAATACGTAAAATTTATAGCAGGCCCATCCCAAAAATTTGGGGACGTCCAAAGCCAGTATATCAAAAAAATGTCTTCTGTTTGATTCTACTCTAATCTTATAGTCCCCCGATTTCTAGTGACTGGCCCAGCTAGTAATGCAGGTGGCATGCAGCTCTAACAAGTAGTGCGGCTGGAATAGGAATACTTTATTGTGGCACTGGTGGCCTGAATTCAAAGCCTTTTCATTAAATAACAAAGCTCAAAAAGAACAGTGCCACAGTTATTTTTGTCTTACTGAGACTTGGCTAATACAGCCCACACCCACAGTGGGTGGTGTGTCAGCATGCAGCGGTGGCCTAGCCAGTTAAGGATTTGGGCTAGGAAATAAGTAGTCATGGTGCATGTTGGAGCAGAAAAATTGGCCCTTTTGGAATAGTTCGAGTAGTACAGCAGTAATGTGCAGCCATTTGGTGCAGCTCATTATTACTGTGCACTCACTAAATGCTGCTCAACAGCAAAGGAAGACACCAAGGCCAACAGCCAGCAGCAGCCAATTAGTACCATGTCAGTATGTTGCAAACACTTTTCTTTGAATAGGTAAGAAACCTTCATAAACAATTGAAAAATTCATGCAGAAACTCCTCTGGGACTTAAGTACGCTTAAGCATTGTACCACTTGCTCATCTCCACGCAGCCCAATGTCATTATCAACTCATTTTCAAGGATACGGCAGCCTGTAATGGAAAATTTCAGAAAGACATCTTAGGGAAAGTAAAAGACGTCCAATACGAATGTTACTGAACTTCTTTCCTAAATGGAAGGAACCTCTGGCGTCACGAGGTAATTCATATGCTTGACACCCAGGACAAACTGGAAAGCATAAAATCAGGACAATTGCAACACAAGTTTGGTGGTAGACGACCTCAGTAACAGATTGCGTCACAACAACCTTATCTTTAAAGCAGTCATTGAGCAAGACTCAGAGACGTGGCAGGAAAAGGAAGGGCTTGTAACTGAGTTAGTTTCTAAATATTTAGGCATTGCAGCTGGTGAAATTGAACGTACCCATAGAATAGGACAGAAAAGACAAGGCTATACTTGGCTGATAATTGTGAAATTCCTAAACTTAAAAAAGAAAACACACTGAAAAATGCATTTAAACTAAAAAAGGTTTGAATTGTCTCATGTGGATTGATAAGGATTTTTCAATGAGGATGCAGTCCAGAAACTCCGAGATTTCGGACGTTCCAAACAGAAGCCCGCTTAAAGGTTCAAACTTCTGTTTGACAAGCTTCTACTAAACAACACGATTTGTCTTTGACCATACCACTAATGAAGTAAGTGCCCTCCCGAAACGTCACGTCCTCGTGAGAACCCAGTGATGTAAAAAATGAACGCTGTGATGCATGTGTGTCAATTCTTGTGTCAAACTTCCGCAGCTTATTTCGTAAGCAAGATCACCTCTGTTCTTATCTTGAATCCTGTTCAGTAGACGTTCTAGGCACTGAAACCTGGTTGTCATTCGACATTTTGGATCGTCCTTGTCTCGTCAGTTTTCATTATTTAGAAAACGTAAAACTGAATCGAGAGGTGGCGGTGTGTTAATCGCAGTAAAATCTAGTTCGGAAGCTTGCGTTATTGAAACTAATTCCTGCCTCAAAATTGTAAGGGTTGCTCTCTGTCTGCCCACACATTTTACCTCTGTCATTGGAGTCTGCTATCGTCCACTTGATTCATCCCACTACTTTCCGGATTATCTAAACAAGTCTTTAAGTTTTGTCCAGAACAAGTACCCGACATCACCAATATTTCTTGTCGGCGATTTCGACTATCCCAATATTGAATGGCATTGATGCCGACCCCTGTATGGCACAAGAAAAACGTCAATGCCAATATTTTCCTGACATGCTCTCAACTTTCAATTTGCATCAAATTGTTTCTGTTCCCACTCATGGTGATTCACTCTGACCTCATACTAGCCACAGAACCAAATCATGTTACGGAAAATGTATTGGATGGTATCAGTGGCCACAATATCTTGCATTGTGAATTCATAGGTGCCCTAAAGAAACATGAAAATAGAAAGAAATTAATATTTGATTACACCCGCGTGAATGTCAGCGGGCTTGTCGGCTTCTGTCGGCTTCTTGCAGTCATTCCCTCATTGCAACATAAACACAAACTGGGTTTTTCTTCATAATGGGCTGATCACACTTAAAAAGAAAAGCATATTCCAAAATTCAAAATAACAGCCTGCACAGAAAGCACTTGGTTTGCGACGCATGTGGAACCTATATATTGCAGAGCTGAACTATGAGCATCTGTGGAAGATTGCAGGCCCTATCGTGAGCACGCACACTTATGCAGGACCGTAACAACAACAGCCAAAGGTAAATTTTTCAACCATGACATTTCAGACATGCTTAGCAATGACACAAAAATTTAGGAAACCCAAATTATCAAACTTGACGGTACCGTTATCTAAGGATGGTAACATTCTTTCTCTGGCACGTGTTGCTATTGAATTCAACAAGTTTTTTTTCATCCGTTTTCACGGATGAGACTCCTGTACCTAGTAGCTTTCAGGCCCCTATTTTGCATTCAAGCATGCACAACATTAATGTCGCTTCTGAAGTAGTACAGTCCTGCATCGATTGTCTTCCAACTAACTCTGCTCCTGGTCGTGATGGCATCTGCCCTAAGCTTCTTAAGATATCCAAACCTGCAATATGTCGCATTTTAGCCAAGCTTTTTCAGCAATGTATTGACACGGGATGCGTCCCAAATGATTGGAAGGCAGCTTGCATAATTCTCATATTTAAATATGGTGATTAGTCTAACCCATCAAATTACAGACCAATTTCTTTAACCAGCATGTGCTGCAAACTTCTCGAACACATCATTTCATCTGCTCTAATGAAGTTTCTTACAGAACATAACTTTTTCTTTATCAGTCGGCATGGACCTTTACACGATTGATTTGAATTAATGACTTGCATAACTCCACTCATTCTTTTTATCGAATCGATGTAATATCTCTAGACTTGAAGGCTTTTGACAAGGTTCCTCAATTCTGGCTTATTCATAAACTGACAGATCTTAACATGTGAGGATAACTAGGTGGACTACCATCTTTTTAACTAACCGGTAGCAATCAGTTTTCATCAATGACCATTTGTCTCCATTAAATCATGTAAAATCTGGAGTACCACAAGGTTCCATGCTCAGGCCTATTTTGTTTTTAGATTATATTAACGATATTAGTAATGGTAGGCGTTTCATAGACTATTTGCTGATGATTGCGTGATCTACTAACCCTGAGGACACCTGCTACCTTCCATCTTAGACAATCTCCGTAAGTGGGGCAGTAAGCAAGCGGAAATCAACATTAATATAACAAAAGCTATCAGATTCGGGACTACAGCTAAACCCGTGTTATGCAATTGCATAATTATAAAACATGCCCGTAGCCTCGGTATTCACAATATCTGGGTGTTCATTTGTCATCCGATCTGTCATGGAACATTTGCGTAGATGTGATTTTCACTAGAGTGTTTTAGTTTAGTGTCATTACGGTCCACCCCGCTCCAAGTTGCCCCGCTAAGCCACATGGTGGAGTGGTGGGTGATTGCATGTTTTAGTTGTATGTATAGCCTAGCGGATCAGAGGGACGGATGGATAGGTGCTACGAGTGTCCCCTTTGGAAAGATGTGTGGGTTGCGCCATGAAGCTCTTGTATTGCCTAATGTTCTACCTATGTTAACAAAGAAAAAAAAACCCACGATGACTTCCCATAACCAAACTTTCTGAACTTTGTCTTTGCAAGCCTCTGTTGTTTGACGTTTCCCTACTTTTTGTCCACCAATCTTCCATTCGGTGCTTACCAATCTTTACTGCATACATTTTTACTTTCCCTCTGCTCTTGCTGAACCCAAGGGCTTCAAGCAGGCCAGTGGTGCATGTGTGTGAAAACTTTTATTGTAATGATGTCCGGAGGCTAGACTTCTCAAGCCAAGGCAGGCCGCTCCCACGTTGGCACTGTCAGGCCAAGCCTTTCAGCGACATCATGGGCCCCCTGGACTGCCCTTAGTTGGTCCTGAAACAATGGGCTTTGAATCCTTTTCTCCCACTGTGTCCATTCTTCAACGAGTTTGGGGAGAGTCGCGGGACACCCCGCCAGCATATGTCTGATTCCAATGATGCCATTACAATCATTGCAGTCCATCTTAATCTCCCTCTCTGGATATATTTTATTAATGGTATATAGGCCAGTGGTGCCCAAATCTACTGCTGGGGAGATATTTCACATTCTAGTAAAGCATGCTCTATTGTTTCCCTAGCTTTACCGCAGCAAGCACATGCTTCTTCCTTCTTATATCTTGCTGTATAAGTGCGTGTTCTAAGGCATCCCGAGCTCATTTCAGAAAGTAATAAGCTTCCCTTTGAGTTATAATAGATTGTTTCTTTCCCGATATTGTTATTTCCTCTTCAGTAGTTACTCATAGCAGGTTTATTTTCCATTGCCGCCAGCCACGAGATTATCTCGGCCTCTCTGGCTTTCCGCTTGATGTTCCTTTCGTATTTGCAGTGCCTTCTGGCCAAATTCAGGGTAATGAAACAAAATAAAAGCACCTATAAGTAAAACTTATAAGTAAAGCTTTTATAAGTAAAATGAATACATATAGCTTATTTGTCCATAAAGCATCTAAACGTGAACTTGTAATGCATTACTGGTCCATTTTATCCAGTGGAAAATAAAGCCCCATCTTGGGAAATGCCACGTGATAGCCAGCGAGCTTGCATTTTGCATCCAATCTGATCCTTTCTGATGCCAACATGTTGCACAGCATGCATCACATACTCCCGCGCTGCGAGGTTTTCAAATGGGTCAGCATGCGCACCTTCTAGCAGACATAAGTCTTCGTCTGTGCAAATCTGTCTTGTAAAGAGCAAGGCAGGCAAGGTGCCTCGATGCACGTGCCAGAGTGGGTGTGTGCATCGACCACCCTTGCTAGAAAAAAATGGCAGCAACCTTCTGCTTAGGCAGCTTGTAAGTGGACCGTGTTTCTGACTCCACCAGCCTGCTTGCAGCTAAGCGGAGGGCGCATGTGCATTCACGCTTTCGCTCCGCTCAGCTGCTTAGCCGAGTGTAAAAACGGCAAACTAGAACACTCTACTAAAGCAACCAGATCACTTGGCTTCATAAGGCACTATTTGCACTCGGCTAACTCCGAGACCAAATTTCTGGCTTACACCACTTTAGTATGCTCTAAAATCGAATATGCCTTCTTAATTTGGAATCCAAACATGAGGCCTACCTCGAACACAAACTAGAGTCTCTGCAAAATAATGTTGCTCGCTTCATCACAAGAAACTACTCGCATACATCTAGTTACAGAAATCAAATATTAATTTAGCTCCTCTCAATATATGCAGGCTTCTGACACTATTGTCCTTCTTTCATAAACTTTACTCCAATCGGTTGTCCCACGTGACTCTAAATATGAGACTAGCTCGTGACATGTGTCTTGACGGCTTGATCACAAGCTTAAAATCGCACCCATCTTCACCCACACTAATCCGTTTTTCCACTCACCTCTTCTCCTCGCTATTTGTCACGACTCATTTGTACATAATTTGAAGTTGTTCCTAGAAATCTGAACTACCTCTTACCTTGCTGTTCCGTTCCAGTTGCATTTCTTGATGTTCTTATTTAATATGCAATTTTGCTTTCCTGTTTAGTAATGTATACTTAAATTTTTTCCATTGTTTTGTAATGTAAAACAGCTCATTGTGATAAGTCAAGTATTTTAGGAACCTTGAACCTCGTCATTACTATGTTTTTTCACACATTGTATATACCCTGTAATAAGTCGTTTTTTTGCACTAATTCATGTTGTTCCAATTCATATTCCTTGTTTAGTTGTGTACTTTTGGTATGTTTTGCTCCTTTCATTGTAATCCCTGTAAGAGATGGTGTCTGCCATGAAAAGGGTACCTGGCCCATACCATCGTCCGACTCATTCATGCTAAGGATGTTGTTGAAGGGAGGAATGAGGAGTAGGGGATTTATTTACAATATCTACATGAAGGGTGGAGAACATTACATCTGATCAGTCTAGCATGACTGAAATGCACACTGAACAGCCGAAAATGTCTGCTTAAACACTCTCTGTCCTTACTAGATCCCTAGGCCAGGGAAAGCTGCCATCCAACCTTCATCCAATCAAAGCGTCCAAAGTCGTCGAAGTACCCGCCTTTGAGGGCGAAGGTTCACACACTCTCTTGCACTTTTGTTTTACTGAACACACCAAAACCAGTGAGGCCTCATAGACAGGTGTTGTCACGCTTGACTCAAGCTGGCATGTCGTTCCTGAGCTGACTCTGCAGTTTGCTGCTGAATCTGTCATGACCGTGACTATTACCAGAGTACATGGCGGAATGCCATAGAACAAACATTTCCAGGAGTTTTCTTGCTCCAATTGGTCCCTGAAGGTGACAGCGAACCAGCTAACAATCCTGTCCGCCAAACGTGTCTAGCCTTACTGGCTCCGAAGGGCTATTCGAAGGGGGCGTGTTGTTGGCTTCACGAAGCGATTCATTGCAGTGAAGCCAGAAGGTCACTATCCCCGCTGGCCAATCGTAACATCCCCCACCCCTATGCCTCCTGGGCTCTTTAGGGTACTTGAACAAAAAAGAGTGTTATGGAAGTTAATATGACCGGTATAAACAGCAGCGTCGCAGCAACACGGACTGCTGCAGACGGCGGCGCCAGGTGTGCTGATGACGTTCTGATCATTATAAGCTGATACTGCTCTTTAGTGCCTTATCCATCCACGTCAAACCATTATGCGCCGCGTGGACCATATCTTGAACTCCGTGTTCTCGTTGCTTTGCCTTGAAGAGCGGGCCCATATCTTGAAAGCGATCTGCGAAAGGTGCAGGGTGCGGTGTGTGCTGAGAGATTTGCGAGCGCTGCTTTGATCTCGTGGTAGTGACAGGCAGAACAAAGGTAAAGCCACTCGCTGCTGCATGCTCTATCTATATTGTATGCACTTTTCACTTTGTTGGGTGCTTGAAGGCTGTTCACCTCCGCCGTGGGTCGGCCCAGTATTGCACTATCTCTGGGATCGGCCCACATTTTTATCTTGCGTGATGGACGTTTGGTAAGCATAGAAATGCTTACACATTTAAGAAAATTTTAGCACCCAGAACCAGCCAATTACTACCATGCCAGTATGTTGCAAGTACTTTCATTTGAGTAGGTAGAAAGCCTTTGTAAATAAATAAAAATTTTGTGGGCTAATGAAAGCAGCTGTGTGCCTGGGCGTCGGAGAGGCAAGAAATTACAACTGCACTAGAACAATTTGCTCTGTCACACATAACAAAAGAAGTGAAGGTGAATGTATTATGTGCATTGCAAATGACACATGTGCTTTCATATGCACTATGGCATATGCACAAGTGTATTACACCTGATAACAATGCAAGAAGCTCTACAAGAGACTGCCGCGAGGCTATGAACGGCGTCCAGAAGGAGGTGCCATAGCACAAATGGATGCAAAGATGGCAGTGGTGGACACAAACCATTGCTACCATTCCATGCACTCAATTTTGTTACAAGGTGGTTTGCTGGCCTCTGCAAATAGATATGAGTCGATTCATCAGCTAACTGTAGCTCTAGTTACTGATACCCAATCGACCTGATGAAGCAGTGCTGATTAGGGCCAATGGTCAGGGTAGTGTGCCATGAAATTAGCTTTTGGTGATTGTGATATGGGCTGCAAGCAGTTACAGGAAGCTTGGTGTTAATATATTGGTACGATTGGCAATTGTTTCCGAGATCATTAGTACGAGTTTTTGATAACTGATGAAGCACTGCTGTACGAGTCCACAAGATCACAGCAGATCTGCTTCCCATGTGAAGCTTTCATCACTTTAACTTGTATATTATTCTACTATATGCAGGGCTCACAAACCATATACAATATTTTCCGGACAATAATTTGAACCTGGCACAAGTAACCTCCCCCTCTTTTCACTAGTCAGCAACTGTCACAAGTGTGCACAGAAGTTAGTTCCTGTACTTAAAAGATCACAAATTGCCATACAGTTCTGAACCACGTGCAAGAACACATGTATGCAATGCAAATTGTGTGCCTTCCAGTGGTCAATGGGTCTTAGCGCATGCCATTGTGCTTGCTATGAATGCTGCTTTTGTCACCGTACCCTGTTAGCATTGCATATAGTAATTGCTTCGATTGGTGTTGACAGCCAGGGCAAAACTTATACTAAAAGAGGCATGCCTGATAATCAGATCGTGGTATTGGCATGTAAAAACCCAGATTTGTTTTATTTGTTCTTGTTTTGAGACAAACCAAGTGCCCTTGAAATGCTGCATGCAATGCTTTGACCTCGGGCAATCCATTGCATTACTGCAAATATTACTCAATATTTGAAAAGTCTAGTAGATGATCCATCTCAAACTGAATTACTTGCACGTTCACTATTTGTTTCTTATATTTAAGTCTTCTCGTACCCCTGCTGAAAACGCTGCGTTGCCCTGAAAGCGTGAAAATACCACACCTTTGCGCAGTTCGCGTAGCCAGGTTTCAGGCAAGTTGAATTGTAGCTAAATGGTGTAGTAGAACCACCACTAAGCATGTGTTGGAAGTCCAGTGCTTAAGTTAGAATAAACTACCCAGTTATCTTTTTCCACAGCTACAAGTAAACAAAAGCTGAAGCGGCCTTCAAGTGTCAAGTGTGGAAAAAGATGTTTTGCGGCAATGGCTGTGACTGAAGACAACACAGGTGTGTATGTGGTTCTCCAATTCAAGCACAGAGGCCACGACTTTGAACTGGGTCGTGTTTTTCTGTCCAAGTCGGAAAGAGCTGCTATTGCTGGTAAGAAACCGCTTTTGCCCTGCTTTATAATACATAAAGAGTGTTTGTTGAGTTTTCAACATCCCAAATACAAGGCAATACTCATGCCAGACCATGCAATGAACTTGGAGCATATGAAATTCATTTGAAATTCATAATTTCCACATAATTCGAGGCCACCTTTACTGACTGCAGGGCATTATAGTTAATGACATCATAAACATGTTTATCATTTTGCTACATTGTATCAATGCCTGAAGGGTTCAGAGAGAGAGAGAAAAAAGGGAACCGTTCTCCAAATTCACAGCGGTAACAACTACCTTGGCACAGCCAGTGGCCTATATTTGACCTATATGGCTATTCTTATTGCAGGCAACGACTTTAGTTATTTTATACTCGTTTGCATCACTTCATGTACCAAGCAGGAAGGTGTAGTGCCTCCTGGTGCACTGTAGGCCACGCAGCAGACTGTGGCTTTTTCTTTTTCTGTTTTATTTTTCAGGCTTTCAGTTAACTGTATTGGTATGACTTATGATCCTAGTGGGATTCAATGTCTCAAGATAGCAGTAAGCTGGAATAATTTCCACTTGGGATTACTTAAGGTGCATTGTACATAATTATGTCTGCCATTTTGCCTAAACTGAAGTGCAAGTATTACAGACATCGATGAAACTGCGACCTCTCGCCACTACTGTAGGTCATCCACAGCAGATGTGCTTTCCATGTGAAACTTTCATCAGCTCAAGTTGTATTTTACTCTACTATATGTAGGGCTCACAAACCATGTGCCATATTTTCTGGACTATAATTTGAACTGTTGTACAAGTCACCCCCTTTCCCCCCTCTTTTCACAACTTTCAAAGAAAAAATATGTGTATATAACTCATTGTATAAGATGCATCTATCTTAACTTGGGTCAGCATCGTGAAATGCGATTGTGCATGTTTATACACTTATCCTAATATGTCGTACTTACCCATTTCAGGGCACTAAACTTCAGTAAAAAAAATTTTATGAGCCACACATTCTAGCAGACAAAATAAACTGCAAGTACATTGCTGGAGAAAAAGAATGTCTCATGTTGGTCTTGCATATTTAAATTACACTGTTCTACAATACGCTTGGACGAAAATGAAAAGAAAATGGTGGCACCTATGGTTTGGAAAATATGGTACCTAAATATTTTGAATGCTCATGAAGCAGCTATGTGAATGAAACATGATTGAAACGATCACGATAATTAGGCTTATACCCCTGTCACACGGCGAAAACTAATGTCATTTGAAAATGATGACAATGACGATAGTAAAATAAAAAAAAAGACACGCCTCAAACCCACTTTTGTCCAATCATTATTTTCCAGTATGCTAAATTCCACTAGAATATGTGATCATTGCTTTCAAACCGTAGTGTTCGATTACTAAGTTGTCGACATTGCCAACGAAGTCGAGTCGAGCTAAGGCAAGCAACAGGGCGAAGAGAACGATAGGCGGGTCCGCTACATCTGCTAAAGTGGTACGAGAAGGGCAGTTGCATGTCATCGCCTTTCTGATGTGCATGCGAGCTTTTAATATTGACACGTGTACTTATCTTTATCGGGCGACCACGTTTCGCCGCTTAACATCTGTAATCGCGCAGCGCGGAACGCGCCTGCATGTATCCGAAGTTTCTGGAAAGTTATCGATGCTTCTACCCGGCTTTCTGTTGTCGCCGAACCTTGTGTTATCTGATTTCATCGCGTAACGCGAATGGTGTAGAACTTTGTGGAAGGCACGCGGGTCCGAACGATTAGTCTGGAACATTCGACGACTGCTCTATAAAAGCCGACGCGCTTGACCCGCTGATCAGATTTTCGACGATCGCCGACCGTGTTCGCCGCTATCGTTGTGCTTAAGTGTAGCCTGTTTTGTGGGCACAGGTTCGCCCAATAAAAGTTAGTTTTGTCGTTCACAGTATTGCTACTGTGTTCTTTGAAGTCACGACCACGTGACATCTGGTGGAGGTGCTTTTGGTCCATGTACCGGATGCCCCCGACAAGCCGTGATCCAAGCCCGGACCGTAAAGAGAGCACCAACGTAGTCACGGACCATCGAGTAAGCCGTCGTCTACAACAGCTGCCCCCGGAACACGGACTTCTACCAGAGAAGACCAAGAAGATCGTGGCCAAGACAATTCCAATGGCTGCCCCAGCGACCCCCGTTGTCCTGCAACAACCTCGGGACCCACCGACCTTCCATGGAGCAGCAACTGAAGACCCGGAATCCTGGCTGGAGACGTACGAGCGAATCGCGACTTTCAACAACTGGGACTCCGACGACAAGTTGCGGCATGTATACTTCGCCCTAGAAGACGCCGCCAGAACGTGGTTCGAGAACAGGGAGTCGACATTGACAACATGGGACCTGTTCCGTACCGGCTTCCTGCGCACCTTTACAAGCGTCGTGCGCAAGGAAAGGGCCGAAGCTATGCTGGACGCCCGAGTGCAGCTACCTAACGAGAACGTCGCCATATTCACGGAAGAAATGAACCGCCTGTTCCGCCACGCCGACCCGGAAATGTCCGAGGAGAAGAAAGTTCGCCTGCTGATGCGTGGTGTAAAGGAGGAACTTTTCGGTGCAATGATACGAAGCCCACCGACGACCGTAGAAGAGTTCCTTCGTGAGGCCACCAGCATTGAGAAGACACTCGAAATGCGGAACCGGCAATTCAACCGCCTTACGAGCTCTACCAACTACACAGGAATTCAGTAACTGGCCACCGACGACCTGCGCGAGACTATCCGAGCGGTCGTGCGGGAGGAACTACAAAAGCTGTTCCAGTCACCGCAGCCTCAAGTGGCTTCGATTGCCGACGCCGTACGTGAGGAGCTCCAACAACAACTCGGAGTAGCCCCTGAATCGCTGCAGCCTCAGCCGCAAGCGATGACATATGCTGCTGCAGCTCGCCGTCACGTTCCCCCTCCGCGCCCACGGCAGGGCCCAGTGACGACACAGTTCCGTCGTCCACCACCAACCCCGCCGCCAGCACGCCAACCCGTCACCCCACGCAGCATTCCAAGGAAGACTGACGTTTGGCGCGCCCCTGACCATCGCCCGCTTTGCTATCACTGCGGAGAAGCCGGGCACATCTACCGCCGATGCCCATACCGGCAGATGGGACTCCGAGGGTTCGCCGTGAACGCGCCGCGACCACAGAGTGGCGAACGACCTCGCGATATCGCCGACTACCTCGCCGCCACTCAGTGGAGCCCTCGACGACCGTCCAGTTCGCCGTCACCAGGCCGTTACCTGTCGCCGCAGCGCCGACCATACACTGGCCCAGCCCGGGGCCGGTCTGCGAGCCCATATCCGGAAAACTAAAAGCAGCAACCGATGGAGGTGCGGTTGCTGCTCGTCGAACTGACGAATATCCTCCGACGCCGACGCCGAAGAGACCATCTCCACGACATAATAATGACACGGCGCCATCCCGACGAAGTCAGAAAGCCAGGACTACACCGACAAAAGACTACATGACGACGCGACGTTCCAGCTTCAGTTTAACGCGACGCAGCCGTGATCCGACGCCAAGACCTAACTGCAACGCCAGACAAAGAACCACTGACCGCGACGTGCTTCTCGACGGCCACGCAGTTACCGCCTTAGTGGACACAGGGGCCGATTACTCCGTAATGAGTGGACACATCACCGCCCAGTTGAAGAAGGTTAAGACCGCATGGGAAGGCCCTCAAATTTGGACCGCTGGAGGACACCTCATCACGCCGACTGGACTATGCACGGCAAGAATAACCACTCATAACCGGACTTACCCTGCCACCTTCGTTATCCTCCAACAGTGTTCACGAGACGTCATTCTCGGTATGGACTTCCTGAACCAACACGGCGCAATCATCGACCTGCAGTCGAAGTCTATAACGCTGTCGGAAGATAAAGCGACACCGCCGGAAAGCCCTCGTAGTCGCCACGCCTTGAGTGTGCTCAAAGATCAAGTGAGCATCCCGCCTCGTTCCAGCATTGTTATTTCCGTCGGCACGGAAACACCCGCTGACGTAGAAGGCGTCATCGAAGGCGACCAACGTCTATTGCTAGACCGTGAAATTTGCGTCGCAAGAGGGATCGCTCGACTGCATGGAGGGAAAACTGAAGTGTTGCTGACAAACTTCAGCCAGGAGTTCAAGCACATCAACAAGGGCACGACGATCGGGCACATTGAGGAAATTCTGGAAACCAGTAATGCGTTTGTCCTCTCGGATTCCGCCGCATCTGCCCCGACGACCATGGTTCCCGAACCAAACTACGACATTGATCCAAGTCTCCCCATGGGCAAGCAGCAACAGCTCAGAAGTCTGCTCCGACGATACAAAGCCTGCTTTTCGACATCATCGAGGATTCGACTAACACCAGTCGCCAAGCATCGCATAATCACCGAGGAGTGCACTCGACCACTCCGCCAGAGCCCTTACCGAGTTTCGCCGCGAGAACGTGAAGCTATAAGAGAACAAGTCGACGAAATGCTGCGCGACGACATCATCCAGCCGTCGAAAAGCTCGTGGGCGTCCCCTGTTGTCCTGGTGAAAAAAAGAACGGAACCTTACGTTTCTGCGTCGATTATCGTCGTCTGAAGAAGATCACGAAGAAGGACGTATACCCCCTTCCACGGATAGACGACGCATTGGATCGGCTCTGCAACGCTAAATACTTCTCGTCGATGGACCTCAAGTCTGGCTATTGGCAAATAGAAGTCGACGAAAGAGATCGCGAAAAGACCGCCTTCATCACCCCGGACGGCCTCTACGAGTTCAAGGTTATGCCATTTGGACTGTGCTCGGCGCCCGCAACATTCCAACGGGTGATGGACACGGTTTTAGCAGGATTGAAGTGGCAGACCTGTCTCATTTACTTGGATGACGTCGTTGTCTTCGCCGCCAATTTCGACGATCATCTTAGGCGGCTTGCAACAGTACTAGAGGCCATCATGTCATCAGGACTTACTCTGAAGCCGGAAAAGTGCCACTTCGCTTACCAGGAGCTTCTATTTTTAGGCCACGTCATCAGCAAATCTGGAGTTCGCCCCGACCCGCAGAAGACAGCTGCCATCGCAAAGTTCCCGCAGCCCATCGACAAGAAGGCAGTGCGTAGATTCCTTGGCATGTGTGCCTACTACAGGCGCTTTGTCAAGGACTTTTCACGCATCGCGGAGCCCCTAACACATCTAACCAAATGTGATGTCGAGTTCAAGTGGGAAACGCCGCAGGCCGACGCATTTCAAGAACTCAAACGGCGCATGCAGTCGCCGCCCGTACTTGCGCACTTCGACGAGCACGCCGATACCGAAATTCACACTGACGCCAGTAGCCTAGGCCTCGGTGCCGTCCTAGTCCAGAGAAAAGATGGACATGAACACGTGATAGCTTACGCTAGCCGGTCGTTGTCAAAAGCGGAAGGCAATTATTCTACAACCCAAAAGGAATGCCTCGCCATCGTTTGGGCTACAGCGAAATTTCGCCCTTACCTATATGGCAGGCCATTCAAGGTGGTCAGCGACCATCACGCATTGTGTTGGCTAGCTAACTTAAAGGACCCTTCAGGACGGCTGGCACGGTGGAGCCTCAGACTACAAGAATATGGCATCACTGTAACATACAAGTCCGGACGAAAACACTCAGATGCCGATTGCCTATCACGCGCCCCCATTGACCTGCCGCCGCAAGATGACGAGGATGACGAGGCCTTCCTTGGCATAATAGGCGCGGAAGACTTCGCCGAACAACAACGAGGGGACCCGGAGCTAAAAGCCCTAGTCGAGTATTTGGAAGGGCACACTGACGTTGTCCCTAGGGCATTTAAGCGTGGATTATCTTAGTTCACGCTTCAAAACAACCTACTCGTGAAGAAGAACCTCTCACCAGTCCGCGCCAACTACCTTCTTGTTGTTCCGTCGGCGCTGCGTCCAGAAGTACTGCACGCCCTACATGATGGTCCGACCGCTGGGCACCTCGGTTTCTCCCGAATGCTATCGAGGATACAAGAAAAGTATTACTGGCCGCACCTAACCGCCGATGTCGCCCGTTACGTCAAGACATGCCGAGACTGTCAGCGACGCAAGACACCACCGGCAAGGCCAGCGGGATTACTACAGCCGATAAAGCCTCCTCACCGAACTTTTCAGCAGATCGGGATGGACTTGTTGGGACCGTTTCCGACATTAACTTCCGGAAATAAGTGGATCGTCGTAGCGACGGACTATCTCACCCGCTTCGCTGAAACTAAAGCTCTACCGAAAGGCAGCGCAGCCGAAGTGGCGAAATTTTTCGTCGAGAACATCCTGCTGCGACATGGTGCTACAGAAGTCCTCATCACCGACAGAGGAACGGCTTTTACAGCAGAGCTCACGCAAGCCATTCTGCAATACAGCCAGACAAGTCACAGGAGGACAACTGCCTACCACCCGCAGACGAATGGTCTCACGGAGCGCCTGAACAAGACCCTCGCCGACATGCTAGCAATGTACGTCGACGTCGAGCACAAGACCTGGAATGCGGTCCTGCCGTACGTAACATTCGCTTATAACACAGCGGTACAAGAAACAACACAGATCACGCCATTTAAGCTGGTTTACGGCAGGAACCCGACGACGACGCTCGACACTATGCTGCCGCACGTCACTGACGAGGAAAATCTTGACGTCGCTTCCTATCTCCAGCGCGCCGAAGAAGCTTGACAGCTCGCCCGCTTACGGATCAAGAACCAGCAGCGTACCGACAGCTGATAGTACAACCTGCGACGACGCTTCGTCGAGTACCAGCCCGGCGACCGTGTTTGGGTATGGACCCCGATACGCCGACGAGGACTAAGTGAGAAGCTACTGCGACGCTATTTCGGACCCTACAAGGTTATCCGACGTATTGGCGCACTGGACTATGAGGTCGTGCCAGACGGCATTTCACATTCACAGCGGCGCCGCACACGATCTGAAGTGGTCCACGTGGTGCGCCTTAAACCCTTTTACGGATGCTGACGAAGTTCGTCATTTTTGTTCTTTTCTTTGCTACCAGTGCTCTTGTTTATTACCTTCGTTTGTTTGCAGCATCGGGTCGATGCTTTTTAAGAGGGGGGTATTGACACGTGTACTTATCTTTATCGGGCGAGCACGTTTCGCCGCTTAACATCTGTAATCGCGCAGCGCGGAACGCGCCTGCATGTATCCGAAGTTTCTGGAAAGTTATCGATGCTTCTACCCGGCTTTCTCTTGTCGCCGAACCTTGTGTTATCTGATTTCATCGCGTAACGCGAACGGTGTAGAACTTTGTGGAAGGCACGCGGGTCCGAACGATTAGTCTGGAACATTCGACGACTGCTCTATAAGAGCCGACGCGCTTGACCCGCTGATCAGATTTTCGACGATCGCCGACCGTGTTCGCCGCTATCGTTGTGCTTAAGCGTAGCCTGTTTTGTGGGCACAGGTTCGGCCAATAAGAGTTAGTTTTGTCGTTCACAGTATTGCTACTGTGTTCTTTGAAGTCACGACCACGTGACAATATCCTCATTCTTGGCGCGTGCCACAGGAAAAAACGCGCACGCTTTTATGCCAAGTCAATTGAAGTGGCCGCGGCCGATGCTCCGGTGAGAACCAACACGACTGCTGCAGCGAAAGCTAAAGATGGCTGTCTGGTCACTGGACTGAGAGTAGTTTTCTGTATTTACCTATGTGATGGACTTCAATGTCGTTAAAGCAATAATTAGGTAATAAAATGGATAAAATAATAGTGATTTTTTGTTAAAACAAAAAAAGAAGCACATACTGTTTGCGAAACACTGGTAAACTCGTGGTGTCGAGGATACACATTCAGTTCCAAACGAATGCGAATGAGTTTGGCGAACTGATTTGTTTGTAAATGTCATTTTCGAAAATGTCCTTACGTTTTACCGTGTGACACCAAAGAAATGGCATTATCAGCGAATGTCATTCGTTGCAAATGACATTAGATTTGCCGTGTGACAGGGGTATTAGACATGAACTCGTAAAACAGCTTCAAGTGTCCAGTCAGTACTCTACTTGACTGAAATAATACTAAATAAATAATAATACCTTTAACTCAAAAACCTACATGACTGCATAGCCTTCAAAGCATACGTTCACAGGTGTGTCTGCTCTGTAAATATGGATGAATGACTGATAAATCAACCATTAAAAATAATTGCTGAAAGCTTTAATTGACAATTTTTATATTGACATTAATCAAATTATGTGCATCAATTCAGTCAGTAACAGTGATGTTTATATTTAAGTTAATCTGGAAATGCTGCACATGTTTTCGATTGCAGACTGTTTTGCCCTTCTATGGTGGCATGCCACTATGGAAGTGGCAATAACTTATGCTATGGAATGTAATTGGAAAATTAAGTTCTAACTGTAGGATAGAAATTCATAACAATGGCAATATTTAGTAAAGGAACTAAAAGTGGAAGACATTTTTGCCCTGGGTAGGATCTGAACCACAATCTGCACATGTCCAGTCCAGTGCAATGCTTTTACAATGGTTCAGTAATGTCTTTTGTGCGAACAAGGTTACCAACAGGGAAGGATGAAATTGGCAGCCTAGCTGTAAACTTCGTACACACAATAAATTTCTTCACTTACCTACCTGATAACACTGGTGCAGATAATCCCTATGACGGTTTATCAATGACACCAAACATCGAAACACTTAAATATGTAATATTGCCTCTTCAAATGTAATGTAATCGTGTAGTGTAATTCAGAAATGTAATCTTGCCTCTTCAGCAGCTGAAGGCTGCATAGCACCATGTCCTTGCAAAGAGCTCACCTAAAAAGAACAAAAATTGCGACAGCTTGAACTATTTAACACACACCATTGCAAAAGGTTTTTGTAAGTCAATGTAACACATTATTCAATTAAAGGAATTCTAAATAATGATATTAAAAATGTTCATCAGTGCCCATTTCACTTCCTTGCGTGCTCGGTAATTTTTACTTATGCTTCAACCAATATACACTTTTTCTCTACTCTCTCAAGACAAGCTGCGAGAAGGCGTGTCCATGGATGCAGTACTGGATAATGTGCGGTCCAACGTGGATGAGACATTCCACCGCATTAACCTGTTAAGCAAGCAGGATCTCCGCAAAATAATGAGGGATGCCAGAGTCTCGAAGACCGAGCGGCTGCACGATAATGACTATGTGAGCGTGCAACTCTGGGTTGAGAGGATGCATAGTGAAAAGGAAAACCGATTGCTCTTCTTTAAACACCAAGGACAACCTGACAAAAAGTGACATTTTTTTAGAGAAAAAAATGAGGACCTTTTGGATGACAGAGATTTTATGCTAGTCATCATGACCACACCACAACAGCAGCTTTTCAAGAGGCTTGGAACTGATCGTATATGTGTCGATGGAACACATGGAACAGCAGGTGAGCAGTACTATATAAATGCATTAATAATAAAAGCAAGAAAGAGAGAATGCTGTCCGAGAATAATTGCAATAGATATGATGAGTAGTATTCCTTCACACGATATTTCTCTTAATTTTTCATTTGATGGAGTTCTCAATTATCAGTAACAGAGCAAGAATGAATTCAGCACTCTGTACACTGGTGATATCATTCCATTGCTACTGTCCTCATCGCTACATGCCCTGCATATCCTGTCTGTATTGTCACCACGGAGTTATAATAGGTCACATAATACAGCTCTTATCACATTTGTCTTGTGGGGATGCGCGACTGTCACACGTCCCCTGATATGTTGTTTTTCCCGCATAGCTTCCGTCTCCTGCATTGCGGCTTCGCCGCGGGCGTTGTGCTGCTAACGCCGCCTCATGGCAGGGTTACTTGGGGGCGCAAGGGAGAACACGTTTCCTCTTTGGTTCGGGACGGCAAGCAGCACGGATGTGCCGCCCGTGCGCCGATCCATGCTTCTGCGAGATCGTCTCGTGAGGCCTTGTGCGAAAGAGCCACCGTTCGCGTGACCGTACACGTGAACGACCAGGCATTGGGATCCAGCAAGGGGCGAACGTATTCGCTCGCGATCTGGTCGCAGTGAGTCGGGCTTCCGCGATTTGTCGCACGCCCATCGGCATGTTTTGTGGATAGCAACTCGGCTAGCAGGCATTGATCTATGAAAGGTGCAATAAATGCCCTTGTGATTGTCGTTCCTTTGACCCAAGGTACGGGATGAGAATCCCACAGTCTAGAGTGCAGAAACAGTGCATTGCACTGTGTATTAGTGCCTTCTGTCAGAGGTACAGCTGTCTCGAGGCTGTTTGGCATCCTGAACTGTTTGCCAATTAGGCGAATCACTGATTACTGCTACAGTCAAAAGTGCTTTTTCTTGGTGGCGGTGGGTGGTTCCCTGAGGACTGCAAAAACAAAACATTTAGAAAATCAGGCAGTCCAAAAAAAAAAAAAAATAATGCATGCCTTTTACGGCCATTTAAAGGGAGGTGCTAGTCTAAAACATAACAAGAACCTAGAACTATGAAACCCCAGCTGTTTACATACTCTTATGGTAATTTCAAATACTATATAAATCAGTTTTATAGCAAGTTGCATAGGTTGTGTTCTGTACAATGACAATGTGTAAAACGTAGGCATTATTGCCCCCATTTTTTTATCTCTAAACTTCCATAATTGCAGACCAGTGATGGCGCATAATCCTCCAAATCAACTGTAGAATACTGAAATATGTTACCGAAATCGTTATTCACTGTTGTTTTAAAAAGTGCATATAAGTGATAAATTAGAACCTGTGAAACCATTTCAAAATGTTTAGACAACCAGTAAGTGTTACTCAAGATTTTATCTTAAGTATATAAGTGATGTTGAAGATCAACTCCTCAGTGGTGGTCAAGACAGTTTAGGGTTTCAAGCACAAAGTTGACATTCTGGAGCAGTTTAGGAGCAGAAATTTTTTTTCTACTTCGTGTTCCAAAAGTCTTCTTGGAACACTTGGAGTAGTACAGAAGTAATCTAGCCATTTGGTGGAGCTTATTATTACCTTGCAGTCAGTAAGCGCTGCTCAAGAGTGAAGCAAGACACAAAGCTAACAGCAACCAATTAAGCTTGCCTTCCCAAGGACTGTATACCACGCACATCATGTTGCAAACATTTTTGTTTGGGTAGGCAAGGAACTTAATTTGTACCCGCCCTAGTTGCTTAGTGGCTGTGGTGTTGGGCTGCTAAGCACGAGGTCGCAGGATCGAATCTCGGCCAGAGCTGCCGCATTTCAATAGGGGCAAAAGGCGAAAACACCTGTGCACTTAAATTTACTGTAGGTGCACGTTAAAGAACCCCAGTTGGTAGAAATTTCCGTAGTCCCACACTACGGCTTGGCACGTAAGACCCCCATAATTTAATTTTTCTTAATTTTGTACACCAACCACAACACTTATCAGGCTTCCTGGTGCTTGTGCTGTAACAGAAGAGAGTATGTATGTGTGTAAATAAAAAAATGTAAATCACGCCATCTTACAATGGCCCCTTTTCACTGCTGGTATGCTCCACCACGATACATTGCATAAGCCTCTTCCCGTAGCAAGCTATATTGCAGCAAAGTTGACGCTTGAAAACCGGCATTATACAACACTTTCTACAATGGTTGTGCCTTCCGCACTTTGAAGGCAAAGCATTTCAGCATCCGAAATTTCAGCTGTGCTTATAATTAATTGCCTCTGTGAGGTACGTGGCAGTGTTGCAAGGATACCCGAATTCTCATGCATGTCCGAAAAATAGTTTGTTGGGTGTATTTCTGCTTGGTAATGAAGACGGCTAGGACAGTGCACATTAGTGACACAACAGTGGCCAAATGCTCAGATTCCTTTTAAGTAGAGTGCTGTGTGCTTTTATGACTTTGGTGAAGTTAGCATCTGAATTTGCCATACACACACCTGCAAATTATCTATTCATTAAACTCACGCACACATAATATCACTATAATGAGAAATGCATAGTGTTTTAGCTATTCCCTGCAGAATGTTTTCTGACAACTGCTTTGATGATGGATGGATGAATAAATTTCTTGACGTCCGTCGGTACGTGCGATTAGTGCGCAGTGGGCCACTCCCACGTCGGGACAGAGAGGCCATGCCCCTCCGCCGCGTCGCGGGCCCGATGGACAGCCCAGAGCTGTGCTTCAAGGTCCGAGCTGTGTGGAGCTCGGTCCCACTCTTCCTTGGTGGTCCTGGCACCAGGGGGCAAGCCCAGAGCATGTGATCAAGGCTAGCTATATCCTTACAGTAGTGACACGCATTGTGAGGGTGCACGTCCGGAAAGATTTTGTGCAGGAAGGCCGGGCATGCGTAGGTGCCTGTCTGAAGCCACCTGTACGTGACTTCTTGTGCTTTATTGGGTGCTTTGTGCGGTAGCGGCATGGTTCTCTTGACTAACTTGTAATGCTGGGTGAGATCGTTGCGACGAGGGGATCGCGCTCGCTTGCCCATCCTGCCGAGAGGGAGTCCGGGCTCACACGGTGAGTTAGATCTTGTGCAGTCTCGTGAGCTGTCTCGTTGAGGTGACTTTTTAAGAACAATATTTGATCACGAATATACTCTTAATGCTTCACACACAAAACAATTTGTTACCTTGTTGTGTCCATGAAAGGGTTGTATTAAGAATAATTTTTTGGCAGCCTTGTTGACAGTTTGACAGCATCAATCAGTGAATCCTTAACAGGCACTCTGCAACACTTTTTCAAGAAGGAAAGCCAACCTACTGAGTCTCCAACACATGCGATTTTACATTTTGTCACAACCTTAATGCAGCTGGCACATCTGGGTTCAAGCTTATATAGTGCTAACTTAGGCAAGTTGGCACATGTTGCAGCACTTCATTTGTCTCCTTTATGTCCTATGTGTTGTAATGCTATGTTATTTATTCAAGCTCATACTTCTGAGCAGCAAGCAAAATGCAGTTGACTTCATTGCGTTAATTCGACTCTGACGGGACTGACGAAACAGATTGAATTATCTGGTGGGTCAAATTTAAGAAGATGCAGAAGAAATGCCAACACACATGACTGATTTATTTGCCATGGTTTACGTACAGATTCTAACATGCCCCAGAGTGAAACACACGCCTGCTGTCTGTGTGTCCAAAGTGTAAACTAGCATAGAAAGGACAAAAGCCCCTAAAATGAAAGAGAAATCAAATGCGCACACAATTTTTATTTTCAAAAAAACGGACAAGGGTCCAATGTGTTGCACATTGCAACCAATTTTCCAAAGTCAGCTTCGCCGCAATACATCCGTGTTATGCGGTAAAGCATACGAAAATCGCCAAGAAAGTTTTGTTAAAGATGGCACATTAGAAATGGGTGAATACCACAATCAGACGTTTTGATCTGTGATTATTGCTTGGAGCTCCTCCTGGGCAGGCAGAAAATAGGCATTTCCTGCAGGAGATAAAGTCTGTTTCACACATCTACTGTCCTCTAAGGTATGTCACCAAAGGGGTCGCTTATTGGGTTCACTGTAGGGGTCAGCATGCATGCTGACTGCTCAAGTTGGAATTATTGGGTGAAGGCCTATTTTAGTATCAACATAACCGAAGTTTGGACCTATAGAAATGCACGTGTGTCGGCTGGGACTTTCAGACGGGATCAAATTGATAGGAGTCTACTGTTCTGCAGCCACTGAGCACTGCAGCATGCCAATATTCTGCTATGTGTAGTAGGAGATGCATTCTTGCTGCAAAGTCCACTGCCATATGGTACAGTCGACTTCTGTTAATTCGACTCCGGGTAATTCAATCCTGGCCAAAGGTCTTGGCCGGCAGTCATACATTTCTACAGTCCCGAATCTCTTATTTTGATTGTAAAATTGGCCTTCACAGGATAACTTGAACTTGGAACAGTGACTCGCTGTTGACCCCTATGGTGAACCCAATAGCAACCCCTTTAGTGGCAGCACGTCTAGCTCGGCGATGCTTAGGAAACAATGTATGCATTCAACACGTGTGATTGCGTGTCGACACCTCCCATTTATGCTTGCCATAGGAAACTTTTCAAGCAAAAACCATATATCACAACGTTTAATTACGGTATTTACCCGATTCTAATGTGTGCCTCATATGCTAGCACTAGTAGAATGCAATAGTTGTACACTTTTCTTTTCAATGACACCCGCCGTGGTTCGAATCCCGGCCACGGCGGACGCATTTCGATGAGGGCGAAATGCGAGAACACCCGTGTACTTAGATTTAGGTGCACGTTAAAGAACCCCAAGTGGTGGAAATTTCTCCACTACGGCGTGCCTCATCATCAGAAACTGGTTTTGGCACGTAAAACCCCATAATTTTTTTTTCAGTGACAGTCGTAAGCTCCCAGCCATGATTTGGTATAATGCCTGCCATATGCATTCCAACCCATTTTTATTCTTAAGTAAATTTCCTTTTCATGATCAGGGTCCCTTGCGAGCGACTGCCCTAGGTAAAATTACTCCTGTACAGACTCTAGACGCTGACTGGCGATGTGAATTCTTGAACATTGTCTTATGCATATTAATCTTCAAACCCACTCTAACACTTTTTTGGTAAAGGTGCTCAATCACTGGTAATTTTTCCCCACTGTTGCCGAGATATTCACCATTGATCCGCACTCCGAATGTGCTGCACAAAGTTTAATTACGGTATTTACCCGATTCTAATGTGTGCCTCATAAGTTAGCACTAGTAGAATGCAATAGTTGTACACTTTTCTTTTCAGTGACACCCGCCGTGGTTGCTCAGTGACTATGGTGTTGGGCTGCTGAGCACGAGGATGGGGATCGAATCCCGGCCACGGCGGCCGCATTTCGATGGGGGCGAAATGCGAAAACACCCGTGTACTTAGATTTAGGTGCACGTTAAAGAACCCTAGGTGGCCGAAATTTCCAGAGTCCTCCACTACGGCGTGCCTCATAATCAGAAAGTGGTTTTGGCAAGTAAAACCCCATAATTTAATTTTTTTCTTTCAATGACAGTGGTAAGCTCCCAGCCATGATTTGGTAATGCCTGCCATATGCATTCCACCCCATTTTTATTCTTAGGTAAATTGCCTTTTCATGATCAGGGTCCCTTACGAGCAACTGACTTACTCCTGTACAGACTCTAGAGGCTGACTGGCGATGTGAATTCTTCAACATTGTCTTCTGCATATTAATCTTCAAACCCACTCTAACACTTCTTTGGTTAAGGTCCTCAATCACTAGTAATTTGTCCCCACTGTTGCCGAGATATTCACCATTGATCCGCACTCCGAATGTGCTGCAACTGCAGATTTGATATGGCATTAATCAAAGCCAACACCGCCGTGTTATCTCACCACCTTGAACTGACACTCTCACACACAGATCCACTGGCCACTGTAATCACCATAGCGGGAACGCTAGGCCTAGGTATGCTATTACGGTTCTTGACATTCGGTGCTGTCTTTTTCATTGAAAGAATTCACCGCTGTCAGCAAAGGTACCCACTTTGCCTCTGCAATCCTCGTAAAGCACGGCGCGTTGCATACTGCTAGTTCTCGAAAGGCAGCTTTGCCTCAGCACAGTGATGCTACGCGGTGAAGTGTATGGGGCGCAGCACATATATTGTTAGACTCACGTGCACTTGCCGTCTCCTGTCAGAGTGCAAGCACCTATATGCCTAATAAGTGTACTGGCAGACCTTCAGAGCTTTTTCGGACGTGCCTGTGGCGATTTGGGCCCTTAAGGGCAGTAAAAGACATGCATTGATTTTTTTTTTTTCGGACATTGTAGCGGCCCTTAGGGAGTCTGAAAAATCGGACTGTACAACTGACCAAAAGGATGCTTCATCCATGGGGCGAACACGCAGCGTAACAAGGACAAGAATAGGAAGGACCATTGCATTGAGGAATGATCAGGAAAGGAACTGTGCCGCCGCCTCTTTGAAGGAGCTTGCACTCAAAAAGCAAAGTGTTGGCTGATGCTAAGATGCAGGTTACCCACATCCAAACCAAAATAAACCACTTAAAGCAGTGAAATGCAACACTGAGGCATGCGCAGGCTGAGAGTATGTCAGGACAGTTGAGGTTCACTTTCCAGTTGCTTGGAGAATCTCACTTGTGACAAAGTTCGGGCATGATACCAATGAGCTTGCTATCACTTGATACAAATAGCTATATTTGCTTTTGTATGCATCTCTTTTTATTCGCATTTTAAAATGTTTGACTCTATTTGCCGTGAGCTAGACCACTTTTTTTACAGTGAAGCTGTCTATGGTGAGGATCTGGCAGATCGCATCCGCGCATAGACCAACACTTTTTCACACGGTGGGCCGATCCCGAAGATAGTGCAATATCGGGCGGACCCGAGGCAGAAGTGAAGCAGGCATTAAGCACTCCCCATATGTGGGCTGATCCCGAAGGTCGTGAAATGCCAGTCAAACCTGCGGCGGAGATGAAGCAGGCTTTAAGCACTCCCCACACATGGGCCAATCCCATAGGTAGTGCAATACCAGGCCGACCCGTGGTAGAGGTGCAGTTCACCATAAAGGGGCCCACGTACGCAGCTTTGCTGGTCATCCTTCACAGAGTAAAAGGGCACCGAGTTTCTTTCGAAGATATTTTAGTAGCTGTGCATTTTACAAACCCCTCTTTTCAGTTTTCTATTTTGAATAAAATAAACACTACTCCTTACTGTTCAAAGTGGATTGTTTTTATTTTTTAACATGCTTACCAGAGAGTGACAGCATCAGGTGACATGGTGTCAGCCCATCTTGACATAAAACAAAGTTCTGTGAAACCTGAAAAAATCAGGGAATTTGAAAATGTCAACTTGGCAGACACATTCTTCTAAGCATGCAGTATGGCACATAAGCCTGGAGGTTAACGAAGAATCTCGAGAACATGTTAAGGGCAGTACAAAGAGCAATGCAATGATAAATGACAATGAGACAGGAAGAGAGCAGTGTGGATAGTCGATATTCTAGTAGACATTATGAGGAAAAAATGAAGCTGGACAGGCCATGTAATGCATAGGGTAGATAACCAGTGGACCATTAGAGTTGCAGAATGGGTGCCAAGGGAAGGGAAGTTCTGTCAAGGATGACAGAAAACTAGGTGAGATGATGAAATTTGAAAGCACAAGTTCGCATCAGCTAGTGCAAGACAATGACAATTGGAGATTGCAGGGAGGCACCTTCATTCTGCATTGAACTTTAAAATAGGATGATGATGATGATGAATGCGTGCAACTCTTTAAAAAGAAATTTGGGCCGGAAATAGCTTGCACAGTTCACCAAGACACGAAACCAAATTCGTATGCTTTGCCACTAACACAGATGTATTCCAGCGAAGCTAACTTATGAAAAGCGGCCACCATTGTGCAATCATCTATTTCATTGTTGGAACAGCTTGCGAAACATAGCATGATATGTTGGAAGGAGCTCTGTAACTTTTTTTCTTTATAGCCGGCTATAATATGCACATGCTGAATTTTTTATAATTAATGCTATGTGATGTGCAAATTAAGCAGTAATTTTATGCAGTATTAAAACGTACCTTAGTGTAACAGTACAATGAGAGACGTAATCAAGAATTTGTATGTATGCACATTTGAGTTCGCATGCAATGCGTGCTGTCATCCTTGAGTGCGCACAGACGTGAAACTGGTGCACTGGTCTTAGTGCAGCTTGGTAGCTCATAGTTTGTGAGGGGATTCGTAATGGCAGTGCTCCACCACGCCACAATGCAGCAGTCAACGCTGAAGAGAGGAAATGCTAATCTTACCAACGCTACACATGCTCAACAGGCCAATGAGAGTGCTGACAGGTGAGCTTGAAGCTCGCCAGATCCATCTCACAATTTGTGCGTTGTACATGACAGCATAATCAACATTTAATCATCGATTTATTTCAACTACCATGTACGTCGACGTTGCTTCTTTAGTGTTAATACTTTGTTGGCCCCCCTCCCCTTTTTTCTTCAAGGATACTTCTGACAGTGAAAAATAACACTGAATGTCCACATGAACAGGAACTGGCATAAGATGCAACCATTTGTGACCTTTTTAACAGAAGCTTGTATTGCCTCACTGGTGTCGGTGTTACCGCGCGAAAAAAGAAATTGCTTAACAGGCTGCGGATTCGAACCACCGACCTCTGGGTTGCGAGACCACCATGCTAACCGATTCAGCCACTGTCAGTTCATCAAACGCTGCCTTTAAGGTGGGTAAGTAGAAGCAGCGCAAGGCATGAGCCAATCACGGGCGTCCCCTTCCTCCAGAGGAGGGAAAGGGTGTGTTCGCTCGCCTGACACCCGCAGTTTCCCACACCAGTTCAGGCCCAGCAGTCAGATGGGGAGGCTGCGTTTGGTCTGTTCTGCCGAAGAGCAGGCTGTGTTGAAGGAATGGCAGTGGGAGCAGGCCACGTGTTGTGCCTTTGGCCAAAGAACAGGCAGTGTTTGATTGATGCCACCGGGAACTTGAGTCAGGGGTCGACGTTGACGTGCCGCCCTCGCCGTGAGGCGTTACAAAGAGCCGCAGATCCCAAGTTTCGCTTGCACCCCACTTCGCAGCAGTGGAAGGGCAGTAACTTTTGGCCTCCATCCTTGTGTCATAGTCCAAGCATGCTCTTGCTAAATAGAATCATTCTTGGCAACTAAAGCTTAGTGTTTAGGTGCAATTAAAGCTCGTCATTGGAACAGTCTCCAGTACTTCAGAATTTCACAATAAGTAGAATACCATTTTGTTGGCAAGTACCACGGCAGAGATAGTGACCTATAGGTAGATACTGAAAGAGCCAGTATAGTAAGAATTTCATTTAAAGTTGGAGGAATGGTACAACTCTTGGCATTCTGGGGAGTTAAAAAGAGTGGAATTAAGAGATCTCAACTTTGTCAAGCAGGAATGAAATGGAGGGCCCGCCCCATTCTGCAACTTTACTGTGGACCAGTGTATGCCAACATGGCAAGTAAGAAAAAAAATGGGGGATTTCATGGTGCGTGTAGATCCATAGACTTTTGTTCCCAGTGGTATCTTTTGATGACATACCCAGACTTTTTTTTTTCTAGTCACTTCTTACACTTTAATGCGACAAAATCTACTTGAACCTCTTGTGGTTGCAAGATCCGCAGGCGAGCTCGTTCCCTCAATCGGCTGCCATCACCCAGTCTCTACTCGTCACATAACCATATCTTGTGAACATTATATACATTTTTTTTTTTGCCTCTTAGCATTTTGGGTGATATCCTGAGTGATGAATACAAGCACTACATAAAATCAGCAACATCTATCACTACGACAGATTCATAACAATAGTGCAGCCACTACATTGTTTTAGCTTTCCATACTAAATAAACTCACTGTGTCTGCGTTCAGTGTGGGCAAAGGTAAGCTTGCACATGTAAGTTTTTGGTAACATTCACAACAAAGCAAACAAGCTTTCAGGACTATAAACCTTTGAGTCACATCAGCTATGTGGGAGCAAAATATACATTCAAAAAACAGGAAAAAAAAGGCACACTGTTATGTGCCACTAATCCTTTCTTAAAAAGCTGCAAGAATTTTAGGCGGTTTTGATAGAATTATAGCATGGCACAAAACTGATGGTGCTGTGCATTTGGTCACCGCAAGCAGCTGTAGATTGTTAACCTCTCTGGTCAATTATGTCTGCTGCAGAAGCATCCCTAGTATGTCTCCAAATTTCAAGATACTTGATTTAGTGCAGTATCACTCTTTGTTGGCCTTTTTATCAGACTGACGCAGAAGTGGGAGCACTGTACACTGTTCACATTTTCTTTGTGCGCAAAAGATAAATATGCGTTGCATTCACCACTAAGAGAATGTATTTAATGCTGTTCTTAAGTTTACGGCCTTACAGCACATGACACAGATATTCATGACAAATCTGTGCATGTCATACAGACAGCTGAAATTTCAAATGAAACGCCACTTTCCTCCCTCTCGAGAAAGCGCCACACCCAGCCAGAGTCAAGGCAACACAAACAAACTGTGCGACGCACAACACAGTCGTGTCGCTCGCCATGACGCATTACTTCGGCAAATCGCCCAATTCAGAATGCACAATGCCACGGTGGAAAATGTGCCACGCAACAAGAATGGATAAGAAAAAAAAAAAAAAGCGGGTGGTGCTAGTCACGTGAACCCGATGTGGTTCTTCAGCTCAAGTATGTGACAAGGTGAGGAAGGAACGTCGCTTGCGGATGCTACTCAAGGCAGAGGGAGAGTGTGTCTCTGTTGGCAGTCACGCTCGCCTCATGGTGGTGTGGTAAGAGGGCATTCAATTTCTTCTGTCTCCTCTAATACTAAACCAGTTTAAAAGATTATTTCGGTAAAGCAATGCCAGAAGTCTGAAGTCATTACTCCAAACATTCATCATGGATATGAAGTCCAATGCATGTGGAACTCTCGAAAGTGGTTCACTCATATTCTTCTCATCTACTTTCAAGAAATTTCACACTAAATTGATCTAGACCTCTGCATTGTCACAAACAGCAGGAAGCAACCTTGAAGTCTGTTTTGAATTCCTCATCAATGCATGAAAATCCAGGATGCAGCAGCCAAGTAACAGTCTACTACACATAACTCCATCTTCACCTCTGTGTTCAGGCAATGAAATACAGTTTTTACCATAGCAAACATGAGATGTTCACTTGTTGGAGATGCAGCTCTTAGCCTGTCTACGTATGACTGTGACATTTAAAGAAGATGCCAGTTATTTAAAAGTATGTTATTAAAAAAACATCTTTCATGTTCGTAACATGCCTGGAGGCAATAATAACCAGCTTGAAAAGTAATTATGTCCCATGGCTGTATTCGGGTCTGAAGAAGCTTTAAATTGCAGCGTAAACTAAAACTTGCTAGGGGGCCTGATGTAAGGCCCTCAAAAAACAGGCCAAATGGGGCTAAATGTTTCTTCAATAGGATAGAAAGTGCGCTGGAAAGTTAACACCAAATATAAATGAAAATATATTAATTCAGACTTACCACCAGACTTTCACAATTCGAGTCTTGTTCTCCAAGGTGCATTGCCATTCCGACTTGTCCAGCTAGTGAGAGAAGCAGTTCGTATTGCCTCCGCCAATGTGTTGCACAAGTGATGAACTCTACAAAATGAGAGCAGCATTGAAGATAAACTGAGCAGCTGAAAGTGCATGCACTGTTGCTTCTACGCACAATATGGAAACTAAACAGCACAGGTAAATTTCGTTAATAGAATTGCGTAACACTTCATTCCCATTCATATTGAAACATAAGTCGACTCTGAATATAAGACAACCCCCTACTTAAAGACATCGCATTACAGTCCCCTTTATAATGGAAAACTACATGTTCTATAAAAAATTGGGCACTGAAAGCACCATGCCCCGCTTTGCTTCTATTGTTTCGCTTAAATCTTTTGTGTACCCAGCAGAAATTCTACATATTAAGCTTTTGTTTTAAATGTAACAAACCTCGTCAAGTTTGGTGCAGTGGTTACCGAGAAAGACGAATACTGCGTTTACATGTATTTAGATTGGAACACCCGAGCTAAAGCTTTCTCTTAAACGCGCCCGCCCCGCGGAGGCATTGCCGAGCCCAAACCGACGGAGCAGTATGGGATCCACATTTTGTCTGCTGGAGGCACCGCCAAATTATACTAAACAAAGAAACGTTGCGTACACTTAGTACACGTACAAATTTCCTCTTTATAGCGACAATGTAGGGGACTGCGGCTTGCACTGGCAGCCGGCTTTACCTATGCGCCGCCAGTCTGGTTCCTCAGACGTCTAACGATTGCGACAGTGTACGCGGCGGAAAAAGCACCTGGGACTCCTGCAAGACCAGACAAAACCTTGCCTCTGTGCATTATCTAACTCCTTCTCATTACCGTTAAACGAAACTCGAGAACGCAGTCAAGAATTCCGTATTGAGCTGAGAGTACGCTGCACAAGGTCTACTGAAAGACGGAACTTTTAACGACAGCTTGTAGGCTAACTTCAAGCAGTATCGATGAGTAACTGTTAAATAACTGTAGAATAAATACGTCCACTTGCCTGTCTGTTCGCGCCAATACCGCAAGCTCTTTTCAGAAGCACGAGACGGGCGCTGAAAAGCGTCGAGACATTTCATTCGGCGAAATTAACCGCTTGCATTTCCAATGCAGCGAAAAATCAAGTGAACGATTAGAGTGTATTAACGATTTCGACGATGCAGTCGGCCATTTTGGGAAGCTTTAGGCATGGATCGGCTTGGCTATAGATGCGCACAATCTTTGGAAGCGACTTTTTTTTTTTTTTTTTGTCGCCAGACGAAAATCACTGTGTTAAACTTTTTTTTTTTTACAGAGAAGATATGTTTATACTAAGGGTATGGTGGCTAGCATACACTCTTAAGCATAATTACACCCTTTTGCCACACAACGATAATCGTCATCTGCTTGTCCGCATTTCCTTTCTTTAACGCGGCGAGCCCGGTACTTTCCAGTAACGAACGTCATGCGCGTTATCATTCCCGACAGGAAAGTAACAGGCAATGCTATCATGCTGATAACGCGTGTGCCGTTCGTTACTGTAAACGCCGCCAGAAGTGGGGAGCAATTCCGTGTGTCTTGAATGACGCTTGTACAGTTATCAGTCAAACCGACTAATGTTGCCACTTCTCTGTTGTGCTTATGTAGGCTTTTTTCTAACCTTCACGGTGGGTGCAGCATGTCTAGAGCCGCAGCGTCCTGCGCTCTATGCGGTTGCACGGGACTGGCGGCCACGCATCGTTACACAACTTCCCAAATTACAATAAGAGTCAGTTTTGGCACTTGGTAGAGCAGTAAACGAGGGATCCAAAAGAAATGTGATTGTTCCGCAAATATATATTTCTCTATAATTCTTCTAGAGGTAATTCAAAAAACGAAACTATAGTCGGATGCAACTTAAGTATGCAGCGAAGCCCCACCCACGGCCTCATAACCGCCAGCCACTGTTACTCTGCGAGGCTGCAAATAATTCATACTTCAAACTTTTCCTGTTAGGCAAATAAGGCAGTAACCACAAAAATAATATTATTAGCGCATAATTTTATACATTTTCCCTCGCCTATTAAAGTATAATAGGCGAGTATAAGTACAAATCTATCGTCCTCTACTGCGTCACAAACTACGTGCCCACTAAAACCAAGCGGCCGCCAAAAAATAATCCCTGGATAACCCAAGAAGTAATTCAGGCAAAGCACCGTCTGAAAAGACTGCATAGAACAATAAAAATTAAAGGAGGAGACGAATCCAGGGTGACGAAACTTCCTAATGCCATCGCGGAATTCAAGCTTGCAGCCAAACGAGCAAAAGAATATTATTTTAATGTAAAGTTACCGAGCTTTCTTACTAATAATCCCGGAAGGTTCTGGAGGCACTTTCGCACCAATGATGGAGAAGCGTCCCACTTAAGCCCAGAGGAAGAAACTGCGAAAGCCAACGCATATAACTTTTTTTTTTTCAATCAGTATTTACTACAGACAATAACATTATTCCCCCCATTCTAACGAGACAGGGTGTAAGCATTGGCGAATTACACATTACGGACGCTGGCATACTTAATCTTCTGCTTAATCTTGACCCTAAAAAAGGAAGCGGTCCTGACAACATACCTAACGACTTTCTGAAAAGGTATGCGGAATGGTGCAGTAGATACCTCGGCATAATTTTTTGTAAATCACTCGCGACTTCACAGCTACCGAACGACTGGAAAATTGCAAAGATAATACCTATCCATAAATCGGGCGACACAGCAGAAATTTCAAATTTTAGACCCATTTCAATAACTAGTACATTCTGTAAGCTTCTAGAGCACATAATCTTAAAGCACATAACGGTTTTTCTAGAGAGCATGGGCTTCTTGTCTCCCTACCAACATGGTTTTCGCAGTGGTTTATCAACAATAACCCAACTAACAGAACTAGTCCACGATCTTGCATATACTATCAATCACCGCGGCCAGACTGACATGATTTTGCTTGATCTATCTAAGGCATTTTATTGTGTATGCCACAACAAATTAATCGCTAAAGTTGAAAGTGCTGTTGGGAAAGGGCTCCTTTCAGCCTGGATAAAAGAATTTCAAGCCAATCGTTCACAATTTGTAACCTACGAAAAAATGCCACCTAACACTGTCACCGTTATTTCTGGAGTTCCCCAAGGCTCAGTTCTTGGGCCATTACTCTTCTTAATAATCTATATTAATGACATCACAGCTAACATTGGTTGTAATATAAAACTGTTCGCCGACGACTGCGTTATCTATAGTGAAATCACTAATTATAACGATAACATTGCACTTAATACATCCCTCAACACTCTAGCTATTTGGTGCTCTAATTGGCAGATGTCAATTAACGTAAAAAAGTCTGTGGTCATGACCGTAACAAGGAAAACAAGACCATCTAACTTTACATATGAGATTAACGGCATACCACTAACTAAAGTTGAACAACATAAATACCTGGGAGTTACATTAACCTCAGACCTCAGGTGGGATAAACACATTTTGAATATCACGGCAGGAGCATTACGCAAACTATTCTTCCTCAAAAGAAGCCTTGAGCTCTCTACAACATCAATGAAGCTACTGGCCTACACAATGTTCGTTAGGCCGGTTCTCGAATATGGAAATACAGTCTGGTTTCCTCATACAACAACTAACATAACAAAATTAGAGGCAGTACAAAGAAAGGCTATAAGGTTCATTCACAACAAATATATACGCACTGACTCACCGATTAATCTTCTTACGCAGTCTGGATTGCAAATGCTATCTACCAGGGCAAAACACGCTCGCCTGAAGTTCTTGTTTCAGCTTCTAAAAAATAACTATAAGATAGATGTGTCCAGGTACATTTCATTTTCTGAGGCTCGAAAAACACGTAACAAACATGCGCACACTTTAACAGAATACACATGCAACAATGACACGTTTAAGTATTCATTCTTCCCCCTTACAATTGCTGAATGGAACCGACTTGATCCTGCTATAACCGCCATCGAATCGTTGTCCGAATTTACTTCACAAGTGGAAGCTGCAGTGCGTAAATAAAACAATTTATCATCACACGTGTCATCGTAAGAAATTTCGCATTGTGTTGCTTTCGACTTCCCACTTTTTTTTTTTCCATTTTTGTTTGATTGTCGTTATGTGGACATATGGTACACTGTGTTCCCAAAATAAATTTTCATTACTGTACTACTGCTAGTCCTAAGATAATTGTTATAACTGCCATTTCCTGCTGATTGCTTGCCTAGATTGTTCTTTCTTTTTCCATTCGTGTCTTCTCGCTCTCAAAGTGTATGCTTTAATGCGTATCCCTTCACACAACTTTAAAATTTCTTCACGCGTTAAGTGTTATCTTTCAGTTCGCTCCTATTTTATGTATAAACTAGTTAATTACGTGTTCTTAACTGCCAGAATCATGTTAATTAACTGTCATGTGAGAACTTGCATTTTTGTTTCTAAACTCAGCTTCTTTCTTATATTACCATCCTCGGGCAATTGTTTTCTTTTTTCTTCCTTTTTTCAATTAACTGTTCTGCCTAAATGCGTATTCATATACATGTCTACTGTATCGCCCAACTGCCACGCTCTCAAATGAGAGTAGCAGTATTGTAAATAAAATAAATAAATAAAATAATGGCGAAAGTCGAATTCTTTATTCAACTGAAAATTATAAAATGCTTGCTTTGCTGCAACTATTTGTTTTCAAGTTTCAGTGCAGTTGGCAGTGAAGTTTCATGAGTAAAACTGGTTCAGCAGTGAAATGAACTGTACCGCAGAGTTTTGAAGAGTGAAATGCTCAGACTCCATACACTTTGTCCATGTCTGTTGCACACCTCATTGCTTCTGCCGATAAAAGGCTCTTCAAGAACAGCAGACTCTCCGGATCTATCAAGTACGACGCATTGTTGAAAAGGCCACATGGCGATGATTTTGTTTGCTTTTGTGATTGGCTGGCTAAGTAACACAACCTCGCGCGGTTCATGTGCCATGGTTGCTATGTATTCTACTATAGAAATCTTTAATTTACATTTTCACTTGTTTACTTGTTCTTGGCAGTGTTCTTCCTGCGGTTCTTTCCAGTGTGATTCCATTTGATGGGGTTCCTTGTTTGCCATGTAAAGGAGAGGTGCATCTCACAGGCCTACCTGTGAGATGCACCTTATTTCATTTCTCTTTTCGGGTTTATGTGTCTTTATGGTGAATGGTCGGCATTATTCATATTTGTATAATAAAGGTACCCTTCCCCTAATTTGCATAGGAAGGAGACCTATGGTTGCCCCCCCCCCCCCAAAAAAAAAAAACATTACTGCATACGCACCTGCTCTGTTGCCATTGATGAAATGACACAGAGGAATGCATAGAGCAAACTTTAGAGTCTGAAGGCTCGCATCGATGTCACTGGTTGTCCTTTCCCATTATGCACCATTAAAAGCACTCATTGTGGTTAAAACAATGTTTGACTAGTTGCTAACATATTTCATAGTTTCCTTCCAGTGCAGACCCTCACTCCAGGATGCTGCAGGTCACACTGAACATTAATTTCGAAGTTTCAGTGCACTTCCTGAACCGCTCCCACTGCCAGATCCATCCACAGTAATTTTGGGTAGTTATTCCCGTAAAACTTCCGGGTTCCTTGCCTTGGCACTAAACCTCAGTAGACTGTAGCTACTAGTATAGGTGAGAAAATTATGCTGTATAAACAGAATGAAAGGCAATTTCCTAAACATGCAAAAGCATGCAAGTTCCTTTAACGCGCAAAAAGCATGGATAGCAGGCATATTTCTAATTTAGTGCGTTCACTGTGTGAAAGCTTACATTTACATATATGGAAGCATAGAACAAATGTTTCAAAGCATTAATTACATCCTTGAGCTTAATAATTAACATTAAAAAATTCTGTATAATTTGGGCAATTTAATCTTACACATAAAACCAATTCATTCAGTTTTGCAGACACTAAGTGGGCTCACAAGTTTTACTATGCCTTTTGGAAGGATGACACAGGAACATAATTTCTGCTGCAAAATGTTTTCCAGTAAAACATCCAATTGGGAAGAAAAGCATTCTAAAAACAATACAGGGTTTTCAACTTACTTATCCCAAATGAATTATGCAGTAATTTTTTACCAGTGTCTTCTATAGTTCTTTCAACAAAGAAATTATTGCCATGCGATGCTTTGTGCACTACACACAAAATTCAGTGAATGACAATGTCATTCATGCTTAAAATAAAAAAACACTGCTTCCCAAGTGTTGCTAGCGGCTACTTCCTAATATAGGTTATAGGCACTCAAAGTTCAAAATTCTCAAGTGGAAATGAGAGTGAAGAAAGGCAAATAAGGAGGTTAAAGTGAAAACACTGTATTAGGCACACCTGCAACTAATAGAGAAGAAAACTCAACTAACAACTCCATGGAGGTAATAGCAGAAGTGACAAAGTATGGAAAAAAATAAACGATGCACTAAATCGGAAGTCAGTCGATACACAAACAGATACGTTGAACATTGATTGCACTTTTGTAGGTGGTACAGAACTTGCAGACCGTTTTAACAATTTTTTTGTTAAAGTAGGATGCATAGATCACGACATTCAAGATACAATGCATGCCGCTTCATTAAGAGAATCTTTATTTCTAAAGATTACTAGCATCCCTGAGGTGATTACAACATTTTCATCCTTGAAAAATAGCCATAGTCGAGACGTAGATGATATAGAAATTAGGCCAATTAAGTACGTCATAGACTTACTTGCACCTGCAGTAATGCACATTTTTAATATTTTCTTGTCAACCGGAGTTTTCCCGCGTAATACGTGCAGGTAGCGAGAGTAATAGTTCACAAAGGAGGTGACAAAAATAATATGGGCAATTATTGGCCAGTATCTATACTTCCTGTGCTATCAAAGGGACTCAAAAAAATTGTTAACTTTTGTATTAATAAATTTTCGCAAAAACATAGCCTGCTAACCGACTGTCACCACGGGTTTAAGAAAAAGCGGTCTATGGAAACTGCTTTAAGTATACAGAAGGAGCTTATTCTAGAGAACACTGACAAAAAATTTCTGACTTTAGGGTTATACTTAGACTTCAGCAAAGCCTTTGATAAGGTCAACCAGAAATTGCTGCTGATAAAGCTGGAAAAATATGGCTTCCGAGGAATAACACTTGAACTTATCTGATCTTATTTAGAAAGCCGACATCAGTTTGCTGAAATTAATGAGAACAGATCGCAGATAAAATCTTTGACAGCGAGTGTGCCCCAAGGTAGCATTCTTGGCCCGATACTTTTCCTGTATTACATTAATGATATTGTACAAGTGAGCGATATGTGTAAATTTGTCACGTATGCAGATGATTGCTCTGTTTTCTTTACAGGTAAAGATTTAAAAGAAATAACGCCTATAGCAAGCTCCGTTTGTTATGGACTTCAAGCATGGTTTAAGGCAAACGGCCTCATCCTCAGTGAAACCAAAACAAAGTGCGTTATTTTTCATGCTCTGGGAAGTTCTACTACATTGCCAGATAATATTGTGTGGGGTCTGTATAAAATTAACCTTACGTCATCCAAAAAAACCCTAGGCATAATACTCGCAGAGCATATGTCCTGGAATGAACACGTTAGTCATGTTTGCTCAAAGGCATGAAAAGTTGTTGGTGTGTTAAATTGCAATTGAAGTGCATTACATTTTCAAGTTAAGTGTCTCATTTATCATGCTCTTCTCCATTCACACCTCAGTTACTGTTCACTTATATGGGGTAACACTACAGCGCAAAATATTCAAATGCTGGAAATACTTCAAAAGAAAGCAATTCAGGCGATAGCGAACGTTTCTTTTTTCGAGCATACGCAAGAGCTTTTCCAACAAAACAGAATAATCAGAGCCCGTGACATATATAAATTCAAAACATTACTAAGCTATAGAAATGCTATGCTGGAAAAACTCTATTCATTCCTAGCCCCGGCAACTCTACAACAAAATAGAAGTGCATATTCATATCGTCGCCAGGCACCATGGCAGATCCCTTTCTCACGTACTAATTATGGCTGCCAATGCCTTAAACATACACTACCGTCCCTACTTAACTATTTTAACCAACAACATGTTGATGTGTTATCTCTAAACAAAACTAAAATATTGGATTTGTTCTTATAGATGTGTATTGTTAACTGCTCCAACAGTTCCGCAGAACTTATCATATATTCTAATTTTGTTTATACATTCACACTTGTAACTACTATTCCTAGAATCCGGGTTTCCGCTGCAGTGATTGTGCCCGAACCACGTGGCAGGGTTTCGTGTTGTAAACTGGATGCTGCAAAGGGCGTCTTTGCGTTTGTTAAAATTCAAGGATGTGATGACGCCCTGGGCTACGTTGCCGTGATGTCTGTCGCAAAAGCAGCAGCCTATATGCAGATTTTCTTTTTTTATGTTTTTTCACATAGATGCACATATATATTTGAAAGTATGTAAAATAATTTCTGAAAAAAAGAATGTTTCCTGATGGTAACTTAACTTGTGTTTATTGTAAACTTCTGTGAAATTTGTTATATTTATATATGTATGTGTGTGTATGTATATATATGTATACATATAATGCTTTTGCATTCTTATTTATTTATTTATTTTACAATACTGCAGGCCATCGTCGGGCCCATGCAGGAGTGGTTACAACATGGAATACAGTACAAAAAAAGAATAAAGTGAAACTAGTGTATCCAAAACAAAGAGCATTAGCACACACAAAAAAGAACACACTCAATAAATATATACGCTGTTTAAATGAGCCGTCCGGGAAGCAGGAGAAACAGCGTTTACCATAAGAATGCATCTACAGAGGCTGCATATGAAATACAGGTAATATCACCATTCGAATTCCAGATTCTCAATACTGTCAATAATTGCGTTGGCAGATGGGCAATTTACGGCTCTAGAGGGTAGTATGTTCCAATGGGAAATGGCGTGTGGGAATAATGAGTACTTGTGAGTGTTATTATGGCTGGGATGGTGTCGTATTGATTTATTATGGTTGGTTCGGGCAGAAAGTCTGAATGGCGCTTGAATGTATGTTGCTTGTGGTATTCGATAGGAGCCGTGATAAAGTAAGTATAGAAATTTTAATCTGGAAATCATTCTATGTTGAGCCAGTGATTGAATGTTAGCCTTGACGCGCAGGTTCGTAATGCTCGTTTGACGTGAATATTGTGAATATATAAATCTCAATGCTAAGTTCTGTATGCGTTCTAGTTTCTCGGTTAAATACTTCTGGTGCGGGGCCCAAATAATGTCAGCATACTCTAAAGAGGGTCTAATGAGGGTTTTGTATGCATTTAATTTAACACTAGGAGGTGTGTTTCTAAGTTTTCTTCTCAAGAAATGTAGTTTACCTAGGGCCTTCTCATATATGTTATTTATATGAGTTTCCCAATTTAATTTCGTTGTAAGAGTGACCTCGAGATGTGACCTCCTCGTATTTTCTTAGTGATATATTGTTTATTGTGTATGTAAACTGAAGCACATTTTTCTTGTGAGTGAAGGAGATACTGGTAGTTTTTGATGCATTCAGTGTCATCCCCCAAATGTTGCACCAATTTTGTACAGCAGCTAACGAATCATCTAGTTTTACCTGATCCTCTCTGGTATTCACTGTTGCGTACACTACGCAATCATCGACGAATAGGCGGCTGAACGCATGAACGAATATCATTGATGTAGATCAGAAATAGGAGGGGCGCAAGAACCGAGCCTTGTGGAACACCAGAAAAAACGTTGATGTAATCAGACGTAATATCATTCACAGCTACGCACTGCTTTCTGTTTTCGAGATAGTTCCTGATCCATGATACTGTTTTCTCGTGTACACCAATGGCAATTAGTTTAGTAATAAGATCTGGATGAGGAACAACATCAAAGGCCTTTGAAAATTCTAAGAAAATGGCATCTATTTGGCTTCTGTTATTTATTGTGGTAGCTACATCATGGGTTAACTCAGCTAACTGAGTAATAGTACTTAGACCTGAACGGAATCCATGTTGCCGGCTGCATAGTAGGTTATTATTCTCTAAGTGCAATATTAGGGCCTTATAAATAATATGTTCGAACAATTTACTGGATGCACATGTTAATGAAACAGATCTATAGTTACTTACGTCGAGTTTAGAGCCAGATTTGTGCACAGGTATTACTTTGGCCCTTCGCCAGTCGTCAGGTATCACTGAAGTTTCCAAAGATCGCCTGTAAATTACGTATAAGTATTTTGACGTCCAAACTGCATGTTTTTGCAAAAATGCATCTGATATAAGATCAGGGCCACAGGGTTTCTTTACATCCAGTTTTTGTAAGAGTCAAAGAATTCCTTGTTGGTCGATATCTATTTCAGGCATTGGATTCTCGAAATGATAATGTAGTTCTGTAAAATACAGATAGAAAAAATTCATTAAATTTGCTTGCTATGACGTCAGGCTGAACAACCGTCTCGTTTGAAACAGTAATCTGCGATACGGTGTGCCACTCCCTCGATAGGTAGCACCAGGATTTTTGTGGTTTATTCGTCATGTAAGAAGGCAGAGTAACAGTGAAAAAACGCTCCTTGGCCATATGTTTATCTTATCTTGTAATAAGCGTACGAGATCTTGCAGGTCACGTGTGGTTTTCTTTCTGCGCTTCCTTTTAATTTTTCGTTTTAAATGTATTATATCGCGCGATACCCAAGGATGTTCTCTGTTCACTCTTTTCTTTCTGGAGGGAATGTAGTTTTCTTCACAAAAGTGTACAATATGCTTAAAACGTAACCATAATTCATTTACGTCATGAAGTAATGAAACCCGCAGAAAGCAGGCGTTTAAATATTCTGAGATAGCATTGTCATCCGCTCTTGAGTAATCCCTGATAACAGCAATCGATGGCTTAACGCGTTCACAGTTTCCTAAAATCGGACAGGAGAATACAATAGTTTTATGGTCCGAAATGCTATTTTCAACGTTTAATGTGTTATTTTGAAATAGACTGCTTACGAACATCAGATCAAGCACAGAACATGACGGACCAGCTATTCTAGTCGGTTCGGAAACTAGCTGGTCTAGAGAGAAGGTAAATGACATGAACAATAGTGATTCAGCACTTTTTGCGTCGGAGCTGTTGTGCGAAAGATTAGACCAATTGATTCCTGGTAAATTGAAATCACCCGTGATAATAATATTGGAACGTGAATAAGTGTGTTGTGCAATGTAATCATGCATAACGTCTAGGTATTCAGGGGGCGCATTCGGAGGTCGGTATACGCCACCCAGAAATATGCTTTTTCCATTAAATGTAAGGTTACACCATACGCTTTCATGGTCAGGTATGCTGTTTAAAACTGTGAATTTTATGTTAGATTTAATTGTGACAGCTACACCTCCCCCCCCCCGCGATTCTCTGTCTTTCCGTATGAGCCGATAAGAAGGTGGCAACACTTCGGAATCCTGGACGCTTTCCTGAAGCCAGGTTTCCGTGATGACTATAACGTGCGGTTGATGGGCTGCAACTATGCTTTCAAGTAGGCTGGACTTATTGACTACGCTGCGCGCATTCAGTGATAACACTCTGATACATTTCGTACGTTGTTGTCACGTGCCATCGCAAGCTGCTGGGCCAGCGTGTGCAGAAGTTTTCGGTTTAGATAGTTCAATTCTTCTGACCTCACACTCATTCCATATAAAGGTGTTGCCATTTATTTTTAGTTTATCAAATGACAGAGATACCTTTGCCCCTTTCGCCTTGTCACTTACTGCACAACACCATAATTTAGCACGTGTGTCGCATACTTTCTTTGAGAAATCCTCGGATATTGAAATCCGGGTGTTTTTCACCTTGAAGCAGCTTGATAATATTTTGTTTTTCTCAGCGAAGTTGAATAGCCTGATAATAACTGGGCGTGTCCTTTGGCTTTGCTTTGTACCAATTCTGTGAACTCGTTCTATTGAGTTAATTTCTATTCCTAGGATCTTCTTAAGTATACCGTGCACTTCTTCTTCAAGTGTTTTAACATCTTCATCAGAGCTCTCTCTTAATCCATAAATTACTAGGTTATTCCGCCTACTTCTATTTTCTAAATCATCGACCTTCGATGCCAGAAATTCTACTTGCATCATGGTAGATTTACAAGATTCCTCGCAGTGTACTATCCTGTCTTCGCATTCTTTCCATAATCCCCTTTCATTCTCAATAACTGTCATTCTTTCTTGCAAATATGCAACTATTGTCTCCACATGCTTGATATTTGAAGACAGTTGTTTCAGTGTTTTGTTCATTTCCTTTTGTTCTCTCAGAATGTGTTTCATTAGTTCCCGCTGCGAACATTCAACTGAATCAGAGTAAGGGCCTGGATTTTGTTCATCTCCAGATGTTAGTAACATTAAGCGGACAACATTAAAACAACCCCGCAAAATAGCAACACAGCATTGTGGACTTGGGAGCACCGTTAACCTTACGCCGTTGTCTCTAACTGAAGAGACTAAATGCTGGTCACTAACCTGTGCGATCAGAAAAAATTTGAGCAGCATCCGTGCTCGTTCGGTGCTTCCAAGTCCACTGAAGGGAACATCGAAAAGGCTGCTGCTTTTATCCGGGTGCCACGATGTCTCCGTCGACGTCACCGTGCTGGTCAGGTGGTCCCAGTGCAGTGCACGTGGTACAGCTTCCTGCGACTTGTTTTGTCCGATGAAGCCAGCAGGGCAGACAGCCGGAGGTAGCAGTAGATAGGCCTGATGCAGTGCATGCTCAGACCCTGCGTCGACGAATCCGGTCCTCGACAGCACGATCTGTGCGATCAGAAAAAATTTGATCAGCATTCGTACTCGTTCGGTGCTTCCAAGTCCACTATGATATATGCAACTGAGTCTGTGTTAAATAATAATATGCAAGATAACAGATTATAATTGTATACTGGGAGTCATTTGACACAACTGTATTACAACTAGTTTCCATGTAATAACATGAAAATTTCTATATGTATTTGTGTTTAAAAAACTCTTATATCCACACTTTATGCGTAATTGTATTGCTACACCAGCCGCTTCCGTGCCTGTCTGGGAGACCGGAACTTTGTCAAGCCGAAGAGATTTCGGCTTTTTTCCCGGCTCTCCCTTTTTCACCTTGTATCCAGTGGTAAAAATAAAAATCATGATGATGATGATGATGATGTAGCAGAATATGATCACAGAACTGAAATGCCACTGTACTGAATTTTGTTAAACTGAAAGGCATTTGCATTGGGTTGAATGGGGTTTCGATGGGGGATACAAAAAAAGTTCGTACAGCTGAATAATTTGCTTAAGTGACGTTCAAGTGGTAGTTTACTGTATATTGGTTTTCTTGGATAAAAGATTTAGTTGGAAACAGTGCCTTGTATGTCCTCATTTTTTCTGAAACATTGCTCGATGAACAAGAGGCGCAAAAAGACGCCTTTCTATTTTGTCTCTTCCGACCTAACTGGCATTTGGCGAATACCTCTTGCGTGCGGGAGAAAGTAAGGAGGGGGGGGGGTATATAGGAAAAAATTTGGCAGTGTCTGGCTCCTACTGGGGTGGTGTTAGAGGTGTGTATGAACCACTGCTTAGATAAATCGAACTCGGTACCTTTTTCTCAGTACAAACATTCGTGAATGTTAACTTCTTATTCTAGCAGTTTAAAAATGTCTGCACAGGCCCTATATCACAATGTCCCAAGCCTCCTATTTTTTTATTTAAAAGGACTTGAAAGCATTTGAACTTCAATGTTAATGAAAAGAATGTTACAACTTTCAATAGCAAGGAATTGCTATTATCAAGACTCCACAAAATGATGCAAAAACGGCTGTTCTGCCATGAACAATTTTCAATATTGTAATTCTGAGAAGCGGTTATTAAGTTTTGAGGAGAAAGTTTGTTGAATGTATGTTCCAGCTTGTAAACCGCGCACAAACTATTTGAGGGCGGTAAGAAGATTCTCTATTGTTTAATATCAAGAGTTGACGAACAGCCACAGTTCAGCAATGTCATGTGTTTTCTCATTTTGAAGAGCAAAAATTATTTCAACATATCTGAGCTATCAACACTACAATAGTAATGACGCTAGCCATTAATCAAGTGGGGACCAAGATTACAATTTTTTTTTCAGGGTGGGGGGCTCAGCCCCCCCCCCCTGAAAATCTCCGGAGGGGGCTCGGGCCCCGGAGCCCCCCACATAGTCACCGTCTATGCTGCTATGTTAACATGGATGGTATTATATGTGCATTTCTCAAGTGAATAAATTAAACAAAGTACACGTAGTTCATTTTCATGGGAAGCAACATTGAAGCAATCAATTTTGCGTCTTTCCATTTTAAGGTGAAAGCCTTAGATGCCTATGCTCTAAGGTCTCATTGTGAGGTACAGAAAATATCATGTGACCCAAGGAAGGCCAGAAGCGAACGAAAACATGTCCAGCCATGTATAAGACATGATTAATGATTATCAGAGTTATCACTATGTGGTACCTGTTTCCAAGTTCCTGTGATGATGTCAAAGGTTATTTCAGATACACCGCTTCATCACTATCATTATATACAGTTCTTTCATATGTGAATGCATAGCTTGTAGAAGACAGGTAGGTAGAACCATAATGCAGAATGGACCATTTGTTAAAGAATTGGTTTTCTTCAAATGACGATCCATCTATAAGATTTTTATAATGAGTGGGACATTGCACCAAACTGGTAGCCCATGACGGTGAGGTGCTCATTGTTACCAACCTTTTAGTGAAAAAAATATGCTTTCAAAGAACTCCCAAGAAAAGAAATGTATAGATATATATAGAGTGAAATGCACATTATTGCAGGGACCTGAACTTTAATCAAAGTGGTGACAATAGTGGTCAAAGTTTTCTTATTATTTGTACTAATGCAATGTGAAGATGGGGATCACGATCCTGGCAACGAAAAATGAAAATCAATGATGACAGCGGTCATTGTCAGCTTAAAGAACTGTGTGGACAGACAGACATAGGAAACCAGCACTCACGTGGTGTCGGAGCAAAGCTGGAACTTATGGCTGAGCCAAATAACTTATAAGGGCTGTGGCGCACACGATAGCTGCGCGCAGGTATGATATACTAGAAATCATCAAGCAGCATCTGCCACATGGTGTTAGCGCATGCTGCCTGCACTAATAGATCTCCCACCGAGCTCCTACATCTATACGAATACACAGCTACAAAATGCATGCCGAGATGCAGGATCCGTCCAGTAAAGGGAACAAATTCGCCAGTCGCTTAATATGGCATTGACCGACACCTACAGAAGTCGCTTAATCATTTAAATAATTAGGTGAGAATGACTTGGTTCGACAGGCAAGGTTCTGACTGGTGTTGTCGCTTTTTGTGACTGTTGTCGCGGGTCGCTTTTTAAGTCTCGACGATAGATTGGATTTTTTACAAGCACTGCTCCAGGAGGGCACATGCAACCGGAGGCCTCGGGAGAGGACCTGAGGTTATAAAAAAGCAGGCGGCGCAGGATCCCCAGGGCACCCAAGGGGTAGTGGGGAGATCAAAGCTGGAAGCAGGATGGCCCGTAGGATTGGAGTGGCGGAGGCCTAAGCGTGCTGGACTTAAAATAAATATCATTACGTCCAGCCGCCAACTTGTGACGCCAAGACTTCTGCAACAGCAGTCAGAAGTTGACCGTTTGACATACTAAGGCAGCAGCGGAAGCGGACGAAGACACAGAAACGTGAAAAAGAGACCCCACGCTACAAGTTAGTAGTATTTTAATATTTAAATTATGGCAATTGAATAACGCGCAACTGAGCCCTCTCGAAGCGTTCGACGCATGGAAAAATTCGCGAAGACGGTAAGATACCAGTGTGACAGGGGCACAAGCAAGGAACGAAAACGCACGCACAGGGCAAACTGTGAAGATGCTATATATTTTGCTATATATGTAATATATGCTATATCTATCAAGTGACTAGTGCCATGCTATAATCTTCAAAGGTCGCAATGCTTTCGCAATGAAATTGTTGACAGTGTGCTCTGTGTGTGTATCTTGTGTTCCGGCTAACTGCTCATCGCGATCACGCCCGATCCTGATCAAATTTCGCGGTCGTGATTGCCTTCATTGGACAAAATGAGCGAGAGACCCAATCACAGTCGAGAATTTCGATCCGGATCGGTGCCGATCGCGATGAGAAGTATACGTGTGACACTGGTAGTGACAGGGCAACGCCGTATCATACTCGCCTTCACGGGAGACCACTGACCAAACGACAACAATCGTTCGCGCCAGTGCACTGCGCCAGCAACACCCAAGGAGACGCACGAGGAAAACTTGTACGCGACGCACAGATCGCCAGCCGACACATGGCAAAATGCCGGCACGCCAGGGCACGCCTAGGGACAGAACGACCAAAGTAACTGCTCCTCCGTGGTACCTAGGCAAAGGGAGAAATTTCAAGCGCGAACGCCCCCAGATTTTCTCTCTCGCACCTGCTGAAACGACTGGCCAATCCCGTGAACTGGCGTTTCCTCTAATGACCGTCTCGTGTCCGTGGCGTGGTACGGGTAGGGTGGCTAGAAGGGGAGGTGTGAATACCGGCGGCGCTTTCCTTCGGGCGCGCGTGACCCCCTTGCGCACCGATGCCACCAGGGGGAACGTGGCGCTGCTGCTCGCGGCGTGGTATTACGGCGTAGTACTCCCGCGCTGGCCTGCGCCCTCCGCTGTCAGTTGGTCTCGTCGCCTGTTTTGGAGTGTTCCTCCCGACATGCCGTCATTCGAGGGCGAGATGCTGTGGACCACCAAAGTTATGTTGAGCACCGCAGCAACGCACGGCTAGTTTATTACATTGCAGGTTATGTGGCGAGAAGACGTGTTTTGCCCACACATTGTGAAGACTGCGAAGCACCATAAAGGCAACATCCCCAGAGAGCTTCCACCAGAGGCATCCAAAGAGTGGGACCTTGAGGGCCTTTTATATCCCTCAGAATCGTTCTATAAGCTGGACAATGTCCTTGAAAACAAACTCACTCGTTTATTCAGTGTAACACCCGCCGTGGTTGCTCAGTGGCTATGGTGTTGGGCTGCTGAGCACGAGGTCGTGGGATCGAATCCCGGCCACGGCGGCCGCATTTCGATGGGGGCGAAATGTGAAAACACCCGTGTACTTAGATCTAGGTGCACGTTAAAGAACCCCAGGTGGTCAAAATTTCCGGAGCCCTCCACTACGGCGTGCCTCATAATCAGAAAGTGGTTTTGGCCCGTAGAACCCCATAATTCTTAATTCAGTGTAACACGCTAGCATGCCAAAGCTGTGGCCGAGATTTTGCAGTCAATTGGTTAAATGTCAAAGATTGGTTGCCTAGACCATTCTGCTACCCTGACAGCCTCAGTTATACGTTTTTATTGCCTCACAAGGATTCACTTTTTGCTTAAAGGTGTCAATCAGCAGAGCAGTGAGAAGAAACGGAAAACACTGATACCTTGTGTGTTGTAAATTTTTTGCTCACTTGTAAATAAACGATTTCATGACCAGATCTGTTGCTTCACTGTCTGCAATCATAGTAAATTCCTTATATGAGCGTCAAAATGACATGCTACAGACAAAAAGTGGTTTGTAAATACGTCCATACTTTATCAGGTAATGTCTGCAGTTTACAGGTCTTACGGCACGCATAGGGTGATTGACTGCTGATCTCGAGGACGACGGTCGCATTTTCAGGGAACCCGCCGTGGTTGCTCAGTGGCTATGGTGTTAGGCTGCTGAGCACGAGGTCGCGGGATCGAATCCCGACCACGGCGGCCGCATTTCGATGGGGGCGAAATGCGAAAACACTCGTGTACTTAGATTTAGGTACACGTTGAAGAACCCCAGGTGGTCAAAAATTTCCGGAGTCCTCCAATACGGCGTGCCTCATAATCAGAAAGTGGTTTTGGCACGTAAAACCCCATTATTCTTTTTTTCAGTGAAGCGATATGCAAGGCGTCCGTGTGCCGTATGATGTCAGTGCGCGTTAAAGAACCCGAAGTGGTCTAAATTATTTCGAAGCCCCCACTAGCTCCTAACTCCCAAAACCAGCTCACGAAATGCGCACAGACAAAACGCGTTTGAATCTCGATACAGTGCGAACTGGGCCCGTAAAATTTCACAGGAGTAATGATTTGGGCTGACATAACATTGTTTTCATGATGAAGATTCATTCTTTGACGCTCGCAGAAAGCGCGCGATACGCGAAACGGGCTCACTTTCACTTCGGTGGTAGAGATGCAGCCGACGCGAGGCTGGCGAGGCGCTCATTTCGGCTGCGTGCTTACCCCGCCTTGGTCAACAGCGCCGCCCCGCGGCATGGTGCGCTGTGGGGTCACGTTTGCGCCGCCGGTATTCACACCTCCCCTTCTAGCCACCCTAGTACGGGCTATTCGCAGGCATGGTCAGGACATGCCGGTCTTAGTTCTGCGCAAGAACCCACGTGTGAACGATTTCGCGACGAGACGTGTAGCATTGTAGCCAGTATTTCAGTGCGCTAATTTTGTTTGGTGGGTCGTCTGTGGCTTGTCAAGGTCTGCGCGATGGAAGAAGCGAGGAAATACAGGCGCTCCTGTTGCGTGCCGCAGTGTGCGAGCTGGACGCTTAGAAGAAAAATTTGTCTTTATTCATTTCCGAGTGATGTGGCCAAGATAGGAGAATGGATGTTGAGGCTCTGCGTCGACAAGGCGCTATGCGATCATTGAGAGTGTGCAGTGCGCACTTCGTCGACAACGACTTCTTCAAGTGTAAGCATTCATTGACTGGTCCTTACATCATAGATCGTTTCACACGCACAACGTTTGCGGCCGTTGAATTCGTCGTTTCCAAGGAAAAAAAAAAAAAAATAGTCGCTTGGTGCTGAAGCCCGCAGATTGTGCCCGTGAAGCTGCGAATCGCATGATGGAAAAAAAAAAAAAAAAATGAGCGCGAACATGACAAGGGCACCAAGACGACGAGACCGCTTTTCTTTGAGATGTCTTTGGCCGATACGCCAGACTGGATTGCGCCAGTTCACCGAGGAATAACAAACTAACTTTGTGTCCCTGTCCTGCTCGGGCTCCTTTGTTCTTTTTTTTTTTTATGCGAAGCATTCTATGCGTACGTTAGGCAGTGTGAGCCTATCTATGTAGCCTTTTACGCCGTCGTGATAACGTCCTGGTCATTTTTTTACCTGGATCATATGATTTGTGTGATATGTATGACATGGCATGAATCACATGACATGTAATGTATGACTTGACATGGAAGGCTCGATTAACATGACTTCTTGCCTGTCATCACACAGAGGCTCGCATAACACACAATTGCCTACTTAAGACAAACGAGTTTGCCCATCTAGTAACTCTTTGAAGAAACCCACCAGGGTCGCTTAGTGACTTTAGTGTAAGTCCCAATGAATGAAGTCCCAGCCGCGGTGGCCGCATCCCCCCCCCCCCCCCCTTCCCGAAATGCAAGAAACGCCCGTGTACCGTCCATTGGCACGGTACTCGTGCCGTGCGGCAAGTTAAAGAGCACCAGGTGGTCGAAATTAAACCAGAGTCCTCCATTACTGCATGTCTCATAATAATCCTGGTTTAGACACGTAAGACCCCATAATTTAATATAACTCCTCAAAGTGCCCTGAATCATGTCGGATAACCAGCTGCTTGCAAAATGCTGTGCGAACGCCGATTCCACACAGTATGTGGAATGAACATAATTATTCTCATTGATACCTTACAAACTAGCTCAGTTGATAATTCTTTTGCATGGGGCGATGTTCACACCTCTGTGTGATTCAACCGTGCATTAGGACATTGATAACAATGTCGCCCCGTCTCTTGTTGGCTGGCAGACTGCAGCATGGTATGCGTGCAGCTCTTACTCAAGCCGTAGTAAACTGCAATCTTGTAAGCATCTTATTTTCTGAATGTTTGCTTTGCCTCTTGTGCCATTGTGCAGGCAGTGTGAAAATTATTCTTTAAAGGTCACTGTATTTTGTACCATGAATATGATTTACTGTGGAACAGTACCATTGAATTAACATATGGAAAAATGCATCCAGAGCAATAAAAAAATGCATTTATAAAGCAACCCTAGGTACCTCTGTAAACGAAACTTCTTAAGTGTTAGGTTACATGTATATTTGTAAACATACACCAGCTTGTGCCTCCTAGGGATGACAGGCACTGTGGGTTCCTTCAATTTGTCATCCCTGGACGTATTGGCCCAGCAGCCAATGCGTGTTGGCATACGCGCTGGCGTCACTGGGGTGCATTGTGAATGATGCCAAAAGAAAGGCATTCTGCTTAAAGAACCACACCACTTGAGTTGTTTCTATGCAGTAGCCGAGGAGCATTCAAAATTTCCTTTTGGAAGATACTTCAGATGCACAGGAATGTGCAAGAATGACAGGTAAAAACGGTGCGAACTTGTGGAGGTGGAGGCCAATTACAGTTAACAGTTGTAAAATGTGTCTGTATGCTCCAGCACTCGCCCATAATTTTAACAGCGCTTCACAACCCAGTCCATCAGGAAATACCTTGAGGCCTTTGACAGTGAACTGAGTTGTCAAGCACTGTGAGCATTATGTGGGAATTCCGGAGCACACAGACACATTTTACAACTGTCAACTGGAAGTGGCCACCACCTCCACAAGTTCTCAGTGCTTTTACCTGTCATTCTTGCACATACCTGTGCGTCTGAAGCGGAATCTTCCAAAAGGAAATTTGCAATGTTGCTCGGCTACTGCATGGAAACAATTGAAGTGTTGTGATTCCTTGAGCAGAATGGTTTTCTTTTGGCATCATTCACAATGCAGCACATTGATGCCAGCATTTTCTGGGCTAAAAGAAAACAAACGAAAAAACAGATCACCACATCCTCCTATCACTTATTTTCATTGTGGATGTGCCCACACAGCTCATTGAGTACTACTCTAAAGCCACTAACATCAATGAACCTCACTGGGAGGGGGTAAACACTGCATGATATAGATGCTGTGCATGACCCTGTGCAAACCCTGCCGCTACCGAACAGCACCACCATCATTAAAAATTAACTACTGTCTATTAAAGGTGAAAGCTAAGTAATTCTTTAAAATTTTTGGATAGGAATGCGGCATGCTGAATATTCTGAAAGTCCTTGTCCTCATAAAAGCTGTGACAGAACAGGTCAACCCTGGTTTTGGAATAGAGAGAAACGAATGTTTCAAGTCTGGAAACTGCAAGCACTGCCAGCTCCACTATTTTGTCACTGCTGGCAATCTATGGATTCACTGGGGTGGGACGTTGCTGCACCTTGTGATCTGCTGCTTTAAAACACTTGCAGCAGAATGTAGTGAATCTGCTGCTGCTCTGCGACCTCAGAAACACTGGCGTGACGATATTGTGCAGTCAGTGACAACACTAGAAAAGCTGCTCAAAGAACTACTTTGCTCTCTTCGTACCGTACAGAAGGGAGCTGCTGTACAAAACCTTTTTTTTTTGCTCTATTTTATGCTCTGTAGTTGATAATAGTGTGCGTCCTTTTGGTGACATAAGTGAATGTGTCCTGACTTGTGTGTACTGATTCTCCCTCACTAGTGTCAACAGTGGTTCACGAAAGCGACAGCATACATGGAAGACATGAAAAGGTAAGCGCCGACTCCCGTCATCGTATTTGTGTTAATTTAACATTTCTTTTAAACATGGAATGTCACAAGTGATGGTGCTAGTATATAAAACGGCATCTAGGGGTTCTAGTTTACCATCTACGAAAGAAGTGAAAGGCTTTTACAAATAATAGTATAAACTTTAATATGTCCGAGGTGGAGTTTAAGAAGGAGGGTACTGGGAGGGCCCGTCCTCTTCTTGCTCAGGCGGTGGCCAGGCCAGGATCTACAGGATGCTCATATTCGCAGGTGACCTTTCTTGAGTCCACACCAATCCCCAAGATCTTCCACACGTGACTGTTCCATGAGGCACCGTCACAGGTGATAAAATCAAGAAGTCCACTAGCTCCACCAAGTACTGTTGCTTCTATTAATATCTTGGCAAGGAGCTCTGCTTTTACGTTCCCTCGAGTGGTAAAGCAACTTATTATTTGTTTCCACTTCCCATTAAAGGGTATGAACATTATCACCTTTCCGTGGTCGCAAGGAATGCTCTCTCCTCCTTATATAAAAAAGCCCATGTCGACAAATCTTTCAATATGCCCGGACGACGTGACATTCAGGTGCTCTCACAGTTTGAGTTCATCCACTAATAGCCCTCCATGTCTGCTAAAAGTGCTCATATATATTGTTTTTTGCTTCAGTTGTCTCAGTATTTTAGTGCTGAAACCGAAACCACTCTTGTACAGCTTCAAGTAATGTTTCAGTGTGCTCTTGCTCAGCAGTGAGAGAATATTGTGCTTACGCAAATGTTCGTAGACTTTGGCACTTTTCATTTTAGGATACATTCTAAGATCCAGTCTTGAGTACACATTACCCTTTGCACTTTTCTTCTTTGCTGCTGAAAATCACTGTCGGACACAATCTTGTTTCAAAGGCAGTGATGCAATTAGTTCCTGTAAGACTTCCTCGGGCTTTAGGGAGTTCTGCATTTGCTTCAGTCGGTCTTTTAACTGGACAGTGACAAAGGAGTCACCTTTTTTTTTGTGCTGCTACTCATAGTCTAGCAGCAGTAGATTGGGTGCGCTTTCTTATCAATCCCTTCAGCCTTGAGTTTCGGGACTGAAGTGCCGTTCTGGTGTACCAGCAGGCGATGCATGCTTATCCTCTACTAAACCAAAACTGTATTCTTGGAATCAAAATTACTTGGTCTTAGTAAACTCTGCCATGCACCATAGTAAGTGAACTTGTAAAATATCACTCGTTTGCATGCATTTATTCTTAAGCCCAGAACACAAAAAATCATTCTTTCAGGTTGGTCCTTTCCAGCGCATTCTTTTGCTGCAGTATGTCCCATTACAGATGGTGACCTGCTGCTGTAGACCTTCTGTTAAGTTGTGCTTGGGCATGTGGCTCGTTGGCAAGGTGCCAGGGCAGGCGCGATGCGAATCTGTTCTGAAGAGAATGTCCGTTGCTTGTTTACGGCACAGAATGGTTCCCATTTCGACGATGTGGCCATAGAGATGCGCTCGGTACATGACTTCAGGCTCGTCGTGCCCTGTAAAGATAACCACCCTTTCACAGACAACATTGAACTTGCATATTCTGAGCTTGCAGTATAGAAATCCATTATGGCCTGGTACGTTGTGAGAACTTCAGTGCACAGAAGGCACATCGAGAGAGCAAAGGGATAATGCAGAGTTCGCTTCGAACAGCTCTGATTCAGGTCTGTCATGTTGTAAATCTGGCGTACCAAGTGGAGCGAGTTCTTTTTCTGCATTATTGTGGCTGTTTTGTTCAGTAGGCGGCCTCTTTGGATCAGCACAACACACCATGGAATTCTTCCACTTTCTTGGAGCCCGAGGCTTCAGTGTCTTCTTCGATAAATAGGCAGGCGTGTTTGGTAGGAGCATAGGTATGGCATCCGGCAGCAACTCTTGCTTTCCACGCGGGATGTGTACCTCTTTCCCGTCTATAATGTGAACGTAATCTCGCAAGATGGAAGAAGGCTCGAAATGACACTCGCAGACCGAGCAACTTTCATCTAGCACCTTATCTTTGCGATGCAGGTTTCATGCCCAAACCATTCTTGTTTCATCTTTTGGCACGGCGAAAAGGGATATTTGTGCCCCTTGTAGCCAGTGTCGCAGCCCGGAGCAAAGCAATGACGTTGCCTGCGATGATTAGGCATTGGCTCTCACTCACGAACACTGCATGCAACAAAACATCACATGGCCCAAGTGACCGAAATGTCTCGTTTATTCACAAGCAAGGTGAAGCTTGGCAAGCACACTGCAACCGGCCGCAACACATGGAGAACGCGTTCGTACAGACTGTGCGATTGCAGTGCTGCCACATACATCCGAGACCTGTCTACACCCTCGGCTTCAAAGCAGTGTGGCGCACTCCGCCGTCTGAGCACACATAGGGAAAGACGGGAGGAATGGGACACTTGTCATAAGTACATTTTTAGTTTTTTTTATTTCGAACACAAACAGATGTTTGATGGCTTACAATATAAATCAAAACACACTGCACAAATTCTGAGAAGCAATCTTTGCTACCATTTCTGGGGCAGGTGGAAAAAATAGTTTACAACACCCAAAATCTGTCCCATTCCACCCCTCCCTCAGGGTGGAGTGGGACACCACTTGGGAGGAATGGGACATGCGTAATGTTATGGTGACAACTTGCTTAGCGAACATTATAAGCTGACAGTTCCACATCAAACTTGAAGTAGGACTGCAGGCACTTTGTTCGCCCGATAGTATTTGGCACTGGCAGATTTATAACAATGTTGGTCATTGGTACAGTTGCTCCGTCTTCCTGAAGAAGAAAGTAAAACTGGGAGCTCTCGTCTTTCTTTCGAAGAAACGGGACACTGACGTCCAAGTTCTCGCTGCTCTTGACTCTACCCGCGTAATAGAAGACAGATTTTTTTTTTTTTATTACACCTGACAAGGACAAAATCACCTTTTGTTGCTTTAAAAGCTTCATTCGGCCTCGGTAATGTTGCGACTCTTATCATCAACACTTGAAATGTCACTCTCGGAATCGTCAAAGGCAACAGCGACAGTTTCTTCTTCACTCGAGGAGCTGTGGTCCTTTTGAAGACGCCGTTTCCTTTTCAGATGGGTAGTGGCGGCAGTCTTAGCTGTCTTAGGCGCTCCTTTTTTCAGACTTTGCCGTGCAAACCTTTCTGCAGTTGCTTGCTCGACCGCACAATTCTCTAGGGTATCTGTAAGCACTTTAGTGCTACCTCTCTTCCTTCGTTTTTGCCCTGTGTTATGCGGCGCAGCTTAGGATAGGGCCTAATGTCACTTGGAACAATACAACTGCTGCGAGAAACAGTTGACGTCGATGCAGCTTCACTGACTGTGGGCATGACAACATCTCTGAGGATGTTTCGAGCTGCGTTATTGTCTGTCTCCGAGTTCAAAACGTTTCCCAGAAGGCTTGAACCATCGATTTCACGCATTACGGTGGCTGCCTGTGGTGAGACGTCTCCGCTAGGGGAAGCTTCGGGTCTGTCAGTGACTGACGACATCATGTAGTCGTCCACAGTGAAGGGCTCGCTATTGAAAGGCCAAATACCCGTTTTCTGGAACCCCGAGATTATGTTCTTTTGTGTTACCGCTGATACGTAGGCAGATCCCACTAGTTCTCCAACGTTGTAGATCGAGATAGTCTTCCCTGGGTTATTTATAAGCTAGTCGTGGCAAGCAGCGTTGTAACAAGATTTCAGTGTTCCATATACGGACACATCAAGTGGCTGCAAACGGTGGCTACAGTGTGGAGTAAAGGTCAGCAGAATGACGCCACTTTCTTTGGCCTTGTTGATGGTGCTGATGTTGACATGGCTTTCATGATTGTCGAGAATGAAAAGAATTGGTTGTTCCTTCGAGCACTTTGTATGTGTCACAATATGCTGTAATGCCAAGGAAAACAGTTCGCCGGACATCCATCCCGACCGGCTTGCCAATCCAAGACTTCCGGCTGGGGTGCCCTTCAGGAAAAAATCTTTAAATCTCACCCGTGGAAAAATGAATACTGGTGGCACAGTGTTTCCTATGGCATTGACAGTGCACAAGACGGTCACCAATTCGCCGCATTCTGCCCATGTGACCTGACCAATTTTCTTCTCCATGTGCTGCGACAATCTTTGGCAGATTGTGGGCAGTTGTGAAGCCTATTTTGTTACAGTTATAGATACGGTCTGGAGTTAACTTGTGTCGGTCGTAGACACTTTTCAGATTTGAAAGGAAAGCATCGACATTGTGCTTGTTGAAGCTCGTTGCCCGGCTGAGACTGGTCGCTTCCAGCGATCGAAGCGATAGTTCAGGATGACGGTCCATAAAGCCCAGAAACCGGTCTCTTCCAGCTAACTTGTTCACTACCCGTGATGATGGGCACTTGTGACTTAATGCTGTTGCAAACTGGTATGCCAACGAACGAACCTGCATTCTTTTAAGCCCATAATGCATCTTGCTTGCCTTAAGCAAATATTCCTTCAAGAGTACTTCATCTTCTGCTGTGAAGACCATACTGCAGACCAAGTTAGAGCTGAACAAGATACTGTCTCTCACTGCAACCCTTGTACTTCTTTACTGCTCGACCAAGAGATAATTTTGATACTTTAAGAGTTTCTGCCACAGCCCTTAATACTTTTCTTTTCTTCGCACACCAATCTAACAGCATCCAGCATCAGACTGTTCGATGTCCCAGCCCTCTCGGGGTGCTTTTTCTTGTATACCCTTGTCATCTTTCTGAAAATTCAAATGGAGCAATATTGTTACGTAGGAAGACGCAGACGAAAAGCTATGTACAAATATATTTACAAGGAAAATACGCTGCGCTTGGCCAAGAGGCAACAGCCCGCGCTAGCTTCTAATCGTTGTCGTCGTCTTCACACTGCTGGCCTTTCGTGATCGCGCATATTGTGCCGTAGCACTACCCCCGGCTGCAAAAGCGCCGTCCCGGAGCGACTAAAGATCGGACTCGGAAGCAGTGTAGTAGGCCTTGAGCCTACTGACGTGTACGACATCACTAGATGCCACAGGAGAGGACGAGGTTGAGGCCACAGGAGCAATTTCGTAAGTCACAGGCGTCACCTGGCGCAGCACGCGGTAGGGCCCTGTGTATCGCGAAAGGAGCTTCTCTGAAAGTCCGACGTGACGAGAGGGCGACCACAGGAGCACGAGCGCACCAGGTGAAAACTGTACGTCATGATGGCGGGCGTTGTACTGACACTGCTGAGTGGTCTGTGAGGCCGTCAGTCGAGCACGGGCAAGCTGGCGTGCATGGTCAGCGAGGGCGATGGCGTCGCGCGCATACTCGCTTGTTGAGACCGCAGCAGGAGGAAGTGCCGTGTCTAGGGGCAAGGTAGGTTCGCGACCGTACAGTAGATAAAAGGGAGAAAATCCGGCGGTGTCGTGCCGGGAAGAATTGTACGCAAATGTTACGTAAGGAAGGGCAATGTCCCAGTCGTGGTGGTCCTTGGAAACGTACTTGGCCAGCATATCGGTAAGAGTACGGTTTAACCGCTCTGTCAGGCCATTGGTTTGAGGATAGTATGAAGTAGTCAGTTTGTGTTGAATGGAGCAGGAACGCACAATGTCAGCGATAACTTTCGAGAGGAAGTTTCGAGCACGGTCAGTAAGCAGCTGTCGCGGGGCGCCATGAAGCAAGATAATGTCACGCAAGAGAAAGTCCGCGACGTCAGTGGCGCAGCTGGTAGGGAGAGCCCGAGTGATAGCGTATCGGGTGGCGTAATCAGTCGCGACGGCTACCCATTTGTTCCCAGAAGATGACGTGGGAAAGGGACCGAGCAGGTCTAATCCAACACGAAAGAACGGTTCCACAGGGACGGTGATCGGCTGGAGATGACCGGCAGGTAGCACCTGAGGTGTCTTCCGACGCTGGCAGGGATCACAGGCAGCAACATAGCGTCGAACGGAGCGAGCGAGACCAGGCCAATAGAAGCGGCGGCGGACGCGGTCGTACGTGCGGGTTACCCCAAGATGTCCTGAAGTGGGTGCGTCATGCATCTCAAAGAGCACAGTCTGTCGTAGCTGTTTTGGCACGACAAGAAGAAGGTCAGAGCCGTCAGGGAGGAAGTTCCTTCGATACAGAATGCCACCGTGGAGGACATATCGGCGAACGGATGCGTCGGTAGGTGTAGAGCGCAGACGCTCGATAAGTGCTCGCAGCGATAGGTCTCGGTACTGCTCATCGGCGATGTTACCGAAGGCAGAGACAGAGAAAATGCCGTTGGCGCTACTACTGTCGGCGTCGTCAGGCTCGTCGACCGGGTAGTGAGACAGGCAGTCAGCGTCCTTGTGCAGTCGGCCAGATTTATAGGTGACAGTATACGAATATTCTTGGAGGCGTAAGGCCCAGCGACCAAGTCTTCCTGTAGGATCTTTCAGTGAGCATAACCAGCAAAGCGCGTGATGGTCTGTGACAACGGAAAAGGATCGGCCATATAAGTATGGGCGGAATTTCGCAACCGCCCAAACTAGGGCCAGACACTCACGCTCAGTGATGGAATAGTTGCGCTCCGCGGGTGAGAGGAGCCTGCTGGCGTAAGCGATAACACGGTCGTGGCCACGCTGGCGTTGTGCCAGTACTGCTCCAATTCCGTGACCGCTGGCATCAGTACGGACTTCGGTAGGCGCAGAAGGATCGAAATGGGCCAAAACGGGAGGCGTTGTGAGAATGTCGATTAGATGAGAGAATGCAGAGGCCTCGTTATCGCCCCACTGGAAAGGAGCGTCTTTTTTCAAAAGGTCGGTTAGTGGTCGTGCTATGGCGGCGAAATTTCTCACGAAACGGCGGAAGTACGAACAAAGGCCGATGAAGCTGCGCACATCCTTGACACACTTCGGAACAGGGAAGTGCGTAACAGCATGGATCTTGCCTGGGTCCGGTTGCACTCCGTTCGCGTCAACGAGATGTCCAAGGACGGTAATCTGGCGACGGCCGAATTGGCACTTCGATGCGTTGAGTTGCAGACCGGCTCGCCGAAAAACGTCCAGGACTGCTGAGAGGCGCTCGAGGTGCGTAGCGAACGTTGGGGAGAATACGATAACGTCGTCCAAGTAGCACAGGCACGTGGACCATTTGAAACCGTGAAGAAGGGAGTCCATCATGCGTTCAAAAGTGGCAGGGGCGTTACATAGACCAAACGGCATCACTTTGAATTGATAAAGACCGTCGGGTGTGACAAAAGCAGTCTTCTCGCGGTCGAGATCGTCCACGGCAATCTGCCAGTAGCCGGAGCGAAGGTCAATAGAAGAGAAATAGCGAGCACCGTGGAGGCAGTCAAGGGCGTCATCAATCCGAGGTAGGGGATACACGTCCTTTTTGGTAACCCTGTTAAGGTGCCGATAATCGACGCAAAAGCGCCATGAGCCATCCTTCTTTTTGACCAGTACTACAGGTGACGCCCATGGACTATATGATGGTTCAATAATGTTCTTGGCAAGCATTTTGCGAACTTCTGCGTGAATAACTTGACGCTCAGCTGGTGACACTCGATACGGGCGGCGATGAATAGGAGGGGCATCGCCGGTATTAATGCGATGTTTGACAGCTGTAGTTTGGGCTAAAGGACGATCGTTAAAGTCAAAAATATCGTGGTAGGAAAACAGAACGCGGTAGAGTTCACGAGCGTGCTCGGAGGGCAAGTCGGGGGCAATCATTTTCCGTAAGTCAGCGATGGTACAATTTGCCGACTGCGATGGTAGAGGAGCATCGGATGAAGTGTCGTCTACTGCAATGGATGCTACTGAGTGATCCTCGAATGAACAAAGCTGGGCCAAAGACATCCCACGTGGCAGCACTTGTGTCGTCAAGCCAAAGTTGACCACTGGCAGGCAGACGCAATTCGCCGTAATAGATAAAACTGTATGGGGTACTGTGATCCCATGTGTAAGGAGGACGTCTTGCATAGGAGCCGCGATGTAGTGACCGTCGGGGACTGGTGGGGATGACACTAGGTCAACGTAGGTCAGTGCCGAAGGTGGCAAGCGAACGAAGTCGGCGGAACTGAGGCGACTGGGGTGTGGTTCAGCAGGATCCAGAACAGGCAGGTCAAGGCGGAGAGTACTGGCGGAACAATCGATGAGAGCAGAATGTGCGGAAAGGAAGTCTAAGCCGAGGATGATGTCGTGGGGACAGTGGGCGATGACTGTGAATAGCACGATTGTTGAGCGATCGGCGAAGGAGACGCGGGCGGTACACATACCAATTACGGGGGCTGTTCCGCCATCGGCGACACGGACAACAGGCGTCGTGGCGGGCGTGATAATTTTCTTGAGCCGGTTACGAAGGTCAGCGCTCATTACGGACAAATGCGCCCCAGTGTCTATGAGAGCAGACACAGAAACACCGTCGACTTGCACGTCAAGAAGGTTCAGACGAGTGGGCAAAGTCAGTAGAGGATTTGGCGGCGTAGGGAGCAATGCAGCGTCACCTCGAGGCGCTGCATCGTCTAGTTTTCCGGCTGGGAGCGGCGTCCGAAGGGAGTCGGCGAATAGGAGCGACGGGGCTGGGGAGAGCGAGATTGTCGTCGTTGGGGCGAAGGCGAACGAGAATAGGGGCGGTTCGTTGCAGGAGAATCAGTGGCGGCATTATCGGAGCGTGCGGCATAGGGACGAGAAGGGCCACCTGAGGGGCGAGAGTAGGCAGTATAAGTAGGCCGGCTCGGGGAACTCCAGCGACTACGACAGTGCCGAGAAATGTGCCCGATTCGATGGCAGTGGAAACAAATAGGCTTGTCGTCAGCAGTGCGCCATTCAGATGGGTTGCGGAAACGTGGTGGGTAAGAAGATGCGGGACGGGGCGAAATCGAAGAAGCCGGGCGGGTATTAGGGCGATGGGCCGAGCAGATGGTGTGAAGACCCATGTTTTCAAACTCCTGGCGGACAACTGCCTGGATCAGTGAGACCGTGACTGCAGATGTGTTGGTGGGACTGGAGTCGAAGGCAGCCGGATAGGCGGCCTCGATCTCACGCCGGACGATCCTGGTAACATCGGCAGTGTTGTTGGGACGAGGAGCGTCGGCACAGGAAGATGTCGCTGGGGTGTTGGGCAGACGGGCAAACTGCTGGTCAATACGTCGGCTTTTGGCGAGTTCCAGGCGGCGGCACTCTCTTATAACAGCATCCACCGTCGCTACGTTGTTGCAAACGAGCAAGTTGAAGGCGTCATCGGCAATGCCTTTGAGGATGTGGGAAACCTTGTCTGACTCAGTCATGTGGGTGTCAACTTTGCGGCACAGAGCCAAGACGTCCTGAATGTACGTGACATAGGGCTCTGTTGACGTCTGCACACGGCCGGAAAGCGCCTTCTGCGCGGCAAGTTGTTGACCGTAGGGGTTGCCGAACAAGTCTCGAAGCTGTGTCTTAAGTGAATCCCAACTGGTGAGCTCATCTTCGTGCGTGCGATACCAAACTCGAGGTGTGCCACCGAGGTAAAAGACTACGTTGGCGAGCATAATAGTAGGGTCCCACCGGTTATTGCGGCTGACGTGTTCATACAGGCTGATCCAGTCATCGACGTCTTCCCCATCTTGGCCCGAGAATACGCCAGGATCACGGGGAGCGGGGAGAGTGATGTAGGTCGTCGAAGTGGCAGCAGGTGTCGGAGCCGGCGGAGTCGGGTTGTCGTCGCCGGGAGCCATGAAGGAAGGCTCGACGTACCGTCCACTGCGAAGCTCCGTGACGAGGTACAGGGAACGTCCACCTCCACCAGATATGTTACGTAGGAAGACGCAGACGAAAAGCTATGTACAAATATATTTACAAGGAAAATACGCTGCGCTTGGCCAAGAGGCAACAGCCCGCGCTAGCTTCTAATCGTCGTCGTCGTCTTCACACTGCTGGCCTTTCGTGATCGCGCATATTGTGCCGTAGCAATATCATGGAAATGTAAATAAGCACCCTCACAAAGCCCTAATAAGTTGGCTTTGCTTAATTTGTTGCATGCATTAAACAGCACCGTAGCTGTAGCCTACTATTTATGCCCTTCTCCCGGAATGTTCATAGGGGTACTGCAGTAATCGGAGCTTGGGAATGAAGCAATATGATCGTTTTATCATGCCTCTTTAGTTCCCCATTTAGCATGTATTAACATGAAATATTATCTAGCCAGCCTGTCCTTTATCTCATGCCATTTTCATGGTGCCAAATATTTATTAGCTCAAAATGTGAAATAAACGAAAATAACTGCTTTCGGGGCTAATGGGGCGTAGCCTTGCAGCAGAGTCCTTAGTCACAGCACTAGTCTTATTGCTGGGAGGAATGGGACAGTGTCCCGTTCCATCCTCATCTTAACTGTCCCGTTCCTCCCAAGCTACATCGCCCAAACAAAGAAACCTTCAATGGCGAAAGTTGTCTCCTTAGACCCAAACTTTTTACTGCATGAGATAAAACGCTGATGCGCCTTCCCAGAGAAAATTTTGTATTAGCGACCTCTGAGTACTTTATACATGAGAAAGCTGTAATTGAGATAGCAGATACTTACTTTTTACACTAGAATCAGACTACTTTTTTCCACAGCAACTTGCACCTGCCAAAGACGTACGCCATTACAGCCAGGCTATCGATACGCTAGTGCCATCTCGTGAGTAATTAGAGAACGTTTTTGAACTAGTTGCTAGAGAGATACACCAGATGTCCCATTCCTCCTACCGTCCCAAACCTCCCGACTCTCCTCTACTGCCCCTATTCTAGTACACTGCACCCAGGCGTCGTCCACACCTTGCTTCTTCGGTTGTTGCTACTGGAAGCGGCTCTGGTTTTCTGGGCCACCACGTGTGGGTGATGGTGTTGCTTCTCCTCGCTTCTGGACGTGCCCGCTGGGTGGCACCTGCGTCGAGTTGACATCACTCACGCTTCTAGCCATCATACTCCGGCGCAGTGAGTCACCAGTGCTGCCATTGATGTGTGCCGGCTTCCTAGCTGGGTTCTTCCCGCCCTTTGAGGTGGCCATCTTGGTGTTTGTGTGGTACTTCGCCACACAGTCCTTTGAGTTCATGTGTTGGTCACCACCACAAACTGCAGATTTTGCGTTACACTCGTGAGGGGGCCCGCACCTCTCCAGAAATGGCGCCTGTTGTGCACACAGTCCACAACCATCTTGAGTTGAGGCATGTGTCTGCCCTGTGTCCCACGGTACTACACACGTTGCAGGTCGGCATAATCTGGAGGTAGGGCTGGACAGTGATGATTTCAGAATCGTAGTGGACAATCCGTAGCTTGACCTTCCCAGTAAAGGTGAGTCGGGCCTTTAGATGTCCCAAACTTGCACATATCAAGCATAGTACCCTGCCTCCAATGCAAGCTATCCTTCAGGGTTTCAGCGGTCTCATGATTAGCTATGGTGGTGACGCCATAGCTGACCTTTTCGTTGTATTGTTTGATATTGCCTTGGAGGAACACATCTCCTTGCTGACAAGTTGATGACGAAGTCCCCAAGCCTGGCCACGTAGGCATTCTTGGTACTTGCAACAATAAAGTTCTGCTCATGGTAGAGCACAAAGCCAAGGACTGCAGCCAATTGTGTGCCAAGGTAAGCGCGTAAGGAGAGGTTACGCTTACCAAATTGGAAAGTGGTTCCGAGAGCCAGGACAATCTGGGGCTTTAGGACTACAATGTCGTCCAGGTGGAATTTCGGAAGAGGCTTCAGCCTTCATGTTAGTTTGGCTTGCCCATTTTCTTGCGCGAGGCAAGAGCTTGTTGCTTGGATAGCTGTGTACCGTGTGCAGCTTGGGTGGTGGCCGCCGCAATCTTGACCTTTTGTCGTTGGGAGCGGCTCTCCACGAGAGGGAAAAAATTTTTATTATGGGCGGGCTCCACTGGTGCCGAACCTTGGTCCCCAGCATGCGAAACTGTCGACTATGCCATTTCCCTGGCATTGTAACCGCGTTGAGATGAAGAAGTGACCATCTTGGCAATAGGGGTGGCTTCCCCACTGCCAGGTGCTGGCTCAACCATTAGACTTAGCGTCAGCACCACTAGGCGAAACAGGAAAGTCGCTCTAACTTCATGAAAAATTGGCCCACCTTGACAAATTAGATGTTTCCATGGTCTGGGTGACTTGCTGGATCCAGGGGACACAAAATTTGGTGATGTCTGGTCGAATGGTCTGTGGCTGCGGTCAAAAATTGACAGAACCGATGTGCCACGCGTCCGTTCACTTCGCGCGCTCCGTTGCCATGCTACGAGTCTGTGGGGCTGCTGTCGGTGGCGGGAGGTTCTCCAGTGCTGCTGGTCAGGGCATCTTTGAGCTAGCGGTCTGGCTGCAAGGGTGGTGAGGGGCATGTGTGTTGGTGGCCTGCTGCGGCAAGGAGGCGGTCGTGGTGGCCACACTGTTCCTCGTTTTCTCCTGTGCTTGTCGGCACATGATGCGCGGCTTGGAGCGACCGGAGCAAAAACTCTGGAGGGGGCTCGGGCCCCAGAGCCCGCCCCGTATTCGGCGCCTATGCCTGGGGAGACCGAGGATGCTCCTTACTGCACTTGTGTGCAGACTCTCGAGCAGCTGTGTCCTGGCTGGAGAACCAGCGGCAGGACATAAACAGCAGGATGGGTGTGACTGCAGCTTGGTTCATCCGCAGCACCCACTTGACAGTGCAGCCCCGGCCATGCTGCTGCAGCTTACTCACTGCCCCCTGAACTCTGTGGACTTTGGTAGTGACAGTCTCAGCAACAGGAGTCTAAGAGAGCCAGTGATAGATGATTAGGCCCAAATGGGTGACCTCCCGCTTCCATGGGATGGTGGAGTCTGCAATCCGCAGCTGCTTGACGTAGTGGCGTGCTGAGGACAACGGGTGTGCCAGTAGTGTCTTTGCCCAGGATGGAAAGGCCAGTGCTACTGACGAAAGAGATGACTGCTTCTAGGGCCCTCTGCAGTGAGCCCCGGATGGCAGCGATGCTTCTCCTAGGTCCTCGAACCCACAGAGGGTGTCTGCATGCATAGAGGGTGTCTGCCAAGTAGTGCTGCCACGAGTCCTGCCAGAGCCAGGTTGTAGTGGAAGAAGCTCAGCACCGATCCCTTCGGGACACCACAAGTGATGTTTCTGAGATCGCTAAACACCTTGCCAACACACACCCTGAAGTGGCCATGATGAGCAGTGTTCACTCTAAAAGTGGACGACCCTGTCCATCATGAGCAGCAGGGGAGATAAAGGGCACCTCTGGATGTAACAAGCATGTGACGCCCCTCGGGCATAATCTTCGTTGGCCCGCCAGGCTTGGTGGCCTGCCACGCTCAGTAGGCAACATTGGTCACTGCACTGCAATAAACACCCGACGAGCACAGCTGCTCGGCGGTCAGTCATCGGTCACCACCACGCTGCAGAGCATCCGTCTAACGGAGGGTGCCTCGAGCCCTCCCTTGTTCATGAACCTAGGCGGATCGTGACACTGCCTCAGTCCCTTGTTGATATCAACTTTCTCCTCGCTCCTCATCCCTTCCCAGTCAGTGCAAACGGTATTTTCTAGGTAAATCTCTCTCAAAAGCTGTAGACAATCATCATCTAAGCCTTCCCCTTCCAGAATATCCCGCAAAATGTTGCGGTCTGCGTTGTCATACACTCCTGTAAGGCCACATATATAATGGTCTGCTTTCTACTCTTGATATTTCAATACACTGAGTAAGAACAAAGAAGTCATCCAAAAGCCTACCTATTCGGAAGCCATTCTGAAGTTTTCCCAAAATGCCATTATCTCTGCCCATGTTTGCAGCTTTAATTTGATTGCCTGCATTGCTAGCCTGTATATTACCGATTAGGAATGGTCAATGGTCTATACGAGTGAATTCCATCTTTCTCGCCCTCACATTTATGCATTAAATTCATTATTCTTTGTCTCCAACTGTCTGGTATTCGTCTATCTTTTAAAGTTTCTTCCGCTGCTTTCACCAGAGCTTCCTTACTTTTTGGTCCCAGTTCATTAATCAGCCTAACGGGAACCTTGTCTAGCCCTGTGGCTTTGCGCTTAGGAATTTTCTCTTCGGCTTTCTTCCAGTTGAAATTTGTCACCACCAGCTTCTTTTCCATCTGGTTCTCTTTCATGTTCTTTTTTTCTTCAAATACAACCTCGTCATTGCCTTGGAAAGGTTCGGCTGTTATTTTTAGGATGTAATTTAATGCCGCTTCCCCTTCCACTTTGTTTCCATTTTCGTCTAGGTTATGTTGTGTTGTTGACTTCCTGCCTAATAATTTTATGTGCTTCCAAAATATTCCAGGTGCGGCTTTCTTTTTCTCACGTATTTCTGACAACCGACATTCACTTTCACCTTTTATCTTTGCTTGCACCAGTATTTGAGCCTTAGACTTTTTCTCCCAGTATAATTCCCATTTACTGGCTACTTCATCCTGTGGCATGTGCGCCTTCTTTGCCTGCCTGTGCTCTTGGGATGCTTTCTGTCGTTCGGCGATAGCTTCTTGTATCTCCCTGTTCCGACAGCTTTTCTGTTTCTTTTTTCCTTTCCAACGAACATGTTTCCCTTTCTGTATTTCTGTCGTTATTACACTTAGAAGCTCACTCTATTCCCATTCTTTACTTGGCCATTTGCAAAGTTCTTCCTTGACTCTAGTGACTATATTTGTTATTTTTTCAGCATTCTAATTTGGACTGTCCATTTTGCACTCCTTGCTCTCTTTCCAAACTACATATCCCACATTCAATATGATATGTTTATGGTCACTCCCTATGCTGCTATACCCTTCCTCATCATTCACCATTTCTTTCAGCTTATCGTGAATTCCTTCTGTCATCAAACAGTAATCAATGGTTGATTGCCGGCTTCCCACTTCCCACGTGATCTGCCCTTCACACTTAGGCCCTGTATTCACGATAACGAGGTTGTGTTGCTCACAAAGGTCTATCATTGACTTCCCGTTGTTGTTGGTATAGCCATCTAAATCCTGTATGTGGGCATTCATGTCACCTAATAGGAGAATCTCGGCATCATTCCCGAAACCCTTAATATCCACGCTTATGCATTCCACTAACTCTTTATTCTTCTCTGCATAATTATTTCCGGTCCACAAATAGGTAATGCTCAGTCAAGTTTTTTCCCACTCATTGTACCTGATAACCAAAGATGCTCTTGACATTTTGAATTTACTCTTATCTATTTGGCTCCCTGATGGATGAGCATTCCGACTCCCCCTCCCTTTCTTTCAGACTTAGTTCTATTACACCCTTCCCAAACATAATTCTCAATCACTGGCGGCTCTTCCGAGTCCCTAAGGTGTGTTTCTGTTACTGCATACACCCCTAGTTCTCTATTTAACTGCTCCTCAATCTATGCCCACATTTCCTTTTTTCTGCCGCCCTGCATGTTTATGTAGCCTATTATATGGCGAGCGCTCTTTCTTGCTTTCCTCCTTTTTCTTTTATTGGCGGCGATGCTGTTCTGAGGTTCCCTTAGGGGACCTTCTTCATTACTACCTACTCTGGCCTCCTGAGCGCCCGTGGGTTCCCTAAAAAAGCAACAGCGCGACCTGCAAGTCGCCAGCCCACTCCTCGTTGTGACTTCGGGGGTAGAGGACGAAAGACGGACTCTTTCGGCAGACGAAGAAGAAACGAAACTTTATACAATATTTACAAATAGTAGATGATAGTAGGCATGTGCGGTAATCGGTTTTTCACTTCGAAGCGAATACGAAGCGAATAGTCGTCGAATTTGAATAATTTCTAAGTGAAGCGAATAGGTTCGAATCGAAGCAAATATTTGGGATCCCTAGTACACAACAAAAAGATTGATGGAGTGAAGTACATAATCTTGTTACCATGACCTCTGCTGGCTGTTTTATCAAGTATATTTTCCGAACCATTATAAATGTGAGGCAATGAGAAACAGACATGAGGCACGAGATCTTTTCATTTTTCAGTTTATTTAGACCACTGTGCAATGCTCATCCAGCCTTTTATCCTAGTGTATGTTGCTATCTATAAACACTAATTGCTCAACATGCTCGGGGAGAAGGTGCTCTCTTCTAGTAGTGACAACATTTCCTGTTGACAAGAACAACCTCTCTTTTGACACTTGGGTTGCTGGCACTGACAGGTATAGCCGAGCGAGCTTGGACTGTGACGGGTACTTGACTTTGCTGAAATTTTTCCACCACAGGAAAGGATTCTCCAAGTGGGGCCGTACAGGTGCATGGACGTACTCCTCCACCTCCTCCATCAGTCTCGGGGAACCAGTGCTTGAAGTGCTGTTGGAGGCCAAAGTTCCAAAAGCATTCCACACATCACTAGAGACACCTTGTGCAGGTGCACTGGACTCTTCCCTGTCTCTCCCCTGAGGCAGGCTCTTCTCCACAGCTGAGCATAGTAGGTTTTTCAGCCACCGTTTTTCACTTATGGTGTCGTAACAAACTGCTTTAAATCGGGGTCCAGTGCCATGCTCAAGGTATGTCACCTTCAATTTTATATCCACAAAGCTGGCCTTCATGCTATGAAGGAGGCTTCCTGCAAATGCAGACTCCTCCACACAACTCTGCTGATTAAGCAGAAGCTGCATGCAATGCACTAGTGGCACCACTTGCGAAAGAGTTGGGTGCTTTTCAGAGCAAGATTTTCTTGTATTGTCAACACATTTTAGCACTGATGTGACGGATGCCATCAGATGCCATTTACTTGAAGTTAGGTTTTCCAATGTGTTCTGTTCTGACAGGCTCAAGGAAATTGGCACACGGAGCTTTAAAAGGCGAGACATCATTTCATAGTCACTGTTTCATCGCGTCGCAACATCCTGAATCACTTCAAGGGGCTCTAAGCCCAAGCTAACTGAACCTCTTTGAGGCGGCTCCTGGCCTTGGAACTCCTCTTGTAGTGCCCTACAATTGCTCAGGCCTTGACACACAGCTACTCAAACTTCTGAGTGTCCTTCTTCGCACACTGGATGCACAATTGTAATGTACGCGTGAAGCATTTTACACTTGTTCATCCCGTTCGCGATACGGCGCCCAGGAAGTTTCTGGCATTGTCAGTGACAATGAAAACTGAAACATCTTGAGGAAGTCTCCACTCCTTTGACAAGTCAAGGAGGATGCGCTTCAAGTTGTCAGATGTATGGCCTTCGAGCATGGGCCGGCATACAAGGTGATAATTGGGAAGCTGGAACTGTTTATCAACAAGGTGGCATTTAAATGAGACATAGCTATCCCCGGGCCTAGGCGTCCACCCATCGGTCATCCCCGCAGTAGCATGGGGTCCCGTCGGTGAAGTGATTGCACAGCTCGCTTTTGATCCGTTTTTCTTCTTTGGTGTAAAGTTCTGGCACGACACTCCGAAAAAACGTAGTCCTCGATGGGACCTTGTGCGCGGGCACTGCGGTGTGCATCAAAGACAAAAAGCCTGGCTTCTCAACGATAGAATAAGAGTGCAAGCTAGTGGCCAGGAACTGCGCAACCTTCATTGTTAACATTTTCACGCGCTGACTGTCACCTATCAGCGTCGACTAAACTAGCTACAGCTAGCAGCACTTGCGTCCGCCTTGTTGGTACCCGTCGTCTTTTTCGGGCCTGCAGGCTTTTTTGAGCGTTCGGCAGCATGGAGCTTCTCGAACTGCTTGAATGAATCAGGGTGACGCTTTAGGTGATTGACGAGGGTGGTTGTAGTGTCCGTGGGTGTCTTAAAGCGCATCTTGCACGTGCGGCATGTCGCGTCACTGGCTCTGCAATCGAAAAACTTCCAGATAGCACTTTGGAACACCCGCTGCGCCGATTTGTCCATTGTTTGGCTACTTCGGCTGTGCGTGCAATTGAGTAAAAAGAACAACTAAATCGTGACTGAAGTTGATAACTTGAAGCGACATACACATCCGGCAACCACGTTTGCAAGCACAAGCCTAAAAAAAATGCTATAGAAAGCACATCGTTGCTTCACCGAATACCTACTACCGCTTAGACGAACTTTTTTTTGAAGATTAGTTGATGTTAAGGCGGTTTATATTATATCTTACAATTACAAGGTATAATATATGCTTTTATGTAGATAAATACCTACGGATATTATGATGACGTTACAGTTACATTATATTTAGTGCCTAAACATGCAGTAGTAAACACTTTAAAACTTCCGAAAAGCCATCGTTATCGTTATCAATATTGTTTACGTTCATGAATTCGTATGCTCGGTCCAAAGCTCGGTCACGGCCATGGTGACGGCCTTGTTTCCTTCGAGCGGTCGTGGCTCCGTCAGCAAAGTGGCATGAAAATGCTCTACCCAGGGTGGATATAGAATGACAAGCTTGCAAAAAACCTACGCGTACCGGTATTCTTAAACACAGAAAAACTTCGCAAATATTCGATGTTTTCGAATAGTGCTATTCGATTTGAAGGTCGAATTGAATATAACATTCCCTTTGGTATTCAAAAGTTTTAAATATTCGCACAACCCTAGATAATAGCGTACAAGTAGCAGTAAGAGCGCATCAGACCGATTTGGTGGCTGGAAGCGACTCTCTCCTCTCATAATGGGCCGGTTCTCCCTTAAATTCCTTTGGCAACTCCTCGTCAGCAGGAATCACTTTGGTGACTTCTCGTCGGCAGGAACCAGGCGGGGCAGGGTGATGACGTCGCCCGTATCGTATTCTCAATTCGTCGCAGAGATGGCTGGGCGCTTCTTGAAGTTGCCTCCCGTGTCGAATACTTTGATTCGTCGCGGAGAAGTGGGAGCTCCTGTCGCCTCGCTGATATGCACATGGTTCACATAGTATGGCAGCACCCGTCGCCTTGATGACAGGCACGTGGTTATGGCACAACAGCACCCCCGCCCTCAGATAATACATCCAGAAGTCAAGCTGTTCGACGCGGCTCAACGTATGCGATGTGCTGATTGAGTGGCGTCCTTGATGGGGTTAAGGAAATGGCTTTGCCGCCCTTTCATCCGCTGGTCTTTCCTTTGCTTGGATCTGAGAAAGCTCACGGAATGACTGAATATCAACGCCAACCATTTCAGCGAAAGTGAGCACCCTCCCAATGCTCTCCACAACGCCAGAACAAACTCTGAAAACAAACGCTCTAACCCCCTCTGTGCTTTACAGCATCATTACAGTTATGGTACTAAACACGAAACACGCACTCGATAAAGAGCCCGGGATACAGACCTCCACAAATAGTGCTCTCAAAGAAGACACATTCAAAGAGAATAAACAGCTAAAGAATAGATTGCAAAGCAATTCCTAACAGTCATTCCGGCAGGCAAGACACAACTGAGGCGATTGAAGAAAGTTTATATTTTGCCCTGTCTTGCTCTGAGTGAAATTCTGTCACTTGTCATTGGATTTACCAACTTGCTGACATGCATCACATGACCGAACAAGTGTTTCAGCCTCTTTCCAGCATCCTGGCCAATAGAAATCTTGCGCTAGCCTAGCCTTTGTCTTCTTGATATCGAAGTGACCCGCCCAAGCATTCCCATGCGCTAACTCTAAAAGCTGTGGTCAGTACATTTCTGGTGCGAGTAGTTGGTTGTATGTCCGACCCTTGGAATCTTTATATTTCCGGTACTTGAGGCCTGACCTAGTGTAGAACGAGGTATTCTTTTGGGCCACTCCTTCATTTACATTAGCCTGAAGCGCAGTTAGGGAAGAGCCACTTTTCTGTGCCACGATAAGTGTCTCTCGTTCGATCCTACTAAGCTGCTCCCAGCAAAAGGATGCGGGACTAAGCAGTGAACCTTTCACTTCAGCCATAGGCGCCCCATTTTCCCGAGTATCGAAAGGCTCCTCACCCACTTTCACTGATCCGGTAATTGATCCGTCGCAATTCTGAGTCCTCTGCTTTTCATCAGCCCTATCTCCCGGCCTAGGCTGCCACTGAGAGGACGTTACATTGTCAGTTTCCTCGTTTGAAGATGAGCTCTCAAGTTTCTTTGAGAGGGCGCGTGACCGTGATCGCGTTAATGCTATGCAAGCGAGACTGGTAGAGAACGACTGACCCTCCTTTTCTAAAAGCTGCTCCGATTTGTGTGAAAAAATATGAGAAGTGTTCGGTTAAGCTTGGACTCATGGCTGCCTTTGTTTGCAACCTTCCAAAAGTGCCCTCGAGGGTTACCCTGTGCTCTTCTGCGACTTGTCTGATCCAGGTGCATTCTCCTGTGTAGTCCCCGAGAGAAACACAGGACGGATGAGTAACATCAATTGTGGCGGTGGAATCGTGAAGTGCCCTGCACATTTTCCCGTTTACCACGACATCTTGCATATATGGCTTGAGCAGCCTCCGATTTTCGTCTGGATGGCTAATGCTGGCAAACGCGATTTGCTCCTTGCAGTTTGAGGAAATATGGCCTTCCTTGATGCAACAGAAGCAGATAATTGGTCTCCGGGGCTCGAACGCGCACTTTAGCCTGCCTTAGCTTTAGTGGCCCCAGCTGACTGGGCTTTTTCTGCTAGCCCTTCCCTTGCCACCTCAGCCTTAGTCGATACTCCCTTGCTGAACTCGTCGCTCGTGGATTATTTCTTATTCGGCAAAACTGGGCTTCCAGGGGAAAACCGCTTTACAGAATAGTCCTTTTTTTCTAGCCTATATTCCTGAATCAGTTTCCCTGGAAGTTTCAGCGCGTGTAATATTCCATCGCGAGCTGCGCTGCCTTCTTTAGGTCTACCCTTGGGAGCCTGTCTTGCAGCCAAAGTAACTTCTCGATAAACTGCTCCAGTGCTATGCATTCAAGCACCTTGTCATGGTTGCCATACACTTCTGCACTTTTGAGTCACTCTTTCAAGTTAGACTTTAATGTGGAAAGTTGGGCTAGTTGGTGATTGATCATCATACCCTGCTGGTGAAGCAGCGCACTCACACGGACACAGGGAAGACATACAAGACGACACGCGAGCAGTGAGTGTCGTCTTGTGAGTCTTCTCTTTGTCCGTGTCAGTGCGCTGCTTCACCAGCAAGGTTAAACTTTAACTCGTACGCAAACTCAGTGTTCGATTCGCTGCCCCTTTTTGCCTGTCTAAACTGCTGTCGAAATGCCTCGGCAGAGAGGCGGTATTTGCGAAGAAGTGCAGCTTTTACCTTTCCGTATCTTGCAGCAGCTTTTACCTCTCCTAGTCTACAGGAAAGAGCGCATCAGACCGACTAGGCGGCTGGAAGCGACTCTCTCCTCTCACAATGGGCAGGTGAAATCCCTTCGGCGAATCCTCGTCGGCAGGAACCAGGCGGGGCAGGGTGATGACGTTTCCCGCGACAAATTCTTGATTCGTCGCAAAGATGGCTGGGTGCTTCTTGAAATCGCCTCTCGTGTCGAATTCTCGATTCGTCGTGGAGAAGTGGGAGCTCCCGTCGCCTCGATGATATGCACGTGGCGCACGTAGTATGGCAGCGCCTGTCGCCTTGTGGTAGCCACGTGGTATGGCGCAACATCGGCGAGCCTGTAATTGAAGTGGGTCCCGTCTCGTTGAAAACCACATCGTCTCACTTCCCTGCTAACTTCGACAACCTCGAAGCCTTTCTCGTGGCTCATTTTTCATATGTCCTCATTAGCAGCCACTATGGCTCTTTGTACGTGACTGTCACGTTCCGGCACCGTGCACACCACGATCTGCACCTGAGGGGACAGTTCATGCAAGTCGTCCACCCCCTTCGCAAAGCGCTGGGCTAGTCCTGTCCCTTTCCTGTTTAGGACGTCATTTAGCCCACCTGCTACTATGACAAGGTTGCGCACATGGGCTTGCACTTGGTTGAGTTAATCAAACTCTTGATCACTGCCGGGGAAACGTTTCCATTTGCGGGTGCCTTGGCGAGACTGCAGAATGCAAGAACTGCGTGGGAGTGGGATGATCATTTGATGCCGACATTTGCCTGAGGATACCAAAAACATTCTCGAGTGGGTCCGGACTCGCTAGAAATCATTAAGTATATATAGCCAAGTGTTCCTGTCACAAACACAAGAATTGAAGTTACGCTTCTGGACTTACACGAAGGCTTTCAGCTGTTGGCTGGCTAAGAAAGCCCAGCTTTCCAACTTTTTCTTCCCAGTTATCCATATATGAAAGAAATTCCTGGATTTCTTTCACTTGAAAAGAATTTGGGCGCATTGCGTTGCGAATGCACCTCGATGTCATGACCTCAATTTTCTTACGCATTCTTCAAATGAATGCCTCAGTTGCCACTGTGGAGTTGGCACCACAATTCTTTTCTACGTCGTTCTTGTATAAATAAAGTCCCCTAAGAACATCGTCGCTGAAATAGGTGAAAGCCAGGTTCACTTTCATTCGTTTGAAACCATTTGGCTCTACAACAGCTCTTGTGACATGAGGCATCGCCTTTAGACACACTGTGTCTCTGTTATCACATTTCCAGGCCTCTTTTACGACGTCGTTTTGGACTCTACCTTCCGGTGTCTCAAAGCCAGCCGACACAAGGGCATTGCATACACATTTCACCAAATGAGAGAAGTCGGATAGAAAATGCAAACTTCTGTTTGCGTCAACAGGGTGCTGCACTTTGCACACCATTTTCTTAACTGTTTCTTTTATACTTCTGTTCCAGGTCGCCGCATCTGTTGTTACGAAATCAACAAAGAGATCTCGGTAGCTATGGTAGTGTCTACAACAATATTTGATAAGACATCCGCTTTAACATTGCTGTGAGAACCAAAGACCGCAAGTATTTGCTGAAATTGGCCACAGTATGGATGAAACATCATAACTAAGCCGTGGTCACAGATTTATCCCTGTTGGTCTGGAGATGTGTATTTTCTGAGGTCAACAAACCCCTCGATTTGGCCATTGCTGGTAACGTTGAGACTTTCGGAGAGTTTAAGTTCATCTATTAGGATCCCTCCATGCCTTTTAAATTCATTCATGCCGCCTGCCTTCTCTTTGATTGCGGCGAGTATTTGCTCATTAAGCCCGAAGGTACTCTTATAAGCTTTTAGGCATTTACGCAGGCAGCTTTTGCGGGGAGGAGCCATGATATTATGTTTCCGAATATCTTCGTACAATTTTGGGCACTTCATTTTCATTACGATGCATTCCAATAGCCACTCAGGACTTATTTCCTGCCTTGAGCGTCTTTTCTTTTCGACACTTCAAAGCATGCTCTCACTTGTTGCCGTTGCTTTTCCGGGAGACTTGAAGAGCTTAATCTCCAGGCTTGAAGCTGATATCGAAGCATTGATTTCCTTCGTCCTCTCGAGCTCAGTACTTAAGCTATTTGCTTTGGTCTTCTCTCGGCGTACCTGTATGTTGCTCTTCACAAGCTTTCTAGCGACACTGGCATTTGGCCTTGTAACTTTTTTTCTTCTTCGATAGGAGCCTTGATTTAACAACAGCTTGCACAGATACTTGCGTTGCACACACGGTTTGTCATATTGTGATACACTGAAGCATTTTATGCTATGCAACTTGTTGGACTCGTGCAATTTTTTTCCCAAAGGTCGAAGAAAGAAAGCTTTTTTCGAAGGCTGAACGCGCACTTATTTCATTTGCCTCTTGGAATAGACTCTTGACGTCTTTAACATCATGCACTTCAGTTTCTTTTTATGCACACTCCATGCACGAACGCGGAGTAATGGTAGCAAGAAACTTCTGCAGAACACAATACTAATTTTCTAAAAGGCACACTGTACAGGCAAGTACATGAAACGCTATTGTTTTGGGCGCTTCTGCGACAAGGCAACGTAACCAAAACACGGATGGCAACTTCTCACTATTGAGAAAGTCCAGTTCTTCCACACTACACGTGTGAGCACTTGATGGGCGGTTCACATCAATGTCGCCGTTGGCAATGCTTGTCGATGAAAAGGCCTCGGGTGAAGAGTTGTCGCTGTCTTTTCTTCTTTTTCCAAGCACGTCTCCATTTGATGACCTTGATCTTTGCTTCGCAGGTAATTTCTTTGAGAGGTAGGCTGGCGTGCTTGGAAAAAAATTTCGGTACTGCGCCTTTAGCCAGGCAAGGACGTACATGAGGTTTCTCCACAAGCTCTTCATTCACCACATGGCTGTAGGTACGGATTACAAACTAGGATGCGAAGTGAAGCTCGCAGATCTTCGAAATCCTGTCTAAGGCCTTGTCTGCACAGAGCTCGGCCCGCTGCCACGCTTTAAGTGCCTCATTTACGTCAGGCACCGCGAAAAGGGATGGTTTCTTATCTGCTTTTCTAGCAGAAACATAGCCTGTTGTGCAGCCTGGCGCAAAACAGCGCGTCCGTCGTTTCATGCGACTTGCCATTGCTTGTTACGGCATAGAAACATGTAAAGATATTGTCACCACAAGGAGGCACAACTGCACAACGTGAATGTGAACAGAAATAAGTGTGGAGCAAAATTAACCGAACAGAACCATGCAAGCCGAGCGCACTCGCTAGCTCCGGCAGCAGCCAATGTTCAGCGGAGGCATCTTAGCATCGATGCGCGTGCCACCACTCGGCATCATGAATTACTGCAACACGTGCCACGCTCTACGACGGCTGCGTTTCTCCCACCTCCTTTTAGCCACCGTAGTGGGGCGCTCAATGGCTGCTTGCGAGGGCCAGCCACTTCGTCCTCCTTGCTCTCAGCTTCGCAGGCGCATTTCCGCGAGCTCGTGGAGTCCATTTCCTCCTCGTCGTTTGAAGGAGCAGCGGAGCGGCAACCCTTTCAGCAAGGGCGGTGTCCTGCGCCAGGGAGAGGGGGCTCGCCTTGCGGCAACTCCACAACTGCTGCCAGTGCCGCAGTGCTGCCGAGCACAGCCATAGGCAGGGCAGGAGCCGCCGGTTGCGTAGTGGTGGCGTGCTTGCGCAGCCACTTGTCGACAATGTGTGCAGCACGGTTCTCGAGCTCTTCTCCTGCACAGAACTCTTCGAAGAGTCGCCGGCTTGAGTGTCACGAGCAGCGTGCTAGCATGTCAACGGCGACCAGCGCGCGGCGGGTGCTCTCCCGGCCTGCGGAAGCTCATGATGCTCGGTAAAAACGCAGAGCACGATAACAGCACCTCACGAGAAATGCATTCCCAGCACGCCAAGCCCCCCTGCTCGATGAGGAGTATGTATGATAATGTCTGGAAAAGATGCAGGGAGATGTAGGATTCGCTTTAGCTCCTGGCGTATGTCGTGGTCTAGTTTCCGGGTTAGCGATTGAACTGTCGGAGAGCTGGAGGCTGCATACATCAATTTTGGAACCAATAAGGTTGAAATGCATTCAAGTTTTTGGAATGGCTTCAATTGGGCCGAATTGATTAGATTAAGATCCCGTCGAATAGTATCAATTGAAGCCGTCGAGTGTTTGTTTACAAAAAGGTCGACGCCCAGGTATCGAATAGATTCGTTAAGACCCTTTGGAATTATCATGGCATCCCCAACTTTTAGGTCAGGAATGCCATAGTCGAACCATTTCAACCTGTGGGAGTCGAACCGCCAACCAAAATATTGGGTTTTAAGTGGATTTAATGCCAATCCGATTTTTTTGAAGTGACTCTCTGCAACCTCCAGGTTTCTGTTCAGTTCTTCATATGACAAGGCGACAAATAGCAGATCATCGGCATATGCCATTGTAGCGATTGTTTGACCGTTGATAGCATAGCCGATTGCCGAGGAGTTCAGGTCGTTTAATAGGGGGTCCAGAGTGAGATTAAAGAGAAACGGTGACAGCGGGTCACCCTGTTTAATCCCCCTCTGGACATACACTTTGACATTGTCCGATTTTCCTCTATAAGTAAAGGTGGTTGCCTGGGAAGTGTACATGTCTCTAATGCTTTCCAAGTAAGCGATATGGCAAGCGCCTTCCTCAAGGGCCGTGAAAAGGGCGTGTTGACTGATTGAATCGAAGGTTTTCCTCAGATCGAGAGAGGCTGCGAAAAGCGGCCTGTGGAATTTCTTTGCGTGCTTCATGATGCCCTGTAAAAGGAGGAAATTTGATTGCGCAGCCCTGTCGGGTGAAAAACCACTTTGTAATTTTTTTATGGTATAGGAATCTTGTAACCTCATCAGAAGCAGTCTAGAGAACGTACGAACAATCACTGAGGCAATAGTTATTGGGCGAAGCTCAGCCTCCAAGGCCGCATCGCAACTTTTGGGAATGAAGATTGTTCTGGACTGTCGGAAATCAGGCAAACGCCGGAAACAAAAAATAATGAAAGATGATCGTCCATATGGCGCTCTGGATTTTTTTCATCACTCGGACGGTTAGGCCATCCGGACCTGGTGCTGAGCCCACGCCTATGTTTTTCATAACCATTTCAATTTCGGCCTCCGAAAAAAGGTTGGCTTCATGAGGTAAGGAATCCGCTTTTATACCTACTTTATCTACAGTTATTGACTCCGAACCCAAGATTTCATCGAAGATGTCGTGGATATCACTCATTTTGATTTCCCCAAGTTCCCCCTGCTGACACACTAATTCTTCTAAGAGAACCTTCGGACCTAGGTTGTATAGACGCTGGTGTTCCTTATATTGCTGCCGTTTGGATTCTCTAGCCTTTTCATTTTTGTTTCGAATGAGGCGGACTTTGGCGTTCTTCGCCTGTTTTGGTTTTCTAGGCTTTACTCCGAAATGTCTGTAAATGATAGCCAGATCCGACATTGTTATTGGGGTATTGCAAGCGTTTTCTGCCAACCCCGGATAATTAATATTATAGTCTAAGAAGGTCTGAGTGACATCCTCATCATCCAATGATTCTACCGTGGGAGGTGCTACATTGCCGTAGTTCTTCTCAGGAGACAAGGTGCAAGGCTCATTATCATGGTCAGCTTGGCAGAGCTCGGACTATTTGGCCAAAAGGTCTCTGTATCGTTCACTCTTTCTTAGACCCTTAATTGCGTCTAAAGATCTTGACGGATAAACAGCAGCTAATTTTTTATTTATGTATTTCTCACCGGGAGGAAGGGACAGCTTGGCCCTGGCCAGAATCAGTATCTGCGGCGTCGTCCACCTGCAGTAAGAGCTTGCAGCAGGCACCTCTGCCGACCTTACTCTACCCTGCCCCTTTGAATCCGGATTCGGAGGCGTACTTGCAAGCGACCCGGGCGGCTGAATAAGGTTGAGGTTGTTAAAAGAATCATCAATACTGTCGCCGACCGTTTATTCGGACCTCACGGGGACTGCGAAAATGTCCGAATAAACAGGTGTCCGAAAAAGCAGATTAAGAAAGAAAAAAAAGAAATCCTTTATTTCCACGCACTTATTTGGGCTTGGCAGTGGGCTTGAAGAAATCATGAATGCGCCGTTGCACGCTGTTCCGTTTACGTGCAATCAGATAAGCCTGAATCTCGGAGAGGGTCGTATGGCACAGTCACTGCTTGTACATGCTCCGCATGCGACGGCAGCGTAGCACATGTGCGTCATTTTCCAACTCAGAGTCATCGTTCGGCGGTGCAGCAGAAACCTGGCAAATGATCTCGCCGTCGTCGAGTTCTGCACATGTCAGTACAGCAGTGTCAGCACCTGTCAAACTGTCAAATCAGACGGTGTCCGGAGTCGCAATGCAACCACTGCGCAGGTCTCGGCAGAACATTTTCCACGTCAGTAGGGAGCACATCGGAAGGCGACAAATCATATGCCTCCCGGCACCCGCTTGCCGGCATTCCCCAGAGCAATCTGCACGGGCACTGTCGGCGCCATTAGACACTTGACGCGATGTTTCCATATGCCGTGTTGGATCACCGGAACCTCGACACAGCACGCAAAGCAAACACCACCATGCCGACACCAGTCGCACAAACGAAAAACGTGGCCTACTCGCAGCGTTGTGCGTGAAGAAACAAATCAGCTGCTGGATTGTCTTGACATGGCTTACTAAGCTGAAACAGGAACTGCTGTAGAACCAGGCAGAAACGATGATGATGAGCGGGGATTTGCAGTAGCGCCACTCGTGGGGCAGCAAGGAGGCTCCGTTTAAAACAAGAATGGCGTTCAGAAAGTCGAACCATGCACCGGGCAGAGTCGGTGCATGGTGCTCTCGATCGAGTTGGCTCAAGGAGTGTCCGAAAAATCAGACGAGAGGTTGCAAGGTGTCCGAACTTTCGGCAGTTGTTATACATTATGGTCTATGGGGAGAATGGCGGTGCCGCGAAGCAGACCGAATAGTCCGAATTTTTGGAGTCCGGAAAATCAGTCAGCGACTGTACTCTTACTAAGTAATTTACTTGTTTCTGAGGCAGGAAGGGCCGAAGACGTAGGGCTGCACCCGTCCTGAAGAGAAAGGCCGTTGCACGAGCTTGAAGCAGGTACAGGCCTTGGGCCTTGCTCGTGGATCGGAATTACGTCGCCGCCGCTCTCCTCACTCTGTGCCTCGTTCCTATGACCATCGGGGTGGCCGGCTGTTCAGGTCAAAGGGTGGGGAGCAGGCGTACTCGGCTGAGCCGGGTGCTCATCGAGCCCCCCTCCGGCCAGAGTGGGCGAAAGAAGTCCAGCAGCGCTGTCCCCAGCTAGCCGGCGGGCCCGTTCGTCATCGTAGCTTTGTGGTATTGAAAAAGAATACTCGGCTGGATCCCCCTGAGCGGCTCCAGCAATCTCAAGGTCGCGAGCATCTTGTTGCTTTGCACACCCTGGGGGCACACCGGCATCGCCAGCAGGGGGCAGTGGTCTCCACTAGGTGTTTGAGGCACCGGCCCAGGGGGAGATGACGACATATCCCCACTAGAGGAGGAGGAGAGCGACACGGACAAATTCATGGATCGGCCTGACTTTCTGTGTACTTTGGCTACCACAGAAGGATGCGAGCCCCCCGTCCCCGACCCGCCATGCCGAGATTTCAAGTCTGTCTCTTTCCGGTATGCTAGATTCAAATTGTAAGAATTCAGCCGATCGAATTAGGGACGCTACGTCCGCCGCTGAATGTGCCGGGAGATTGAAACTTGACTGATAGGCACTGGCAAGCGAGCCCAACTGCGCCCGTGCGGCGACGACAGCGCGCATCTCCCGCTCCGACCAAGCCGGCTGACCTCCCCCTTCTGGAGTGCCCTTTCCCAAACCACCCCTGTTTCCATTTTGGTAACGGACTTTTTGTGCCTTACAACACTTGTTTCCTGAGCCTCCACAGCCATGTGCCCGGAGTTTATTGCAGTGCCTTTATTATTAATAATTCTACTAGTACTGTGGCTTCCACCGGTCGAGGGCTGCGAATTGGACAATTTTTTACGGCACTTAGTGAAGTGGGTGGATGCCGATTGAGAGGTGCTGTAACTAAATGAATTACAGCTGCTGCATTGCCATGTTACAGTCTTTTTGTGTTTGTTGGTGACGTGCTGCTCGACCTTTACTCTTGAAGAAAATTGTGCCGAACATATAGGGCATACATTACAAGGAGGCGGGAAGCTAAGTATTAGTTCCTCGTTTTCGGTTTTGGACGATTTCTGCTGGCTAACCAGGCTCTCTGCACTCGAGCTTGTATCTGTTAAGGAGGAATCCTTGTTCTGAGAGCAGTATGTGAAATGGGCTGCAACCGATCGTGATGAGCCAAGGAACGCACATAAACTACATATCCACTTAATGATTAGCCCATGATGACTTTCATAGTGCCTCTCCAGTGGTGCCATTCTGCGTTCACTAAACCTGCATAAATGGCAGTCCAGATGAGTGAGGGTACATTAGTATGTGGACGTTAGAAGCCATTTGTAATTAGAAAAGTGAGATCAGCTATAAGCCAGTGCTCCATATCCGCCGCCGATTAGTGAGTTAGAAATTAGAGGTAGATGCGGGGGGGAGAGAAGGAACAGATTTTATTTGAAAGAAATCAAGAAAGAAGAAGGAAAAAAAAGTCTGAGGTAATTTTGTAACTGGGAATCGAACCATTAACCTCAAGGTTCCTACGGAAATGGTGGCCGAGCGGCCTAATACAGCATGCCGGTAGCACGTTCGAAGCTCGATTTCTCATACCTATGGACGTTTCTAGGAAAACTGTGAGCGTCAGAATGTCCGGAATATCGGAATTTTGCTGGTCGTGAGGGGTCGCGAGCCAACTTTGGAAAAAGGAAATGCTAACAGCATAGCAGTGCAGGGTTTCGGACCATTTCAGTGAGTTTAACGTCACCAGCACTGCTTCTCGCCTTTGGCGTGCACTGCAGCGTTTTCCTGGTGTGGCTTTTGTGTCCTTCAGACACCATGCTACTCACTAAGTGGTGAAGTTTCGAAATTACTAGAAAAATTTAATTTACAGGAAGGAAATGCAACACAGCAACATGGCGACTCGGTAGGAAACGTTCAAAAACAGAACGCATGAAAGCCCGCTCCCGAGCCGCCCGTGCTGTGTTTATTGAGGCAGTAGCCTGCCATTTATGCGATGCACGCTACTGCACCGAGACCCTGATTATTGAAGAAGTAGGCTGCTGCGAGCTACATACTGCAAGTGCTAGTGCATTCTAAAAGGATGCGATTTAACCTCATATTAATTCAGGAAGTCTTTACTTTACGCCACGGCAAAACTGAAGCCGGACTTGAAGGGATAATTGGGCTGTTATTTAATCTATAAATTTAAGACATAGAAGGAAAAAATAATAAGAAAAAGAAAAAAAATTGAAGCCTCTCACATCATCAGGAGCAGATACCAGGCCCTGGCAAGGCCGCAGGCTCAGACGCACATGGATCTGGACGACCTCGGTGTGTGGCGACACACAGTAGATCGGTCATAGGGAGTCATAGTCACTCCTTCCATTTACCCGTACCTTGTTGAATTTCCTCACATTGACATTTAGAGCACTGGGCAGAAATCACATTGCGTCAGCATGATCAACGGCCAACGCAATGCTCTTTTTTTATTTAGACTGTCGGATTCCCCCGGTTCATGCCTGTAGAAGCACACCGGACCGTGCAAAGCCGCACTGCTCTAGCCATATACACTTTTATTCATTTTCCCCCACTGGTGGTCGGGGGGTGTAGAGGATCGCCTGGACTGCCAAGATGATCAGCGGGGCAGCGTGATCGGTGAAGGGCGGCGGGATTTCCTTTGGCTCCTTTTGAGGTGATGATTTGGATTCGTGGTGGCGTTTATCCAGGCTTCCTTGCTTGTCAGCCACTTGGTCAAAAAGAATAAAGAGAAAAGACAGAGAGGGAACACGAACACATGATAGAAAATACAAGAGTACAAGAATGAATTGCATGCAAAATATTAAATATGGAAGGATTAACTGCAGTGGTATTGGGACTGGGGTTGGCTCCAACGCTAGTTTTGCTGGGAGCCTCAGAGTTGGGTTGCCCTTTGTTTCCCCTGTTGAGGCCATGTATGGACCGGAAGAATTGGTAGCATTGTGCTACACAAATAATACAGGAGCGACGTGCGGAAAGGTAGGAACGTTTAAAAAGGGACATAAAGAGAAGGAAAAAAGAAAAGAAGAAAGATTGATAATAATAAAATAACATGGAAAAAACACATCAAGGTAAAAGAGATAAAAAGCAAAAGAAAGCTGCTAGAGGTGAGAGCTGATGCAGGCATCAACCAGGTTGCCAATACCCCAAGGTCAAGAGACCACTCGTTTCGAGAGCCGGTTGAGGCAGATCAGACTGCCCACCAGTGTTCTGGCCGCAAGCCAGGCCAATTCCTCTTCCCGTAATCCAATTTCCTTGGCAGCATGTTTGGTGCTTGGATAGAGGAGACCCGTGCACCGAACGCCAGGCCTAGGACCTTAACCTTCTTCTGAGGATGGCGTTCGCTCAAAACGGACACAAGGGGTTCGTATTTGCCCCTCTTGTGCGTGCGCATTTTCTCCAGTGTATCTGTCCTGGCATCGCAGGCGACAGCCACATTCAAACTGAATGTTTTGTCCTGTACGATATCAGGCCGAAGCCTGGTGCCGCACTTGGCCACAAGGAGGCACTCGCCTGAAACGTCAGCATCAGGATGATGCTTTTTAAGCTTGTTAATAATGGCATTGCTAATGAAGTTATGCCGTGAGCAACGCGGCTCGTGGACGGGTTCGCACATCTGGAGGATGTAGAATGTTGTTTCTGGTGCCTTGTGGCACCTTCTGCAAAGCTTGGCCGAATCGTCATTACTATGCTGATTGGAGAGTGTCCGAGTTGGGAATAGGTTGGAGCGCAGCCGCAGAGCTTTTATGTGGTCTTCATCACTCATGAACCTTAAGTCAGGTCTGAGCCACCTTTTCCCAAGTGGATCATTCTCAAAAGCAAAAAGGCTTTTGTTGGTGTATTTGGATCTTACGTCCTCCAGGTGTGTCTTCTTAGCGGCCCGTAGGGCCTTAACCAGGGATGAACTTTCGACGATTCCCGACGGGACCCCGATTCTCTCCTCTAGAGTTCGTCGGGAACCGTCTAGTGCACCCCCCAGGACCGCGTCCACGATAGGAGAGCCTAGATGCTGAAGCCTCGTGAAGGGCTTTATTTGGTTTTCGGCTGAAATGCAAGAAAGCTCCAGGACGCCCAAGCCCCCTGCTTGATGAGGGGCATGAATAAGGAAATCAGGAAAAGAATGCGGAAGGTGGAAGATTCGTTTTAATTCCTGCCTAATGCTTCTGTCTAGTGCAGAAGCAGTAGGCATTACTGAGAGGGAGCTGGAGGTAGCATGTAGCAATTTTGGCACCAGTAAAGAAGTGATGCAGCGTAATTTTTGAAAGGGCTTCAATTTGGCCGAATGGATTAGGTCCAATTCTTTCTGAATTAAGTTAATTGAAGTCCTTGGTGGCTTGTACGAAGAAGTCAACGCCGAGATATCTAATGGGCTCGTTCCGGCTCTTTGGGATGACCATGGTCTCTCCCAGCCGAAGCTGGGGGCGTCATAATCAAACCATTTGAGCCCTTGAGCCTCGTATCTCCATCCAAAGTACTGCGTCTTTTTTGGGTTGATGTCTAATCCAATTTTCTTGAAATGATGCTGTGCTACCTCCAGGTTCCTTGTCAGTTCTTTGAGGCTTGAGGCTACTAGAATGATATTGTCCGCATATGCCATTGCGGCCACAGTCGAACCTTCTATGTTATAGCCAAACCCTGATGAATTAAGCTCATGCAGAAGAGGATCAAGCGTTAGGTTGAACAAAAACGGAGAGAGGGGGTCGCCCTGCTAGATCCCTCTCTGCACGAGGACTCGCGTCCCATCCGTGCGGCCCCTGTAGGAGTAAGTAATAAACTGACCAGCGTACCGGTCTGCGATTGACTTCACGTAGTCATCATGCGCCCCGCCCTTCCTTAGAGAGGTGAGGAGCGCCTGATGGCTGACGGAATCAAAGGCTTTCCTTAAATCCAGTGAAACCGCATAGAAGTGACGGTTGAATCGTTTGGCGTGTTTCATGATGCCCTGTAACAGTAGGAGGTTTGACTGTGCGGCCCGGTCCTTAGAAAAACCGCCTTGAAGCGGATGAAACATGTAATGCTGTTGCAGCCTAGCCAGCAGCAGGCGCGAGTAAAGTCGGATGAGCACTGAGAAAATGGTTATAGGCCTCAGGTCCGAGGCGGAGTCAGCGACCGGGCACTTCGGTATGAACACTGTCCGTGACAAATGGAGCTCATCAGGCAGGTGGTGGTGTGTGAGCCAGTTGTTCATAACGAGTGCTAGGACCTCTGTCGGGAGCTTGCGCAGCTCTCTCACTGACAGGCCGTCCGGCCCCGGAGCTGATGCCGTCCCCATTCCCTTCAGTGCATCATTAAGCTCCTCTGAGGCAAAACGGGGGCACTCTGATGGCAAGCTACTTTTGATTCCTACTTCACTTACCGTAGGTTATTCGCTATTGAATATGGGATCGTACACGGAATGGATTGCCTCCGGAGTGATTGGCTCCACTTTTCCTGTGTCTAGTATAAGCTCTTCAAGCAAGACTTTCGGACTCAAGGCGTACAAGCGTTGGATGTTCTTTAAATAGGCGCTGCTTGAACGCCCGCGAGCGCTCTCCGGGCCGCCTCCGCAGAGGGGACTCTGCCATCTGTTGCTTGCTATCACCATTCCGCCTCCTCGCAGGTTGCGAGCGCACCCCGAAGAACTCGTAAAGATTTCTTAAGTCCGACATAGTCAGTGGATACTCAACCAGGTTGGCCGCCATGCCAACGTCATCAAGCCCGAAGGAAAGCAAAGTCCCGTGGGCCTTGTCTTTAGTAGGAATTATGTTAATCGGAATTTTGTTGTTGGGTAGCGGCGCGTCGGGCGTTGGCTGAGGGACATTTGGCGCAGGCAGCCGGGTTGACTCCTGGGCCAATATCTCGCGATATCTGCCCTACCTGCGGAGGCTCTTGATCGATTCCGCTGATCGTGATGGGTAGATCGCAGCAAGGGCGGCGTTGATAAGCCGCTCTCCGGGCGGAAGCCTCACCTCGGCCTGCGCCAAAATTATCATCTGCGGCTCCGTCCATCACTGATAGGAGCTGGCCGCAGGCACCGCGGAGGATCTCTGCCTTCCTTGGTCCGTCTCCCCCCCCCCCGAGAAACATTGCCATCCGCTGGCGCGGGAGAGACAGAGATGGAGCTCTGGGGGAGCGCAAATATAGTGTCGGCGTCAGGCAGGGCGTCAGGAGGAGGCGGGGTTTGGGCGGGGATGGCAGGAGAAGCAGGCGGCGTCTGCCGTGATGTAGCTGGGCATTTCCGCACGGGAGTGCGGTCCTCCTCCTCAAGCGCCACTGGATCACCTCCCCCCGTGAAGCCGGATCGGGGTTCTGGTGCGGTGGGTGACTGTGGCCGGGGCGTGAGCCAACGGCTGCCAAGCTCTTCCCTCCTGGCAGAGGGTGGCGAGTGCCGATGTGTTGCACTATACCCTGGCGGAGTCTGGCCCGACTTGCCCATCGGCCCAGTAGGTGTTAACTGGGGGGACCCCTGAAATTCTTCCAACTCCAATGTGCACTCGCCAGTTCCTGGTGGCACCCTGGCATCGCCGGCAGGGCGGTCTACCTCCGAAGGGAGACCTGGTTGTGGAGTTGCCTTCCTTTCAAAAGCGGGCGTCGGCTCATCCTTACCAGAAGAGAAGGAGGACGAGGAAAAGTGCACTTGGAGTGATTGCAAAGCCGCCTTGGGTGTCCTCCTGCCTTTCGGCCGTGGCTATGACCCGCCAAAAGATGGTATGAGCCCGGTCCACTCGTTGTCGCCGCTGCCCTCCGCAACATCCAGTTCACTCCTAACCTCGGCTTCGATGTCTTTGTATTTAGCCGAGGCGACTAGAGAGGCGATCTCCCATGTTGACCTCCCAGGGATCCACAGGCTCGTTCGAGAATTGGAGGCAGAGCTCCCCAGCCGTAGCCTGACTGATGTGACTCGGCGGATTTCTTTTACATCCCAATGGTGGGGTGATTTACTGCCTGATTTCGGGGGGCTAATTGGGGGGGAGTTATATGTCTTTGAGCTACAATTGCGAGGGGTAGGCTGAATTTCGGTTAGGGAGGGAGGAGTTTCATTACTGGTGATTTTAGACGTAGACGGATGTTTAAAGCCCACGGGACTGCCATTGCCCTTCGGATTTCTTGGATGAAGGCTGGATTGGCCATCCGGTGAATTGTCGTTACGATTCCTCTTTCGGCACTTGGCGAAGTGCGACGAAGCAAAATGGGAGGTTTGGTATTGAGTTGTGTGACAGGCTGTACACTTCCATACCACCCTGAGGTTATGTGCTTTCATATAATGGGCCACTAGATAGACCCGTGAAGTGAGGGAGCTTGTGCATCTAGTGGAGTCATTTCTTTTGTCGGATAATTTAGGATGATAGTTGATTCCGAATTGTAGCAAGTAGGTGACGCCCCCTCGGACATAATCTTGGTTCACCCGCCAAGCTCGGCGGCCTGCTATAGAGTGACGCGCATTCGGAGTGAAACTCCATCAGTGATGCCCTCCCACCTCTCAAACATGGGCCCCAGGCTGGCATAGGGGATGTGAGCGCCGACCTTGTTCCAGATCATGCGGATGAGGCCGGCACCCATGTCCAGCTGCTTACCACACTCAGTCTGGATCTGGCCAAGGACTGAGCTGAGCTTTCGGGCCGTGATGTCTCCCTTCTTGGCCATGGCGAGGAACGCCGCAGTGTAGACATAGGCAACGCTTATCTGGTCTATGCGGGGGGTGGTGACCGTCTTCAGGGCATCCATGATCGCGCGGAACTGCTCCCGCGGGACTCCGTTCTCTGGTGCCAGAACTTCACGGAGGTCTGCACGCTCCTGCGGCAGCCAGCGGATGGCTGACAGTCGGCCACCTTCTGCACCCTCTGCGGCGGGGCGCATCCACTCGGCCCATATCTCGTCGGTCAAGGCCAAAAAATCCCGCTTAAACACCTCCTTCCTAAGGAGCATGATCAGGTTGGCCGAGACCCGCATGTCGGCTTCAGGCGGGTCGATCAGGGGGAGGCCAGGGGCAAAGGCATTGGCGATCACCAGACACGTGGTGAGGTCCTCCACCTCATCTGCTCCTCTGTTGTAGACATCGCCACGAGCAATGAGGATGTGGTCGATGACACCCTGAGCCGTGGTCGGGATGTACGTGGTCTTGGAGTAGAGGCAGTCAAGGATCGTATCCGGCTGATATGCGAGCTCCACGCCAGCACGGATGTCCCACCGGTTGAAGCCATGAGGGTTGGGGGCAGGGGCTTGAGCCATTGCGATCAGGACACAGGAGCAAACGCAAAAGGCAAGTCACAAGGACGGAGAGAGGTTCAAAGGCACTAACGCAGTAGTGTCGCAAGCGATTTCGCTTGCGCTGGGCCCCGAGGCGGAGCCAATGAAGAGGGTCGCGTCACCCGTTCCGCCAGCCTGTCAGGGAGTCATAGTCACTCCTGCCGTTTACCCGTACCTTGTTGAATTTCCTCACGTTGACATTTAGAGCACTGGGTTGAAATCACATTGCGTCAGCATGATCAATGGCCAATGTAATGCTCTTTTTTATTTAGACAGTCGGATTCCCCCGGTTCATGCTTGTAGAAGCACAAAGCCGCACTGCTCTAGCCATGGTCAACGGCCCTCGCAATGCTTTGTTTTAAATGGAGAGTCGGATTCCCCCAGTCCTACACATCATTACAGCAAATGAAACACTCTAGAAACAAAACCTCTGTGCCTTTGGTGCGTTTACGTTCAGAAATCACTGAAAAACCTGCACCACTAAACGTGCAAAGTGATAGGCAGTAAGGCGCTGCGCTTTCAGAAAAAAAAAAGTGGGGGGGGGGGGGGGGGGTTTACAAAATTTGCACTTGTGTTCAGACCACTAACCTTTCGGGCAATCAGGCTGTGGGTCCTGCTGGGGTACTTCAGCTACTCCAGTGTTTTGCTTTCTGTGATCAAGTTATAATACAGTGTAAAAAACGGGGTAACTTCACAACAAAGTATGAAATTATGCCATCCTATCTAGGTTCACTGCCGCGGTTGTAGGAAGTGAGCTGCTACGACGGCGTGGGGAGGGAGCCGCACTTAAAAGACACTGAGGACAGTATAACACATTTTTGTCGTTACCAAAATCTCATATTGAGCCTTCCGAACCTTTATTTTTTTCGCTTGTCCGGAGCCGAAATACGCACTTATTCCTGAGAGATTGTCTTTGTGTGGTCTTAGACTGTGTAGAGTCTATTAAGTGCCTAAGAGGCTCCAGGTCTGAGGAAAACTCATATTGCCATCTAGCCTGTTGCATAGTGACTCCCAGTTTTGTTGTGAAAGAGTCGCTGCGTGTGTCTCTATCTCTTTGTTGAGACAGGCGAGGCGGTGTCTAAGTGTCTGGTTCCAACGCTGCCTTTGCCAGCGTCGTTCCAGGCCTGCTTTAGCTTCCCATAAATGTAGGAGGTGGGAGTCAACTGTGTCGATGAGGTAGTCCTCCCATAGGGGACGAGCTGCGAAATGGACATCACTTTGTAGTTGTTTGGACCATTTGGTGATGTCCTTGATGTGGGTGGAGGTGCGGGCTGCTCTACATGATCGGAAAGAATCCCACTTCGTGAAAGTGGAGCCTCTGGGAGGTCTGCATGGTAGTTAAATGTTAAAGAGAATTTCGATGATGCAGTGGTCACTACCCAAATTCTCTTGTGTGTTGCACCATGTGGCGTGAGGGAGTCGATGTGCGAATGTAAGGTCTGGCGTAGTGTCTTTACAGACACTGGTGCCCGTGCGTGTAGGAGAGGTAGGGTCGGTGAGTAGGGAGAGACCGGCTTGTTGCACTGCTAGCCGTACTCGACGGCCTTTCGTTGCATCATGTGTGTAACCCCAGGCCGTATGCGGGGCATTAAAGTCTCCTACAGCGAGTAAGGGGCACTTGTTTGCTATGCGCTTCGCAAGTGTAGAGGCGTTCGAAGTTGCTTTGTAGGAACTTTGGGTGGCTATATACATTTAGGATGAAGAGACTGTTTGCTCGAGCGTGTTGTGGCACAAGCTCAATTAGAAGGTGATCAATGTCTTGAATCGCTAGGGTATGGGAGATGGCGGTGATTTAGCGACTAACTAGAAACACTACCCGTGAGGGTAGGGGGATGTGGGCAGAATAGTATAGCCAGGAAGGGTAAGTGCGTTGGAGGGTTCCTGCAGGGCAAAGGTTTTGGGCCCCGTTGCGCAGAACAGCAGTTGGTGGACCATATGACACTTCTGGCGAAAGCCCCGGCAGTTCCACTGCCAGAGTGTAAGATTATGGTTTGGAGCTGCCATCATGAGAGTCGATAGGAGGGAAGGAATAACAGGGGGGTGGGAGTAGTAAGCTATGGCAAGCAAAGGGTTGTCCTTTCCTTCCGTTGCTTTAGCCTTCTTACGTCTATTTGGGGTGGAGTCCCGCTTCGGGAGGGCGGTTAAGTAAGAATTGAGCCGGGACTCAAGATCGCTACAACGGTCAGAGAATCCTTGGGTTAGCTCGTCTAATTGTTGGTTAAAAGCAGCATTGTCTTGTGTTATGTGGATTGCCACGTTTTTGGGGGTTGCACATTCCTGGTTGATGGCAGTAATAGCGCCCTGAAATTTTGCCTCAAAACGAGCAGCGAAGGACTCGAGCAGGGTTGGAATGTCATCTCGCGAGGCAGCGGTGGAGGGAGGGAGTGCTGTGCATGGAGTTCAATTTGTAGAGGGTTCCGTGTCAGCCTCCATTGCTAGCAAATCAGGAGAGGAAGTAGGGTTGGAGTGATTGGGCAAGGTATGGGCAGTGGGTGGGTAGGGGGTGGGAGGCTGGGATGCACCAGGAACGGGGGCAGGCGGAATGGGAGATGCAGAGGCAAGAGCACTTATCTGGGTTTCCAGTTTGGCGATATGTTGATGAAGGGCGGTGGCTTCTTTTCGGGCTGCTGTAGCTTCTGCTTTGGTCGCCGCTGCCTCCTCCTGAAATTTCTCAAGGGCGTGTTGTAGATTGGGAGTCGCTGTCATAGATGGCATGTGCTTGTGAGAAGAGAGGGGAGTGTCCCAGGCTTCAACGGCGCTGTCCAGGCTTGCTTGTGTTGGTTGGGCGACAACTGGGGAAAATTGTCCCCAGATGTGACCAGTTCTTGATGCTGCGTTTGTGGGTGGCTCGGGTGTTTCTGTGTATGGTAAAGGTTTCATCCGTTGCATGATCCTGTGCCGGTATGGTGAGGGCCCTCGCACAGAATGCACTTAGGCATGCAAGGAGGTTCATGTTGTGGATGTTGTGTTCCACAGCGGGGGCAAAGATTGGTCTTGGGGCTTGGGCATATGTCATGACGGTAACCCGGTTGTCTGCAATTTGTACAGGCATCCTGACTGCCGCGGTATGGGATGCAGCGGTGGATGGCTCCCATGTATTTGATCGAGTTCGGGACTGCGCTTGTGTCGAAGGTGATTAGGATGGAGTGCGTCTTTCCCATGCGTTGGGCTGCTAATATGGTGTGCTCTGGATTTCTTCTGACCAGGTCTTGGTAGAGTTGCATTGGGGTCTCGTCGTCATAGGCGTTTGTGATGACTCCTGTGGTAGCCCTCGGTGGGGGTGCCACATAAGCTGCGCACGGGTAGGTTCGGTCACCAATGGTGAGGGAGATGTTTGACGAGATGGCGGAGTTTTGAGCCAACGCGCTGCACCAACGGAGGGCCGAGGTAGTCCTTCGCAAGCATGTACAGGTGCCACGCGCGAGTCCGAAAGGATCGTGGCAGAAACGACACCGCACTGCTGTAGCAGTGGCGGCTCTGGCACTGATGATGAGAAGTGCATGGAGCGCTCGTGATGTTGCAACCAAGTTGTAAACTCAAAGCGAATGTGACGTTGTGCAACCACGACCACGGGCGAGCGGAGAGAGTGCGGTGCCAGCCACCTTCTGAGAGTCCTTGCAGAGCTGTGAGACAGCCTTGTTAAAGTTGACCCAGCAGTCGATGTTGAGGCTGAGATAGGGCACTTTTCTCTGCTACGTGAGGGGGCTTCCACGCAGCATGAGAGAAGGCACTTCGAAGCACGCACAAGCACGGGGATGTACTAACAGCGCCTTAGTTTTTGATGCTGAGAGCTGGAGACCTATGCTAGTAAGGTAATCATCGACGGTGTTCATTGCCAACTGCAGGGATTCTCGCATTTGAAAGCCAAGGTCTGTGGGCCTGCAAGCAAAGAGTGCAATGTCATCGGCGCAGATCGTCACACGGACTTCGTGGGCTGTCATCTTCGGGATGTAGTCAGGTACTCTTGCAAGAGCCAAGTTAACAAGAAACAGGCTGATCACACTACCTTGGGCAACGCCGGAGGTCACACTGCGGGGGGCACTGAGCGCATCGCCAAGTCACACTCTGAGCGTGCGGTCGCTGAGAAAGGCCGCGACATAGTCAAAGAGGTGGCCGGTGACACATAGCTCACGAAGGGCTTGAATGATCGGGCTGTGAGAAAGACCATCAAATGCGCGTTGCACATCAAGCAGCACAAGATATCTGGCTTTGTGGCGATTTGCTGCATCCTCGAGTATAGCCATGACGTCTGCGAGCCAGTCAGCTGCTGAGCGCAGTCACCAGAAACCACTCTGTTCCGAGGCGAAAACATCAAGGGTGGATGCAATCCACTCAAGGCGGCGCAAAGCCATGGCCTCCAGTGTTTTGCCGGCTACCGAAGTAAGCGACACTGGGCGATAGGAGCTGATGTTCATGGCAGCTTTGCCGCGCTTGAGAATAGGGACGACGATCACCTCTTTCTAGTCAGCAGGAATGATGACGCTGTGCCAGACATCGTTGAAGGCCTCGAGCAGTGAAGGGAGTTGCGCTGCATCGACGTTCCTGAGGACCTGACGGCTTAGTCCATCGGCACCAGGCGCGGAGCGTCGTTTACGCGTGTTCAAAACAATGCACAACTCACTGAAGGTAAACTCGACCGAACACAGCTCCTCAACATGCTCCAAAATTGCACTCGTAGGAAAGTAGTGCAGGGGAGTGAGGAGTTCAGCCTTGTTGTGCGGCAGAAGTTCGCAGGTTGCACTGACGGGGCGGGGCGCAGGGACCGTGATGGTGGAGCGAAGGTATCGGCAAAGAGTTCGGCCAGTTGCTCGGTGCTCAAGACCTGAGCCACTGCGATGGAGAGTGCAGGATGACGGGGGATCTTGGGACGAAGGAGGGCAGTGAGAATGTGCGAATCCAACTACATGCAGAGACTCTGCCAGCGCTGGCTGCAGCGCTGCCTGGCGCGATGGCGGCATACAGCGTCAAGGCGGTTATATAAAGTCCAATGCTTCACCTTGTCACTCTTGATGGCACGGCATTTGGTGCGATGACGGACAGCGTGCAGATTGAGAAGTTTCACGTCGGGGGCCAGCGTTCCAGCAAGCATCGTGCACTATTTGGTAGCGGCGTCCACGCACCTTGTAAGATGCGTCTGTGTTCGCCGGAGAAGGTGTGGCACAGACGGACCGAAACTGGGACCAGTCCGTGACGCGGTAGGTGCACGTCCTCTTGCGGCTAAGGCCGAGCGGGTCGAGAGAGATCGGATAGTGATCTGACCCCTGCGTGTCAGGACTGCAAACCCACTCGTAGTGGCAGCGTTCACTCATCAGTGACTCACCGTGCACCCCCCGACGCACTAAAGTGGGACTGCCATTGTTTATGAGCTGCAGGCCAGAGGTAAGGATCGAGTTCAGCAGGTCCCTGCCACTCGGCTCGGTGTGGGCGCTGCCCCACGCCGTGTAGCCCGCACACGACACAGTCGCCACCGATGTGTGCGGTGAGGCTATCGATGAAGGTCATATCCTGCCGTCGTACGGGCTGCACATACACGCTGGCGACACAAGTGTCGGCGCCCCCAACGCGCATAGTCACAGCCACATACTATGGAGGTGGGAACAATGTCGGCCACACGAACGACGGCTTGAGCAAGGCGCGCACGGACGTAAACAGATGTGCGGGAGCAACCGGGTGGATGGAGCGGGTCAGAGCACGGCACGTTGATGCAAGTCCGTAACTCAAAGGTGATTGTGCTGTGGTATCCCACGAATCCCGGAAGGTTGCACCTCCCGTCGCGCGTGTATGTCTCTTGCAATGCGAGCATGTCGTACTCATGCAGGAGTAGGTGCTCGGAGAGTTTGGCATGTCGACGGCGCAACGAGCGCACATTCCATCGCAGGATGTGCGGCCGACGTTTCACTGTGCGACTAGCCATGGTGGTTGTGTGGCAGTTGGCAAGCCACTGCCTGCAAGCAGATAGTCTGGAGCGGGTGGTCAGCTGGCAACATGGTGCTGACTGCTTGCATGGTGAGCAGCAGATTCGCTACCAGCTGATCCACAGTAGTGTCTGGGCAGGTGGGGCAGCAGTATCCTGTGTCTGCTGGCGTTGGGAAGCACGCTGGGCTGGTACCGGACGCCTGGGTGCAGGGCTGGGGCCCTTCAGCGCGCTGGCATAGGACCGCGCCAGAGGTGAGGAGGACTGCTGTGGCCACTGCTCCTCGCGAACTGCTCCCCTGACAGCGCGGCTCGACAATGCCGAGGTGGAGGAAGCCATGATGGTGGCCACCTTCTGTTCTTCCAGCCATTTGGGGCAAGCAGGATTGTCCACCCTGTGGGAGCCCCCACACTTCCTGCAGTTTTCTGTCTGGCAGGAGACGCTCTCCGCGTGGCTCTTGCCGCAGGAGATGCAGTTGGTCGGCTATCTGCAGGACTCCAGGACGTGCCCAAAGTGGTCGCACTGCCAACACTGCACTGGACGGGGCCTGGCAGGCCTGACCTTGAACCCGAGCTTGAAAAGGTGCACGTGTTCAGAGGGGACCTGTCCCGTGAATCGGATGGTTATGGTGCTCCCGTCCCTTGTTGCCGACAGCACGGACACGCTTGACTGGATGGCTCCCAGCAGGTCCGTGTCCGCAGGCAACCCGCTCACCCCGTGCAGGAAGCCGGCGTTCTTGCCGTGCTCGGCCGGTAGTCGAGCAGTCACAGGGATTCCGTGCAGCTCAATGAGCGTTAGCAACCCCTCCAGGCACTCCTGGGTGGTGGTATCGGCAGCCACGATGTTGCGTTTGTGGTCGACACGAACCACTGTTACACCAGGCCGCGAAGAGAGGGCCATGGTGAGTGCGAGGTGTGGTGCTCCTCAGAAGGCTCCACATGGCGCGAAGGCACGGAAGAGCACCGTACCGACGACCGTAGTGTCCACCGGGAGTGCAGCAGCCTCCAGGGCCTGTGCACGCCGCCGGTCCCCGTTTGACTGCACCAGGGTGAAGCCGTCCATGGTGGGCTCACGGGTGGGTGGTGTCGCTCTCTGTACTGCCGCTGCAGGCACGCTGGGGTGACAAGAGTGCGGGTGGGTGCCGCGAGTCGTCCGTAGCCCCCGGAGATGAACGTGAAACATCGGCAGGCTCCTTCCTCTGTTTCTGCTTCTTTTTCCCCTTTGGCTTCGGCCGCGAAGCAGGTTGGCGTAGTGGGTCCTTCAGAAACCACGCTGCGGGGTACTCTGGGGCCTGCTGTGCCGAAACAGTCGGTGTTTCGTCCGCCAGCTCTGTCACGTCAGCAGCACTCTCGTTTGTAGCTGGTTCGCTAGCAGACAACGCTGCAGGGGGCGTGCCGCAATCAGGAGCAGACGGCGCATTTAGGGGGGAGCTGGGCGCGCCCTCGCTTGATGGGGGCGCGAAGGAGGCGGCTGTCAACTCGGCAGGATGTCGAGAGGTGGCACTTGCCCTTTCCGGAGGGACAAAGAAGAAGACGCATGTACTGTGTGTGGTAGATCTGTAGAAACAATAGAACACCTCATACTAAAATGTGATGGGATCCATCCCGATGTCGATGCGGGCACAGTCACACTTCCTGAGGCCCTAGGGTTTAGAGATAACAATAGTCATGTAAATAAATATGCGATGGAAATTTGCAAAAAGCGATTAGAAGATTGGTGGCTCAAAAGCATAGAGGTGACATAAGGTTACGTGTAGGAAGACATATTTAAAGAAAATGGCGAATTTCAATAACTTACAACACAGTTAAACAAAAATAAAAAGCTGAGCATGGTGGCAACTGCCGTCACCCCGTTTCAAAGGGGACGCTCCTACCTTACATCTACAGTGTGCTAGAATAGGGGTAGTGGGCTCAGATGACGGCTCTGCTTGAGGCCCTTGATGTTGCCTCCAAGAGATGGCGGTACAAACATTTTCACCTGAAACGTTTTGCAGTCCTGCGCCCGCACTATGCGGGTTCTGTGGGTTATTTCACCGCATAGCGTAAATCTAAATAAGTTGTTTCTATCTGTATCACCAGAAAGGCGTCAATTTGCATCTTGTGCTATATATTTAAAGAAGAAACTTCACCATTGCGACTGCAACTGCTCGGGAGGCGTTATCGATGACCTCGCGAGTACATAACTTTGGGCGCTGGTTCGCCACCAAAGTGGGCAGCTTGCAGTAGTTTGTAGCAGTTACTGTGAGGATAATGTGAGTGCGATGATTCGTTTTATCTGCATCTAGCACCAGTAATCACCGTGTAATTGTCCACTCCGTTCCACTAAGGCCAGTGTCGAGCGCTTGCCGCTCTCATTAGCAGTGGACCGTTGCCCAAGCTGACCGCACTTCGTCAAGTTGCAGACAGTTTTCTTGCGTCATAAATGAGGCGTGGGGGTACACATCGCCGGAAGGAAATATATGACGCATATATTCATGAAAAATTATTTTCCTTGAAATATCAAACAAGCTTATTTCTATTTGTACACAATAATTCCAGCAGATTTCAGTGAGCGGGTGACATTGTTCTCTGAGCACATAAAATTGCTTTTATTTTTGAATGCACTTTCAAGTTTGTACATTTTATTAGAAACAGCATTGAAACAAAAACGATATACAATATTGTTGCAGGAGTGAAAAATAAGCAAAATCAGCCCCACCGAAGAATACTCAAAGAACTGCACAGATTCCAAAAATATTACAAATGTCACTGTTATTGCATGCAGGAAATATTTTTTTTTACGACAATAACAATGTTTACAAAATAAAACAAACCATATTTTTTTCTCACAGAGCACACACCAGATACAAAGCACTTTAGGAGCATGCCTAAGAACATGGAGTAAGGCGAAATGAAAAAAAAAAAAAATCCCATTTAGGTCATAGTGAACCAGACTCCTGAAGAGTTCAAGTACGGTGTGTTGCGTACTCCAGGGTAGCGTACCGTACTGCTGTTGAGAAGTAGTGTCGCCTGCCTAACGAAGCTCGACCGACATTACTTATTGGGTAGCGTGGCGTTGTCGGCGGGCTGCAGGCATCCGGTAGACCATGGCGACCGAGCAAGGGCGAGACGATTTGCTAGTGCGAAACTTGCACGGTTTATTCAAAGGCAGTTGAATGAAAATAAGAAGAGCATGAAGTATATCAAAGTACATTTCGGAGCCCCTTAAATAGGCTCTCTACAAGTGTGGGCGGGATCTTGCTTCCGTCGATGTCACGTGACAGGCACAGAGAGAGGGCCCCTCCTCCTGCATTACCGAGCAAGGAAAGGAGAAGTCAACCCTCATTTCGACGAATCCTGGCAGAAGGTCCTTTGTGCGCAAGGTGCCCGACGTTAACCCTCGCAGGAGAAGTCAACCCTCGTTTCGACGAATCCTGGTAGAAGGCCCTTTGTGCGCAAGGTGCCTGACGTTAACCATCGCAGGAGAAGTCAACCATCGTTTCGACGAATCCTGGTAGAAGGCCCTTTGTGCGCAAGGTGTCCGACGTTAACCCTCGCAGGAGAAGTCAACCCTCTTTTCCACGAATCCTGGTAGAAGGTCAGGCGAAATTCCTGTCGCCACGTGGTGTCATACGCCAACCCTAACAGGTGTTGGTTCTTTCATGCCCTTTTCATATGGTGCATCGCCACGACATATGGGCTTCATTCACGTTGACATATAATTTTTCATTTTTAGATCTGCCTGCCCCCTCTTCATTCAAAACAAACGTTAATTGAAATTTAAAAAAAATGGAGAAAATGTTTTAAACATCTACTGCACAGCTTTCTCATACAGATTTACTTATTTTCCGATGCTTAGCTGCTTCCCTTCTGCTTCGTTGTCCTGAGTAGATGCTTTTCACGAAAAAATAGAGCCGTGTAGTTAAATAGAAGCTGACAACTTTGCTTGTAACTTCAGCTGCATGCTCATTGCAACCAATGTTGCTCATTCACCTTGCCCTCACGAGGGTGAGTATATCCATAATACTGTCCGCATGCAGTTCTTGCTTACTAAAACATTCTGTAAACAGGTTTTCAAGCATTTCCACAAAATGAAAAAGTGCACTGGAGGGATAAAGAAGACCTTCATTATCCTTCTGTTGTGTATACATAGCAACGTCAGAGCTTTCTGCAAAGGATGACAATGTCAAAGATTGCATACATGGGTCACAGTTTGCTTTCATTATGCACTTTCGTGCAGCATAACCAGCTACATAGAAAATTAGGCTGAATCGCTCCTCTCTACATGCTGGTCACGATCGCCAGGTGACGACAAAGCTGCCTCTGCTGCAGGCAAATTTGCTGCATCAATGAGGCTGTCAACCCGATCCCAAACGGTAGTCTTACGAGGACGAGTGCTGCCACTTCCTTCAATTTCTAGCAGAGCACTTAAAGCACATGGATCTGAATTTCCATACCTTACAGTTTTTACCAAACTGTAGAAGGACATACAATTCATGGTAATTAGGAATTGAGTGGGTGTAGGGTTGTCATTACAGCCAGAAGATTGGCGAACAATACTGAACAAATTTTCTAGGGGGTCTTGACTAAGTCTAGATGTCATTAGGTACTTGTAGCCTAACTTATTAAGTTACGACCGAAGCTCAAGTGTGCTTGACAAGGTGACCTGCAAACTGACGGCTGTTGACTCACTGACAAATCCCCAGCTCCACCTGTGTGCTGCTCCCAAGCTGTCAAATATATCAAAAAGTCTACAATAGTTGCACTGGAAGATGAGTCTTGGCGCAGGGCAGGTCCCACTTGCGAACTGCAGGGAAGCCTTAAAGTTGGCGAATTACGGTGTGGTGCTCAGTATCGATGGCGTTTCAGTCGGTGGCTCAGGCTTTGGTAATGGGAACCGCATAGAGCGCTCGCGATGTTGTGACCAAGTTGTAAACTCAAAGCGCAAGTTGCAGTGTACAATCACGACCACGGGCGAGCAGGAAGCATGCAGCGCCTGCCACCTTCCTAGAATCCTTGCAGAGCTGGGTGATGGCCGCGTTAAAGTTGCCCCGGCAGTCGATCTTGAGGCCAAGATAGTGCACTTTTCTCTGCCACGGCAGGGGCTTCCTAGCAGCGTGAGAGTGACACTTCGAAGTGCGCACAAGACACACGGGGATGGACCATCAGCGCCTCAGTTTTTGATGGCGAGAGCTGGAGCCCTATGCTGGTGAGGTATTTATCGACGGCGTTGATCGCCGACTGAAGAGATTCTCGCATTTCAAAGCCAAGGTCTGTGGGCCCACATGCAAACAGAGCAATGTCATCAGCATAGATCTCCGCGCGAACTTCATGGGTTGTCACATTCGAGATGTAATCGCGGAGCCTTGCCAGAGCCAGGTTGAAAAGAAACAGGCTGAGCACGCTGCCCTGGGGAAAGCCGGAGGTCACACTGCGTGGGGCACTGAGTGTGCGGTCGCCGACGAACTCCGTGACTGAGCACTCGATTCAGGCGTAGAGCAACTCTACCAAATCCGCGAGTGGAACACAACCTGTGCCGCCGGAGCAAAGTGGAAGTGGAACTTCTGTCGCTGAGTTATCCAGTATACCTTGCGTGTTGTCATTTCCTTCCGCTGTTTGCTCCCAGCACCGCCCCACTGGTTACTTGTCTGTTCAGCGCTGTTCACCTGTTGCTTAAAAGTGCGGAATGGATATCTCGCCAAGCGTGCAGCAGCTTTTGCTTCCTATTATCCCCAACTTCTGCGTGAACTTTATTTCGATGGTCCAGTTCGATGCAGTTTTATTTCGATGCACCAGCTCCAATACGGTGTCAGAGCTAGTGGTTCTCATGTTTACATTCAGGTAATTACAGGGTTACTAAGAATGTCATACCATCATTGCGTGATTACGCAGAAGCCTAGTGCTGTGATTAAAGTGGATTAAAGCTCAAGGAAACGAACAGTTTGCAGCAGGATCCATTTAGGGCTTATGGTGTTTTGAAGCTAAAAGAAAAGTAGTTTGGAGCAGGATGGTTTAGTGCCCGCAATTTTTCTGCAGGAGCTTTGCCAAGACTTTCGGGGCTTAATTTTTCGAGGCCTGCGCAGTGCTTGCTCTTCACCAGATTCTTCAATGTGATTATCACTGCAGTTCTGCCACTGAACGTCATTGGGTACTTGTTCATCATCATCATCATCTGGCTCTACATCACCATACTCGATGCACAAGTTGTGGAGAATGCAGCAGCTTATGATGAACTTGAGCCAGTGAATAGTGCGGAGCTCAAGATACATCATCTGTCTGAAGCGCTTTTTGAGGGTGCTAAACACATTTTCGATGAGCACTCTTGTGGCTGAAAACTCATAATTAAATTCTTTTTGGTGTTTTGTCAACGCACCATAATCTCTGTAGGGTGGCAACAGGTATTCCCTCAGTGGATACGCTGCGTCTCCTAAAAGATGGAAGGACCCCTGACATACTGCAAAGACTTTCTTTGATAGTGGCGACAAGCTGAACACATGGGAATCATGCATTTTTCTTCAGCTTCCAATGAATGTATCCTGGAAGTGCCTTTTTTCATCGCAGACAGCTTGTAGTGTCAGTGAAAGGTAGTGGTGCCTGTTACAAAATGTTGAAGCAACCTTCTTGTCTGGGCACTGTATCCTGATGTAGGACCCATCTATGCAACCAATAACATCAGGCATTCCAGACACCTGCAAACAAGTCATACACTTGTATTGAGTGATATCATCCATGTCTGAACAGAAAATGAGCATTTGCAAGGAGTTTTAACAGGAAATACTGGTCTGATACCCATTAACAGCATACCCATCATGACACAGCACCATTTATTTTCAGGTAAAGAAACAAAATGCAAACAAAATGCAAATTTAAGAAGTACTGAAGGTAGCATACACTGTCGTGCACACAACGTATTACATGTTTTTACTATCCACTTCTCTTATTACTATAACAGAATGGGAGAGAAAAGAAAACAAAGCCTGTGCATGTTCTTCCCTTAAGCGAGTTGAAGCACGTAATAAGAATTTACTTGCAAAAGCAGACACAGTCTATATTGCATCGTACACCCGGATATCTGAACAGAAATCTACTGTTGTGGGTGATGACAAAGCATGCAGCATCATTCCTGTGCAAGGAATTGGCTGTGATCCAAGGAGATACTTTTAGGTTGAATGTTTCCACAACCCCCGGCAGAAATTCTGAGCGTTATCATCACAAGCTATCATATTTTCATGAAGGTCCAGCATAGTGCGTTATAGAGCTTGAAATAGCAAACAATAAAATGTGCACAGTGATGTTGCGATATCATCAATGAAACTTGGCTGGCCAGTATTCATTGTTCCTTATAGGTAAAGAAAATCAAAACAAACCTTCCCAAAACTTCTAGTGAGGTTCTTCAGGTCAGCAGGAAACTTTATCAACGATGGTTCCAGAGTCAGGACAAAGTGTTCTGACAAGTCGAACCGGCTTGCCTCGTTTCTCATGCAGGTTTTGTTAGCCGCGTACCTGCGCAGTAGGATTACATGCATCCGAAAAAGCAGCTTCAGACTATACTGCAAGCAACGAGCTCATAGTCAAATGCATTTTTATGCAGGCATCCGACGCCCTCGCGTTTCATTTATCATTGTTCATTTGGCAGGTGCATAGAAAAAAAGGCGAGAACTAACCAGATAAAAGACAAGATATGCATTTCTGCAGATTTCACTGGAACCCTTCCATGTCTGCTCGAAGGGCACACAGATGACATAGCAAACTCGGCGATGAACTTTTCAGCCGCAGGTCGAGCTAGCCTGAAGTGCTTTCGGAACTGCACAAAAAAAGAAGCAGAAACGAAAGCACCGCAACGTGTTAAACCTTGAGTATCATGCTTTCCTTTTTTTTTCTTTACCTCATTGTCCAAGTAGTGACGCACAATGTCAACGATGAAGCTGACTACATTGGCCCTCTTCGCGGAAATGCGGAACATCCTGTCGAATTCCTGCTCGTAAGTGGCAGTTTCAGCGTTGCTGTCACTATCCGACAAATCGGTCGTGTCGGAACTTGAGCTTTCCGACTCGCAGCTGTCGCTATCGAGTAGCAGAAGTAATGCCACATGCTTTGCCGAACTAGCTGAGCCATTCATGTCGTCCGCCATTACCACCATGACTCGCGAGTCGTCACCGGTGGTTGCCCCCCAGCAGGCAAACATGGTAAAGGAAATACGTCACGCAGAGTTCTGGTCCACTCCGCCGATATTGACGAAGCACCTTTTTCTGTTCCACGGAGTGACTCCCACTCTGAATCCACTCCAACTCTCTCATTGGAACACTTTACTCCCAGCCTCACTCTGTCATTGGAACAAACTTGCTCCAACTTCACCATTGGTATTCAACAATAGTCAAAGAGGTGGCCGGAGCTCACGAAGAGCTTGAATGATGGTAGTGTGAGGGAGACCATCAAATGCGCGTTGCACATCGCGCAGTACGAGATATCCGGCTTTTTAACGGCTTGCTGCGTCCTCGACATTGGCGACAACGTCCACGAGCGAGTCAGCTGTTGAGCGCAGTCGGCGAAAGCCACTTTGTTGAGGAGCAAAAGCGTCGAGGGTGAAGGCAATCCACTCAAGGTGGCGTAAAGCCATGGCCTCCAGTGTTTTCCCGGCTACCGAAGTAAGCAACACTGGGCGATAGGAACTGATGTTCGTGGCAGCTTTTCCGCTCTTGAGAAGAGGGACAACAATTGCCTCTTTCCAGTCGGCGGGAATGATGCCGCTGCGCCAGACACAGTTAAAGGCCTCGAGAAGTGAAGGGAGCTGCGCTGCATCTACGTTCCTGAGCACCTGATTAGTCAGTCCGTCAGCACCAGGCGCGGAGCGTCGCTTCCAAGCGTCGAGAACAACACACAGCTTACTGATGGTGAATTCGGCCGAACACAGCACCTCAACATGCTCCAATATTGCGCTTGTGGGGAAATAGCGTGGGGGAGCGAGGAGTTCAGCCATGTTGTGTGACGGTAGTTCACAGGATGCAGTTTCAGGGTGCACAGACTGTGACGGCAGAGTGAACGAATCGGCGAAGAGTGCGGCAGATTGCTTGGCACTGACTCCCTGAGCCACCGCTATGAAGAGCGCAGATTGGCGGGGGATCTTGGGACGAAGGAGGGCAGCGAGAGTGCGCCAAGGGTGCGACTTGTCGCGAGTGTCCTCCAACGACATGCAGAGACTTTCCCAGCACTGATGGCGGTGCTGCCTGGCATGACGGTGACACGCCGCATCCAGTGCATACAGAATCCAGTGCTCAATCTTGTCACTCTGGATGGCATGGTGTTCGGCACGGCAGCGGACAGCGCGCAGGTTGAGAAATTTGATGTCGGAGGCCGGCATTCTAGCAGACACCGTGCACGACTTCGTCGCAGTGTCAACGCACCTCGAAACATGCGTAAGAAAGTGTGTTCACAGGAGGGGGTGTGGTACAGAGGGACCGGAACTGGGACCAGTCCGTGACGCGGTAGGTGCACATCCTCTTGCGGCTAAGGCCGAGCGGGTCGAGAGAGATCGGATAGTGATCTGACCCCTGCATGTCAGGACTGCAAACCCACTCGTAGTGGCAGCGTTCACTCACCAATGACTCACCATGCACCGCCCGACGCACTAAAGTGGGACTGCCGGTGTTTATGAGCTGCAGGCCAGAGGTAAGGGTCGAGTTCAGCAGGTTCCTGCCATTCGGCTCAGTGTGAGCGCTGCCCCACGCCGTGTAGCCCGCACACAACACAGTCACCATCGATGTGCGCAGTGAGGCTCTCAATGAAGGTCGTATCCCACCGTCGTACGGGCCAACGTTACTAGACTAGCTTCAGTTGTAAAACTCCCCGCCCGCGCGCTTACAGCCGCTGTCGCCACTTCTGTGACAGCCGCTAGAGGGCAACGCTGTTCCATCGGGCTCCACTGCAGACGCCTCGTCACAGCCTTGAGCTCGTGCGGACGGGCAGTTTGCGCGTGTTTCGCGCTCGCTGGCGTTCTCCCTTCTCCGAATTAGTGATACCACGAGAAAGCAGTATCCACCTATAGCAAGAAGATTTATCGCGCCAGTTCGTTAATACTGAAAGAAGGGTAAACTGCACGAAAGGAAGAAACGCATACAGCGAAGTGCGGAAGCTGCGTTTCTAAATGTCGTGTGTTTCTTCCTGTCGTCTTAACGTTTCGCGCAGTTCAGGCTCACGAGCCTGAATATCTGGCCTAAGTGCGTGATTGTAGGATGATCTGTATCCCCACCGAAGCTTCTCACCACGCCAAAGAAGCGCTACAAAAAGAAAGATGAGGTCGGTCTTTGTACACACAAGCCACAAAAAAAAAAAAAAAAAAAAGAATGAAAGAAAGAAAGAAAAAGAAAGAAGTCGGATTTTTCATTCCGTGAAGATGCTTAATCAGCGAAACTGAAACGTGCGGCCCCTGTGTTTATCACTGGGTTGAGGGTTCATTAAAGTATTTCTCAGTTATGAGGTTACACACACACAATCGGCTACGAGAGAGAACGACGTCACTGACGGTATGCCCGCAGTCCGCAGTTGTCGCGTGCGTTCGATGTCTCGAGTTTGCTCGGCGGCGTGGTTAGCAGCCTTCGCCTGCGATTTGCCGCTTGTAATTCTACAATATTAAATTTCTTCAAAATTAAATTTCTTCAAAATTAAATCTTTCCGTTACGTAAGACCATGAGTGGCTCATACCCCGTAAACGCGGCCTCCCCATTACGACGACAGAAGTGAAGTGAAATTCTACGCTGGAAAGATGAACGGCCACGCAGCCAGCTGAGGAAGACGACGACGAACGCGGGAGCTGTGGCACAAGCGCGTGCCGTTGATTTCGCAGAGAGTTCCCGGTCGGTACGAGGAATCGCTCTGTTTCACGCCGAGCGAAGCGTCGCTTTGCTGGGAGCAGAGAAAAAGTGGTGCGCCGAACTGTTGACATCGTTCCGATAGCGGCCTCTGCAGCCAGGTACGCAGCACGGCGGCATCGTCTGCTGATATTCTTAAGAAACTCGGCGAAGGCTACAGTTCCAAGGATGACATGCTTGCGAAATTCGCTCTCAACAACGAACCACAGAATACATCAACGCCGCACCGCGTGCTTAGTCCGGCCCGCCCGCGTAGCCGGCTAGTGAGGAAGTGAAGCCGGGCGCGACTGCAGCGCCACGAAGGCGCGGGCGGGTGGCGGTTCCGCGCAACGGCGCCGAGTTTTAAAACTGAAGCTAGTCTAGTAACGTTGGTACGGGCTGCACATACACGCTGGCGACGCAAGTGTCGGCCCCCCCAACGCGCATAGTCACAGCTACACACTATGGAGGTGGGAACGATGTTGGCCACAGAAATGACGGCTTGAGCAAGGCGCGCACGAACATAAACAGATGCGCGGGAGCGACTGGGCAGATGGAGCAGATCACAATAAGGGCAGTTTGTCGCAAGTCCTTAGCTCGCACGTGGTTGCACTGTGATAGCCCACGTATCCCAGAAGGTTGTACTCCCCGGTGCATATGTCTCCTGCAGTGCGAGCACGTCGTACTCGTGCAGGAGAAGTTGCTCGGAGAGCTCGGCGAGTCGGCAGCGCAACGGGCACAAGTTCCATTGCAGGATGCGCGGCCGGCGTTTTGTTGTGCGACTAGCCATGGTGAGACAGGGCTTCTGAGCGGCCAGGGCTCAGAGATGTATGGCAGAGTTGGTACCTCTCGTGAGAATTTAATAGGAAGAACAAAAAATTAAGCTAACAGACTGGCTATGATGACAAGTAAGCATGAATGGATGTGGAGTGTCATTTCTTCATCTCACACCAAGCTTGGGGCCAGCCAGACTTATTCCTAAAATTGAGGAAAATTTTTCTAATTAAATACATATTAAGAGTATTCTCTTCATAATCTGAAAATTAAAGAATGGTTATTTGGTTATTCATATTTAGTTGGGAACAGCGCAAAGGACACTGACAAAGTAAGGTCTTATACAGTAATGACACATAGTGCTGGCTGACAAATGATTTAATTTTAGAACAGACAAACAGTTAAGTACTCTGGAATGCTTCCTAAAAGCCATAAAAAAACCAAAGAAGCAGGAAGCAGTTGTACAAAATAATGTATGTGCATGGAAAATGCACCTGGTCATTGGTTTGCAGACGTATGCCATTTACTTGTCACTTAACAAAACATGTGCTGCACTGAAACATTTCTCTTACAATTAGGCAATTCTAGTACACTCTAGGTAAGAGCATACCAAGGCCTCTATTGCTGAAAAGGGAAACTGATGGAAGGCGCTTGATGTCCAGCTATGAAGTTGCTTCATCCTCACAGCTGGCAATGAAACGGCTGCAGCTGCAGTCCTGAAATAAAGGAGAAAAATTAGACACTAAAATGGTCACATAGAACACGAAAAAGCTGGTCGAAAGTTTCCAGAGTTGAAGGCTTCCAAAGTTCCCCTTCTTTGGAAGCCTGGTGCCATATAGCTTGTCTTGCCGCCGGATTACTCTCTCTGTTGTATAACAGATGTATATTATAGAATATGATGGTATCTGTAGACCACCACGATTTTTCCGCTTGAAAATGCAGACGGACTTCTGTTTGACATCATTGCCAAATGAGACACTGCACAAGGTATCCACCTTCGCACCATCAGATAAACAAACCCTGCAATGTAACCACTTACGTTGCCAGTGTATGGTGACAGCGAAGGAAGATGTTCAGTCTCCCTTTCAAGTTCACTTTCTTCAGAGGGCTCATTACCATGCAGGACATCTCCGCAACCATTTTGCTTTGACACAGTCATGTCCAGCTCATCATGAGCGTCTGTCACACTGCTCACGTACAAAATTCGGGTGTCGTCAAGCCATACAATTTCCTCGTCCCCCTTTCACCTCATTGTGAACAATGAGCCGTTTGTAGGCTGCGATGAACTGTGCGACTGTGGGATTGTTGTTCCACCCTCCTTTGGAGCATATTGCACAGAAGAACATGGATGTTCAGGGGACGTTCAGGATATATATCCAGAGAGCATCCAACGGATATTCCAGATATACACATACCTTTAAGCGACAATAGTGGTCGGGACACATTCACGCACCTGGTCGTTATACGTGCTTATCGAATGCTTGAATGCATTCTGCTATAGTGACTCTGCTTTAAATAAACAAAACATGGACTTACACCCACTTCCAAATACAATTATACTTTAATTGTCACCTTATACATATAAGGACCATAAAGCACATATGTGCACACTGTTCAAATACCCAATATATACACTGATAAAAAAAGGAAAATTTGCAATTACTATAGCACAACAGAACGAAAATTCTTATTGCCATTATTAAACTGTGAAAGCAACAAAAATGGCATGAAGGATATAATCTTGACCACATCACTTCAGTAGCACCGAAAACGCCTGCGATTAAGACATGTGCAGCAATGGAATCGTAACAAATTTGCCATGCCAGGGTAACCTGACAGGCTTACGCACATTCCTTAATGGCCAACATTTAGCATCAGAAAACTGCAAAACCACAGAAACAACAATGGTGCAAGAAGAAAATGACTTTTCGTAGAAGTTTTCCTTCAGCATGAATTCGCGACCAATGATGCAGGGTGCTTGTGTAGCTCTAAAGTGTGCGAAACTGTCTACAGTCAAGACATAGCCATCTATTATGCAGCAGTTATCAGGAACCATGGCCTGTTTGTACTGGTGTGGTGCACAGGTAGCTAAGAGAGGCCCATCTGAATGTTCTTTTGTTAACTTAATCATGTTCAGTGAATGAAGGGTTGCCTCCACCTTTCCCTCTCGCTCTTTTAAGCGATTGTATAGCTGGGAAAGTGGAGTCCTCTGACTTTTTAGAAGCCGCTTGAGGAACTGCATATTATTTTCGAAAGGAAATGTGCTGAACAGGTCTAGTGGTCCATGCTTGCATACATAATTTCCAATATGCAATACACAGTGAACATTGTAGAAACCTGGTCATTTCCATAAAATTTTTCAAAAGCTTTAAGGAGGTATGGTAGGGTAAACGGTACATGTTACATTTAACGTATTATTTTAGAAACAAGTGCAGATATTTACATCAAATTTCGTACGCTCACAACAGATGCCCCTGCGTACAATATGGAACACTTTTTGTGAGCTTAAATTGTTTACCTGTCATTTGGCCCATTCCCAAAATGTCAGGTGTGTTTAATTATTCAATGTACCTTTTCTCTGTAACCACTCAAAGGAATGTGGTGATATTAGGCAGTGTTGTTCTACATACCCATAGGTTATATCTGAACTAAAGACATGCCACATTCTTTTAGGAATTTGTTCCCTAAAAAAGAATACTGCTGCATGCACAGAGGCACAAGGGGGGGTGTCTTGAAGTGTAATTTTTTTCCAGCGTTATCATTCATATCATCTGCAATTTTTTTAGTTCCGAATATTTAGGACTGGCTAATGTACATGTGGGCAAAGTTTCACTGAAATCCGATTAATACTTTCTGAGAAAAGGTACATTGAATTTGAGGAACTTGCAAAAAACACAATTTGAGAAAAATGAAGCTTTATGTTTGCATACTTCTCATGCATGCTCAAAATGCCCCAGGAGAATACATTTCACGGCTGACATTCTTGCAGGTGTCTCCAAAACCCTTCTTAGAGTTCCTTTTTACCCGTCGTGTTTCCTTGCTCTCGGCAGAGTCATACAATTCTGCCCTGTCAACGCGCTCTTTGTCCATTCTGTCGAGGGCAACATCACAAAACACACCTGGAACAATTCCAAGAGCCTCTAGAACAGCTTTTCTTGCAGAGTTACCATCATTGTAGTAGGCTACAGCATCATTAGCTGCTGTCCTCAAGGTGTCAGCACTGACAAATGTTGTCTTAGCGCAACAACACCAGATGAGTTGGTTCAGCGACTCATTGGTGTTCTGTGTTCGTCCGTGAAGACATTTGCTCAGAAGACTTGGATCTGACAACGCCTTGAACACTGGCTTGATGACGTCCATCACGGCCTCAGGAAGGTAGCTTTTGTGGGAGTAGGTCTCAAGGCTTCCCTCAACAAGGCTGCGGTTATACCCACACCATGAAGAGGGTCCCTTTGGGCAGAGTCCATGGTGGGGCTTGGTATCTGTGGATAACTTATGAAAGTATATTGCCCACACCGCTCGTCTCATATTATCCAGACTGTCTGTATTTCCCCGAATAGCTTTGCCATAGTAAACCTGAAGGGAGTCAATGTCCTTTTCTGTGAGGCGCCCTCTCCCGGAAAGTGGTAGACCATCGGCAAGCTTTTTCCCCTTCTCATTCTTCTTGATGTTCCTGAGCCTTGTGCCCATTCGCTTCTGGACATGTCCTACACATTCATGTTTTTCTATGGCCTTCTCGTATGGCTGCGAGTCTCTTACCGAAATGTACGCCTTACTGTCTCCATCACCAATGTAACTTGTGTACATTAGTTGGTGCTTTTCAACAGAGCGCCCAAAGATTTTTACTGCTCCAGCAGATTTCATTCCACCAGATGGCCCATCGTAGGTAACTTTACATTCATTCAAGTTGTCATCTGTGTGAAGATTGCGGGCACACATGTGGCAAAACTTGGACTCTACTTCAAAGTCGAGCACTTTTCCAGTGTCGGCCGATATCGCTGCTACGACGCCATGTAGTGAAGAATAACCCCGCTTCATCCACGTCCCATCCACTGTGACCGCAGTTTCCAGCTCTCCATCAGAGGCGAAGGCCTCTTTCTTCAGTTCTTCGGCAGCTTTTGCCATGCTATTACTCACAGCGGTCGTAGATGCGCAAAGAAGCCTCGCGTTGTACGATGCAAACTTTGTTGGCGGTGGCGGTAGATTGAGCACAGCACACAGGATGCGACCAGATGCCAAACCTTTGCCGCAGGTGCGAAGGGCATAAACGAACCTTTGATTTACTTCAAAGACGTTGCCAGCAATGCGCCTTTATGTCTCAAGCACACTGAGAGCATCGCACTCGCTGCAGGTGAAATTTATGGAGGATGCCAAACCGCTTCGCCTGTTAATAGCTTCTTCCAGTATTATTGCACCCTTGTTGCACTTTTTACACACAGCAACATCTTGCAAGAAACTGCGCAGAAGAGCGAAGTCGATTAGACGGTAGCCAGTCGTACTTGCCCCGTCTACATCAAAGGAATCACAACTGATCCTCTCACCAAGTTTTGTGAAGCTTGCGCTTCGTCGTGCCGGTTTCTCACTGCCCTTCTTGCTAGTGAACCGATTACCTTTGAAAGTTCTCTTTCTGCTCCATTTGCTGGACGATCGTGCCATCTTCTGGGCAAGCAATACGTTTGAAACACGAAACAGACACGACCGCAACCGTAATGATGCCAACAATAGAGACTTTTAGCTTGTACGCTATTCCGGTAAACGGGAGCGGTTTGGGCGGATTACCGGATGGTCGGGGCGTAAACGTGAGCGGTGAAGCCGCCTGGTGTTGTAGAGCTCAACCAGACAAACGCATAGCTAAAACTGCAGTAACTCACCATATCCTGCTTCGCCACTCGTGCAAATTTTTGGCAGCGGCGTAATTGTGAACACGATTACGCCACTGTCGAAAATTTACGCCAGCAGCTAAGCAGAATATAGTAATTAGCTCTGTGTTTGTGTGGTTGAGCTTTGCGCCACCAGCTGGCGCTACTAATCTGGCCGCTCACGTTTACGCTCCCGCTAAACCGGAAAACCGCCCGCGCTTGCCCGAATACCGGACACGCTAAAAGTCTCTAATAACAAACACGAAACACGCTACAAGAGCACCACTAGCGAACATCTGCTATCAAAGTAAATATTTTTAATACAATATGATCTGTTAATGCACAACATTTATTTGCCACACATACCCAAGCAAAAAAAACCGCGCCATAATGAAGGAAATTGCGAAAGACAACGATAAACAAACCGGCCTCCGAACTCCGTCCACCATTTTTAAACACCAGAGCGCGCGGCACATTTTGGCGCGGCATTTAAACCGTTTTGAGCGGGCGCTCGAGGCCGCACTTCCACAGGTTTATTCTTCATAGTGCACTCGATTTTTCTGGGCCAAAATTGCAAATTCGATTTTTTGGATGTTTACCCTACCTTACCTCCTTAATAAAGTTCTGAAGAAGAGGCTCGGCATATCAGTATGCTGCCGGCACAGGCTAGGACTTGCCAGAATGTAGATTGCACAGTGCAGCGAAAGAAAGTTCATGTAAAGATCTGAAGGCAGAACGGGCAGGAGTACTACAGGCCCAGTGTTGAGGCGAAGTAGTCTAAATTCTGTTGCCTTCCAACACTCGGCCTCTGCTACACTTCTAGGTTTGCGGGAAAATTCTTGAGGAACATACGGAGCTAAAGAAAGGTTTAAGTTAAACAACCATCTGCGCTCTGCAGGCCCGTGACGGACCTCTAAACGACCACCAAGCACTAAGCAACTTTTTTATAATGCCCAGACATAATAGGTGCCTGTAGTCGGGGGGTGTCGAGGCAATCCAGTCTATGGGAAGCGACATCAAAACTGAGATGCCCGGGTGATGGTCAGGGTCAGTCTGACGCCTGAATAAGTGATCAGTGCGCAAAGTGGAGGATATTGTTGGAAAGCAGAGTTGACTGCTCCTGTATGTGCCCTCTACTGTGCATTTGGACACCCAGAATACCGAGTGTGTCCTTTAATTTGAAAAACAAACGACCATGCTGGTGCATCTAAAACAAAACATGTTGACGAAACCTCTATTACTCACTGCTCAAAAGCCATTCCACGTTAAAGAAGCTGTTTCAGCTCACTGACAAGGGGGCTCAGAAAATCATTTGCTGAAACAGTCATTGATGGGCCAGAAAAAATGCCGACTACAAAGGAGGAAAGTCTGCCATGCTCACCAATCATGCACTGTATTGGCCATAACTGCGTGGTAGAACTCTTAGAAATTGGCGGTCCGTCATTGTGAAATAACACAGGAACATGGCTGCCCTTAAAACATGCTTCCGACAAGGCATTTTCTATTCAGCACTGCAACGCCTGTGTTAGAAGCAAATACAAGACGTGGGATTAAGAAAATACTTAGAATTGTCGATGTTTAATGTAACATCTTGTATAACTGTTTAACAGTTTCCTCCGACCCACTAATAGCTAACTCCACTATTAACTCTGCAATTTCTGTGACCTGACTGTCAGGCACTGCCAGTCAAGCCCTCTGAGGCTTTGGTAGGCCTGCTATATGTACTTTGTTTTCTTTATGCACAATAAGGATTGTATTGTATTGTATTATAAGCAAAAGTGAGTTTCGTGCTCACAAGCCATTGCAGTTAAAGCAAATCTGTGCACACTGTGTACCCTTGGGCGTGGAGAGCAAAGTGCCAGCGTCATTTGGGAGAGATGAGGGGTCAAAGCTATTTGTGTTGAGCATCTTTAGCAGAGATGTGACCGCTGTATACGTAACGTTTTCCTTAATGGCCCAAATGCACTGTTTTTCAGCAAAATCAGGGCGCCGATGAAGAATCCACGGTAGCTAATTCAAATGTAGGCTCCGGGGTTTTGCTTGCCAGAGAACCCACACTGACTTGGGATCCTTTTGTGCAGCTCTCACAGCCAAGTCAACCACCCGAAGAGTCATGTAGAGTCGATCCATCAGGGAAGCAAGGCACATTCTCCTTATTGCGCGTAGTGTCGCAACCACCGGCCTGAACTTCTGATGTCGCCTTGGTGCAGCGGCTAGCACCACAAGGCGCACAAATGTTCGCAGGAACAGTGCGACTGCGCGTTTTAACGCATGTGTGCGGCATATATGCGCCACTGCACAGTTCTAGACTTGCGACTTTTCCAGCCGTTCACTGCTGGCTGCCGGTGCGAGACCCGAAGTCCTTGAATATCGTCTTTGTTTCCAGCGACGCTCTCTTTCGTGTGTACGACTTCTCCCTCAGACTTGGCATGCTGGCATCTGTGAAGAAAACACCTTTCAATACCCAAATGAATTAAAAAAGAAATCAATGTAGCGGTCATACCTTAGTAGCTGAGCAGGAGACTTCGGCAGGCACGGAAGGTGAGAAACGAATCAACACTTTCAGGAGTTTTTTTTTTTCGAAATGGGTCAAATCCACGTAAAGAGAAGTTGAGAAAAAAGCGAAAATCTGTTACCAGACCTAAATGCAACGCTATCAAAGCTATTATATGATATGCTTTACATATCAGTTAGGACAAGTTTATGGCCACAAGTAATGAAGAATTATGTGGCGGATTTGACCAATATTAGGATGAGAACTTTGGATTTGGCTTGTATTTAATTGAAACACTGCATTTGATGCGGTATTGCTATGAAAACTTTATTAAAATTGACTTTCAAGAATGGCATGATGTAATTTTGGCAGAAAAGCCATAATAACATTGGCAGCAGGGCACTGCTGTGCTTCAAGAACACTAGAACTATATGTGATGAGCAGGTGCGTCTTCTTGGCAGCATAAGCAGCTCTCTTCGAATTGTTCCGCCGGATCATTTTCTTGGGTGTGCCTGAAGACACTAATGAAGTAAGCAAACTCTTCATTATCTTGCCATGAATTTCCAAAATGCTTCACAAGAAGGCTGCTCACATCTCTGACTTTCATTTCGTTGACGTGGTGTGTGTACAGTGCAGTTTATGGGTGCTTGTGCAAGGGACCTTCCCCTCTTTAGCACTGACAAAATTTGACGCAGAAACTTTATAGGGGGGTTCTGCTCTAATTTGAGGACTCCTACCAGCTGCATTTCTTTGAACGTAGAAGACCGTCATTTCGGTTATCTTGAACGGCATGCTGGATGTCGACTTCATCACCGCCGTGCAGCAGGCCTTCCAGTCATACGCATCCCAATGCTGCTGGAACCTCATTCTGGAGCCACCAAAGAAGCATGCAAAGCACAGTACTGTTCTTGTTTTGTCCAACACAGCCATCAGCTATTAACCGCACCTCTTTAATTCCTTGGAAGTTAGCGCTTCGAAGTGTATTATGTACCGCACTGTCTACTTCGTTGCTTCTTTCGGAGCTTTCATCTTCGCTCCACGTGTAGGAATGGAGGCTTCTTTGGGCATTGATCCATCTGCCTGGTTTTCCACCGCGCAGAGGTGGTACTGATACAGCTGGCAGCTGTAGTAGACTTCCTGGTCTGGAACTTTAAGAGCACTTGATTTTGTTGGCAATCAAATGATAAAGTTTGTCATGTCATGGGGGGGGGGTCATGTCTTTGAGCAAATAAATTATTCATATTTTTATTTAACCAGGCGCGTGCTGCAGCTAATTCGCCTCGACAACAATTAGCGTGCATGTGGCCCGGCCTGGCTGGGACGGTGTCGAATGCTATAGTTGAAATAGTGCACTTTTTTTTAAACATTTCGCTTCTTTATTTTAATATACGCATGGTGAAATCGTTTCAAATGTATGCAATTGCCGAGTTTACGGCTACAGAGGAAGTTGAGGTCATGCCTTGCACATGGATAAATGGTGGAAAATGTCCACTGAAAATGCTTGAAATGGAGTTTGATTATTACTTGTCTGCTTCTTTGAGATGCTGCGGAGAAACCAGGCTATTTTTTCTAGTAGAGCCAGGAAGATGTTGCTAAATTAAGTGTGCAGAAGTCGCAAATAAAATCTTGTTCAATTACGGAAGGTTTTACTAGAGTTTACTGAAGTTTTACTAGACCTGTTCGGCTGCACATAGTGATCGAGGATTCAAAGTGAAATGGAATAAGAATTCACTTTTAGTATGCAGTCATATAATTGTATGCAAATTTGAACACAGGGAACTACTTTCTGTTTTAAGAAAGAACCAGATAAAAGAAGACGCACACAGGAAACATGCAAGAAGACAGGAAAGAGGCTGGAAACACAGGAACCAGCCTATTTCCTGTCTTGTGTATGTTTCCTGTGTGCGTCTTTCTTTTTTTGGCTGGCTTCTTTTTAATACAATGCACCAGCTAGCCCAACAAGGTGTTTTATTTTCTGTTTGAATGATGCATCGGAACCTACATAGCAGCATAAGTCATAGTTACATGTTCGGAGGTCAGGACCTTTTCATAATGAGAGATAACTTAGTGATTGGCTCTAGGTCCAATAAGTGGCTTCAAATGGGCACTTACATATTCTGCTAGTCATCCACAAGCATTTTATAAAGCAAACTCCAAATTGTTTGTATGACCTACCGATAGAAAAAAGTACTTTAATACTGCGATGTTAAAGTGGGCAAAATTTGTATAATTTTGGAAAGATGGTTATTTTACTTTGCAAAAAGAATGGACTGTGTCCGATAAAGTACAAAAACAAGCAAACATAATATGAACAGACTAAAATTTCTGGCAATATTTTTATGTTAGTAGTTTACATAATTAACTAGTGTATGTATCCTGGACATACCTATTTATGGACAGCCAGCAGACGTTTAAAATGGGATGTCCCATGTACATTACGTTTGGATATCTTCTGGACATCCAAACAGGATGTGGAGTTCTCCTGTACGTCCCATGGATGTCCGAATGGATGGACATTGGGACTTATGGTGGACGTCCCACGGATATCCGTGGTTACTTGGGTACATATTATACGTAATATAGGTGTTAATGCATATAAAAATAATAGCACACCGCTTAACACGTTAATTTTTACTAAAGTTGTTTTGCGCTACTGGCCATGAGCGCATGCAATAACCGTACATAATTTTTGAAGACAGGTTTTCAGCGTTGCTGTTTACAATAACCACAAAATGTATGCTGCTTCATTTGCTGAGTTTCCTTGACCACAGCAAGCCTGGTCATTACCAAAAAAAAATATAATGCGACGCTCTTTGATCATCATATGACTAAATTACTCGCGTATAGACAGAGGAAAGTATGGCGCAGTTTATTAGAAAGTAATGCACCGGCCCGTTGCAAAACAGTTTCTTTCCTCCTAAATGCCAGCACTGCAGGAAAACAATAAACAAGGGAGCAGTAGGAGACTGAAGGGTTTTTCGGTGAGCTGCAGTTACCATGAAGAAATCAATGTTTGCACTGTGAATATTTCCTTTATTGGAGTGCATAATTCAGAAGAATAATATGATACCGGTATTAATACACAGTTTACTGCAGATACTGCAAAGTATTTTAAGTTCTCGAAGTTTAATTTCGTTTCCCACTTCTGAATTGTATAGAGTCGACCATACCCTGCAAACTGATATTTTTGTTTGCTTGTGGAAATCAAAAAGCCACCGTGCACGAGCAGAAAAGTGCAACCACACTTGTGTGCGTATAAGCATGTGTAATATGCCGCAACGTGAGCAGAAGCGCAAACTGCACGGTGCAGCCACCTGGTGGCACAGAGCTCAACCAAACACAGTAGCAGTAACGAAGTGTATTCTTCTATGCTGCTGGTGTAAATTTTTCGCAGGAGCATAATCGTTAACATGTTGTTTTTGTATATGTTTAAAATGCTTTACACTGGGCTATAGCAATATTAGCTTTTTGTTTGGCTGGTTAAGCTGTGCACCAACAGGTGGCTAGACCGTGCAGACCAATCAGTCCACTCATGTACGTCTACGCTAAAGTTCCTTCATCAGCTTGAGTTTATACCTACAGACATCTGTCGAAATGTCCAGCTCACCTGTGGTTACCGGAATACCAGACACGTTCGGCGCTGCGACAGAATGCTCACAATGCATGCTGCTTCAATAGCTCTCGCTTGGGGTCGAGTACCAAACAGCTAGTGGAGAGGTTGGAGAGGCTTTGCAGGCTCGCTCCTTGGGAACCGGAAGTAGATGACACGTGCCATCACGACGCAGAGCCAGTGAAGGCAGAGCTTATATAGCTCCGATCACTTGGTGAACGAGTTGAGGAGGAAATGCATGGCTACGGAGGAGGGTAACTTGTAATCGTCCATAGCTCTCTTAATATGCAATGCTTCACACAAATTGTGGTCTGAATGATTAACTTTAGCGGTATCCTACGCGTCTACAAAATTTGTTCGAACCGTTTCGGGGACCCTTTAAGAGAGCTTTGGCCAATTACAACGTACCCTCCTCCATAGCCATGCTTTTTTTTTCAACTAATTCACCAGACGAAGCTCCGCCTTCATTGGCTATGCATCGTGATGGGACATCCTGTCATCTCCTTCTGGTTGTCTTGTAGACGGCATACCAAGTGAAAGCTGTCAAAGCAGCATTCGTTGCAAGCATTCTGTTGCAGCACCAAGTGTGTCTGGTACTCCATTAACCACAGGCAAGCTTTGGCCATTTTGACAGATAGGTGGAGGTGTAAACTAAACGCTCTCCACACTACTATTGCTGTGATAAGGAGCTTTAGTATAGACATCCGTGAGCAGCCTGATCACTCTGTATAATCCAGCTACCTGGTGGTGCCGAGCTTAACCAGTCAAACTAAGAGCTAATATTGTTGTAACCAAGTGCAAAACTTTTTAGACATTTAAAAAAACATGTTCATGATTACACTCTTGCCAAAATTTTACATCAGCAGCAAAGTAAAATACACTTGGTTACTGCTTTACTAGTTCTGCGTTTGGCTGAGCTATGTACCACCAGATGGCTGCACTATGCAGGCCACTTCACTCGCATGTTGGCCTCGCAGAGGGACACAATGTTGCAGCTTGACATGTCGCTGATTGCTACGTTGCAGTCCACAAGGCAAGGGCGAACCATGGTGCTTGCGAAATGACATATTAGGTGTGTTCGATTCAGAAAAGGTGCACGGCACCGGAAACGAAAAGGTGCAAGTGGTGCCGATACACGATGCAGAAGTTCTCGGCACCTTGTGCGAGGTCGCAAGATGGAACCTGTCTGCAGCGCCACCAATAAGATGTCAATCGAATGTGTGGGTGCAGGCCTGTCGTCTGCTGCGTCTACAAAAACGTGGGTAATAAGCTGGCGAGACGACCGCAACGGCGGCACGCATGTCCGAAAAAGCCGTTTTATTTATCTTGTGCGTCCACAAATCTGCTGACTTGGACAACGAAATGGATGACCTGCACGTTGTTATGGAACGGATAGAATCTGAGAGCGAAGACGAGGAACTCGATGCAGTGTTGTGCCAAGTCGGTGCTGAACTGGTCCGCAACGATCGCAACCGCATTCCTAGATATTACGAGGTAGTTGTGGCCAGGCATTTTGATCACGAGTTCAAACGCCTTTTTAGGCTCTCCAGAGGCACGTTTCAGACCCTTGCAGAGCGTTTCAAGGCATCTATTTTTTTTTCCAAGCCTTCGGGTAGGTTGCCCGCAAATACCCGCGGAGAAAATGTGCCTAATTGCTTTGTCTTATTTAGGTACTCAGAACAGTATGTACAGACTTGCTGATACCTTCGATGTGTCAGAGTCATCAGTGTCTCTGTGCCTTAAAAGGTTTCTGGACTTCTTATTCAGTATTAGTAAAGAAATGATTGCTTGGCCTAGCGATGAGGAGCGGGCGAATATCAAAGCACGCTTTCTTGCTAGAAGCAACGGCAAAGGACCAAGAAACACTGTTGGGTGTGTTGACGGCTGTCACATTGAAATTCCTCACCAGAAAGAGTCCCCTGCATCCTAATATAACAGGAAAAAATTCCTTTCAATCGTTCTGCAAGGAATCTGTGATTCAAGCAGCCGTTTCATAGACATTTTCGTTGGATATCCTGGCGGCGCACACGACGCGCGCGTGCTGAAAGAAAGCCCCATCTACGGTGTAGCCAGGACCAAGTGCGCTAACGACTACTTGCTGGGCGACGCAGTGTATCCGCTTCTCCCATGGCTGATGCCTCCATATAGGGACAACAGGGCGATGTTTGAGCGTTACAAGCGGAATTTCAATAAGGTTCACAGCCAACAGCGTGTGGCAATTGAGCACGCATTCGGCATTCTGAGACAGCGTTTCAGGAGGCTGTATCTTGTAGACCCAGATTCAATTGACCAGTGTTGTCTTATCGTACATGGTGCATGTGTACTACATAATCTGTGTAGCAGTAGCATGGACTTATTAAGTGACTGCGAGGACCCCCCCCAGGGAGGACAACATCGAAATTGAGAACGATGGTGCAATCACCAGTACTGCAGCTGTTAAGCAGATGTGCAAGCTTAGACGCAATAATATTGCAGAAACACAGTGCCGAATGTTTACTGCGTCAGCCTCCACTTTCCTCAAATGCACTTTGCTTTCTGACTTGTTCTGACCACTATAATTTTGTTTTGAATGCTTTGCACTGTTTCCAGCCTCGTACCTTCTGTTTCATGTCAATGCCAGAAAACATGATTTGATGAAGACAAGCTGTTTATTTTTTTGCTTCATAGGCGCTCACGAAGCGCTCCAGCAGGGCCATCTTCTTTTTGTGCCCACTTGCCCTATTTTTTTCAATCTCTTCTGGTTTTTGAAGGAGCTGCAGTAAGGGCGGGTCCTTCTTTTGTTTATGTAGCTTCTGGGGCCTGCAGTTCCCTGCAGCAAAAGTATTGTTCATTAGTAGAAATTTACACTTTTTTAGAGAGGCTTGCCTGGCGACATGCCTAGCATATTGCTCAAGATTGCTATGATGAAAAATGCAATATGCACAGCGCACGACGGAAACCTCAACAATCAACAGACTGAAGTATCTCAATGAGACCAGTGTCCTGTGTCTTCATTGGCATAACACGCAGGCAGTGTTAGTCAATGGGCCAAGAAAGCGATACCTGAAAGGTTGGCGGTCAATGAATGTTCAGTGTGAAGTTCAGTGTTTGACGGAAGCCCGTCTGGTCGGGATGAAACATGGTTAAAAGGTAAAAAACCCGGGGCACTTCGCCGACCAAATAAAGACTTAAAAGAAAACAAGACGTTTCGGCTCCCACACGGGAGCCTTGTTCACAGGTAAAATCACAGGTAGATTTTACCTGTGAACAAGGCTCCCGTGTGGGAGCCGAAACGTCTTGTTTTCTTTTAAGTCTTTATTTGGTCGGCGAAGTGCCCCGGTTTTTTTACCTTTTAACAATGTTCAGTGTGGAAATTGAGGCTCTTTCTAAAATAAACAGCCTGTCAGCACAGATAAAGTGGACTATATCATCAAGTATGTTGCACACAAGGCACCAGTATTGACCGTATCCATTTTATTTTAAATTAGAAATGTTTATTATTTGTGCCATTTAGTCAAATGCGGTGTAGGTATGCCTGGTAGTGCATGCTAAAGCCACATGGCATGACAAACTAGCTTATAGGATTGCAAGTACAAATAGGTCAGTACTAGCTGCTGTTCCCGAGTCTAACAGAACACCAAGTCCAAGCAGACAGCATGCAGGATGCAACACAAAACAAGAGTTGCCACCTTTCTACGATCATGCTCCCACCTCTCCCTGTCGTCGGGCACCATTTTTTGTCCCTGTGCGTACGTAACAACAGGACTGACGTGATGTTTCTCCATGAAGTCCTGCAGGTGTCTAATAAAAAATTAAATGCGAGGAGCACCAGAACTTTAGTACACCAGCAAAGCTGCTGCATTTGCACAGGCCAAACTTGGAACATTGTAGCAATATCATAGAAAGGAAGTTTCTGCTCTTTAATTGATTTGTATGCACTTATACATATTCCATTGCCAACAGGGACCAGGCAGGAGTGAGAAACATTGGCGTCGAACAAGTCACTTAGCCAAATTGCATACATGGCTTGTGGAAAGCTTAACTGCATACGACAGTGGTACAATTTCCTATAAATTGAATGATGGACAAGGATATGCTACAAGAATAAGCTATTCTCCGAAGCTGAAAGTCGTTAAATTGCATGCTCAGTCATTTTCTATTTATTTAGCATAAAGTATTTCAGGAATTTGCTACGTCTAGAAACAGCCAGTTTTGTTACTAATTTCATGTGCACGCTGTGAATAAGACTTTAGGTACGTCTTAGTTGAACTATGCACTGCGAATACTTGCCCCTCAAAACTGCACTTGGCAGCCGCGCTGCCGGATTTATTATTATTCATCCGGACTCTCTTATACGCTCTCTTAAGTGACTTCCATTTATTGGTAACTTGAGCCACGTGAGGCAGCAGCCAAATTCATCATTGAGGGAGTCCGTCAAGAACAGCATCAGCTGCTTTTTGGTCTTACGTGCAGAACAATACAAAATGCAACGCAAATACAAACGCATCGAATGCTAAGCCTCACCTTAGTCCCCCCTTTTGCCCGATGCGACCGAAGTGTTCCTTGTAATTTTCTATAAGGAATTTTGTTCTTCGGCCGCTCCAGAAAGCTTCTTCGCCGTCGTCTTGCCGAGTCGGCATGGTTGCCGCGTCCACGGCTGCAGTTCGATGGTACGCGGGCGGCGTGGCGTCTCCGCAACGCGAAGTTGCGGCTCCTGACTGCTCTGTTTGCTCGGAATCTGCGGCGAAACCCCCCAGTGTGCAAAGCACCCTCACCCTTTTTCCATCTGCAAAAATAAGGAAGAGATGTATACGCACGTATACAAACCATGCTAGTGTGCTTACAGAGTACAATAGCAAACTTACCTGCTGTAGAGTAAAGCTCGGCATCACCGTCGAAGGTAATCACGCCAAACTCATCGTAAATTGGGAACAGCTCTGTCGGGCTGCCATCAATTTCTACTAGCACAGACATTTTTACTTGCGTCGTCTACTGCAACCCGTCTGCTATGGCGGTAGGGTCGCGCGGCTGCACCTCTTCCCAGCGAGGTTCAAAGGTGCACTGCACCGCGGCGACACCTAACCTCGCACCCTGCACAATCGAAGACGAGAGTGCAGGGGGCGCCTCTGCACCTCAGGGAATCGAGGGTTTAGGTGCAGCGCACCCTGGATGAGTGCAGAAAGTGCAGAGAACCCAAGCTGAATCGAATAGACCTATTAAGGTCAATGCAGACCACACAGCTTGCGTCAACACAAAGTACGCTGTAACACAAGCAAATGACACTTCCTGTGTGCCAGAAGTGCTTGAGTCTAGTGATAAACTGTCCTTGAGCATTCTTTTTGTTACTTTTATTTTTTTTATAAAACAAATTAGCTAACGTTCTAACTATAATGAACATTTGTTCACCATAAAGTTGAAAAAATTATAAATGACGCACCCTGGGAGCCAATCAGATAGCTTGCCCTACTGACATCAGATGGTCATCGCGCGTGACTTAGTCGGGGGTGGCTGAAAACTCAGAGGAGTGGTGCCACTGCAATAGGGAGCGATGTACATATTTCAAACCTTAGAATAAATTACACAGTTTACACGGACTGCTTAAATGCTTCATTTGAGGATCAGAAGGGCCAACCCTAACAACTCATTAGATTTGTACAAAATCGTCAAAATCGTTTCAGGGTCCCTTTAAGATTGCAGGTTGAATTGTGAAGTGTGTGACGATGCAGTGTTTGTCGAGAAAAGAACTATTTTCTGAACGTGATTTACATGCATACAAAATTGTGCACCTGTTAATAAGGCACTGGTTGAAGCAGGCGCTTGTACTCGTCTACTTGTTTGTCCCTGTGATTAATGTGCTCAAACAATCTTAACTAAGGAAGTTCATAGTTTTACCTGCCATATAAATTGCAGGAAATATTCGCTTATTAATTAAATTAGCAATTAAATGCTGCTCATGTTAATGTAAGGAATGAACAATGCTGAGAAGATAGTACAAAGACAATAAGGATGCCAAACTGCAAAAATCAAATCAGTCACATATGACACCAAGAGGGCTTCCCACCTATGCTGGCGCATATCTCTTGCTAAGTATAGGATGAGGAGCTGCTAATTTTTAAAGTAATGTTCAACACTGCAATTTGCAGTTGTACCACTAGGATTGACATACATACCAATCACAGCTTGGACACGAACAGGGTCCAAGGCCTCCTTGAGTGTTTGGTTCAAGTGGAGGTTGCTCTTTTCACGCAGGAGTGTTTTGCCCCGTAGTTCTTCTGGAGTAAATACGTTCCGCAAAAGAGCCCTGGCAAATTTGCCTGGGCCACTTCTGCAAACTCGGCAAAGTTTCTCGAGGGTGTCTTGCTCGACACTCACACCGCCCCCAATGTCCACCTGGGAACATAAAAAGAATCATTTGGGAGCTGCATAGCCCATTAACTTTTGCAGAGTAAGAGATTTAAAATTTGCTGCCAATGACATATCTAACAAAAAATTTAATTATGCTGTTTTTTGTGCCAAAACCACGATCTGATTATGAGGCATGCTGTAGCGGGGGCCTCCGGAATAATATGGACCACCAGGGGTTCTTTAACGTGCACCTAAATCTATGTAGACGGGTTCTTTTGCATTTTATCCCCATCGAAATGCGGTCGCTGTGGCCAGGATCTGATCCAGTGACCTCGTGCTGAGCAGCCCAACACCATAACCACTAAGCAACCACAGCGGGTGACATATCTAGGAACAAATAGCAAAGTTTAAAGGAGATAAACAATGCGGTTACTGACATGACTTACAGCAGCAAGTTGTTTTTCATCCAGGATCATTTTGCTTTATCATTTCTACACTTACATAAAAAAATACAAATAACTTTCCCTATGCTTTCCTTGGCTTATCTGTTGGTTTCACATGAGTGTGTTTAACAAAATCAGGCCCCCCAGTGCTCTTTGCCGTTAATTTCATAGTGAAGGTCTTGAATCAGGCAGGTTTGATGCCTTCAAATAGCGCACAAGTTTATTGGTCAGCTGCCTACCCATAAAGTTCATGCACTATGCGTCGCCATTGGCCAAAAGGATGGTCCACATCCAATGGATTGGCCTAAGTAGCACTGGCTAACACTCCGAGGGTTACACATACATAAATACGCAAGAATCTAGAAGTTGGAGCAGTTGCCACCGTAGCACAATTTGTAGTGCCATGGTTGTAGGTTCGGCTCCCACCGGAGGCCAGTTTGGTTTTTCTGGCACTTTAATATTCATTTATCATTTCTACACACAGCATAAAGGCAGGGGAAAAGCTCAAGTATGTACTACTCTGATGACCACCATAGCCCTCAATATCGGGTCACTTTTTTTTTCTCATGGAACACCAAAGTGACATCTATCAAGTGAAATTGTGCAATCTCATGACATTAAAGTTACTGTCTGGTGATGGTGTAAGTTATCAGTGGCTTAAAAAGGCTTGAACGCCTGGACATTTTCACAAATTCATTGAATAAAACAGCGCTAAAAACACGGATGAGAAAGGAAGACAGGATGAGTGCTTTTTGGCAATAGTAAGCGTAGGTTCAGACATGGATGCTACACAGCACACATTATATTAGGACTATATGTGATGTTTCTAGCCAGAAAGAAAAGTGCATAATTACAGTGAAGACAGTGACAAGTTTTCTCAGGCATCAATCCTAATGTGTGCTTTCACAGAAAAAATTGATATGAAATATGCAGCCTAGCAATGAGAGGTCATCCTGCTCCCTCGCTTTCTAAATAAACAGCAATTACTGATGATGCATTGCTATACCAATGTGCATGTTGCTGCCTTCAACACAACTTGAGACTTGGGGCTTGCAAAGAACAAGTTTAAGGATAGGGCTAAAAATTTGTTTTTCTGACAGTATCATTTCATGCATTTATAATGCTAGCTAAGACAGAGGATACAATAGATATATGTACCTTTGGGCAAGCAACAGAGGCTCCAGCTGTCTGCTCGGCTTGATTTTCCACTTTACCAAGTACTCTTTTGAGTCTTTTGACTAGTGTGGCAGCCTCTGCAAAATAAATTGGTTATGAAATTATGAAAGCAATCACTTATGGTTCTTTAGTATATCACAACAGACAGGTGCTTTTGGATTTGCCACAGTCAAAACGCAGCCACTGAAGCATGGCAGCATGTGAAGTGAAATTCAACATGAACAACATCAACATCGGCCTGGTTACGCCCACTGCAGGGCAAAGGCCTCTCCCATACTTCTCCAACTACCCCGGTCATGTACTAATTGTGGCCATGTTGTCCCTGCAAACTTCCTAATCTCACCCGCCCACCTAACTTTCTGCCGCCCTCTGCTACGCTTCCCTTCCCTTGGAATCCATTCTGTAACTCTTAATGACCATCGGTTATCTTCCCTCCTCATTACACGTCCTGCCCATGCCCATTTCTTTTTCTTGATTTCAACTAAGATATCATTAACTCGCGTTTGTTCCCTCACCCAATCTGCTCTTTTCTTATCCCTTAACGTTACACCTATCATTCTTCTTTTTTTTGCGTCGTCCTCAATTTAAGTAGAACCCTTTTCGTAAGCCTCCAGGTTTCTGCCCCGTACGTGAGTACTGGTAAGACACAGCTGTTATAAACTTTTCTCTTGAGGGATAATGGCAACCTGCTGTTCGTGATCTGAGAATGCCTGCCAAACGCACCCCAGCCCATTCTTATTCTTCTGATTATTTCAGTCTCGTGATCCGGATCCGCAGTCACTACCTGTCCTAAGTAGATATATTCCCTTACCACTTCCAGTGCCTCACTACCTATCGTAAACTGCTGTTCTCTTCCGAGACTGTTAAACATTAGTTTTCATCAGATTAATATTTAGACCCACCCTTCGGCTTTGCCTCTCCAGGTCAGTGAGCATGCATTGCAGTTGGTCCCCTGAGTTACTAAGCAAGGCAATATCATCAGCGAATCGCAAGTTATTAAGGTATTAACTCCATTATCTCTTATCCGTATCTCTTATCTTATTATCTCCATTAACTCTTATCCCCAATTCTCCCCAATCCAGGTCTCTGAATACCTCCTGTAAACACGCGGTGAATAGCATTGGAGAGATCGTATCTTCCTGCCTGACGCCTTTCTTTATTGGGATTTTGTTGCTTTCTTTATGGAGGACTACGGTGGCTGTGGAGCCGCTATAGATATCTTTCAGTATTTTTACATACGGCTTGTCTACACCCTGATTCCGCAATGCCTCCATGACTGCTGAGGTTTCGACTGAATCAAACCCTTTCTCGTAATAAATGAAAGCTATATATAAAGGTTGGTTATATTCCGCACATTTTTCTATCACCTGATTGATAGTGTGAATATGGTCTATTGTTATGTAGCCTTTACGGAATCCTGCCTGGTCCTTTGGTTGACGGAAGTCTAAGGTGTTCATGATTTTATTTGCAATTACCTTAGTAAATACTTTGTAGGCAATGGACAGTAAGCTGATCAGTCTATAATTTTTCAAGTCTTTGGAGTCCCTTTTCTTATGGATTAGGATTATGTTAGCGTTCTTCCAAGATTCCGGTACGCCCGAAGTCATGAGGCATTGCGTATACAGGGCGGCCAGTTTCTCTAGAACAATCTGCCCACCATCCTTCAACAAATCTGCTGTTACCTGATCCTCCCCAGCTGCCTTCCCCCTTTGCATAGCACCCAAGGCTTTCTTTACTTCTTCCGGCGTTACATGTGGGATTTCGAATTCCTCTAGACTACTCTCTCTTGCATTATCATCGTGGGTGCCACTGGTACTGTATAAATCTCTATAGAACTCCTGAGCCACTTGAACTATCTCATTTATATTAGTAATGATATTGCCGGCTTTGTCTCTTAACGCATACATCTGATTCTTACCAATTCCTAGTTTCTTCTTCACTGCTTTTAGGCTTCCTCCGTTCCTGAGAGCATGTTCAATTCTATCCATATTATACTTCCTTATGTCAGCTGTATTAAGCTTGTTGATTAACTTCGAAAGTTCTGCCAGTTCTATTCTAGCTGTAGGGTTAGAGGCTTTCATACATTGGCGTTTCTTGATGAGAACTTTCGTCTCCTGCGATAGCTTACTGGTATCCTGTCTAACGGAGTTACCACTGACTTCTATTGCACACTCCTTAATGATGCCCATAAGATTGTCGTTCATTGCTTCAACACTAAGGTCCTCTTCCTGAGTTAAAGCCGAATGCCTATTCTGTAGCTTGATCTGGAATTCCTCTATTTTCCCTCTTACCGCTAACTCATTGATCGGCTTCTTATGTACCAGTTTCTTCCGTTCCCTCCTCAGGTCTAGGCTAATTCGAGTTCTTACCATCCTATGGTCACTGCAGCGCACCTTGCTGAGCACGTCCACATCTTGTATGATGCCAGGGTTAGTGCAGAGTATGAAGTCTATTTCATTGGAAGTGATAAATGCACAAGTTACCTAGAATGAACAAGCGATCACTTGCCACTTTGTTCATTTCATGATGCTTTCTGCTGTCCCTTTCCAAGTTTTTGTGCAAGTGGATGCATGCATATTTTATTGCTTTTCTCTTGTCCTTCGATCTCTTGTTACATATTGAGCCTGTAGTACTAAACACGAGCATTACTGCGCCATAAGTAGAGGGTAGTGCAAACAGATTTTATGTTGATTCGTTCAGTGCTGGGGTGGTACGAGCCTCTTCGTTCAAGCAGAGCTGCTAATTATATCTATTTACCAGCATGTCATTGTCTACTAATTGCCGGCTCGTCATCCTTACACAGTACTGGGCAGCATATTCACACCAACTTGTTTGATATTTGCGAGAATATAATGCAATTATTATTTTTGTTAATTATTGCATTCTGCCCAATTCTAACTAATTTGGTACAGGTAGTCAGGTAGCAAACATGTCGGTATCAGTGTAGTGCCCAATGCTGTGTAAGAACACCGAGCAGAAAATTAGCAGACAGTGACATGCGGGTAAACACATATAACCTAGCAGCTCTGCTTGACTGAAGAGGGTCATAACCACCCTAACAATGAAGCATCACCTTAGACTAACCTCTATTTATTGGCACAGGAGCGCCTGTATCCATGCATTCTGTCTTTGGCGCCAAGGGGCTTCCTGAAGTGATGAGATGTATTGTAAATTTCGAGACCGGTCGAAGAGCGCTTGAAAATTCTTTTTCTCCATTTAAACAAAAAAATATTCTAATAAAGCTTTCTCAGTTTATTAACAATGCAATGAACTATCACAAGAGGCAGTGCATTGCATATCTTTTTAGTACAAATAATTGTTAAATTAGCAAACCGTATCACCTTTCTTGAGTGGTCGTCACCTGTGTGCACTGTTGTACCATATTTCGTCTAAGAATACACAGCCTATATAATTTGCACACTCTATTACACCCTGCCCTATTACTAGCAGATGATCCCCTAGTGCTATTTGCTAACCTGTTCGACTTTTTAGAAAAAACTGGTGATTTACACCAACTATAATGTAGTACAGGTTTACCTACTCTAAAGTTGCATTTCATTTTGTCTTGTGTCTGTCGCAGCATGGCCTTAGTTGCCTTTGGGCCATTAAGCCCAAACCAACCTGCCAACCATTTGTTAGAAAACAAATATGAATACTGCGCTAGGAGATGTGCCGAGACGGCGGCTTCAGTGTCCAGTACTCCAAAAGGGCTTTCGATGCGAATCTTTGCCACAGGGAGACAAACGCTGGGGCCTTCTACAGCTTGCCTTATCCAAGCACATTCTCCCGTGAACTGGCCTTCATCTACGTACGATGGGTGCACCACGTCCATTGTGGCTGCCGAGTCACGAAGCACCCGACACAGTTTGCCGTTTACCATGAGGTCTCGAATGTATGGTTCTAGCAATTTCAGATTTTCCTCGTTACTACTTAGTGACATCAACACTAGCTTGGGATCTTTGCACTCTATGGAGATATGCCCCGTTTGCCGGCAGTTGCAGCAAACTACTGGTTTCCTTGCCTCGAAAGCTTTCTTATTTTGCCTTTCTGCCCTCTGTTCGGGTGACTCCTCCTTTCCCTTGCTGTTCTCGTCACTAAATTTTTCTTAATCTGACCTTTCCTTTGATTTAGACTGACTCGACTTTGACTATCACTCTGGCTTGTCAGGTCTGTATTTATTCATCTCCCTCTTAGGAGCTTCTTTGCCTTTGAACGCACGGCGAGTTACGTACTCCTCAGTGAGATCGGCCACTCTCGTGATAGTGTCCACGCCTGGCCTCTCCTGAACCCAACACTTGAGGTTTACTGGCAGCCGGCGGCAGTACTGTTCTAAAGCAATGCACTGTCTTTTCGGCGTCGCCAAGTGCACCATCTTCTCTCAGCTATTCCTTCAGGTTTACCTCAAAGGTGTATGCGAAATCTGAGTATGACTCACTTTTGGTCTTCTTGACCTCCCTGAATTTTCGCCTGAATGCTTCTGCTGTTAATCTATACTTTTTAAGCAGACTCACTTTGACTTTATCAAAGTCCTCTGCTTCTTCTTTCCCCATGCGGGCAATGATATCAGCTACATCACATGGCAGCAAAGTAAGCAAGCTTTGCGGCCACGTGTTTTTCGCAAATTATGCCTTCTCACACGCACGCTCAAACTGCACCAGAAAAAGGCCTATGTCGCCTCCTACTGCCTAGGATGCCATCAAGTCTGTCATTCTGCGCTCGCTTTCTCGTGCCTCTGTTAGGTCTTTCAGTATGTTGAGCCTTCAGAAACTCAATATCTAGGCGCCTCATTTTGAGTGCGTCGCGTGCAACACGGTCGCGCTCTTCTTTGGCCTCACGGGCTGCCCGCTCGCGCTCTTCTTTTTCTTCTGGGCACTTACGCTCTTCCTCCTTATGCACAATGCTCTCTAGGCATTCCTTCAGTTCATCGTCGTCTGCCTCGATCGCTTTGATCGCCTCAATGATCTCCGGCTTTCTCTTCAATTCGGGAATTTGGAGGCCCAACTCTCTGGCAAGTCAAACAACTCCGGCTTTAGTGCCTTGAAGTTCATCGCTGCTCGTAGTGCTGCTAACTCTTCACTCTATAACAACCTCGACGTACTCAAAACTTCCTTCAACGGTTGAAGAAAAATCACTGCTTTATACTCCCCAAAAGATACGTAAAGCCAAGTGATATCTCAGTGAAGAAAAGCCGTGCACTCACCATATGCAGTCATGAATCCTTACACCTTCCTTTCGAAGTTGTGACCAGGACGAAGAAGAGACGATGTCTTAGATGTCATCCAAAGTTGGGGCCTCTGGGGCAGCGTATCCCATCGCTGGCAACCAGTTGTTGCGACGCTTGCAAATCAAACCTCGACCGGCATTACTGCAGAGTGGCATGGCGTTGTTGGCAGGCTGCAGGCGTCCGGTAGACCATGGCGACCAGGCAGGGGCGAGACAATTTCTAGTGCGAAGCTTGCGCTGTTTATTCCATGGATGATGAAGGATATAAAAGAGAATAATGATCAAAATACATTGCGGGGCCGCCTAAATTGGCCCGCTAAAATCGTAGGCGGGATGTTGCTCACGTCAACGTCATGTGACATGTACTGAGTGCGGTCGGTGATGGGCGGCTGCTCCCTCTCTCCTTGGCGACATTGCACGTGCTTGCCTCCGCTGGCGGCAACCCGTGGGTCCAGTTTGGTTCGCGGAAAGGGGTCTCCCCTTGAGGCGCACATTTCTAAGAAGGCGGCTCTCTCTTCTGTCATGCACACACACAAAGGGGCCCGTAATCACTGCGGGGCGCCCGCCAGACCAGCAACTTCTCGAGACACCCATAGCAAATTAGGGATCCATCCTCCGTTTCGATTAGGCACGGTCTTTCGATTGTCCTTTTTGCACTGGGCGTTACATGCCAATCATAACAGAATGCAAGTGCGCGGTAACATCAGAGGAAGTTTTCATGTAATTGCTTGCTAAATGTAAACAGCAACATGGACCACCTACACTCAAAAAGTGCTCTGCTCTATTTACCCAAAGCTGATTACATAAACCATAAGCTTCAAGAATGCGCGCAGGCGTCAAACTATGCCTTCGAAGAAGAGTCAGCAAACGCTCCTTCGTTTTACAGGTAACATGCCGCCGACGTTTTTTGGGGTAAACACTGTAGAACTTCCGATTAACTCCAGCTCCACAAAAGCATAACCTTCAACAAATTGTTCTGTACACTATGATTCGAAGCCCCAGTACCACCAGGCTTTTCACGAGAGAATGCGGGCAGGGAGCTCAGCAGAACAAAGACAGCTCGCACAAGCGCTGTAGTAGGACACTCACTGTTGACACTGGTGTATCGCACGGAACACATGGCAAACTAATGGCGTTACACAAGTTCGGAGGTTTTGCCATGGTTAATGCACACGATAAGGTGCACATTTTGTCTAGGCACTTTTAAAATATAATTCAACTACCGCCTTGCTGCAACGAGCACTCAATACAGCCAACGTGGTCCGTGGACCAAACAATAAATACTGCAGTAGCGCCACTCTGCGGCTAACGAAGCGGATCTTGCTTCCAAGATTCGCATCCGCTTCAGGCACATGCAGTTTGCACAAGCACGGCCTTTGAGATTAGCGTTTGTTACTGAAAGGAAGTCATAGCTGGGAGGAGGGCAGGTATTTAGGTCCCATTTGTTGGGTTGGGCTTTCAGTACCTGGGTAGGCTTTCTTATTTATAAAGCAAGTACAGTGACTTAAGCCAAACCATGAGCGAACGTTAGTTGGTGAACACAAGTTAATCAGCGTGCCGTCCGTGCAGCTCCGTTTGCTTGCTGTGGCGGACGGCCTAGTGGTTCTTTGACACCTATTGAGCACAAATTCATCATCTCTGTCCATATGCACACTTCCTATGGCACCAAGTGTCGTGTTTTCGAGAATATGTGGCGTAATCTTGGATTGGTGAGGCCATATTTCCTCTTAGCGTCAGGAATAAAGACGACAAAATGTGGCAATGGCTAACGTACTACAGCAGCTGAAGCTTCGGCCGAAGTGCAACAAGCGTACTATATGCACACACGCGTAAACAGACACGGCCATGCTAGGTGCACAACTTTCACTACTCAGCAATTGACAATTATAAATTATTCAGGTGTGCGCCCAAGCAAGTTTTTACAGGATTTGTGCTGCCATACTTCTTTTCTTTCTCTTCGACCACCAATCTCAACACAGCGATCACCCGCAATTATGAAAAGAAAGACATTTCTAACAGCCATTGCAGGTACTGCAGTTGTAAGACAGCCAAGTTTTGTGTATAATTTGTATAGAGTAACAGAAGAAAGGATTGTTAAAGGTACACTAAAGACAAATACTAAGTCGATGTGGACCTTTTAAATACCATTCCAGAAACCTCTCAGTTCTTGTTTCATGCCTAGAACAGACTTGGTTTACAAGAAAATTGCAGCTGAAAGGTTAGAATACCTTTACCGCAATTTAAATCTCCTGCCACCTAACCAGAGAGTGGGGATGTTGCATATGCCGTCATCGCCCTTTGCTGCTGTCGGTGAGTAAAAAGGCGTCCAACAGACGGCGGTACAGTTTTTCGCACAAAACAAACGCGCGGCCATGGAGAAGCTGAGCCAAGACAGAGCGCTGGATTCCTCGCTGCGGCTGCTTTTGCTCAAGTGGCGTGGATCATTCGAGCATCCCGCGACAGCACATGGAAGTGGAATTCTCTGCTATTTACAGTTTGGGTGGGTTTTGCGAGCCAGCCCATTCAGCGCAGCACTACACAATAACGAAACTACTGAAACGTGATGGCGCGGGTGGCACACAGTTCAGAGAAAACGAAACCTTTCGACCGCACGCGTCGTTGTCAAGAGTACAGTCAATTAGTTCTTTTTTCTAAAAATGAAGTAGAACTGGACAATTAAGTAGCTTTTTTCGTCTTATGATGGAATACAGTGATGTTCTTAAGACGAATGGTTGAGTACTAGTGACAGAATTTAAATGAAGAGTGCGTTTGTTATCGGCCAAGTTCTTGAATGTCGTGGGGTAGTCTCTAATCGTGCCCTGCATTTACCTGAATTTCTCCTTACTAAGGCTCCGTTCGTGATAATATTGACGCCTTAGGGATTATCGTGCACTAATCTATCACTTTAGCTTTTGCCTTTAGTGTCCCTTTAACAAGCCAAAGTAAAAATAAACAGCCTTAATTACATTACGTCGAAGTCCGATAGTGCCACTGTTTTAGATGGAGCAATGGTAGCGTCTCTGCCCCGCACAGAGAAGTAAAGGGTTAGACTCCCAATGTATACAAGTATTTTTTTAGAGTAGAAAAAACATTATAGACAATTTCACTGGGGCAGGCAAATATATTTTACCTTTGATTCTGCTGATTATATGATCATGCCCAGCAAAAAAAAAAAAAAAAAAAAGTATTCTGTCTGCTTGCTTTCATTTAAACTGCAGGAAAGCATTATCACTATTACACTCTGGTTGTCGTACTAATTCTCGCATTACCAATTTCGCATCTTATGCTTCTTTATTGCAGTATTAAATGAACAAATGAATGAAGCAAATACAATTATAATTTCCTTGACACAAAAGTTAAAACACCGCCAGCTAACTTTCTTCAAACGAAAGTAAAAACGTAGCCTACCAACCTTTTTAAAACTTTCTTTTACCAATGTTCCTCAAACGAAAGTAAAACCAGAGCCTACCAACTTTTCTAAAACTTTCTTTTAACAAACTTTCATCAAACAAAAGTAAAGACGGAACCTATCTACTTTCTTCTAACATGCGTTAATATGAAGTAAAATTACATAGGATATTAATAATGTTGATGGAAAGTTGGAAAGAGTTCTAAAGAAAGGATGCATTTTTTTACACCAGAAGCCAATCTCATGGAATCAATGCTGCCCGTCATGGAAACCATTTGTCAGCGGTTTAGTCCCGTGGTGATTATCAGGAATTAAACTCGCACTGTTCCAAAAGCCAGGAAAGAAAGATAATCTGCCACACATAGTGCAATATTCTCATCAGACCCGAGCAAATTTGTGGCCGCGGAGGTGAAATCGGAGCACACGTTGCATACATTTCCTTTATACACGAGAAAGAATGGGCGGCTGTATGACACAGATTTTGCACACCAGTGTGTGGATTATAATGCACACTGGGTCTTTATGCATGCAAAACCAACAATGCTAGTATCCAACAGAACATTTGTTACTGCCGAAAAGCGCTCTTATTTTGTGGGGAACTGTTTGTAGCAGTTTCATGCGGTCGTTATCCAAAGGAAGATGTTGCATGTAGTACACTGAAACTTTATTCGCTGGGAACATCCTGGATTTCGGCACCTCAAGGAGGATTCCTAGTTCACAAGCTTTGGCATGTGGCTTGCTTTCGCTGTTCTTTTCGGCTCAGGAGGCAGGGGCATGACCTTAGCTTTCAGGAGCTTCTGGGGTGGCTCGTCGTCAAATTCTGCACCACACCTGTCATTCGGCAACAGGTAGTGGGCAAGAGACATTTAAATTTCAGGAGTTCGAGGGTTTCCTTTTTTGGCCAGCCAAGAAGAGCCGAATCTTCTTTGTGTTGCATCTAAAAATTGACCACTGCAAGATCCACAATCACAGGCCGAGGAACGTCCTGGTACACCTCTGTTTTTGACCATTTCCGGCACTGTCGAAATGGTTCGTCTCCGAAATGGTTTGAAGCAAGTGTGATGGGCTTATTGTCAGTCCATTTAGCTAAGCATGTCTTTGATGAGACATACACGGTTTGGGAAATTGTTCCCCTATCCTGCTTAGCTAGTGACCTGTCATGCTCGAGTTTTCCTGTCTTTGGCAGACGGTTTTTCATAATCGTGTTAGTTCCATGCAGATCCATTTTTTCCTTTTCGAGAAGAGGCATTGCCGTGAAATACCTGTAAAAAAAGATCAATGTCCCGAGAGCTAGAGTTTTTGCCAAAAAATGCACATTTTGTCTCAATCCAAGGTCTGGGCTATTCTCACCCTTCAGGAAGACTTTGCCTGGCAAATATCAAAATTAAGGACAAGTCTGCTTGGGCTGGCAAGTACAAAATTCTTCAGTCCAGTAGGGTGCGGATTTTACAGGCGCATACTGCGTCAGTGTACTGACACCTGTAAATGGGATTGTTTGCTCATCAGTATACACGGAAGGAGGCCTAGAGAGCTCATGGCATGCTGCTTGGACGTCATTAAAGATTGGTCTGACTTTGCACAGATCATCCCTTTTTGGGCCTTCAGAAAATTTGAGATCATTAACCACTTTAAAATTGCTGCGCAACATGAAAAACTAGTCTCGGGTGACGACATCAGTGATGCAGGTACCCTTGTGCCCAGTAGAGATGCTTGTGTGGATACCCAAGACAGCTCAGCATTAGTGTTGCGCCCAGAAAATTCTGCATCTCAGAAGACAATGGATTTAGGATTGTATCAAGTGCGGCCTCTGGCAAGTATTGTTCAAAATAGTCACTTGGCCACCAGTGCTGTCTCTGGTCAGGAAACGTGTCCAATGGACATCGCAAATGCACGCCTGTATGTCAGAATCACCGTCAGACAGTTCTAGGTTAAAGGAGTTATTGCTGGCTATTGCTTCAAGAAGCCATTCCACTTCCTTATTACTTAATTCCAGGAGAAGTAAACGGCAAAGCGCTATGTCAAAGAGCAACAAAAATACACGAGAAACATAGGCAGGGAAAAATTCTCAAAGAAAGCATCATTGAGACCCAGTGTGCATTGTAATGTACACTTCAAGAAAACAGCTTGTGATAACAAAAATACAGGCCCTTAAAAGTGCCGGTGCTTCCTCTGTAGTATGCTTCCTGCATTGGCATACAGTCGATCCCGGATATATCGAACTCGAAGGGGATCGCAAAATAGTTCAATATATCGGTAATTCGAAATATAAAAAATGCATGTCGAGAGCTTCTCTAACAACTCCACACATCTCAAGGCAGTTTCCCGATGTCGTGACTAACGGGAACTTACCGATCTGTGCCTCCAAGGCGTGTAAAATAACAAAAACACAGCGCGATGACCAGAGCACTTTATTTCTGAAGATAAAAAATCTGTGACCTTTGCTTGCTTTTTCTTCTGCACCATCAAGTTCATTAAGCTGTCCTCAAGCTTGTTGACAGTGTCCAAATGAGAAAGGCCAGCTCCTTCTATTGTGCCACAACAGCGACGAACGACGCTGAAAGCTGATACAAGTTCACCTGCAGTGCATGGTGGTTGGTCCTCTTCGTCGGAACCTACACCGCTGCTCGAGTCTGCATCCTCGTCACCTATGATGTCAGCCACAATCTCCGCATCAGCGCAATCCGCTACAGCTTGCATGCCGTCGTCAGCTCTGACGAAATCGCGTGCTGTAACACTGCCTGGGATAGCGCCTGGGAATGCCGAAAGCTCACGAAATTCGCTGTCCAGGCATCCAGCATCATCTTCTTCACTTTCAAGACATCTGTCGTCTGCAGCTACCACAAAGCCTGCTTTGCGGAAGCAGTTCACAATTGTGCTTTTCTTCACATCGTTCCAAGCACCAGCCAGCATTTGAATGGCTCTGAGGAGGTCCACCTTGAGTTCGAGTCCTAATTGAAGGTTGATTAGGAGCCTCTGCACCACTCGTCATCTGTACCCAACCTTCAATGCTTTCACAATGCCTTGGTTGAGTGGCTGAAGTTTTGCCGTTGTGTTTGGCAGCAGAAGCTTGAGAGTGATCTGCTTTAATGGGCAGACCACATGATGGGCCGAACAATTGTCAAGCAGACAAACTTTATGGCCAGACTTCTCCAGTTCGGCATCCCACGCCTGTAGCAATCAGCAAAAAAATCGCATGCCATCCTAGTTTTCTTATTGGACGCATATAGAACCGGGAGGCGTTTCGCGTTCTTAAAGCAGCATGGCAACCTGCTCTTTCCGATAACAAACAACCTTAGTTTGCATGACCCATCCATATTTGCAGCAAGCAAAATCGATACGCGCACTTTGCTGTTCTTTCCACCATGGCATGCAATGCCTTCAGATGCAGAGTCTTGTTTGGCAGCATTTGCCAAAACTGCCGTCTCATCTGCGTTGTATAGTTGCGATGGCGAAAAGCTGTCGGAAATATTTGGCCACTCTTCGGACAACCACTTCTCTAGTGACTTGTGCTAGTCACCTCGCTTTCGCCCAAAAGGGCCTTTCTGACGATGCTGTAGCGACTCCTAAATCGCTGCTGCCAACCAGTGCCACCAGTGAAGCTTTCTTCTCCGAAGGCCACAGCAAACCATTTGGCCTTCTCCATGAGCATCGCGCCGTCAACAGGTATGTTCTTGGCACGTGTCCAAAAACCTGGCTTACAATGCCTTCTTGACCTTGTCAAAGGTTGGGACGCGCACACGACACGCTCCAGGGCGACTGGACTGCACTGCTTTCAGCTTGACATCGGCTTTGTTTTTGAGGATCGTACTCGGGGTGTTGCAAGGAATTCCGAATGCCACGGCGACCGACGACTTTTTCTCGCCAGCCTTCACCCGTCGAATGATGTCCGCCTTTGTTGAAAAATCCAAATTCCTGCGTTTTTTCGTGGCCATGGCTCCGGAACATGTGCCAAAAGCAGAAATAAAAACGCACTGCACCACACAAGTCTCAAGCCTTCGCATTGGCCTCGTGAATAAAAGGAACAAAGCGAATCGAAAGATGCACCGCTCCGTGTCTCCGCACTACCACAAGCCCAAGCTGCACTGACCTCGTTCGTCTTGCTGCGCCAGCTGTGTCAGCCAACCAAAACACAGGAAACGGGTGCCTGCGGTCAGCATGGTTCCTCCCTCCCGTTTCCCTTTCACACCCAATCGCACTCCAAGTGCTCCTCATCACGTGCCTTTTACCCACACGCCCCTTTCTCAGAGTGCGGGGCGGCGCGCATGAGATCGCGGGAACATTGCGAGAGCTTCGTGAGGAGAAGCGCACTTGCCGGGGCTCAGCTCGGCACTGAGTTCAATACATCAATATGCCGGTGGACGGGAGTTCTATATACGCGAACAATAGCGCTATGCTTTTGCATGGGATTCCCAAGGGGATTTTTCAACTGTTCTATATATCCAGGATCGACTATATTCCAAGGAACATCCTTGTAGGACAGGAACAGTCCTTTTGCTGCAGACGATTTTCATTTGCCTGCCAGAAGGGTAGATGCGTGGTGCTGACAGAGGCCTTCCAATGTAATTTTCACCCTTTAATGAAAAAGTGAGCGTTAGCTCAGTGTTATACCTTTGGAGTTAGCAGTTTATCTGACCAGCTTGTGTGATTCATTATAGTGCAGTATGTTAATTTTAGCTTTTGCTGGGATTTATTTGCATGAACAATGCATAAACAATGGGAGAGCCCACATTAGTTTCGTCTTTGAAAAGGGTCGTCTCTTCATCAGTTTCTTCTCTTGAATGCGGCCCTCGCAGTGTTTACGATGCCGAGATGTTAAGTGGAGCACAATTTCAGTAAGAGTAACAGAATTAAGCAGATCAGGCTTCTGCTAAGCTTTGACTCGGCGGCTATGGCATAGCGCTCAGCAGCGCTATGCCATAGCGGGTTTAAACCCGCAACCCATAGTGAGTCGCGGGTTTGATCTCGGCCACGGCTGCCACATTCTGATGGGAGCAGAATGCAAAAATGACCATGTACCGTCTTAGGCGCAAGGGACCCCAGCCTCTTTCAAATCAAGAAGAGTGGTAGTGAGCCTCTTTGTAGTGTCACTGTAAAGCGAACAGAAATGCAAATTTCTTCGTTGAAACATCGGTTGATTCATCAACCTATAATAAGTAAGGCTTCCCAGCGATGTCCCTCAGTTTTCCAGCAAGATACGACGCTTTCTTCCCTGTAGTAGACATGGCATCACATCTTGCCTTTTAGAAAAGATGGGAAAGCTTATTTACGCAATTTAGGGTGATATTGCACACGGTAAATATAGAAATCTTGTGAGCGCACCTTTTTTCTTCCAAGGAGGAGTTGGGTCTTCCCAAGTACTACGAAAACACAGAGAATCTCAACGGCCTACCTAGTTACCAGTAGGCGACTACCGCTGTAATTCTCACCATCGAATACACACCTAACAGACTTTTGCTTCTACTCTCACTGACTCTAAGTTTGCCTGAGTCACACTTCAAAATCAGTCGCCTTGTTTCTCTCTTGTAACTTTTTTAGCAGTCACCTGAGCCAATGCAAGGATGCCCTCTGGATTCCTGGACACGCTGGATTGTCTGGCCTGATTGGGCTAACTCGCTCGCCTGTGTAACTTTTCCAGGCACCAGACAATCCCGGTCCAGCCCAACTACACTCTCAGTTCACCACCTTAGTTCACAACTATAAACACGGGTATCCCTTCTGCTCTAAGATGGACTGGCGAGCCGGGGACGATGAACATATTTAAGGCCGTGCCGGCGCATCCCAGTGGACACTGTCATTTTGCTCAATGTCTTCGGCCTCTCAGCACACCGACGAGAACAGGCGCGTCTCCAACAGCGTAACGACGTCACATCACACAGTCTTACAAAATGGTGCACGTAAATCGGAAGAAGAGGTGGCGACTTCGGCGTTTAGAGTGCAGGTGAATGCTTTTTATTTATCTCACAACGAAATACGCAGAGCAGACAGACAGACAGACAAGAAGCCTTATTTGGTCCTAAGGGACTACATTCTCATACTCGCGGGCCGCGCCGGGGGCAGGAGACCGTGATCTTCAGCCCTGTCGCAGGCCCTTTGGAAAGCCCGAAGGTGGACTTGAAGGTCGTCGCTCTTGATGGCTTCTTCCCAGTCTTCTTGCCTGTTGAAAGGCGAGTGGTGCAATGCAGAACATTGCCACAGCATGTGATTCAAGGTGCACTGTTCCTTGCCGCAGTTGGGACAGTGGGGATCCACACCCGGATCGTAGTGGCTCAGCCTGGATCGAGACGGAAAGGAGCCTGTCTGCAGCATTCTCAGCACTGAGGCCTGGGATTTGCCTAGCTTCGGGTGAGGAGCCGGAAACTGCCTGCATCCCAGCTGGTAGTCAGCAGCAATGTCGTAGAAAGTATGCAGCGGGTCCGTGGTTCAGTCGGTCCCCTGCGAAGCCAGGCCTCTTGGACCGGCACAGTTGACGAGACGTCACACCTCGTTGTGGGGCAGCTCAATGGGGTTGATCAAGCCAGGGGAGATGTTCCAGCCCATGTGAGCCGGGAACCAAGTAATGACATGACGGGCAGTGCCTAGTTTACGGTTCCTCAGCACCGCCGCTGCCTTGGCCGAGACCAAGCCGGCGAGAAAGGCCATCGCCGCCAACCTGGAGTTCACGATCTTGCCCTGGGGGTCAACCACCGTGGCCATGTACAAGTTTGATTCGGAATGCTACGCCGCGTCCACAAAGGATGCGAGCTCTGGTTCTACAGGGCAGTCGTGATGAGTGCTCGGGCCCTGGCTTGCACCGGCCCTCGTTGTGTTGTGGGTGAACGTTCCTCGGGAAGGGGGAGGCTCGAAAGGCGGCCCTTTCACCCTGGCAGAGCGGGACGGCGCATGACTCCTCGGCCATGGCTGTCAAACCCGCCATCTCTAGTATTTGGCGACCGGCCTTGGTGGTAGACAGGCGAACGATCTGTGCCATTTTCTGTGCTTCTACGACTTCGCTCAGGGTGTTGTGGACCCCGAGTTGCATCAGCTTCTCCGTGCTGGTCGTCACGGGGATGCCGAGTATTTGTTTAATGCTCTTCCTGGTGAGTGTGTCGATCTTGTTTGGCGACCAGTTTAGCCCGGAAGCCATGTAGCTTTGGCTCGTAAGGAAGGCGTGGTAGATCCTTTGGAGGTTGGCTTCGCTGATGCCACCCCTCCTGCTCGTCACTCGCAAAACGAGTCTGAGCATGTTCTCCGTCTTTGTGCTCACACACTAAGCATTTCTCACCCTTAAGGGTGTAAATCAGCTTGTCCCCAGAAGAACAGCCTTTGCCACCTATTGGATGCTTAAAAAAGGGTGCAGAGGCCAGCACCCTTAAGGAAGGGTGCACAGCATAAAATTTTAAAGAGTGTAGTGGTCGCACCCTGACTTAAGGGTGCTATTTTACCATAACACCCTATGAAATGGGTGCTGGAAGGGTACTCCACATTGATTCACCGGAGAAGCAAAAGCCAAGGATTTATGCACGATAGCAAGTATGTCCACAAACGTAGAATGCTCTACTCCCCAGACAATGCTGGCTGACAGCCCGCATGCTACCAACTGATATTTAGACTATATATATATATATATATATATATAGTGAGAAAATATATATCTTTCTTATCCATGAGTGACACTTGTCACACATTGCATAAATGTTCTATAACTATACCTATTTTTGGACCACAATGCACGGCATCAATCCAAGGCCCCAACCAGCACACATGCATGCCCACGAGATGGATGTGGATGCTTGGTCACCATCCAGACATGCATGTCATGCAAAATAAATAATTTATTCAGTAAGACAATGCATGGGGACCATTGCTTTCCAAGGAAATATATGACTGTTGAACCACAACAGTCATATATTTCCCTCGCAACAAAGGCAGATAATATGCACTATGCAGCACCTGGTCATCTTTTGCCCATTTGAGACATGCGTGGCACAGGTGGGATTTTATACATATGAGAGTGCAAGATAGTTTTGGTATCAAAGTAAATTTATTAAGAACATCAATAAAATATTTAATGAAACACGATTACATGTCACCTCACCTATTTCAATGCAGCATACAAGTTAAAAAAGAAGAGTTGCTAAGAGTGCATATGGGAAATCATCCGCAGCATTGTGTATACTCTGCTGACCAACAACAGTAAATGAGATCAGCTTTTGTGACTATGAAATAAGCCAGAAGTATCAAACTTGTAGAGCTTTTAATTTTTTAACAACTAGATTATTGCTTACTTAAGAAAAGTTAAAAGTTAAAAAGAGTTAATGATGTAATACAAAAGACAGTTTACCTGTAATATTTAGATAAGAAAGGCGTGTTGAATAGTTTAACCCTTTCTATAATGCATATGAAAAATGCCAAGAGTGACCGAGACCAAGGAAAGCACATGGGGAATGCTTCTAAGTTTTAACAATTTGTAGTGCTTACAATAGAAAATTGTTAGTGTAATCATTTTATAACTGAAAGGTAAATGATCAGAAAGCAGAAAACAACCACATGCTGTCAGTGGCATTCCAACTAACGACATCTGAAGATAATTACACTAATAATTTCTGATTTTATGAGAACAAAGAAAAACTGCGCAAAAAACAACAACACAAGGAAAGAACCACACGACACGTCTTGTTGTTTTTTGCACAGTTTTTCTTTGTTCTCATAATGTCATACCAACTAGCCCCTCACCGTACGCTTCTAAATTTCTGATTACTAACATTGCAAATAAAAGAAAATAGCATTCCCATAAGCTTGCCATGTTCTTGGTGACTGTTGGTTTCCTTCATATGTATTACAGAAATGGTTAGACAAAACAAAATGTGTATCTGAAAATCACAGCTAAACTCATGATGAGGTAGCAATGCGCAGCTTCAGCACATTCAACATGGCACACTTTTGGTGACTTTGTTCAAGAAGTTTGTAGCCGCTACTCTAGGGGCACTCAGTGTGAGCCCAAGGAAAAGGTGCTCCAACATGACAAGATTGTTGAACAGCTTGCGGTCATACTGGATAATGAAGAGCCAGTAAGTAAATAAAACAGCTGCCAGCCCCTCGTCCCCATTTTTCACCGCAAACAACTTCTCACGGTCCACATTCTTGTGAAGAAGGTCAGCCTCTTCAACGTCTCCTCCAGAAAATACGATGCAAGGGGTTGCAGTAACGCTCGGGTCCTGTAGTGGCAAGAAAAAATATTGCATCATCACCGACAGACCATGAATAGTACATTGTCACCTTTTCATACTAAGTAACCCTTTATAAAGCTTTCTGCAGGTTATACATGATTTCAATGTAATACAAACAGTGTTAACAATACAAATGGCTAGTTTAACATGTATGCATGCAATTTTAATTTATGCCCGATGCAAATTTTGAGATCACGCTCAGCCATGCCCACACTTCTTGAGATGGCAGCTTTATTTTATAATATATATGTTACACAGAATTTGCTGAGGCCAATGTGCACTTAATTTAAACGTTGATGAAAACTAAAACAGTGCACTTCTCTATCTAGCTGTTTTGTGCATGCCATTTTAAGATTCCACTTTCACAAATAAGTGAGTGCATACAAGTCAGAAGCAAAAATTGCGTTGGTAATACTTCAGGTGACAACACTGGGTGACAACACTGGAAACTATCTGGCATACAGATGCAGGTATGGGCCACACTTTTTTGCAATTTAGGAAGGAGGTGACTGGCCCTTAATTTGAAAGTGGGATTTTCAGTTCCATTTTTAAAGGAATATAGACACCTTATTTTAGTCGCATGCTTTCTTTTAAATGATGCGGTAGACATAAATGGTTGGCCATATGGTATTCGCCTACAAGCGCCAAATAATTAAGTGACGTACAGTCGTCAGCACGTCTGTCTAGAGCGCTCGAAAGGGCCGCTTTTCCTGCACGCACGACGCCTACCGATAACACCTGGTTCAAGATAGCCTGCATCTGAGCATGCGCCGCCATACTAATTACACAGCCTGCTGCTTTATCGCCATGCCAGTTCACAGCCCCGATCGCCAACGATCACCGGTGAAGGCGCTGCTGGCCGCATTAGCAAGGTCGAGATAACACGTCAGGGAAAAATTTTTTCATCCTGGAACTTTGATGCGCAGCAGTTTCGTTCCATATTTATCATTGTTGTTTGCGAGTTCACTCTCAGAACAGAAGTTGGCAATTTGTCATTGTCGCAAGTGGGTGGATATTATGGATGTCGCAGACTGTGCTGTTGAGCATGATCATTAAATAACCCGAAGAGCTATTGGAATTGGACACTGTGATCACTCCGATTGACTTTCACGCTCAGGGATACCATCGCACAGAACGTGCAGATATTCAGATCGCTTTATTAAAGCCATACACATGCGTGAACATGCACGAAAAACAAAAAACGAATACAAAATCCCGTAAGACGCTTTCCAAAGAAAGTAACAGGTAGCACTTGTTATCCTTGAAGAAAAAGTCCGTGGCTCCTAGTAGCCAATTGCAGCTCCTCCAGACTGCTTCACACTTAAAATCCTTTTTGGGAGCAAGTCATAAAGTGGTTCTACTACTGTCGGATCTCTCTGAAGATGTTCCCACTCTCCTTGAATAGCCTCCCATAGCTGATTAGAGTTCGCTGTAGTGAGGCCGGACTGTCGCGAAAGACTTTTTTCATTAACCCCCATACGTTTTCTATAATGTTTAAATCTGGACTCTTTGCCGGCCAATCCAAAGGATAAATGCCGAGGCTATGCAAGCAATCTTTAACAACATTTGCAGTGTGGACGGAAGCTCCATCCTGCTGGAAATAGAAGAATTCATCCGGGAACGGCCCATCCAGCACATAGGGGACAAGGACCGTCTGTATGATGTCCACGTAGAAAGCAGCTGTCATTCTTCCTTCGATTCTATGCAAGTCATTTGTAGCTTATTGCTCCCCAGACGTTGACTGACATGCGGCCGCTGGACCGCACATTCGACACATAGTCCTCTCCGTACCTGCAACATAGTGGATTAAAGCGGTAATTAAAGAACCCTTAACGTTAAGAAGCAGTGCTAGAGCGGAAAAGTGCACTGGTTTTTTACAGCCTATGAAAATCCTACAGACTTATATTTCTGCGCGTTTACCCTTACACTGTAGTCATTAGGGACTAAGTCTAGCTACAATAAAAAAAAATGTCTTACGAATATATGTCTTACCGGCATTTCACAGGGCGCCACACCCGTTGTTGCTGGTCCCAGCGGGTGCAGAAAATAGCTTCGTCACTAAAAACTACAGCCCTCCAGTTTTCGGACGTCCGTTCTTCCACAACTGAAGCAAACTCGAGGCGCTGTTGCTTATGCGATCCTTGAAGGTATGTCTTCTGTGCAGCAACTCTGTTCTTTATGCCTGCTTCGTGAAGCCTGCGTCAGATGGTGTCCATGGAAGCATGCTCCAGCTGAAGTTCATCCCGAATTTCGCGGGCACTGAGAAAGGGGTCCGCAACTGCGGCTGCCGCTATCCATCGGTCTTCTTCATCCGTGGTCCTCCTTGGATGTGGATTTCGGACAGCATCAGCAAGACGACCTTCTCTGTAATAGGCCTGCAGGACTCTATTCACTGTCGCCATCGGACGCCCTGTTGCTGCACATATGGCTCCTTGAGACATCGTTCGTCCCATTAGGCAGATGGCTTTCCTTTCCTGCAGCGTCAAGCGCGAAGCCATCGTTGAAACCCATGTGCAGCATTTTTGAAACCGCACATGGCTTTTAAATGCATTGCTAGCTACTGCAAGTGCGCAGTAATGCATTTGCGCATCGAAAAGCGCGTATGTATTGACAAAGAAAATGATGTGCGTCAAAGTTCGAGCATGAAAAAATTTTCCTAGACGTGTTATCTCGACCTCGCTATTGCGGCTTGCAGCGCCTTCACCGGTGATCGTTAGCAATCGCAGCTGTGAACCGAAGCGGCGATAAAGCAGCAGGCAGTGTAACCAGTGAAACGGCGCATGCTCAGGTGCAGGTATCTCGAACCGAGTGTCATCGGTAGGCGTTGCGCGGGCAGAAAAAGCGGCCCTTTCCAGCGCTCTAGACAGACGTGCTGACGACTGTACCTGGGCTTCACCTTGTTGGAGGTGCCTAATTGCCGGATGTGGAGGATCTCACCCTCCGGCAAGTAGAGGCGTTGTTGAAGTTCGGCTTCGGAGTCGGTACTATGCACTGTCACCACTCCGTAGGAACAGTCCTGGGTAATCTGGGTGTACTGGGGGGGGGGGGGGGGGGGCGCTCTCCAGTGGTGGTAGGCTGCTTGCTCGTGTACGCGGAAGCGGCACTCTTCTTCGCGAGCTCCAGCGCTTGTCGGCGCGTAATGCGCGGCTTGGTGCTCGCGAGTATGCTCGCCACTTTCCTCTCAAGCTGCCAATTGGGGCAGCGTGGCTCCATCGATGCATGTGGGCCCTTGCAGTTGATGCAGCAACCGCAGCAACCGCACTGCAACGGACACGGAAGCTAGGGGTGTACTGCTCAGCGCTGCCCGAAGAGGGGAACCTCTTCTGGGACCTTACTGCTGGCGAAACGAAGGGCCACGACACCGCCATTTCTCGTGACCGCGGACATGGGCACTTGGGACTCGAGGCCCATCGACACCATATTTTACACCATTTACAGCGAATATTTTAGGCCAATATACAGCCACTCGATTTCCACCATTTTCAACTGTACTCATTGCCATTCATCACCAAGTGTCATGGCGCTCTTTGGCCATTTCTGACCCTTGCGCCAAGAAACAGTATCCATCAATCAATCAAGAGCACAAGGTCGAAGTCACTGATAAATGTCATGATAATAGGAACCCTTCATCACAGTAAAATTTTACCAGATGTACAGCAAGAGCACATGACAAAAAATGTTTGTCTACATAACATTTTTTTTTTTTTCGTGACTTAGCTTAATGAACTCGCATTTAGTTACGTCAAACTTATGTCAACACACCTTGTCTTATAAAGCAAGCTGTACTATTAGCAAATTGTTACTGCTTACATTTTTTTGCCTAGAACTGCTCGTAAACTGCAAAACTCGTAAGCAGAGATCATTTACAACGTCGGACCATTCATAAGCGAGAAAACGTCATTGCACTAGGAACCGGTCAAACGACAGATCAGTTGTCGTTATGGAAGTTCACCAGAAAACCGGGAGCTTGCGCACATGACGAACACGATTATTTCCGAACGTATATTTCTCATCGGAAAAAAACGCTTGGGAAGATTTTCGATTTCGCATTGAGGCCATAAATTTTTGTAGCTAAATTCTGCGAACTAGCACTCAGCAAGCGTTTGTTTCACTGCTTACATGGGAGTTCTATTTCCTACGTTCGCAAAGCGCTTTATGCACACACAAAAAGCATGCACAACACGAGTGTAGTTTGCAAGCACGATTATTTACATTTGCAGATAGACAGAAAAACTTTATTCGTAGCAAGTGAGTTTGAACTCCTCTAGGTCCCTGGGCCACTGCACGGTCCCACGCTACGTCGAGACGTTCATGTTCCTTTTGTTCATGATGTCGGCAGCCCGAGCCACCGCAGCAAGGTGTGATGTCGGGTCCGTAGACGAGAGCAGGACCTCCCAGTCCTCGCAGCTTGAGATGGTGGACCTTCCCTGCAGGGGAGGATCAGCAGGGCAGCCAAAAAGGATGTGGGAAAGTGTGGTGTAAGGGTTGCCGCATAAGGAGCATGTAGGGGAGGTGCCACAGTAGTGGCATAGCAATGTTACAACGCAGTCGAAAAGCACCCTCCAAGTTGCCGGTGCTGCGATGTTACTCTACGCATACATGCCATTGCGTAGTGGATGAGCTGAGGCACGCCAACAAAGATACGCATTATTTCTTTGCGACGTCCACCTAACTTTCCGCGACAACCAGACAAAGGTAACTTGAGTTGCAGACAAAGATAACTTGAGCGCGCACGTGGCACGCCACCTGCGCGGCGAGTTTCCATAGACACAACCAATCTTGTGGCACCTTTTGAGCGAACTAAGTCGCATGTCATTACAGCAGACACAAAACCACATGATTAGACAAACACATCGCAGCAGCTCACACAACCGACCAGCACCATAAGACAAACGTAACTCACTCCATAGCATGAAAATCGTTGGTCCACATTTGCCTGGCACGCCACGTGCGCGGCGAGTTTCCATAGACACAACCTATCTTCTGGCACTTTTGTCTGAGCGAACTGTCGCATTTCATTACAGCAAACACAACACCACATGGTTAGACAAACACGTCGCAGCAGCTCGCACAACCGACTGGCACCATAAGACAAAGGTAACTCACTGCGTGGCATGAAAATCGTTGGTCCACATTTGCCTGGCACGCCACGTGCGTGGCCGAGTTTCCATAGACACAACCTATCTTCTGGCACTTTTGTCTGAGCGAACTGTTGCATGTCATTACAGCAAACACAACACCACATGGTTAGACAAACACGTCGCAGTAGCTCGCACAACCGACTGGCACCATAAGACAAAGGTAACTCACTGCGTGGCATGAAAATCGTTGGTCCACATTTGCCTGGCACGCCACGTGCGTGACCGAGTTTCCATAGACACAACCTATCTTCTGGCACTTTTGCCTGAGCGAACTGTCGCATGTCATTGCAGCAAACACAACACCACATGGTTAGACAAACACGTCGCAGCAGCTCGCACAACCGACTGGCACCATAAGACAAAGGTAACTCACTGCGTGGCATGAAAATCGTTGGTCCACATTTGCCTGGCACGCCACGTGTGTGGCCGAGTTTCCATAGACACAACCTATCTTCTGGCACTTTTGTCTGAGCGAACTAAGTCGCATTTCATTATAGCAAACACAAAACCACATGATTAGACAAACACATCGCAGCAGCTCGCACAACCGACCAGCATCATAAGACTAACTCACTCCACGGCAAAAACATTTTTATGAGATAACCACTGGACAGATTTTTAATGAAATTTGTTGCAGTTGAGAGAGAAAGTTAAATTCTAGTGACTGTTGGAAGCGGAATTTCGATTTAGGGCTTGAATTTTTTAAAAAGATTTTCAAATATTCGCAAGTGTGAAAAAAATAGAAGCACAAAGTATACAAATCAATATCTCTTCATCAAGTACAGACATCGTGGTTTGGTAAACGACGTCCATTAGATCATTCAAAGCGGACAAATTTGGTTTGTCAATTAATATATTACGTGAATTTGTTACGTTGGGTACGAGGGTTCTACAAAAGCTGTGTTATACATATTACTAAATTTTTTGATAGTCATGTGTAACATATCAATTCTGTCTGCTTTAGATGTACAATTAGATGCAAGTCACAGAATTGTGATGTCATTTTTCATTGCTGAATTAAGAGTTGTAAACATGACAGTTTCATTTTCTGAAAAGTTGCGAGATTTTTAATAAAAAATTTACGACCTAAATCAAAAATTCAGAACACAGTCACTGGATTTTAACTTATTCTTTTAAATGCAACAAACCTCGTCAAATTTGGTGCTGTGATTGCCGAGAAAATTGAATTCTTCTTTTACATGTATTTAGATAAGAGCATCCGAGCTAAAGCTTCCTCTTAAAAGTGCAAAACAATAACAGGAGATCGACCCACGCAAGAGGCCGCGTTTCTAAGAAAGCTTACCATCGTGCATACATAGCATTCGCTGCCAGCGTTTCCCGGTAAACATTACGGTAACATACGCTCTAGTTTCTGGGAAGTGTGAGAAACAGTGAGGGATCTTTGAACACTATCGCATTCCACTCTTAAAGGTGAGGCTTAAGCGTCCTCCAAATATTTCCATTGATTCCGCCACCATGTAACACCGAAGCATCGTGGTGCACATGAAAGAGACCGCGCCAACAAAATTACACACAAGCTCCTAGTCGCCTTCAAAGCACAATGTTGTTTTTTCCTCACTTTCATTGCTGTGTGTGGTCACAAAACCTAATATGCCGTCGCCTCCGGAAAATAAAAAAATAAAAAAATAAAAAGCACTGTCTCTGGTATTTCGGAGCCCACACAGCGCCTACATCAGGTGAAGTTTTGTTCGCTAGCCTAATACTGAGAGACCTAATACCATGATTCGTCGCTCGTGAGACCCGAGTCATGAATTTTTGCATGTAGATAAAGAAAACGCATACATTAGACCACTGAGGCTATCTTATCAGTATAAAAAAGTTTTATTGACGTACGATTTTCGGTTTGCTACCAAAGCATGTGCAATATATTGCAGTATGGGATTCAGTCGATGAAAAGAACAGTTTGATCAGAGATTATCGGTAATGAACATAGGTTTTTCTTGTGCCCTGCAGTGTTATTTCTAAGTATAAAACTGTTTAACACAGTTTCATGAAGAAGTTATACAAAGAAAAATGTCGCGGCGAGTGCAACAAAATTTCGTGCGTTCAGTACAGCCAAGGTTACGGCATCTCATTGCTGACTTCTGTAATGAAAGTTCGGGCATGTGTATTGCCCCTGCTGTCCAGAGAGAGACGGGAGGCAGTGGTGTTGTCTTACTGGCAGGGCGCTTCGGTGGCGGCTCATCATTGTTGTCGTCCACATCTAATTCTGCTCTCAGTAAATGATAAGCAATTGATTAGCAATTTGAAGTCGAGTAGACTATGTGTGTTCTTGCTTGCAACTCGCAAAGTTGACAGTCTTCTCTATATTGCAACCATGCATTAACTACAGCCACGTCTGCAAGAAAAGAAGCAGCACGAACAGTGTAGCATATTGTACTTCCCTTGCCTGGGTAGATACTTATCATTCTGTCGCACAGGTCAACTCCTCCCATGTTCTTGTTTTACTCTTCGACAATAGCTGGCCGAGGTACATCCTTACAGACTCTCTCCATCTTACACCATCGTTTGCATCCTCCTACTGGCTCCTCACCAATGTCAGAAGAAGCAAACGTAATGGTCTTGTTGTTAACCCACTTAACGAATCAAATGTCATCACTCACATTTACGGTTTGGCAAAAATATCCTCTATACTTCTTCACCAAATCTTTGTCATCAGGGAGCTTGGAAACCTTTTGGTGCTCTATTTTTCATTATGGTACCACTTCCACACGGGCCTTGGCTTGAGAGGCACCGAAGCAGGGGTGCAGTAGTGAAATAGCGGTCAAAAGATAAAGAGCTGCATGTTGGCATAGACTGACAATCGAAGCAAAGCGCAAGCACCCACACCCAGCTCTGATGTGCTGACTGCGAGTGCAAACTTTCCCTGATATATTACGAAGTCTAGAGCCATCCCGCTTGGGCTGGAGAGTACCAAATTCTTCAGTCCTGTTGTATGAGGTTTACGAGGGGCACATTGCTTCAGTGTTGTTCTGCTAGTAAATGGTATAAATTTGCTTGTCTGGCTTGCTGACCGGCTTCTTGGAAGCTGGAGTCAAGCCGTCCTGATCATTTGAATGAACGGTCTCAATCTCCACAGCCACTCGGCTTTGTTTTCCTCATCACTGATTTCCAAGTCATTTACAACTTATGTGTTTTCACATGAACAATCGGTTGCGAGTCAGAGCATCAGCTATTGGAGCAACTCGTGTTTGCCTAGCCCAATAAAGACAGATTTGTGGATATCCCAAGCAACTCATCATAAACGTTGCCGCTATGAAATGTTTCATCTCAGAAGCGTTGCTATCCAGCAAAGTCCCTTTTGTTTCATGCTATCCTGCCTCAGTCTTTTCACGCATGCTTCGGTAAAACTCATCTGAAAAATACTCCTTGAAATTGCCCAAAACAGTCCAATAGGTTATAGAATCGGGCTCAGTATGCCAACACATGCACATGCACATAAAGGGAAAAAATGTATATCTGTTATACCAGTGTTGCACAGGCACTTTAGATCTGAATCGATCCTGATCGGAGCAAAATTTCTTGATTTCAATTGCCTCCCATCCGCGGAATGAAGAAAGGAGCTAATCGCTGTCGAGAAATTCTATCCAAATTGGGCGCGATCGCGAATGAATCGCTCTGCCTACGCGATGCAGTATACACGACACAACTGCAGTAAATTGCTGGCGCGTCCTCCCGTTTTTTGGTGCGTTTGTCAATGGCTTACCTCGTCGAGCGGTTGGAAAACGGCTCGCACACTCCCGTCACCGTGGAGGTGCCAACCAAACCGTGGACATGGCCACGAAGGCCGGGCAGGCGGTCTCCACCCATGCCGCTGCAATTACGGACAGCATTGTAAATATCGCGAGCAACAGAACCACTCCTCGCACTCACGTTTGACTTGTGGAAGCTGCGGCGGCATCTTGGCGGGAGAGAAAAACCTCCTTCGGCCAAAACACCTGCCATTGTTCCGCTGTCTTCTGTGTTCAGCAGTGCGGCAAGCTTGCTCCAGAGCTGCCGCCTACGCTCGACCGTGCACTCTTGGGTCAGCACGCACGATGTCCGCACAAGGTACAGGTGGCCCTCCATGAACGCGACCAACAGTTAGCGTTGGTGCGGCGACACGTGCGGACCAAATCTTACATTTTTGTGCGACGACATAATGATTCGCAGTCGATGAACAATGATCGCCAATTGAACTGCGCGCTCCCGCCAATTTGTTTTGGCGTGTGCGATACCACCTAGCGGACTAAACCAAAATATATTTCTTCTCGAGTTTTCTTCTCTCACATGACATTTCCGACGCAGATTATATGTTGCAACAGTAAGAATTTTTTTCTTATATTATGTGTTTAATTATTAAAGCGTCACAAACATTCTGCACTTAATATATCGTCCTCGATCGAAGCCCAAATTGGTGACGCAAATTTCCGGGGCTGGGCTCGCTCGTTTATTGGCTGTGCTCTCCCTCCCGTTCTCACAAATCTTGCGGACGGCCCACTTTGTGACGTCGCAGCTAGACCGAACGAACGGAAAAGTGAGCTGTTTGCGCAATCACACCCCAGAGGTGTCCTGGGAGACAATGGCCTCCAAAATCGCCTCTGCTCTGCTCAGACTCAACCCTAGCACGGGCCCAAGAAAGCCGAAATTACAAACATTGCTTAGATATCAATTGGGAAAAACTTCTTTGAGTAAAACTGAACATCAGCCTAATGTCCACCCACATAGAAAAGCACCTACGATGAACAGAATAAAAATAACCCCGCATGTTGTAGCTCAGTCCCAGTGTGCAGTACAATGTACACAAAAAAAAAAAAAAATGTGCGCTTGCCTCTAGGGGAACCATGCTCAAAATTATCCCTGTAGATTCTTGAATCCCTTCATCACAAAATTCAGAACATTTAGCAACGTGGTAAGCAAATAGGAGCTGCTTACTTGGCCGCGTCGAATAAAATGGCTTCGTCGGGATGGATGCAATTTTCAAATGCACCCACCAAGCACTCCGCACAATTTTCTCCCATTCTTGGCCAGGTGGCGCCTCATGTCGGTGCAATACATTGTACAGGAGGACTTTGCGTCCCCTGCAGTTGAAGCATGGCCTTGCTGCTGAGACCCCGCAGGGGCGTCTGCGCAAGCAGGCGTTTGGTGTGTTGCGACACCACGGACCCGAGCACACGAGGGTTGGACCCTCCCGCGTGTAGCCGTGCGCGGCTTAGCCGTGTCCGGGGAAAGGGGGATCCTGGGGGTTGAGCCGATGCCGGGTGTTCGGACCTTTAAGGCCCCCCGGCGGAGGCAACACGCCTCTTTGGCCTCTGCTTCACGTAGACGGCACCCCCGGACTGACCCACCCGGGGGAAATCGGTAGTCGCCTTTTCCTGTCTCTCTCTTCTCAAACCTTCGTCTTTATCTCTCACTTTACATCTTTCCTGTCTTCTTCTCTCTTCCATTTACTTCCTTTCTCCACGGCGGCAAGGGTTAACCTTGTGTGGATATCCTACCTTGGGTACACCATATTGGGTTATAGTGATGGCGTACGGCTGGCGTCGTGCAGGCTTCTACACAAGCTCTGCCGCGTCCCCTCGTTGGGCTCCGTGGTGGGCGGTCGGCGCTGTTGCCGAATCTTATATATTCTCATGGAAACTCCCTTCCCCAAACTTCCTGATCGCCCTCCGAAACGGGGGCGCACCGAAGATGTTTGTCAGTTTTTCGGACACCAAATCCAGAATTTTCCCCGGTTCCACGTCATTCACTCTGAAAAGCCAAACAAAGCAGTGCGAAACATATCACCATTCCTTGTCTCAAAGTCCTTGACTGATGTTTTTGGACCAGGTTACAAGGTGTCCAGGATGGCAAGCGGTGACCTCCTCTTGGAGCTCCGCGACCAGAAGCAATATGAGCAACTACAGAAACTAGTGTCATTCGGGGAGACCCACATAACAGTAACGCCGCACCGTACAATGAACACCACCCGCGGTGTTGTTTCCGATGATGATCTGCTTGAGCTGACTGAGGCGGAGCTCCTGGAGGGCTTCAGTGAGCAAAATGTTATCAATGTTATAAGAATAAAGATAAGGCGAGATGGTAAAGAGATTCAAACGAAGCACTTAATAATCACCTTTGGTTCAAGTGTCCTGCCCGAGTCAATCGAGGCCGGGTACATCAAGCTCCGCGTTAGGCCGTACGTGCCCAACCCACTCCGCTGTTTCAAGTGCCAGCGCTTCGGCCACAGTTCGCAGAGTTGCCGAGGCCGCCAAACTTGTGCTAAATGTAGTGCCCAAGAACACAGCACTGAAACGTGTGAGAACGCTCCCCACTGTGTAAACTGTGATGGGGAGCACGCCGCGTACTCGCGGTCATGCCCCTCCTGGAAGAAGGAAAAAGAAATAGTAACCATCAAAGTGAAAGAGAATATATCGTTCAAAGAGGCACGAAGGCGGGTAACATACCTGCCAAAGAAAACCTTTGCCGAAGTGGCGCGTCAGGGGGCAGCGTCACAACGGCCTCCGGCGGCTGTCCGACCCACAAACAGTGAGTCGGCAGTTACGCCATCTGCCCCCGTGGCGGTTGCAGCTAGCGCTGCTCCGCCAACCCAGCAGACGGGGCCATCGAACCCGAAGGTGGGCGCAGCCGAGGCTGCCCCAACCTCCGAGGCCCCCTCCAGCGCTGGCAACGGCCGGCGCAGCCAAATCCCTCAGGGAGCCCCATCGACCTCCGGGCTGGGGGGCGCAGGGGTTTTGTCTTCCGGGGCAGGACTCTCGCAGAAAACATCTCGCTCGCAAGAGCGCTTGTCCGGCGTCTCACAGGAGGCAATGGACACTACACCTGTCCTCAAGGCGCACCAAACGCCTAAGGAGCGCCGAGGTTCGCTCGAACGCTTCAGAAAGAGCAAAACCCCTATTACAGGGCCTCGAAAGGGTTCTGTAATCTAAGACATCCCTTCCCTTTCCGTAAACACAGCACTAATTTAATTTAAAATATGGATACACAAATTATTCAATGGAATGTCAGAGGTCTACTTAGGAATCTTGATGATGTTCAAGAACTCATCCATAAACACAATCCAAAAGTGCTGTGTTTACAGGAAACACACTTGAAATCAAAATACACAAACTTTCTTCAACAGTATGTCACATTTCGCAAAGATCGCGATGATGCTGTCGCATCATCGGGTGGTGTTGCAATTATAATTCAAAAAAGCATAGCCTGTCAACGTGTACAGCTACGAACGGCCCTTGAGGCAGTGGCGGTTCGGGCTATTCTGCTGAAGAAACTTATCACTATTTCCTCGCTTTATATTCCCCCACATTATAAACTAAGCAAACATGAATTTCAGTCCTTTATAGATGAATTGCCAGAACCCTATGTTGTTCTTGGCGATTTCAATGCGCATAACTACCTGTGGGGCGACCCTCATATAGATGCGCGAGGACGTCTTGTCGAACAATTCCTTTTTTCTTCTGGTGCGTGTCTGTTGAATAAGAAGCAACACACATATTACTCTCTAGCAAACAGAACCTATTCTTCCATAGATCTTAGCATAGTCTCCCCCTCTGTACTGCCTGAACTTGAATGGGAAGTTGCCGACAACCCTTACGGCAGCGACCACTTCCCTATACTGCTAAGATCACCTAAAGAAAATGAATATCCACCACACGCTCCTAGGTGGAATATTGACACAGCAGACTGGGAAAGGTTCCGAAACTTAACTAGTATATCATGGGACGACATGTCTTCTTTAGAAATCGATGCTGCTGTGGAGTACTTCACAACCTTTATAATAGATGCCGCATCTAAATGCATATGTGAATTAAGTGGCTCGGCATGCAAACGGCATGTCCCGTGGTGGAACAATGAATGCAGAATCGCACGTAGGAATCGGAACAAAGCGTGGGAGACGCTACGTGCTTCGCCCACTGCAGAAAATCTTGTCAACTTTAAAAAAGTAAAATCCCAAGGTAGGAGAACCCGCCGACAGGCCAGAAGAGAAAGCTGGCAAAAGTATCTATCGAGTATTAACTCGTTTAGGGATGAGGCCAAAGCCTGGAACAGAGTTAATAGGATTAGAGGTAGGCAAACATACTCAGTCCCCCTGGTAAATACACAGGGCGATACACTGCAAGACCAGGCCAACTCACTTGGGGAGCACTTTGAGAGTGTATCAAACTCAAATCATTATTCGCAATACTTCCTAAAATATAAACAAATAGAAGAATGCAAGCCACTCATCAATAAATGCCGACAGAATGAACCGTACAATTGCCCTTTTAGTGCTGCCGAGTTGAAAGCTGCCTTGAGCGCATGCAAGAGTTCCGCACCAGGATCTGATAGAATCATGTATGAAATGCTCAAAAACTTACACAATGACACGCAACTTACACTACTCACACTTTTCAACACCATCTGGGATGCAGGGTACCTTCCAACCGCGTGGAAGGAAGCCATTGTAGTCCCTGTTTTGAAACAAGGCAAAGACCCTTCCTCAGTGGCAAGTTACCGCCCGATAGCCCTCACAAGTTGCATTTGTAAGGTGTTCGAAAAAATGATAAATCGGCGACTCATTCATTTCCTTGAACAGAGCAAAATGCTTGATCCTTATCAGTGCGGCTTCCGAGAAGGGCGCTCCACAACCGATCATCTCGTGCGTGTTGAAGGGAATATCCGGGACGCATTTATACATAAACAGTTCTTCCTATCGATATTTCTCGATATGGAAAAGGCGTATGACACAACGTGGCGTTACGGAATCTTAAGAGACCTGTCAGAAATGGGCATCCACGGTAATATGTTTAATATAATAAAAAGCTACCTGTCAAATCGTACCTTCCGGGTAAAAGTCGGCAATGCACTCTCACGTCCTTTTACGCAAGAAACGGGTGTACCCCAAGGAGGCGTGCTCAGCTGCACGCTATTTATCGTGAAGATGAACACGCTTCGTGCTTCACTACCACCCGCCATCTTTTACTCTGTCTACGTGGACGACATTCAAATAGCTTTCAAATCTTGTAACCTCGCAGTCTGCGAGAGACAGGTACAGCATGGCCTGAACAGAGTGTCAATGTGGGCAGACAAGAATGGGTTTAAGATCAATCCTAACAAAAGCTCTTGTGTTCTTTTTACAAGAAAGAGAGGACTTATCCCAGATCCTTGCATAGAACTGCGTGGACAACAGATACCTGTAAACAAAGAACACAAATTTCTAGGTGTCATACTTGACTACAGACTCACCTTCGTCCCCCACATTAAACATCTCAAAGAAAAGTGTCTAAAAACAATGAACATAATCAAACTTCTATCCCAGACTACGTGGGGTAGTGACAGGAAGTGCTTAATGAATCTCTATAAAAGCCTAATTCGATCACGACTAGACTATGGCGCCGTGATTTACCACTCTGCCGCCCCGAGCGCACTAAGGATGCTAGACCCAGTCCACCATCTAGGAATCCGACTGGCCACTGGCGCTTTCAGAACGAGTCCCATACAAAGTTTATATGTAGAATCAAATGAGTGGTCACTTCATCTGCAGAGAACATACATCAGCCATACATATTTTCTGAAAGTCCACTCAAACCCCCAACATCCCTGTTTTAGTACCATTAATGACATGACATGTGCTACACTCTTTCGCAATCGTCCGTCCGTAAGACAGCCTTTCTCGCTGCGTGTGAGGGAGCTTAGCGAAGAAATGCATGTTCCACTCCTCGAGCTTCGCCTAATGCATCCAGCCAAGCTGCTACCTCCTTGGGAGTGGCAGCTCATACAATGTGATATATCGTTCGTGGAAGTCACAAAGCATGCCCCAGAGATTGAAATCAAGATGCATTTCCGGGAACTCCAGCACAAATACTCCTGCACGGAGTTCTACACAGACGCATCAAAGTCACACGACGGGGTATCCTATGCAGCCGTCGGTCCATCCTTCTCGGAATCCGACGTACTGCACCCGGAAACTAGTATCTTTACGGCTGAGGCCTACGCACTGCTGTCGGCCGTAAAGCATATAAATAAATCACAACTCCAGAAATCAATTATATATACGGACTCCCTCAGTGTTGTGAAGGCCTTGATGTCTTTCTGTAATCACAAAAATCCAGTATTTAATGAGCTCTACTCCGCACTGTGCAAAGCATATATATCAAACCAACATGTGATCATATGCTGGGTGCCTGGACATAGGGGCATCGAGGGAAACGTTCTAGCCGACCAGATGGCCACATCAATCTCATTGCATGCAGTTAATCCTACTGCTTCGGTCCCTGTCACAGACCTGAAGCCTTTCTTAAGAAGGAAACTACGAAGCCACTGGCAACGCATGTGGGACGAAGAAATAATTAATAAACTGCATGTAATAAAGCCACAATTAGGTTTCTGGCCTCTTGTAACAAAATGCCGCCGGACAGATGTGCTATTCTGCCGCCTAAGAATAGGACACACTTTTGGCACACATAACATTTTACTCACGGGAAACGAGCCTCCAACCTGTGGTAGATGCGGGGAGAGGCTGACCGTCCTCCACGTCCTACTGGAGTGTCGGGAAGCCGAACCCGAAAGAAAAAAACATTTTCTCTTAGCATACAGGCACCACATCCCCCTTCATCCTGTTATGTTACTTGGTCCAGAACCACTCTTCGACACCAACGCCGTCTTAGGTTTTTTGAAAGATGTTGTGTTGCATGTTATTAGCCCCACACGTTCGTAGCGCTTCCTCTCTTCTGAGGATGTCGCTGCGATAATTATTTTGAATAAGCACATGCCTCTAGGCCCTTGTGGTTCAAGGGCTCTGGCGAGGCTGTAGTGCTGTAAGCAATTTAACGTCTCGCATATTTTAAACAATGCATCATTCTTTTACGATGGATTTTAATCTTCACAGTCTTCGTCATTAATCATCGCCATAATTTTATAGCACGTAGATTTTACGCACTTTACAGCGACTATTTTTAGGCCACTTTACAGCCAAGTCACATCTTCCATAATACATCGTTAACACTACCATTTGTCATGGCGCTCTTTGGCCATACCTGGCCCTTGCGCCATAAAACACTACACATCATCATCATCATTGCTGCTGAGACCGAGTGTGCAATAAATGGTACGCTGGGTCTCACGAGGATACTACGGCTGCCGTGAAGGATAAATTGAAATCTAAGTGTCCCCAAATTTTTTCATATGAATTTATAGTACTGATGCATAACATGACAAAGAAATTGAGTAATGATTGTTACCTTGAAAACTTCGGTATTCTGAAATATTTTTACATTCAAATTATAAGCAGTCAGCAGTGGATATCTGAAAAGTTCATTAATGTGGTACTTAAATTAATGAGATTTCACTGTATATGAAACCATAAGGCTTGATATGATTCTCTGAATTTAGCAGTTTACAAGTAATTAGTCTTCTGCCACAAGAAAGTCTTAGTTACAAGAACCTTTGCAACAAAAAATAGAAATGCTGTAATGTTGTTAACATGTATATTGAGCCAATACAAGCAAGGAACATATTGAAAATCCATACAATCAGAAAGATGACTCTGTGGAAAATTTAACTTTGAACGTTCAGTTGAATGTTTCAAGCTTCACTGCTTCAGGCTTCACTGGTGCCACAAGGACACCCATAACATTTTAAATGAAAAAAAGTCTTAAAGTTAGTGCCCACTCCGCATTCATTATGTTTTATTTACTCTTACGTGCTACTATTGAGGCTACACACTTCAGTGCAGAGCAGCGAGTTCATCAAACACACTTGCTGGCAAGTGCGCTCCACAGCACGTGTAACTAAACTTTTCGTTTAGTTACGTGGCCCCAGGGTCCTGAAAAGGAATGTATTCACTATCTTTCACAATCTTTATAAAACAGCACAATCAATAAAACATGCAAAAGAAACCGGTGAAACAAAGAACGGCGTATACTGGTTGCGGCAGGCAGAACAAAGTTACGCTCACACGCAAGCAGACACAGAAACTGTATACAGGTAATGTATGACTATTTAACGCTGTGTATAGGTGGCCAAGCATGCAATGGATGTCATCAGTCAATGAAACCGACGAGAGCAGCAATCGCAGACTCCATACGCTGCCGAAACCGACTGCAGGCTGTGATCTGGTATGTCTTCGGAACATTCTCCATTGCATCGATAGCTCCCCTGAGAGCCCAAGGGTGTTCTGTGGGTGTCTATTAGACTCCCTCTCAACTACGCCCCATATGTAGTAGTTGATTCGGTTGAGACCTGGGGAGCTGGGAGTAACGTGGTCGTGGAGGTTTTCGGCCATCCATTCTTGCGTGGCATGCACTGTGTAGGATGGTGCCGAGTCTTGCTGGAAAACATACGGCCTCTCATGTGCTACAGCAGCAATCCAGGGCTTCACAGCCGTGTTCAATACCTCAGTTTAAGCAACAGCATCAACTCTGGCACCTTGGAGAAAAAAATGTGGAGGCAATGTGTCTTCTTCATTGTTCAGGGCACCCAGGACCATCGCTGATGCTGGAAATTTTGTGTCCATCACACTTGGAACATCCTCAGGGCCCTTTGCACAGCCATCGATAATTTTTGCGCTTCAGCTTCTGGTCCTGGACGAAGTATTTTTCATCAGCGAAAAACCACACCATTCCAGGCTCCTCTGGGTGTTTCAGTTTGGTCAGGAGACGCTTAGCTCTGGTCAGACGGTTCTCCTTGGTTTTCTCAGACAAGAACTGTCCGCTCCGCATAGCATAAGACTTGTAGCAAAGGTCCTCATGAACCACACGTTTGACAGTAGCCTCGTCAACCTTCACCTCCTTGGCGAGGGCTCTTATCGACTTGCCAGGGTCTTCTGATATCAATGATACCTTGGACGCGACTAATGAATTCTGGTGTCCTGAGAGTATCAGAGTGTTGACAATGTTTCCTTTGTGAAACAGCGTCCACATCACCCTTGGCAGCCTCAAGTTCTTTCCGAACTTTGAACACAAATGATCGGGCAACCTTCAAGAAAGTTGCGATCTCTGAATCAGGGTGTCCTGCAACTAAGGACGCATTAAGTGCATGCCTCTTCATTTGCTGAGTTAGCTGAAATTCTGTCACGGTTACCTGCAACAAAAAAGTATTTGCAGTTATTACGCACCTAGAGGATGGGGGTCACAAAATGTGTGTTCTCAAATGCCTGCCGCACCCTGTATAGGTGATGACTCAGTACAGGGTGTGGTGCACTGTGTCCTTCCTTTCGTCTATGGATATTCCTGTGTGCGTAGGACTGTATGCAGGGTTCATTTGCTCTACATTTTTCAGACATGGAAGCTTTTTCTTCTTATCTTGCACTATTTTCTTATTGCTATCATTATGTGAAAACAGGTAGTCTCCAGTATACGTTACTGACATCGGTACAGTCAAACCTGGATGTAACGAAATTGAAAAAAGTTCGCAATTTTTCGTTATATCCAGGTTTTCGTTACATGCAGTTTCGGGTTAAGACTGGTAAGGATCGTGCCAAAACGAAATAAAAATAGATATCAATTGAAGTGAACCCGCCACTCAAAGAATTAATTTAATAGAAAAAAATGCGTAATTTTTGCTTGCTGTTTTTGCCCAATTGAAGCCACTACTCGGCTTTCAAGGAAACTAAGGCATCCAGGGCTGCTTCATCGTCCTGCGAGCCGACGAAACGGCGCAGAACGTCCACCGCATCCATCAGTTCCCTCGCGGTAGCACCGCACAAAACGTATCAGGCCCTGACGAACCGTCACCTTCAAGGCTATCTTTAACGGTTTCCACAAGTGCCGCATCAGTCATCTCTTCTGTAGACAGGGCACCGTTGTCCGCGAACAAAAAGTCGCACAATTTGACATTGTCGGGCACCCCACCGTTCATGTGTAGTTCATCCCACGCTTTTGCGACCTCGGGTGGGCTTGAAGGTTCGTCTTCAGGGACTGTAGCTTGAATGGCCTGATTTACCTGAGCCTTGGCGAAGCAATTGGCGATCACTTGTGATCCGACCTCTTGCCATGACGCAGCAAGCATTTGCATTGCTTGGTAGATATCCACTTTCATCGGCCATTCAAGGTGGATGTTCAGGAGCATCTTGTGTATCAATCAACGGCGGTAACAGCATTTAAAGCTGTTAATAACCCCTTTGTCTAAGGGTTGTATGAGCGAAGTGCAGTTAGGGGGCAAATACTGCAGCTCGACGTTCGAAAGCTGTAGGCCTTCCACATGGTGCGCGGAACAGTTGTCAAGCAGAAAGCAAATGCTGCGGTCTTGTCGCTTAACGTCTTGTTTGAGCTCCTTCAGCCAGTCGGAAAAAATCCACGCTTTGGAGTTTGCCACATATTTTACTGGCATCCGCCTTGTTCCTTTAAAACATCTGGGCCGGGCATTGCGGCCAATAACCAATGGGATTCGCTCGTCGCTGCCATCAGTGTTGGCGCAAAGCAAAACAGTCACGCGGAGTTTACTTTGCTTTCCAGCGCGGCAGTCTTCTCCCTTTAGTGACAACGTGCGACTGGGTAACATTTGATAAAACAGGGCCGTCTCATCAGCATTATAAATGTCGGCAGCTTCATAGCGGCTGAAAATGCCGGGAAGCTTCTCGGCCACACACGAGGCAGCAGCATCGCTGTCTGCGGACACTGGCCAGATATCACCTTTCCGATAACACCGTGCCGGCTTTTAAATCCTTGTAGCCACCCGTTACTCGCTTTGAAGTCATGGCCCAGGATGCAAGCGAAATCTATGGCTTTCTGCTGCAAAATCGCGCCACTTATGGGCACATCTTGTGCACGTCTGTCGAAAAACCATGCAAACACAATGTTGTCCTCATCAGCATACGTTGACGCCTTCATTCTTTTTTTCCTGGCACTTGTGCCCGACTCCATTGCAGTGCGGATGCTTTGTTCTGCAGCAAGAATGGTTGACAGGGAGCTGGCTGGTATATTGAAGTGGGTAGCAACATCCTTCTTTTTTTCGCCGGCGGTAACCGCATTCAAAATCGAGAGCTTATCTTCAAGCGACGAAACTTTGCGTTTCCTCACAGCGGGACTCATCGCAACGAACCGACACTGTAAACACACCTGCACACGCATGTCAACACGCTGACGAAGAAGGCTTATCATAAATGTGCCGCAGGACACCACAAAGAATTTGTCGTAGTAGTGCCACCTAGTGTCAAGCTACAATATGAAAGCTTAAAGGTTGCTACGCTTGGCACGGAGCGGCGCTAGCGGCACTCAACGTCATCATCACCGAGGTTTGCTTGTTTGCTGCGATTGCAAGCGTTCTTCTCGCGGTCTACTTTACCTTTTTATATAAAAACTTACTTAAACAATATTCATTAACGTTACGCACTGCTCGGTCGAATTTTGGGCAGAACATTACAAGATACAGCTCGATGATCTGCGCCGCAAATTCGTTACATCAAAGTCAACCGCCGCAACGCGTTCGTTACATGGAGGTCGCCTATACTTGGGCTTCAATGGGGGAGGTGTTGGGGAACTGAAAAATTACATAAAATCCAGGAATTCGTTACATAAAGGTTCATTACGTAGAGGTTCAACTGTATTCAGATATGTACCTTAACTTTAAGCCCAAGGTTGACTTGACCTAGACAACACCTAGTGCAAACATGCCCAATATGCTCATATAACGATGGATGGCCCTGCCGGAGCCAGAAAAACGTGTGAGCAGGACAGTTTGGACTGCACAGACAGCGGAAAGTGCGTGAAATATTCTGAGAATGCTAATTGCATTACAAGAACTAAGAGGTTTTGTAGGTACTTTAGACACATAGCTGGGGCACCGACAGTGCGATTATACATAATAGTAACTGGCTCAAAATTATTGCTTGTGCTCCAGATCAACGGATTGGTGCTGTTCCCAATAAAATTTTGTTTCAGTAGAATACTTACATCTGGGCAATAAAGGCCTCCATCTGCTCCTTTACAAGGCTTGGCAGCAGGCATACTGCAGCCGTGAGCATCACATCTGAAGCAGTGAACAAATGGATTACCACTATTGTCACATATTGCCACAAGAAATTCACCACAGGGTAACCACTTAGACTTAAGCAAGGTCCACTTTAATTTTTTCATGGTCTAGAAGAATTTCAGGCTTGGTTAGTCTAATTTTATGGCAGTTCTTTCATTTGCATGTGAAAGCTGTCGTTTTCGAGATTTATATATTTTTCCTATTATGCTGCAATATTTAAAACTAATGGTATGGAAAAGATTAAATAAAATTTCATGTGGATTTAGCAGGTAACACAGTTTAAAATATTGTGGGAAAAAAGCCATTCTTAGCATTTTGTTGAAAAGACCAGATTACCATCTTTTGTTTCTGCTTTGGGCTTGTGCAGACAATGCAGTTTTTTTTTTTAATAGTAAAAATGTTGTGTAAAGTAGGTAGAAAATGTATGAAAGCATAGGAAAATTTTTTAGAACTCCCAGTGTTTTAACATTGTGCAAGCAGATTTCTAAAGTGGAAGTACATTCACAAAAACACTTTTTGTGAACTCATCTCCTCATTACCACTATTTCTATGCATTACATTCTCAGTTTATGATCTTCAGACAAGTTTTTGATTACTTTGCAAACCGACTGCCTCCAGGCTACTGTGTTTGGCAAAGCCAGTCAGGCAGCAGAACAGGGCTCGATCCTTTGAGAGAAACTTAACTTCTCGGAATGAAACTTTGTTTTAGAAATCGATGCTACAATAAATTCTATGTCAACTTTCCCATTTCTCAATGCTTGGAAAAGGTGGAGCAGCCCCAGAACAGATGACAGCACCCATAAATTCAAACATATATTTTATACGATTTACTTGCATCATTCCCATGCACTAGCCAGTTCACCATTGCTACTAGATAGCAGATTCTGCTAAAGAAGAATTAGCCAGTCTCCCTTTGTTTAGTCTCATGTGTAGCTGCAGAATGTTTATGCTTGTGGCCCATATTTCTTAGTTTGCCTGAATTACAGCAAGTTATCTGTGTCCAAAGAAAAGATAAGAATTACCATCAGACTGTGCAGGCTCGGAGGCTTTGTACACACGGGCTGCTATTTCTTTGTTTAGAGAGTCTAAGTGCCGTTTCTTCCGCACAGCAGAGATGACTCTTGCTGACGACTTTTGAAATGCTTTCTTGAGAGCCTCCAGCAACTGCACATTGGTTGCCCGCTGAAACTCCAAGTGAACCTAAAAAAATACAGTAAAGGCAAAGAGCAGAACTAAGTATTTCAGTGGGTGTCGCATAATACAATTCAAGAAGGCTGTAGCACTGCAGATGTCATGCACAATGTTTTGCATGCATAAATTTTCCACCCTTATTTTCTTCTCTGCCTTACAATCCTTCTTCATAATAACTTGCTCGTTTTATGCACAGATTTTTATTTTGAAGGCGCCTTTGCCAAAATATTGATAACACTTCCCGATATACTACATGCATGCCTTCTTAATGTTTCAAGGAATTTGAATGAATGCAAATAACCATGGGAAGATCTAGTGAATTTCTGAAAGAAGAGACATTTAACAAAATAGCTGTAACAGATTAACATTTCACACAATCAAAATATGCTGTTCGTTCCACTGCTGAGTGCATTTCATTGCATCTGAATAATAACAAAACTTTAGCAGTTATTTGAAACTCTTTAAAAGAGCACTAAGATGGCATTTTCTAACTATGCTTTTTTTTTTTCCCTACATAAATGTAGACATTCAAACCTTCGGACACCCTGTATACTTGTATATACTATAATAATGGTTTATATAAACCAATTTCCGTTTTACTTCCCAGGAGGTGTATGTGTCATGATGCAACAACACAGAAGGTGGTTACGTAACAACAGTGTCATCTGCTATGCAGAGTAGGCATAGCAAATGATCAAATGAGCCGAAGGGATAGAGTGAAAAAACATCATAACCATCTTCTGCTGGTTAGTGGTTAGTGGAAACAGTGGTTAGTATAAAATAGTTAGTGAAAACAACAACAAATAAATTATTTAGGTAATTGAAGGCTTGCTAGCATTTTTCTTTCTAAAGTTCTAAGCATTTCATGCTTTTTGCATATAAATGTTTTAAAATCCCTCTCAGCACACCTTTAAGACTATACGACAAACCAAAAATAATACATTGTGTCAACCATGCTCCTTTACAATAACCTCCAATTTCTTAATGATGCTCACTATGGTGGTACTGTAACCTTAATTGATTTCTTGTGCTGCTACATTTAAAGGTGTGAGTCATGCAGCACAAGAACAAATGGCTGCTTGCTAGGCAAGAAACCATCATGAATATTTAGAATAGTGCTTATATACAGTGCGGGGTATTTTTCAAGCACATCTTCAACACTAAGAATCCGAGGGCCAATCCAGCCTCTCCTCTCAGCAAATGTTCTTTTCATCGAGTTGCACAAGTATGCGTTACTTGGGCTCGGTTTGCCGAGTTCATTGCACATCCCAGCTATGTGAGCGGCAATGGTGTCCTGGACTTCCCCTTCTGCCATGTTTGCAACCTAGGAAGCAAGTTAGCAAGGTAATCTTTGCAAAAGCAGTACTGTACTGTAGAGAGGCATAACGAAACAAGAATTTTTGCAAGGCATGGTGAATACACCATTCTTTCCCTTTTCTCTCTGCACTTCGCCACATTCTACGAGATAATAAATTTGGTCTCCTGCTTTTATTGTCTACAGAACTTGTTGATCATAATCCTTATAGGGTGATTGGGTTTTGCTTCTGTTTGGATGTGCAGTCCCCTTCGTTCTTGTCATCTTCTCTCCCATATTATCGTATTGTCTAAGGCTCTCAACAAGGAGATCATAATACAGCTTCGAATAGTGCAATCACCCACACATCAGTGATACGTGACCCTACCACCCCCCTATTTTTGTGACTTACAGAGATCACTTGCAAACAAACCCTTTGAAATAGCGTGTCACACTTTTTGAATTCGTCCACCAAAAGATGTTATTATTTATTATGTGTTGAACATTCACGGGATTGAGGTGTCATACCCTAATTTCAAAATTTGCTACCAAGAGCAAAGAAAGTAAGACAAAAATTTTGTCAGTTCTGCCTTAAGGTACAGACAGTAAACACACTTGGATCTATCTCACGTAGCCAGTGATGTACAATATGCTAGTGTGTAAACGTGCAGCAAGTGGCAACAGTTGTAAATCACAGCTAACAACCTGTACTAAATAGAATTTCGTTGTGAATTAGGGTCCTTAATATATATGTATGTATATATATATATACAAGCTGTCCCATAAAACTTGAGCCAAAGTTTTAAATATGATAGGCACTCCGAACGCGAGTTGAACAGTATGCATAATGTTGGCACTGGCCTTGAGCTACTCGGCAATGGTAGCTTGAGCAATATTTTTTAAGTATTGGCTGCAGACCCCAAGTGTGATACGCAAAGTTGTAGAGTGAAACCACTCAGTAAATTGGTTCCAACACGATACCTCTCACATGGTCCTTTTTTCCGCGTTCCAAAAAAAGCCCGCTAAATATGAAAAAATACCATGTGATGGGGCGCTTGCGCACTGTTATTATGCTGCTCTTAAGCTTGCAATAGGTCAACAAGGTCGGTAGCGGAGAGACTGACCCGCGACAGGGCGTTATGCCTGGTGTAGGTATCTGGGCCTGCGGCTCTTATCACATGACAGTGCAAATGCATGCTGCTATTTTGCAAACTATTAAGTCGATGTGTCAAAATTGTGAATACATCTATTTTATTTCAGTCCTACTAATTTCAGGACAAACCGTGTATGTATGTTCACAATAGAAAACATTTATTAGGAATGCTTATGTACTTATAAAGAATTTCAGCATCATGCACAAACAACCTGCAGCTGATAGTCCTGAGGCTGTAAGCTGAGCAACAGCTGCATCGCAGTTTCATTCTTCACTAGGTACAAGGACGAAATGACTAATAGGTGGCAACAAATGCAGGAACGTGACTTCCCGTCAATCTTCATTGAAGTACTGCTCCAGTAGGCCAACAAGTTTTTCTTGGACATTTATCTGTCGCTCTCTGAGCACCCGCTCTTTGGGTGCCAATTCCAGTGTGTGCCGAAGCAGGCGCTGCTCATTACGCAGCTTGCGCTGAAATTCGCCCATGCCTGTCAGCTTTCTCTTTTGAGGACGACGCTCGTTTTCATTGTTTGTTAGCCGAATGTTCTGCGATGGCGCCTCATCTGCCAGTCCTGATGTGACAACTGCTTCTGAGGCTGGTGGCTCCAGCTCCCATTCATACTGGGTGTTGTGTGGCGATTGGTAACCATGTTCCATGCTACAGATCAACTGAAGGGTGAAAAGAATTGGATCTTAAGCACACATGCACAACAGTGAAACTTGATTTAGTAGCATCCTACTTATCTCATTAAGGCTACCTCATCACACCTGATTATCACAACCATACACTTTTCTATAGGCCCTTCTTACATTGTGGCTCTAGTGTGTTCATGACATCAAAAAGCTTCCTGTTGCACATTTTCTGCAGCCAGTTTTACGAGAAAGCATGCGATTTGTAGTGCTATACATTAGTATATGGGGCACTACTTCATTATATGCCTGCATGCAGATTGCAATGCTTTAAAGGGCATTCTTGTTTGCATATGTAGGTGTATTGCTTGATATGTGGCCTTGTTACAGCTTGAGTGCACTCTGTTCTTTATATCAATAAAAGTACGATGAGAGCAAGGGAAACTGCTGAAGCATATTAAGTAAGCTTGATGTGTGTAAGCAATTCATCAATAGCATCATTAAACTGCAATGGAATCATGCTTTTATTTCGTCTTCCTTTCCATGCTTTTCTGTCATTTACCTCATCGTCATTCACTTGATGTATATAATTTTCATGCTTCTGAATAAAAAATTTTTAGGAGCAGTTGTCCTGGAGCACTCAATTGGCAACTTGTTTTGTTTTCGTTTTCAGCCCTGCCTATCTGAAACTGGCCGACTTGTCCATTCTTATGCATATACAAGTACATCATGCAGAGTCTGCTTCATGCACTTTTATGAGCATGCATTTGTACAGGTGTATCACGACGAACTTGCCTGTTCAACTGTGGCATCTATGGGCATCTGTGCGCACTGCACTTTCTTCCACCAGAGACTCTGGTCATTTGCTGGAAACGTGCCCAGAAAGCAGTGTATTCCATTAAAATGCAGCCATGGCACAGGTGCAGAGCATGTTGTTCGCTTCTTTACCCAACTTCTGGAAAGGTCGGTGAATAACAGAAGTGCCATGAACTAGGCAAAATCCATAGGCATAGTAAGCACACTTCATGCAGGAAGAAAATTACAGTATGTGCTTTAGTGCTATACCTTCAAAATAAATAGTGGCAACAGCAGCCGTGTGCCAGTGACCTTGATCAAGGAAGACATAACTAGCATTTGCGCAACTCTCAAAGTTAACATGCATGCATGCATGCACTGCTGCTTCAACAGCTTTCACTGTCACTGAGCAGGCCAGCGGATTTTGCACCATCCAGTAGACATGAATAGCTGTCTTGGTAACAGGGAATTAATGCTTTAGGTCATTTTATGTTCCATGAAATCACACTGTAGTTACACACTTTATTTAACGCTTGCAGTTTTTCTTTCTTTCTTTCTTTCTTTTTTTTCTTTTTTTTTTTTGAGGCAAGCTCACCACATATGGATGTGAAACGGACGCTGTGGCAGTGTTCTTCTGAGGGAAATCAGCTGTTTCTTCTAACGTTTCAATTCTGAAGGCATATCAAGAGTATATTCACCAAATACAAAAAAAAAATAATAGAGCAATGCAGTCACCTGCTGAATGAACCACGGCCGATCGACAAAAACGTGCACGAACCCACACACACATCTCACGACATCAGTATACTAGCCTCAAATGACTGGAAAGTAAGTGCAGACGCTGTTTCTGCCAATGTGCAGCGTATACTATGAAGGCTTACCGGTACATTTGCATGATGTTGTCAATCTTGCTCTGCACCTGTTTTCTTGTCCGGATAATTCCGAGCCTGGCGAGGCCTCGCACAATGCTTTCATAGATTGTAGCGTTCCTCTCAGCTGGTCCAGGTGTTCTTCCCAAAGACTTATCAATGCCCATGTCTCCCGTTCGCCCCACGTTGTTCGTGGTTGCGGCGGGGCCGTCTGTTGGGTTGCCGTTTGGGTGGGGTCGGAGCCGCCCATTCCTTCTGGCTAGGCAGCAGTAGGTACACGTAAATCCAGTAAAATAAAGAACTACAAAAGTGACGTGGAAAGAAAATTTGAGGACACGCAGAAAAATGCCGAGGAGACTGGGATGCCTAGCAGCAGCTAACCAAAAAACCGAATCGCACATGGCACCCGTGTTGTGTCGATGTTGCTGCTGACGACAGGCCTTGCCAGCGCTGCTGTACCGGCGCGTTCTTGATGAAGATTGCGGGTGTCCCGAAAGTGTTTAGTACTTTAGTAATGGTATTCAATACTTATAAGCTTGTTCTGAAGAGGTAAAAATTGAAAGTGGTCATAGTGGCGGGGCGCAATCCTTTCCTATATAACCTGCGAGGTGACACCGCCAGGACACCTTCTGAACGCCTCGATAGTCACACATTACGGTGAAAGCTTGAACAAACAGGAAGTTCGGAATAAGTTTCTTCATCTCAATTCGAGCCACTGGGATTCCAGTGCCCACTCCCGGGCGACCCTTGAAGACTGGCTCGTTTACTTGCTGCACATTGCCGTAGGCCGAAGGAGCTGCCGCCAGGGCTGTACCCCGATTCAATGTGGCACTCGGAAGAATGAAACGTGGACAATTTCAGTGCCGACGTTTAGAGGTACTGAATAGGCATTCAACAAAACAGCGCCCCAGCTTTTGAGCTTCAAAGCTGCACTATCATTTGCGGCAGCTGCTCCAAACGTTACAACTCCCATGTGCTGGAGGACTTAATATCAAAAGGACCGGTCATTACTTCTAGTGCATCAGTTACATCAGTGGTGCTGCCCTCTGGTGCACTGAGGACGAAACAGTGCGCCTTGGCTGGAGGTGCGGAGAATGCCATCACATGTCAAGGCAGAGCCCTGGCTCCTACGGCGAAGCACTATGGTGCCCGGACAGATGACCTCGGCTGTGCGACCTCCTGGATTTGTCCGGTGGGTGGTGTCCCGTGTCCGCTTTGAAGCTTAAAATCTGGTCTTGAAAGGGAAGAGTAATGGCCTCGCTGATAACAGTAATCCCAGCAACCGGTAAAGGCCGATCCACATGACGGACCAAATTGCTTTTTTGAACCGCGGTCCACGCATCACATGATAAGACGTCACCAGTTCGTGCGGACCGCCATTGGCCCGTGCAAGATCGTGGCCCTCGCGGTTCAACAAATCGTCGAGGTTTTTCCTGCTTCAGTGGATCGGCCTTCAGTAGAAAATAGGAACGGAGCTATTCACGTGCTAGCAGCGATGGAATGCGCCCGATGGTGCCAGACGTCGTGTCGTTGGGAGTTTAGACGCGCCGGTTGTTTGCCACTGTGACGTTGTGCGCGCGCGTTACTTTGGAGTAATATCTGCGTAAGGTTTCCCTGTCAACCACAGGACAGCTGTTCCGCCGCGCTTCACCTCCTAGGAGTGGGTCAACGTGTCGGCGCCATCCACCTCCTCCGGCGCACAGTGCGCATGCAATGGTGTTTCTCCCTGCCTTAGTAGTTTCAGTATCACGTTTCAGTGTCGACTGTACCTAAATTGAAAAACAATGGAATGAAAACCTGCATCCTCATTTTCAGAATTGTAGTTCACCTACAGAAAGGTGATGCAGGACAAAGTGGAATATCATGCAATTTAAAATAAAACCTTTGTACAGTTCAATGTCTTCCAGAGCCATAACCAGATGAACCATAACCCACAAGAACGAACGGAAGCGGCAGGATTGCTTTTACCTTTCCAGGCGTGCTCGCCAAACGCTTACTTGCGTCAAAGATGCCGCGGCACCGACCCTCCTTCCAGCGTAAACATTGTAAAACTGCGGATTAACTCCAGCATGTGATCGCATGACTTTCAGGATATTCTTTCATACCTCGTGACTGAATGCGAGAGAACTAGCTTTTCATGAGCAGGGAACAAAGTAAGCGCGAACGGGCTTGAACTTCAATAATTGGCATCGTCGCACCGCACGTAATTAAGATACGAGTTAAAGGCGATACACGTGCCCAGAGGTATTGGGGACGTTATAGGGCTCCCAGCCTCAAATTTGCCGACAGACGCCAGCGTCACTGCTTCCCCTAGCGGGAAGCGTCACCACAATATGCGATGTCGCCAGCACTGGGAGGTGCTCGCGATGCCCTCGATTTTGCAAATTTGATCCGATGTTGTTCTTTGCCATACAGATGGCGCGAACTCCTCATGAAGGATTAGCTTACGGAGGAGCCAACATTATCCTGTGTACTGAAGTTTCAGTACATATTTAGAACTCCCCCTATGGCAAAAATGTTAGCGAGAATATACGAGAAATTATGTACACTATTATTGCTTCGTAAACTATACGATTTCTCTTCAGCTGTATGACTGAATGAGTTCTCGTCAACTGAATGAATTGGAGTAGACTGAGGGCCGTATTCTGAAATGCTCCTTACCTCACTGAGGAAACCTCAACTGCTTGAGGATGCCTTATCACATATTCTGGAACGCTCCTTACTAAGGTGCCCTCATTGAGGCCTTCCTTGGAGGCCTCAATGTTAAGGTAGCGCTGGAGCTACCTTCGTGCCACCTTGCCTCACTCCTTGCACTAAAAGGGCGCTTTTCTGCAGCACTTTGTAAACTCTCACATCTGCCAACAGATCGCATGAGAAGCACCGCGGCCAGTTGAAAAAAAAAAAAATGTCGGTGTGTGGCTTGTTCATTGACAGTAATGTTGTAAATTTTGCGGAATTTGCGCTACGAGCAACTAACTTCGTGTACGGTGAAGTGTACCGCTATCCGTCACCTTCAGCGCGAAACCTGAGAGATCGGTTGAACCCTCTAGAACTGTACAGCGACGAAGAATTTCGGTCAAGATATCACTTCTCCAAGCATTCTGTTGTACTGCTACTGAAAGAGCTGCGGCTCAACAGAATTGATGATAAAAGAGGTGAGCCCCTTCCGCCTGTGTTAAAGCACCTCATCACACTCCGATTCTACACAACCGGCGCGATGCAGACTGTTGTTGGTGACCTCGTGAACGTATCGCAGCCATCCGTGAGCTCCGGGAGGTGACGCAAGCAATCTGCGTGGGACTGTTTTGCAAGTATGTGCGCCTACCAAAAAGTGCAGAAGTGAAGTCCGTCAAGACAAGATTTTATAATATCGCTGGCTTTCCGGGCGTCACTGGCTGCATCGACTGCACGCACGTGCAAATCATCAGTCCCGGAGGAGACAATGCAGAAGTGTACAGGAACCGAAAAGGCGTGTTTTCGAAAAATGTGCAGGTAAGTTGTGGGTGTTTCATTTTTTACTTGTTTTCAAGGAATACCTCGTTGATTGACGGCCGCGAACTTCTGCGCGTTAGTGACATGTCGACGTAGCTAAAATACTATTGCACGATGAGTAGCTGTGCGTACCGTGTATTTCACAAGTTTAATTGAACAATATAAATATATATGTTTTTCTGGGTAAGTTGATCCAGACAACAAAAAAACACTGCAGATGACTCTGTCCCGTGTATTAATTTCCTGTCGTGCATTCGTGTCATTTTAACGTGTAAGCTGTTTATAGCTCAAGTAATGCATGTCACTCTGATCATGAGAAAAAAATTTACAGAAGAATAAAAAGAATAAAATTGGGTTGTAGTGCATACGGCAGACACTGCCAAATCCTGACTGGGACGGCAGAAAACTAGGTGCGGTGATGAAGTTAGGAAATTTGTAGGCACAACTTGGAGTCAGCTAGCACAAGACAGGGGTAATTGGAAATCGCAGGGAGAGGCGTTCGTCCCGGGGGAGGGGGGGGGGGGGGGGGACATAAACATAGGCTGATGATGATGAATGTCACTAACGTTTTCTTCATTCTGTGTTGAAGTTTTGTTGCGTGCAGAGGTGCGCAGTATTTTTAAAATCACTTTTTTTTTTTTTTGCTGTTCCAGGCTGTGACAGGATCCGAGCTTCAATTCTTTGACGTTGTTGCAGGTTGGCCTGGTTCTGTTCATGACAGCCGAATTTTTGAAAACAGTCGTGTGATGACATCATACGAGCAGAGTGTGTCTGGCATACTTCTGGGAGACCAGGGATACGCTTGCCTGCCGTACCACATGCCACTCCTGAAATACCCCCAGACAGCTGCAGGAAAAAGGCAGGATGCATATTTAAATTCATCACCTCTATTGATTCTGTGCGGTTTGGCGGTGTACATATACCTTATGGTGAGTGCCATAGATAGCATGCACCACTTGAATTAAAGGACATAAAGTTAAAGAAAGTGCTTTGTGCACGAAACAGTGCCGCTGGAAAATGTACCCTTTGTTACATGTTGCTCAAGAGCTGCCATGCACTTTATGTAGTGCCATAATGCACTACGTAACATCCAATTTTGATGGGAATGCATGTTGGATGTGTGTATACAAAAAGTTCGAATAATTCGGCTCATCTGTGGCCTGACAGGCTGACTGATTTGTTTGAACTAATTCTGCTGTAACTTGGTGTACTTTTGTGCAGATATAACAAGAGCCAAATCAACACGAGGAACTCAGTAGAGAGAGCATTTGGAGTTTGGAAGAGGCAGTTTGGCTGCCTGAAGACGAAGCTGCAAACAAAAAAGGAGAGGACATGCAATAATAACAGCATGTGCATCACTTCACAATGTGGTGTCTAAATTGTGTGATTTCTGGTTGAATGGCAATGAAGAAGAGGATGCAAGTGAACCAGGGCCTGCACCAGCTGACACTCCTCGTGGCAACCGGCTGCGAAGGCGGCTCATTGAGAGACGCTTTTCAAGCACTGCAGCTCACCAGAACAGGGACATAGACTGAGCATACCACAAACAATTATTACTTCATGACACCACTAGTGTGTTATTACAGGACATGCAAACATTCATCGTCTTATGTAATGTGTATGCCTTGTTTCCTATCTGTAATTGTTGAGTAATGGCTCCAATGGAACATTACACTAAAAACTGTTACAACTTGTTTATTGAGAGTTACCCTTTCCCTCATCACTAGCCAGCTGCTTGTCAAGAACTTCTGCTCTCATTGAGGAGACCTTCAGTTTAGCCCTCAGAAGACGCAATTGCATCCTGTGCAAAGAACTTCTTTCATTCTCCTCGTCAGTATATTGCAGTCTCTTCCATCATTTTCATTCTGGCTTTGTGCTCTGTGGCTCTTTGGCATCTTTCGTCCTGCAACGCTTGCAGCTGGGATTCCAGTTCAGTGGATAGCATCTGCTGCAAAAGTGCACACTGGCTAACCGCTGTTTCTTGAGATGCTGACTGGGTTGTAGTGCATTAAGTCTGCTGAGAGGCTTGCTGTCTGCATTGCACAGGCTCAGATGAGGCCTCAGTAGGGTCTGCTGGTAATGGGGATCTTGCATTCGCAGAATCCACATACAAATAGTCAGTGCTGCTTAGTTCCAGGGTACGATCTGCAAAAATAAAAATGCATTTGTAGAAAACACAAAGACAATTATCTAGTCTGCTGCTATCTAGTGTTCTGTCAACAATGAAATAAAAGTTGTCTGAATACCAGTGCCTGCTGTTTGTGCCTTATTTGGCTATCTCATGTGCTTACAGTTGAAGATAAATATTGCACTCATAGAAACTAAGCGGTAGGCCACGGAGAATGTGGTAGTGGTTTATTTCATGGTCCTTGTATGCAAGAAAATAGGGGACCTTGACATTTCCTCTTGCACTTGGCTCTCATTGTGGTTTCGTATAGTACTCGTGCATTCAAGAGCCCCAAAAAACTGACGTGCACAAGGCTACACAATAAGGAAACATGGATATGTATGGGTTAAGAGTACTATTATGGCACTGTGGCTTATTTGCTACATAAAAATTGCATTGTTATACCACCACAGCTATCTACATGTAGATATGGTGCGCAGTGTTTAAGGTAGTGCCTAAGAAAGATGAAATTTCAGTAAGTGGTGAGTGGTGTCGCTGTTCGCAGGCATAACATTGCTTGGTATTTGTTTCACAGCATAAGAAAACATGCACATACTGGGCACACAAATAACCAAGGACTAAGAACTACATATTTATGCGTGCATTTTTACTTTTTGCATTCTGAAGGTGTTACCAAGGTATGGGTTACCAAATATATATGTATAGTTCAGCTTAGCTGGTATGCACAATAATTCTAGCATCACAACGAATTAGCAGTGCCATGCAAACAAACATGACACAGTCCATCTCCCCCCGCTCTGCTTACATGATTTTTTTTTATTTACTCTACACCGTGAAGACTACAGATCCCACACACTGTTTGAATCGGTGAAAGCGAGGCTTTACCATTTGCGTGAATTAACTGGTCGTTGCATAGGTAGAACAGCATTGAATGCACGCTTCGGCGGCATTCTGTGCAGGTGCGTTGTAGCTGTCTCGACACACCGTATACACCGGTGAGCTATGCACAACGATTTATCAAACCTAGTAATGTCACAGAAACGCACAGTAATAGTGCGTATAGCGGCCGGTCATCACTGACCGTCATCACTGTCCTTCGCGTTGCTCTGCGTCATTCCGGCGATGATGTCAGCCACGCTATCGCCAGGTTGCGTTGATGGTGGTCGGTCGCTGTCATACGGGTTCTTGATGGGTTCCGAAAGATGCAGAACTGCAGCCTCGATCTGTGACAGCCGCTCATCCACAGGTTCCGGCGGCGGCCCACCTCCTGCGATAGACACCGGCTCGAACACAAGGGCAAACTCTAATATAGCACAATCTCGCCTGTAGCCATGGCATCCCTTATTTGCTTTGCCGTTTCTTTCTTCCACCGCTGCTTCAGGTGGTCCCACAGCTTTCGTAGTTGCGTGACAGTGCGCGGCCGCACATTTTCTGCGCTGTTGAATTCGGCAGTCAATGCGTCCCATGCTTCCATCTTTCTCGTCTGCGACACGGTGTCGGATTTTTTGTTTTCTATTGAGAACTTGTACTTACGCACAAGCTCCGTTGCTAGGTCCTTTTCTTCGTCGCTGTAAAACAGCTTCCCGGGCATGGGGGGGGAGGGTTACGTACGTGGCTTTCACAACCTGTCAAAACCACGAAGCGTTAGTCAGAAGTAGTCAGAAGCGTGGTGGCATGGTCAGAAGAGGTCAGAAGATTGTCGCCAATGTTGCTAGACCAACATTTTTGCCTGCTGAAAAAGCAGAAAGTTAAATAACACAGAACAAGATGTGCACCTGCCTAGCAAAATAGCAGCACGCACATCAACATTTATCGATGCGCATAACAAAATATTACGCATATTCTTTATTCTGGCTTGAAAGTGAATGTTTATTTAATATTTCACATCTACTCTCGAACCAAGACTTGTGAAATACGCACGTTACCTCACTGAGGAGGCCCTTTTGAAAGGAACGTTGAAGGAAGCTTTTAGAATACGCTGGAGCCCTGAAGGAGCTCCTTGAGGTAAGGAGGCATGAAGGGCTCCTCACGTAAGGTAAGGAAATGGTCTGAGGTGAGGAACGTTTCAGAATACGGGCCTGAACCAGTTCTCGTACTGCACATGTATATGAGATTGCGTTCTTGCCAATGAACGATACAAGCTCAGTGCATACACGATGAACGAGCTTGTACGACTTGCAAGAGTGTGAACCCTAAAGGATATTGGCACTTCCTTTACATATTTACTATAATAATGCAAATGCAATTCTTGTAAGTGATACTAGTACATGCAAAATCACTTCTGCTGGCCTTACTGCAGTGTTGTCTTGCTGTAATAGTTTGTTCACGATTCTACGGTAAAGAGTAACTAAGGTGAAAATGTCAGATGAAGTTTCAAGAGCTTGAAACTTGTAATGCAAGTAATGGCCTGTATTTGTAAATAAAGAGTATACTTTAGGCAGGTTCTTTTGCACAGCCGTTCAAGTTTTCAATGATGGTGATATCCTCTGAATTTAAGCATCAGCATGTCATACATCTCACAAGTGTTGTTTATTGGACCTTCCAATGTTACTTTGATACATCCAGTCTGCTGGCAGATGACCACTGGAATGTGTTGTTTAAGTGAGAGCTTGCAGGGCACCTGAAAAAGTAAAGAAAAGCCAACAATTTCTTTTCACTTATGCAATAGAATAACACATAGGGAAAAGCTGTTTTGTCTACATTCAAACAGGTAAGAGTGCTCCAGCATTCAGAACATATAGGATACTGAACAAAGTTTATTAAAAATAAGTGGTTTCCTGCAATACTTAGGACTCCTAAAGGAAAATGAATTACTGTGGTAGAATAACCTGTCAGATTAGCAGGCTACTAAAGCAAGTCTTATCACAGTAAAAACAAAAAACAAAAAAAAAACACTGTTTGATCAGCAATAATTACTATTATTGAAGCAACAGAAGTAACAAGCCTAAAATGTAATGTAATTTTAAAAAGCAGCACACACAGATCGAGTAAACTAAATTACTTGGAAACTACCGCTCTGCCAGCAGTGTAAAAACCGTGGTGGTGTAGTAGCTTTGACATTACACTGCCAAGCCAAATGGCACAGGATAAAATCCCGGCCACAATGCCCGCATTTTATGGTGGCAAAATGCAAAAATAAGGTGCACTGGGCGACATTAAAATACCCCAAGTGTCCAAAATTAATCCGGAGTCCCCCATTAAAGTGTACCTCACAATCATATTGTGGTTTTGGCAGATAACACTCCAGAATTTAATTTACTTAGGGCAAGTGGTATATGCTTATTTAGAATCATCGACAGCAGCTACATTTAACAAAATTTCATACTTTCTAAAATAAAAAATTGTCAGACGTTTTGAGCAAATATGTATTTATGCCAAAATCATTGCCATTAGTTTTATGTGGCCCGTTCTGCCTTACGTTTTAACTAAAACATATGTGTAGTGAAGGTGCTAACTACACCTACAATAATTGGCACCACTCCTTAAAGTGCATGGTATTGTTTCAAGCGACAGCAAAAGTTTGCTTTACGATTGTTAACCTATGCAAATGATTTTCACACTTGACATCACGGACTCCTGGGCAGGATCACTAGTCACACTGGGCCCCCTTTCATCTGTTGTCCCCAGAATGAGCTGATGAAGACATTAACCTCAGTTTGCAATTGTTAATGAATCCTGTTTCACAATGAATGTAGGGTCACTGACCCAAGTCAAGCCAACAGAGCTCCTGTTGGCACATTCCATGGTGCAGATCACTCTCGTCAGGGTTGGGTTAAGTGCTACCGTGTTGATTCCTTCGTGCAAAATGGCAGGTGCAGGTTTAGTGGGTTTGTAGGAATAGAAGGTCAAGATAATGTTGCGGTTTCAACGGGCTCTTGTGCTTTTAATACATCAAGTTTTCTTGAGACTCTCTGTACAGGTGGTCCTTTAGTGTTGCCGTGAAGTTGACATTTAGCTCTATATCCCAGAAGACAGAAATAATGATCTGCTATAGTTTGCTCCTTACAAAGAACGCTCAAGTTTCCAAACCCTTGATTTTTCGTCAGCACAGAGCTCTTGCTGGCAGCAATTTCTTCCCAGCTAGCTGAATTATCTTGAGGTACCATGCTGACACTACGAATGCCTTGAAATGCAGACTTTTTAGATTAAGATTCCTTGCTTCGCAAGTCTGTTTGAAGGAAAGATGGCGCTTATAGATTTCTATTCTGTATGCGAGTGAGACAAACCAGTAAGTCTCGGTTACAATGTTCTGTCAATAAGTTCAGTAGAAGGTGTCAACGGTTCAACAGAAATTCATTTAGTCAGGTAACATGATTTGTGAAGCTACGGTCACTGACCAAGCAAGTGATTATCATCACGTTAGAGATGAGGTGAATTTTGGTCAAACATTTACCTCGTACACAACTAAACACAAGATGTAACTAAAATTCGCCAGTTCGTTTCATTCACATCTAGAATAGCCACCTGTGAGCGCCACCTTTTGTTCAACTACACTTGCGAAGCCAGGAGCTTTATCCTGAAAAGTCTGCATTTGAAGACATGAGTAGCCTCAGCTTGCAGCCTCAAGATAATCCAGAAAGCTAAGAAATTACAGACAGCACAGGTATGCCAACAGAAAATGAAGGACATCGAAGCTGATCTCTTCTTCGCAAATGCCAACTAAAGAGTCATTGTTCATGACTTTCCGGATGCACAACTTCATGTCGATGCTGAGCAAGCACTAGTGCAGACAGTTGCAAGAAAAAAACCTTATGCCCTAAGTCAAATGCGCCCACTTAAAGCACAGAAGTTACATTTAGCATGTCTTCCTACAACTACACTGAACCTAAACCTGCTGTTTTGGGCAAGGGAACATAGATCAAGACTGGTGCCTTGCCTGACTCGATGAGAGTCATCTACGCCGTGAATGGTGCCATTAGTGCACTTCCTTTCGAAGATGAGGCCCACACCTGCACTTTTAGTACGCTGTGTAAAGTGCAGAAGCACATCCCACAAGCATGTCTGTCTTAGTATGAACAAAGAGCCCATACGGGGCTCCAAAACTATCGAACCAATGAACGCAAACCCAAAACAACAAACCTAGCTTGTTCAGCGCTGAGAAAAGTAGCCTCACATTGACTTTTCCTACATTTCTTGGCATGGCAGGAGCTTGTGTTGCTGTGTAGGCATGGAAATAATGAAGAGGCATGCATCACTACCTGTGAAAAAAAGCATGCAAAAAAAGAGTACGTAGAGCACAGATGTGTTGATGAATATTAAATACCACTGTCTTGAAGTAGGCACTAGATTGACAAAACAGGCCAATGTATAAATGACTGGATTTGTAACTATGTTAACTTGATGCTCAGGTCATTTGGCGGTCACTTGGTAGTGCACAGCTCACTTGCATTATTTATTTGAAAACTGTGCAACTGTGGCAATGTATAGGACCATAGGCGTGGCGAGATCTGTGAGACGTTCCTTATATGTGTGACAGGGAATCTGCGAGTTGGCTCCCCCTCCAGACAGTTGTCAAGATAGCAAGAATGCTTATTTATCGTTGTAAAACAAGTGTCACAGTTGCCATGCCATGTGTCCTTTTCGCAGTTGTGCAAGCAACATGCATTGCCGATTTATCTGTTCTCGCTCTCTCGCTTTATATTGCTTTGCAAGCAGTAAATTTGAATGGTTGTTAGACTTCGTTATGTCCTGTCAGCTCCTTACCTTTCTTATGAATTGTGCGGTAAGTAAGGCTTTTTTTGGTAAAAGAGTCCTGCTTTAAGGCACAAACAAGCTCCATGGCAGTTTGCAATTAAGGAGTGTAAGCATCCTCTGAAAAAATGACCATGAGGAACACTAGTCAAAAGAACACAAGTGTATTTATCACCAAGGCCAACCCTTGTGTCTTCTTAACATATTTCTCAAAACTCAAACTCAAAACTGATTCTGAGGTGCAAAGTGTCCATATTATATTACCTTGTCAATGAAGCAAAGCACAGTGGTGCCTGGATGTTGTAGGACCAACTCAGATGTGGAGATCAGCACTGATCAGCAACGGAGCAGTCTGCTTACACTTGTTCAGCATGCCCAGGCACACCTGCATTAAAACAAGTGAGCTTATTGTCATGAGAGCATAATATAAAAAGTGACACTGTGAACAAATAATTTATTATTAGGTATAAATAGGAATGAAATGCTGATATTCGCACATAGAAAGCTTTCAGTAACAAAGGCTGCAAATAAGAAAAATGCAATGTACGAGCCATCTGTGCAAAAACATTAATCGAAAGTCCTTTTTTCTTGCCTCCCTCCTCCTCCTCGTACATTGAAGGCAGTCAGGTTAAGTAAACTGGACCAGACTGTCACAGAGTGTAAGCAAAGCTGGCCACTTTGTGGACCAATTATGATACCATAGGACGACATACATCCTTACAGTCGTTTTAATGTGTTTTGTAATGCTAGCCATCCCGTAGGCCATACAGTGTCAAACCACCAATAAGCATAACAGCATTACACAATAGGGCCTCATGACAAGGCACACTACTTGAACCATAAGGACGTGCTAGGCGCTGGACTACTTCGTGTCAGTTCACGCTGCATTGACTGCACCAACGGTCCTTCCGGCGTAAACACTGTTGAATTGCGGATGAACTACAGCACGCAATAGCACAGCCATCAGCACATTCTTCCGTGCACTGTGACCCGATGCAAGAACGGCGAGAGTACCAGAGGTTTCATGAGCCGGGAACAAAAAAAGCGCGAATGGACCGAACTACGATGATCAACAACGGCGCAGTGCAAGAAACATACAGCGAGCTAATAGCGTTGCAGATACCCAGGGGCTTCTTGATCGTTCATGCACACAAAAAAACAAGAAATTTTCTCTCCGCAACGCGTAAATATGATCAAACGATCACTATCACATCAGCCGCCCTGGCTCTTGCAACGATTATCGATTCTCTTTCAGTAACCCAACTTCTCGCCTCGCCTATGCGCACTAAGCGGCCCGCTGCCGTTCCCGCCACTGCAGCACTGCCATTGACCTACGCTCCAAGCGTAGTACGAGCGTCGTCTGCTATAGCCTGGCACGGTTATGGTTGTTCGTCACGGCACTTGGCATTTACATGGTGCTCACTGAATAAAGCAGCCATTATTTCTTTCTCTTGTTGTTTAAGCTGAAGTATAATATTCTATAGACACCATATCTGAAGGTGCACGTCTGATGAAAGGAATGAGACGAAAAAAAAGTGGGCATACAAACCAAAGTCGTCATCATCATCATCAGCCTAATTATGTCCACTGCAGGATGAAGGCCTCTCCCTGCGATCTCCAATTACCCCTGTCCTGTGCCAACCGATTCCAACTAACACCCGCAAATTTCCTAATTTCGTCACACCACCTAGTCTTCTGCCGTCCTCTACTACACTTTCCTTCTTTTGCTACCCATTCTGTCACCCTAATGGTCCAATGTTTTTCTAATCTCCGCATTACATGACCTGCCCAGCGCCATCTTTTTCTCTTGATGTCTATTAGAATATCGTCTATACCCATCTGCTGTCTGATCCAAATCGCTCTCTTTCTGTCTTTTAAAGTTATGCCTAGCATTCTTCGTTGCATCGCTCTTTGTGCGGTCCTTAACTTGTTCTCAAACTTCTTTGTCAGTCTCCCACCAAGTCTCTGCCCCATATGTCAGTACCGTAAAATGCACAGATTGTATTCCTGCGCTTCTCCGGCAGCATTTTGTTAACTTGACATGGGATAGCACCACTTGTCTAATAAAGTGGCTCGGGGGGCGTGTTCCGGCGCATTCACAACGACGTTTTTAGCTGCACTTTTACGCAACAGGGCGCGCGAAGTTCACTTCCTCACGGTGGGGCACGGCGCCTGAAGGGGTTATGATGCAACGTCCTTTACACTGCATGACTGCTCTGCAAAGAAGAGAAAAAACAGAAAATATGATGCTCCACAAAAAGTGTCAATGTTACTATTTATGTACTTCAAAACCTAACTAAGACGAAACCCAGGTATATTTAATTTTTTTTGCAGTAAATGTAACAATCCTCCTAGCTTTCCTATGCAAAGATAGATGAATGCAGCGCAACTAATAGACATTGATAACAGTCACTGTATTTTATTTAATGTACAGATGAAAGGCGGTAACAAATCAACACAAGTTGTTTTCAGGCACAATTAAATGATGGGTTAATCATAGCCATGCCTAACTGTGCATAGCATATTTTAAACGACACCTGAGCAAATGTATGAAGTGGCTTTAATTTACATTCCAAATAAATGTCACACGCTACCTTCATGTAGCTACATTAAACGTATTTCCAAAGCTGTTTCAGAAGAATCTGCCTAAATTTACTGCGGGTATGGAACACCAGCCAAGGTTCCTGCCGCTTATAAGCCAAACATGTAGCAGTTGGACCCAGATAACCAACTTGCAAGCAATAAGAAAGCATGGAAACAACTCAATCCCTTCATTACTTGCAAGTATGAATTAACTAGCACCGCCTCAAGTGATAACAAGTGTGCAACCATATCCCGTCAAACAATATGCATGTTTATGTTACTGGAACGTAAATATGGTAGTTCTGACATTTTAAAGCAAAACATTTGCAAATCTCATTTTAATGTCTTGACAAGCAAGATTTGTAATTAACATGATCGATATGCCTTGACCTAAACACCATGACTTAAGTGCAACCATATCGCAAATTTGCAACTAAGCCTTCTAAAGCTATAAAATACAAATACTTGATATTTACTCTACATGCAAGCTGATGCATTTTTGCAGGTGCTGAAAATTTTGGAGAACTCAAGATAATGACGCAGACAAGGTTTTTGCATAAAAGTGTAGGAAAAACGGAGCAATGTAACTAGCATTCAGACACTGCCATTTTGACTTCACTTTCACGTGTCTCTGGCTCCCTCTCTTCCATTAGCCCTCTCAGGAGTATTATGAAGCCATGACTTAGCGGTTCACTCAACGTCATCCCTTGCACTTTGTGGGAAGCGCCTCCTGACAGCAGCTGGAAGAGAGCACCAAATTTACATCAATGAATAGAACACTGCCCATCTAATGTGCAGTTTGAAAACAACCAAAAGGAAGCTTTCCCCTCTGGTACTGGTTGCAGAAGTGGTGTGCTAATGTAATAGTGCTAACACACACAGATAGGCACACCAAGAGAACAGACAGGTAGAACAAGCACAGGTGCGGAATGCTCTTTGTCACTATCGTTTTGTGACATAAGATGGTATGCATTATGCTGCCTTATCTGATTTGACTGTTGACCAATTTTGTTACTCTTCTCATTGGTCAGGTTTCTTACTAGTAGTGAAGCATCGTGTAAAGCAAGCATTACACAATAGACTTAATGAGCATTTAACTGCATAAAAGATGACACATACTGAACAAATGCTGACACAGCCGAAGATCAGAAAACTTCCGTTTTCCTTTCTTCCCATGCCACGAGTATTCAGCAGACAGTTTGTCCGCAAAGAGGTAAATAAGCATGCGCTTAACTGCCGCATTTGGGTTCCTGCCCCCAAGCTGCACAAGCTTGTTGATCTGGAAAAACAAAAGGAAGCCAACCAGATTCAATATTCCTACACTGTATCATTTTCACACACCTAACAGTTCTGCACTTTCAATGCACAAAATAGCTCTGACCGGTTCTCATCGGAAGCAGATCCATCAGGAACGCTACAAACTCCATTAGGACGGTTATCCAGAGGCACCACTCGAGCCGAAGTTCCATTGTTGGACGAGAACACATGTTCGCCTAAGAGGTCTACGAGTTGTTTAGACTGCCGACCAGCTCGCTGAGCAATGCGGATCCGCTTCTTTTCGAGCTCCATAATGGCTACAAATACCAACTTTCGTTTGCGCTAGTTCCTCTCCGTCAACCACACGCATATGTGCCCGGTGGTGAGCACTTAACTGAACATTAGGGGCTACCTACCGACGCACTTGATACGAAGAAAAACTTACTAAAAAAATACTTCCTGTTCAACAGGAGGATGCCGAGGCAGTGTCAGAGGTGCCCAGGAAAAGTCGTTGCGTCAAATGATGCGTCGAACTGCGAGCGCGGGAACAACGTTGGCAGAAAGTCTATGTTGCGAATTGCGGAGCTTGACAGCTGGATTGACCCAGCTGGTTACAATGTTACGCGTAGTACACATGAGCGACCCAATCTCGAAGGCAATATTCTTGCGCAGTAGAATTTCAGAGGTGATTGCAAGAGCCAAACTGATGTCACGGTAGCCTTTCATAGTTCATGCTTTTAATACCAATGTAAGGCTACGTTTACATGGACCCCACAAGAGCGGATTGTCGACAAACATACCGCATACACTCGTGTAAGGGCCGCACTGTTTTTTCGCGATTTTGATAGGGCGCGGCCTTTCACGGAAGTGTGAAATTTTTTTTCAATTTTCGATCCACATATGGAAAAACCTGTTTAATCTTGCCATATAACTAGATGTCACTAGATGTCTTCATCGGTATCGCTGCTCAGGTTCGGCTCGTCGCCACTGCTCGGGTCATCTGCACGTTCCTGTATCCAATCGTCCTCAGTTCCGTCCATGGCATTGGAAATCCCGGTGACCCTAAAACTCTTTACAATAAAGTCCGTCCACACCGCACTCTACACGTTTAAAATTCAAGAGCAAACCAGCTGAAGTGACGGCCTGCTTAGTCGTCCGGTTGGCGTTTTCTCTTGGTGGCCCGCTGCCATCCATTCAGAGTACTGGCATCTGAAGTCTGCCTCTTTCCTGATGTCCATGTCGTCCTTCATGAGCTCTTTCTCGAGTGTTGGAAATTTGCAAGACTTGCCGAGGAATGCTTTCCTAGTCTTTTCTGTTGCGGCCAGCTCTTTCTTTTGGGTCGCACCAGCAACGCACGCACTTGTCGTCGACGTGGAAATTCCGGCCGGCTGCATGTTTTCCATTCTATTCAGCGTATGCGACAACTTGAAGTTTGAACACAGCATTATACGTGGTTAAGCATATTTTATTTTCCGTCGCAAGCAGTTGTGCTATAGGCAGTCGTCAAAATGAATGGCGGCACAAAGGATCAATGGCGCTGGCAAGAAAAGTGACAAGATCTCCCAGATAGCTCCGCATGAGGAAGCCGCAGGACAGCTGTTGCCATCTGGTGGCTCCCGCGAAATGTGCCGTACGCAAGACACGACGACGCTGCCGTTTGCTAGTGAGATTTTTTTTTTTTCAACATTTTCACTGCAAAGTTAGGGTAAGCGACCCTTACATCAGCGCAGCCCTTAGTCGATTGTATACGGTACATCCATGACCTCCACGACGTGTATTCTGGCCTCGAATTCGCTTTTGTTGCATGCAGTCAGCAACAACATAGCCTTCGAGATTTAAAATTCATACCAAGGGTTAGCCGTCATTGCACCCTGGATTTGGACAAGACTTTGGCCCACAATGAATTTAGCCATTTGGCCTTCGCACCATATAAAGCACTGCGCATAAAAAAATTTTTACGAAATATTTTTGCGGAAATGGGGGTATTCACGTGACGTCAGCGGCAGCACAGCATCCAGTGGCGGCCATCTTGTACTATCGGCAGCGCATAGCTTCAGCGCCACCGCACCAGCCGCATTTGCCGCCTCACTATCTCGCAGAGATCATGAGTTCTCCGCACTGATTTTTGCCGTGCAAGCTTCCCTTCACGACAGCACGGCTCGCGCCTCTCATGAGTGTTTGTGTGCAGTTGCTTGTTACGAAGTTACTGCATTGCTACTGTCATGGCATCGTCGAAGAGCCTTGTAGATAAGATGAACTACGCTTCCTTCGTGCCTAAACGGCGACGACCTTCGCCACTACAAAGAGAAGCTCGCCCGGTGTGGCTGTGACCCGCTACAGTTGCCGGCAGCAGACTGCCTTAAAGGATGGAGTGAGTGGCCAGACATCGATTTCTCCGACCTTTACGAATTCCTCGTCACAAGAACAAGCTTTCTTACGAGACAGCAATTTAAAAACAAGAAGAGCCTCGAGTCCTACAACTTCGTCATCAGTGGGTGGGTAAAAGAACCATACATCAAACCTGTGAGCACAGACGAAATGATATTTGTGGGAGAGATAAATCACTCGAAAAGCTTGTTGCTAGGGCCGCTGACAGCCTGGCTACTTATGAAGGCCGACGGTCGGGTTGTGTTTGGGCACTGCTTGTGCATGGCTGGCCTGGGTGAGATGGGTTCGCACACGGTGGCTCTCTTGTTTTGCATGGAGATCGGGCTACAAATCGAAAAAGCGAAGTCGTGCACTGATGTTGGCAACAATTGGTTGCCGGTGCTTAAACGCAAGGTGGTTTCATCACCAATATGAATTTTTCATCCGCGCAAATGCGACGCCATCAGCTAATGTCGGGAGCCTCAAGTACAGCACAGTAAGGGCCAAGAGACAAGGCGCCACCGCCAAGCGTTAAAGAACTGAACGGGCTGTTTGATACCGTAATATCCAGTGGACTTCGCCCTGCTGCAGCCACAACACACCGAAGTTACAGTGACCTGTATATTTCAGCGACCGTCCAGTGTAACGCAGCACATTTGCTTGACCTGTACAGCCCCAGTGCGTCAAATATGGACAAACATTCCCTCATGAAAAAGTGCAGGTCAGTCAAGTGGGAAATAACTGAAGAAGCTATTTTTTCAATTGAAGAACGCGCAAAAAGACAATCATCCACGCCAAGGTGGTTTCAGTACAGGGCTGGCCGCATCACTGCATCAACTCTAAAGGCTGCTTGCACCACTGATGTTGCAAACCCATCGGCGAGTTTGATTAAGAAGATTTGCTACCCACACAATAACCTTAATTCTGCACCGGTGAGGCATGGAAGGAACAATAAAGCGGCAGCGCTGGCAAGCTACAAGTCTCTTGGGACTCAGTATCATATTAACGCAAGGTTTCGCGAAGTAGGCTTGGTCGTCTCAAGAGAGGAGCCGTACTTTGGTGCAACACCAGACCATCTAGTCGAGCGTGACTGTTGCGGTAAGGGCACAGTGGAAGTCAAGTGCCCCTGCAGTGTACGAGAAACATGCCTCGAAGATCTTGTGACGCAAAGGAGCAGCCATGTCGTGGCATTAGATGGTGGCCTTGTATTAAAAAAAAACGATGAATACTTCTACCAAGTTCAGATGTTTGCATGTAATATTCAGAATAACACAAATTTTGTGCCATGGAAAGAAGGAGAAATCAATGTAGAAAGGGTTTACCGCAACAAAGCCTTCCTAGAAAATGCAATGGCGAAAGCAAGAAGATTTTCCTACAACGTGATCTTGTTGGAGCTAGTTGGCCACTGGTTTACCCGGATAACCAGACCTACAGAGGCGTCACAGGGCTGTTTGGAAGATTCAAACTCAAGCACAATTGTAATGGCTCAACCACAAAGCTTCTTTTCACCATTTATCAAAGATTGGACTGAAGCGACGTCCGGATGCATCAGCACGATTTCATGCGACAAAACAAGTTTGCAGCAGTGTTACACGTGGTGGCAACATGTGACATGAAAGTGACCTCGCTACTCTGAAGTGAGACGCTTGCAAGGTACGAGCAGTGTGTAGCGTGAAATGAAGCTTGCAGCAGTGCTGTATATGTTATCTAGGCAGTGTGAAGTACAAGCACGCACAATTTCTCTTAAATGTGAGAGTGGATTCCTGTAAACGTGAGTTTATATAAAACATGGCAAGCAATGTTGTATGTGGCCTAGTAAGAAAGCAGGCACCCTTTGGCCAAGTTGCAAGTTGCGTAGATAACTAATGTCATAAAGCAATGCAGCATGTTTGAGTGGGCTTTATTACGCAAGTTGCCTGCTGCTTAAATTCTGGCTTGTTTTTCTTTTCCCAAGCCAGCTGTCAGCCCACCTTGAATAAAAAGGGTATTTTTATTTTGTGAGATGCCAGTAATAATGTTTGTTTATGTGGGCCCAGCTTACGAGTGTAAAAATTTATTTATTTCAGTAACTGCAAAGTGTTACCTGGAACCGTATGCCTGAATTCAATGAATGTTTTCACTCTCACTTCCCCTCTTTTGTTTTGCGGAGTATGTGATGTGCAGCATGATTTTTGCCTTGACCATGCAAGTACTCAGGAAAATGCCCGTTGCCGTTTTTGAAACTAAGCACACGCCCCTCGAACAGGTACAGGGAAGACAAACAAATGCAAGGCCAGTTTATTTGTTGCCTCAAGTACTGAAAACTGGCCAATGCTTTCTTTTTAAAATGTTTTCCCAACAAGTGCACCACTCTGGCCTTTTTAGTCTGTCTAAACCAGAAAAATGCAGGGCAACGTGGGAATAAATTCGGTCTTTTCCACAGCAGGTTTGCTTGCGTTAAAGCTATTTATAAATTTGTATCAATATAAAGCCTCGCAGTGAAATGTCATGCGTTAACTTATTTGGGGAACGGCTGAAGTGCTCAGTTCGAAATATGCTTTTGCCAAGACATTGCCCAGTTCGGTTGAAAGAAAAGTAATGCCCTTTGCAATTTTTCAGTTGAAGTGCCAGAAAAAAGACAAAGGGAATTCAAACATGATGCCTTTTTGTTGCCTAGGTCCCTAGTTCTGGCTTATAATCCCTTAAAAATTGCAGCACGTACTAGTTTTAACAGTCTCATGTAGCTTTGCTAATGTGTGTGACCAGTGCTTCTATCAGGCAAACATGCATGAATTGTGTCTACCATGATTTTACACATTTCCATTTAAACTACACTAAAGCCGACTAAAGAGTTAGATACAGTCTGTATTAAACAAACCTAAATGTAAATTTTATAGTGAGCTTTATACTAAGTAGCAACATAATAATAGCATGAGAAATTCTAACAAATAATAAGACAGCAAAATTTTATTGCTATCTAAACATATAACAACATATGCAGAGCTTGTGAAATGCACTATTTTGTGCTGTACATACATTTCATATGCAATGTACTTATCAGAATGCATGATAAAAAGAAAGTGGGCAAAAATGAGTGCACATTTAACTGGTGTCAGCCGCAAGACATGCAAAGAATAAGCACCTATTGACAAGTTGTTACGCAGTTGCAAATAGTGAACAGCTTTCGAAAACTAATCCATGGGCATCACAGAGTTGCATAAATTTGTGAGTGCACAGCACACAACTGCAATTTTGTCGATTGGCGTTCCTCCGTGACAAGACACAGTCAAGAGTTCAACTGGCAGGCAACATTTTAGTATCAAATACTTATTTCTCAGTAGCCCAATAACTCTCTCAACATGTCTCCGAATGGACATTGGCTAGCTCTCTTGTGTGCTCAACTTCACTAGCACTCAGTTGGCGCTTCTTTTTTGTAAATGGAGGAATGTAAAGCTTCGCACAGTATAATCCGACACTTTCTAAAATTAAGAAGCCTCAGTCAGCTAGTACAATGTCATCATACTCCAAGTTCCACAGCACGTCACAGTCCTCTATGATGAATTTCTCGCTGCATCTGCCACCATAGGCCTTAGATATAAAAATGATATTTCCTTGAGGACAAATGCCAATCAAAAATTTTATGGTGTTGTGATGTTTCTACTGCGACCAAGTGCCAGCACGCGTGTCAAGTGCACTTGGCCTGTCAGAAGATACCTCGAAGCAGTCGAGAATGACACGCACCTTCCTACCAAAACTGAGGTTTTTAGCGCACGAAAAGGGACGAAAGACAGTGACAAGATGCGGACACAGCGCTTTTCGTGCGCTAAAAACCTCAGTTATGGAATACCAACACGCCCTAAACTACGCTCTTTCAAGTTACATTCCTACCAAAGTTCCACATAAATGCCAGCGGCATGGTCTTCATAACTTCTTCCTTCTCAGGCCACTGAATAAGTGGTCCCAACCGATCAAAGCAGGCATCCAGCCATTTTTCACATATTCGAGACACTGTTGCCTGTGAAACGTTGAACCTGTATGCAATATCCTGCAAACAGTCCAAGCCGTATACGCATAAAAAAAACCCGTCATCTCTTGAAACTTGGTAAGCACACTGTTGCTGGAGTGTGCCACATATTGTACAACAATTTTGAAAACAGACATTAACACTAAAAACGATGGAAGGCCTGTGTAGAATGACACTTTGTCGTCTTTGTCCTGCAGTGTCTGCTCAGTGAATTGGCTTCTCTCCATGGCATCTCGAAGTTCATAGAGTTCAATGCCAGCCTGCATTGCGATTATCTAGAGAAGTTACGGTGTGCATTTTTCTTAGAATAGCCGCAACAACTGCTGCAGATCTCACCTGCTCCTCAACATCTTTGCCAAATGTGGTGCAAGCTGGACCACCTACAGCCGCCATGGACGCACCAGCTTCTCCAGCGCCAGCAGTCACACTACCGCTAGAGGAACATGAAGGCACTGATGGGAATTTATTCAAGTACAAGATGTACAACACTTTACCAGGACAGTTTTCTGGGTATTAATGTCATGTGCGATTTGTGCTGAAGAAATCAGATTGCTATAGTCTCTTCGTTGAACATCCTCTCTACGTTCTCAAGCAGCTTCTCATGTTTGTAACGTCTCACTTCAAGCTCATGCTTTCTCTCCTCCAAGTCCAACCTGCGCTCCTCTAGAGCGAGACGCCGTGCTTCATTTTCAATTTTTTGTTTTTCAATTTCTTGCACTTTTATGCGTAGCTCATAGTCGTTTCTTTCTCGCATAGTGATCAGCTGAAGCCTGATGCTCTGTAACCCCCGAGTTCCTGCAAGAACAGACAAGCAGTTTTTTATCAACCTTAAATTCAGTTGAGCTTCTCCACTGGAGCAAAATAGTCACAAATACATGTTTCTACCAGACGTAGTCAGTTGACATGTGACATTTGCGAGTAACCGGGACTTTGTATACAGAACGGGTACCACAATATGTACATGTTGTATCAAAAATAAAAAGGACTGTTGTGAGGACAGTAAACAGTTTATAACCCCTGTGTTTCTGCTTTTGCCATTTTTGTTATGTCTAACAGAGTTCGTCTTGCAGTGTAGCCTGTGTACTAATTGGCAGAATATTAGTGAAGACATCATTTCTTTCGGTGGGTTTTTGGGGTCCTATACACGGCAGATTGCAAAGTACAGGCGGAAGGAGAAGTTTCTTGACCGTGTGAAAGACAATGACGATTGCTTTCTGGTACAACTGCACATCAACTATCATACAATGGCATTTCAACTCAGCAAATCCTTAGTGTTTGCACAGTTCAAATATTCCTTCAAATATTACCTCTAGTGCTGGCGGAAAGAACTTGTCGGCTAGCTGCAGGCTGGCACTTTCCTCCTTGGTCCGTTCCATTTGTGGGCTGTGGCTGCGTTCGCCTGGCAGGGATGTGTTGCTCCTCTGCACTGACATTTGCAGAGTGCTGGTTATGCACTTGTCCCTGCACGTGTTGCTCGGAACAGTCGCCACCAGCAGCAGCAGCTGTAGCAGCCGACGTCTCTGGAGGATCCGGCTCGTACATATTGAGGAGCAGCTGAGCAGCCGGGGATTGTGGTTCTAACGTGTAAAGAAAGGTAGAGACAAAAATGTAGCAGCCTTCCTAGGAGCCGTTTTTCATTCACACAGATAAGCAATGTATATCGTCTGTTAATTCTTACAAGCCTCAGCATTTGCACAATTAAGTGAGCCCACATTAAAATCAGTGTTATTATGGTAGGCAATCATTGCCCTTCGCTTTGCGAACTCCTGACATGGTTTACCTTCAGTTATTAAGCATGCTAAGTTCCCTTCAAAGGAACCCACGGAACTAAATTATTTATCGGGCTTAAGTCCTAAGCTGAAGCCTGGCCCGTCCTGGGCACGCCTTCAGAGTACAGTATCAGGCAAATCGCTCATATGACCAATAGATCTTTATCATGTCAATCGAGAACTCGCGCCAAAGAGCTCCAGTCGCTGTAACGCTTGGATAATTTTAACGCAAAAGAAAGTGATGAGGCATGTTCACTGGGTCGAATTCTTGAACAGCTATCTAGCGGGCGCTCACAGATAACCTAGAATCGGTAAAATTTCCTTGAAGCCAGTGGAATACCTTTTTTAATGAACACAATTTAACTGATCGAGTGCGCAGCTGAACTCCGCGCCTTTCAATGGAGACTAAAAAGATAAAGGGAATCGACTTCAGTTGCATCAGCAAGGAGCAACACGTGAGTGCAGCTTTTCATTCCTGCTGCTGCATCATCGAGAAATCACTCATCCGAGGCCAGCCGCGTGTCACTGACTGTGATTGACTCGGTTTAGAAAGATACATGAGCTTTCGTGTCAATTGCATTTCAATCTTTGTGCTGTTTTATTTACGAGCCATTCTCGACAGCAAGCGAACTAAAAAATTCAACGCAGTTTGATCTGCCAATTCTTGCGCGGGTAATGTTTGGAGGCTAACAGCCAAAGCAACAAAACAATAAGGACGTTCACAGTAATGATGAGTGAAGTGAGCTTTAAAGACTTTCAATATGAAAGGCTGACGCACTCGACTGCTCTGATTCATTGAACTTATTTACAGTGCATAGAATGCCCGCAACAATTGCCACTCATAAGCGCTTTTATATTTCAGCAGAGAAAATCAAATGCGACAACATGCAAGGTTAGACGCACGCATGGTAATACTTACCATGTGTTGATTCAGTTTCGCAACTTGGGTCGGCAGCCCCGCTAGGATTACTGCTGTAGCCAGTCGCTTCCTGCAACAACGTCGCACCTTCCCGTGGATCTGTTAGGGACACGAAAGCTGAACAGTCAGGTGTTGGGGGGCCATTTTCTGTTCATGATGCCCCCACTTCTTGGGGTTATCCCCGGCTCATAATTGATTGTCCGAACATAGTCTGAGAGGTCTTGGAGAATTTGTTCCTTCTCCGCGTATTGCTCTTGAGTACCAGACCTGATTAATGTGAAAAGAACATGCACATCAATTAACGACTGCCTATCAGTGTGCCCGGCATTTTAGTTGTGCCGAAATAAAACTCGCCTTTTAAGGTTCTTGGCATCCTGCTGTTGCCAGTATCCGATTAGTAAATCCACACAGTCTTTTGCTTTGCACAGCGTAAGTTCGCGGCCCACCGCATGTTTCACAATGCGCACAACTTCGATCCATTTATGGTCATCTCCAAACGGCCTCGTCACTGCCACCTCATGCAAAAGACACAAGTCTTCCTCAGCTGTGAAAAATCTCCGGGCTTCCCGAACTTGTAAACGGGCCTGAGCTGTGGTCGCCATCGACAATGCAGCCGCGCCGGTGCATGTGTTGACGGCTGCCATTTTGAATACCCACACATGCCCGTGCGCAGTCTGCGCTCGTCCACTCCGCTGGCCATAAAAACGCTCAATCTAAATCTCTCTAGTAGTACCGCAAACGTCTAGTGGACGCTCCGCTCGCGACGTCCGTTTAAGGATGGTCGCTCTATGTCCGGTGGATCTCTGCTCGGCTCCGGATATACGGACCTAAATCAGATATCCGTCGGACAATGCGTGCCGTCTGGGACCTGGCTAAAAAGGCGTCCAGGGGTGCCGAAACGCATTGCCAAGCCGATGGTACAGGATTCGCAGGGGTAGAATGCAATAATCCGCAGCTGCGATTGAAAATCCAGAGCCGATGCGCTGTGCGTCCTTTCTGGTCACGCGCTCACAGTGCCCCCCTTCAGAGGAAGCCCAGTCATGTTGAGCGGTGTTGACACGTGTGTGGACAACTGTGCATGGCATCTGTGTACATGGAATACGTCAGCGCATGTGCCACTGTCTGAAATCATTCTTTTGCTTTTACAGGTGGTCTTGGAGCCCGAGCTTCAGTTTTTCGACGTCGTGGCAAGCTTGCCTGGCTCTGTCCACGACAGTCAAATTTTTACTAACAGCAGAGTAAGTGTCATGCATGAGCTGAAGGCGGTAACTGGCACCCTCCTTGGCGATCGATGTTAAGGATGTTCACCCTGTTTGATGACCCCACTGAGGAACCCTCGAACAACTGCAGAGAAAAAGTTAGGAAGAAAGAATTTTGCTCAAGCAATGTGAAATAAGCAAGAAGTCATTATTTTGCTGTATTCCTGGCAGGTACAACAAGGGTCGCATTGGAAAGAGGCATAACATTGTGCGGGCTTTTGGACTCTGGAAGAGATGTTTTCCATGCCTCAGGACAAAGCTGGAAACGCTGACAGCGGACGGTTGCAATTATCACCGCATGTGCCGCACTGCTCAACGTTGCTTGCACTTTGCGGGAACCCATCCCTAATGGCGATGAACCATAGCCTGAAGATGCAGGTGTGAAATTGTACGAACCTGACTCACTTCTGGATACCCAACATCGAAGGCACCTTGTCCAGCGTTGCTTCACAAGTGCCCGAAGTGAAGATGACAGTGATATGGACACTGCGTAGAGGTTGTGGTCTCCTCGCTACGCTCACGGCGCGTGTGATCCAATATCGCGCGCGCTGGACGACCACCGCGGGTTCGAGCACTCCGAGCTGCCATGTATACAGCACCGCGTCAGCACCTGCTCCGGTGCGCTCCATGTGCCAACGCGATGTTGCGCGCATACGCGCCCCACCGGCCCCAGGTCGGGGACAGTGAGACTGTGCGTGGAGCAAAGGAGACCCTAGGCGTGATACTTGGGAAAGAAGAAATAACATTTAGTAAGCTGGGATTCGATACAAGCACCAGTCGCCGGTGGCCGCTAACGGCGCACTGCGACAGAGAACAAAGAACCGAGCACTGAGAGGCTGCCTATCCTTCAGTCAGCGCCTGCCATCGTGCGCCCCACAACAAAGAAAATGGAAATAGAAAGAAATGACAGACGGGGGCATGATCGGAAGACGCTGCCTCAAGGCATTGAGACGACGGAGAGTATGCGCACCTGCTGAGCCGAAGTAACCATCGGCCGGTGGCGGACAAAGGGGGCCACCGCTGGCAGAGAGGAACACATGCGCACCTTCAGACGCCCTGATGTGGTCTCCCCGGGCCTCGTCTTGTGCTCGCGTACCCGGAGCGCACGCAAGCAGGGCCTGAATCCCGCCAAAATGTTGGCCAATGGGTGAAGCCCATTGACCTTCCCGTGGGCGGGATGGCAGCAGAGTGACAGTGTTTTATGACCCGCTGCCACCCCGTCCAGGCAAGGAGGAGAGGGACACGGAGCCCCCGGAAAGGCAATGCAATGACTCCACACAACCACCGCGAGAGCCCGAAACCCCACGTCCCTCCCCCCTTAAATGCCCCCTACCAATGCAAGGCTGGTGGCTTTGCTGCCATCCCAAAACGAAAACAATGAACAAAGAAATAGTCATTACAATGCAATACCAGAGCTATCCATTGGCAGCTAGAACTTAATATCACCAGCCTCCAAAAGATAAATTAAAGAAGAACATCACAGGAAGAAAAGCAAGCCATTAGGATAAATCAAATAGGGAGGTCTGAGGCAAACAACAGCAACAAAAGAAGTCTACATGAACCCACGCTTTAACTTGAACATGCACAATAAGAGCATCCACTGAAGAAAAGGTAAGAGTAACAATAAAAGACAAACTCTTAGAGACATAAAGATATTCGGACACAACACGAACAAGGCAAATTAATATGTTGGCCTATACCACCAATCAAAACAATATACAATAAAATAAACGGTTCAGAAAACGTACAAAGAATGCCCAGGTGAAAAATCTTCGGGGAGTCTAAACACCAAGGCCAAATGCCACGCGTGTGACTTCAAGCCAATTCAACAGCGTCCAGCAACGGCCTATGGTGCCGGTGCTTCTGGCGGTGTCTCCTCCATGGTACGGCCATGTCGTGGCCGCACTGCCTGATCCACAGCCCCACCGTCGCCAGGCCTCCATCCAGGTCGACATCGCCTGTTGGCGCAACACGGCAGTGAAAACGCACGCGAAACTTTCTCGGAACACAAAACACATAGATACGAAGAAATTAACATAAAAGCAAAACAAAATATACCCAAGGAAACATACATTAAAGCAAAACAAAGACGGCTAGGTAAAACACAGAGAAACAAGTAGCCTAACAAAGAAACACTGAACAAAGGAAAACAAGGACAGAGAAAGACGGAGAACAGCCTGCCTGATTTCAGCAAACTGGATCGCTGATTGCGTTTTGAAGAGAAATGGATGGCTTATCCAAAGTTGGGGACTCTCATGGGCAAGCCTTGTCTCAGTATACATGGTTACTCCGTCTAAGTTCAGCTGAACACAGTAAACGTGGTCTTCACTAGCGCAATGACATGGGACTTTGACGCTAGCGGAAATTCCTTCCACGGATGCACACTGTCCATCCGCGACACCAATGAAAATATATTTTGACTACACGATGTCTATGTAATGAACAGACGTGGAAGGTTCCAGGGCCAAGTCGCAGAGGTAATCAGTTTTAAAGAAAACCTTGGCACTCTGATGACTGTGCGATACTTGTCGGAGTGGTGCTAAATCGCGTTTCTGTGGCGCCGGGGGTTAACACCTTAAACGCAGCTCTCACATTGCAGTGTTAGCGGGTGGCACGCGATCTTCATTGGCCGAGCTCGTTGTGACCCCGCAGAGCGAACCTACCCGGGGCAACAGCGACACACGCTGTATCCGGGCCGTGAGCCCGTTGCAATACCAGCAATGTTACGGCGCTCCGCCTCCCTGAGGCTGTCGAACTATGTACAATTATTTACAAAACTGGTGACTCTGTGGTCTCTTTGGCGTTCTTCACACCGTTAAAAAAATACAGAAAGATGATTCTGACACCCTAGTGGGGGTGGTTGGTTTCGTTCCCCTGGCTGGCTTTCACCCCGGGCTGTCCTTCCCATCATCGTTGCGGGGGAGCATACCCTTCTGTGCGCGCGGCAGTGGGATGTCCGGGGCGCTTGCTTCTTCGTGGAGCAGGCTCGTTTTGTGGCCTTTGTCTTCGCTCAGCTATTGCACTGCCAGTCTCGCCCCTCAATTGATGGTGCAGAAGGCACCACCACTAACCGGTCGGCCTGAATGGAGATATTCGGCAACACAGGGCATAACAATAACGCATCAACTATCACAGCTTGAATGAGAAAAGGCACGCATCAACTGAAAACTGCTGGGCAGGCCACTGAGCCGCGCCAACAATAGCAAAACGCATATACAGTGCAGTCCACTTAAAACGATATCGAGAAAAATAAAAACTATGATCATTATAATTGATGATCGTTATATCTGGACTGCAATCATTAAAAAAAATTTAAAAACACTGAACGTACCTTTGCAGCTCCGAACTCGAATTCGCGACTTGCTCTAAAGAATAGAATATGTAGAAAGTAGGCTGTGAAAAACAAACTTTATTTCTAGCGCCAATGACCGTGAGAAGCGTTAGGCGTGCCGAAATAGTCCGAAATCTGCGCTTACTCTTGCCGCAGCTTCAGCTTCACAACCGCGGTGTGCATGGATTCCAGCTGCTGCGTGAGCACTGGCGGCAATCCTTTAGCATGCAGAAAATCAATTAAGGAGTCGATCGAGGTCGGGGTCAAGGAGCCACTGTCAATCTCGTCATTGTCCCTGCTGCCGTTGCCACCGTCGCACAACTTTGCTGTCTGTCGAGACAGCACATCTTCGGCGATCGCCTCGTCGATGACCTCATTGCAGAACGAGGCAGCACTGTCTGCAGACAAAAACTCCTCCATCGACGCACCACCTGTGTCATCAGTAGGAACGAGCTCCCAGAGCTCGGTTATTTCAGCGGCTTCCACTGTGTGGGTTGGGGAAGTTCGTCCCGACGCACAAAGCCCGCCTTTTTGAAGCTCTTGTATATGGTTGACTGCTTTACTTCATACCACGCACCATAAATGAAGCGCACGGCTTTCAAAAGGCCGATCTTCAGGTCAGGGGGCCCATCTGCATGACCTGACGTGCCAGGAGCTGCGCGGTCAATGGCTAAAATTAGCCACTCCAGCATGCACCGCCGATACAGGACTTCATGGTTGGCGATCACACCGGCGTCCAAGGGCTGCAGGCCTACCGTAGTATTCGGAGGCAGAAACATCAATTTGACAGACGTTAGCTTCGGGCTAACGCTGTGTGCGCTACAGTTGTCAAGTAGCAACACTACTTTTCTTCCTTGGCCTTCAATCATACTGTCGAACTCGAGCAGCCATTCTTCGAACAGGTCGCGGGTCATCCACGCCTTCTTATTGCTGCGATAGTAGGCCGGGATGTGCTGATTCTTAAAGCACGTTGGCTTCTTTGATCGCCCAATCATGAAAGGCTTGAGACGATGGCTCCCATCCATGCTAACGCACAGCAACACAGTCACCCTAAGTTTCGAGTGCTTCCCGCCTGGGCATTGATCTTCTTTAAGAGCGTGAGTCTTTGACGGCAACATGTGAAAAAACAAAGCAGTTTTGTCGCAATTATATGTGTCCTTCTCCGCGTAGCGCTTCAGCACGCCGGGCAGCTTTGTCTGTATGTCCAAAGACGCCGCTTCCCCTACCACGTTTTTGTAAATGATTCCGTGCCGCTCTTTAAAGTGCTGAATCCAGCCTTGTCCAGGCTCAATATTTGGGCATCCAAGAAGAAAAGCGAAGTTTTTCGCTTTGGTAGTAAGTATTGGCCCACTGAAAGGCACATTATGCAGGCGGGTTAGGATGAACTACTGGTAAGGCGCCTCTTTAACATCAGCGTACAGAACTGTCGTCGCAGCAAAAGTCGGTCAAGGCTTTGCCGACTTTTCTACGTGACAGTGGCCTATTAGAAAGACTATAATGACCCCATTTCATCCCTTTTCATATTTTTTTTTTCTCACGCTTTTATTTTTGTCACGCTCTTCTTTCCGTCTTTACTTCCCCTTTTCCCTTCCCCTAGTGCAGGGTAGCAAACCGGAGGTTTTAAGTCTGGTTAACCTCCCTGCCTTTCTCTCATTTGCATCTCTCTCTCTCTCTCAGCGTACAGAGGGTCTCTAACCCTTTTCCGCTGATCGGCATGGCCGCTGATAGCTCCTGCCTTCACAATCGCGGTGCTCCTAGTTTTCAAGATGGTTGATATCGACTGGGCGAGCTCATACTTCCTCACGAGGGCGCTCACCTTGAAGCCGCGTCGAGAGTCCTGCAAAATATCCATCTTCGTGTCAAGCGATACAGCTTTGCGCTTTGTCGGCGCCATCTTCGAACTGGGTTGTACCGTTGGTTGCACGCTACTTCGGTGGCTTCAGCCTGCTATCGCGCTCGCTGAGAGAGAGAGAGAGAGACTGAGTGGGGGACGGGCGCCACCATGCCGCTTTGCTTGTCGCCTTTTTTTTTCTCTTTCGGAGCGACTGTAGCCGACGCGCACGAAGCAGCTAGCACCATCTTGTGGCGCGCTGCGCCAGCTCAGGTACTCTCCAGTGCGCGGGCGGGGCGGGACACGCTGCATGTTAATGGCGGCAGATACGAACTTGCGTAGGTAAACATCGCCTCGTCTCAACATTTCAGTTCGTTTCAGGGAACTAAGCAACGCAAATGTTACGATTATTTGGCATGGAAAACGCCATCCAGACAGCAAAATTTTGATCGATATCCAATATGCGGTGAATAACCTATCGTTATATATGGGTTTCTTTCCCATAGACCTAATGCATAAAATAATCTAATATTCCAATAATATAATAATATAACAACTGTATATCGTTATAATCGATATACAGTCGCCAACTGATTTTCAGGACTCCAAAAATTCGGACATGCACAATTATTCGGTCTGCTTTGCAGCACCGCCATTATCCCTGTAGACCATAATGTATAACAACTGCCGAAAGTTTGGACACCTTGCAACCTCTCGTCTGATTTTTCGGACGCTCCTTGAGCCAACTCGATCGGGAGCACCATGCACCGACTGTGACCGGTGCATGCTTCGACCATAGCCTCCTATATTATAGGAGGCTATGGGAGGAGGCATAGCTTCCTATAAAATATAGGAGGCTATGCTTCGACTCGCTGAACGCCATTATTGTTGTGAATGGAGCCTCCATGCTGCCCCGCGAAGTGGCGCTACTGCAAATCCCCGCTCATTATCATCGTTTCTGCCTGGTTCGATAGAGTGGCTCTACAGCAGTTCCGGTTTCAGCTTAGTAAGCCATGTCAAGACAATCCAGCAGCTGATTTGTTTCTTCGCGCACGACGCTGCGAGTAGGCCACGTTTTTCGTTTGTGCAACTGGTGTCGGCATGGTGGTGTTTGCTTTTTGTGCTGTCTCGAGGTTCCGGTCATCCAACGCGGCATACGGGAACATCGCGTCAAGTGTCTAATGGCGCCGACAGTGCCCCCGCAGACTGCGCTGGGGAATGCCAGCAAGCGGGTGCCAGGAGGCCTAAGATTTGTCGCCTAAGATGTGCGCCCTACTGACGCGGAAAATGTTCTGCCGAGACCTGCGCAGTGGTTGCATTGCGATTCCGGACACCGTCTCATTTGACAGTCTCAGTGGTGCTGACACTGCTGTACTGACATGCGCAGAACTCGACGACGGCGAGATCATTTGTCAGGTTTCTGTTGCACCTGCACGATGACTCCGAGTCAGGGGATGACGGACCATGTGCTACGCTGCCGTCGCATGCGGAGCGTGTACAAGCAGTGACTGTGCTTTCAGTCACCTATAGTGACCGTACGACCCTCTCCGAGATTCAGACTTATCTGATTGTGCGCAAACAGAACAGCTTGCAATGGCGCATTCATGATTTCTACATGCCTATGCCGAACCCGAATAAGTGCGTGGAAATAAATGATTTCATTTTTTTTTCTTAATCTGCTTTTTCGGACACCTGTTTATTCGGACACTTCCGCAGTCCCCGTGAGGTCCGAATAAACGGTCGGCGACTGTATCGTTGTAAGTGGACTGCAGTCCGCGCAGTTAGCAGTCGCCAGAATGGTAATGGTTCTAGAGACTCATGGAAATCTGTCGGACTCACCGAATCGTTGAGCACATGGAAGAACGGAAAAGTCAGCCTTCCCGGTACGAATCGGCGAGACCTCCGGGCCCGCATGGTCCACAATCGAGGACGACTGCAGAATCTCGGTGGCCACTTGACTCCGGTCCTCATCCGCACTTCGCAGCACGGAACTTCAAAGCAGGTGTCCAATACGCTTACTACGCTACTTTGACTGAGGCAAGGTATGACAGAAAGAGCGAGAGGAAAATAAGCGAATTCAGCACACGGGGGAGAGACATGGCTCGGTTAACAAATTGCGTTCGCAACGCAACCTCAGCAACGCAGCAGCCCGGATACTTGGCGACCAGAGGCTGATTAGGCCCCTGGCCCCACGTTGGGCACCAATTTGTGGTCTCGCTACGCTCACGGCGCGCACGCTGTGATGTAGCGCGTGCCGGACGACCACTGTGGATTCGAGCACTCCGAGCCGCCTGCTCCAGCCCGCTCAGTGTGCCGACGTGCCGCTGCACACGTACGCGCCATGCAGGCCCCAGCCAGGGGAAAGCGACACCGCGCGCGAAGCAAGGGAGACCCTAGGCGTGGCACTCGGGAAAGAAGATATAACATTGGGATTCGATACAAACACCAGTTTTATCAACACGTCCGAATCTAAATCTAATTGCGGCACAATATGTGACCAAGTGGTCGCCGGTGGCCGCTAACAGCGCACTGTGACAGAGAACAAAGAACCGAGCACTGAGAGGCTGCCTATCCTTCGGTCAGCGCCTGCCATCGCTCGCCTCACAGCAGAGAAATTGGAAATAGAAAGAAATGGCAGACGGGGGCACGATCGGAAGACGCTGCCTCAGGGCATCGAGACGACGGAAGAGTGCGCGCACCCGCCGAGGCCGGGATCCTGCCGAGCCGAACCATCGGCCGGCGGCAGACAAAGGGGGCCGCAGCCGGCAGAGAGGAACACGTACGCACCTTCAGACATGTAGTCTCCATGGGCACCGTCTTGCGTGCGCATACTCGAATCGCGCGCAAGCAGGGCCCGAATCGCGCAAGAACGTTGGCCAATGTGTGAAGCCCATTGACCTTCCCGTGGGCGGGATGACAGCAGAGAGACAGACCCGCTGCCACCCCGTCCAGGCAAGGAGGAGAGGGACACGGAGCCCCCGCAAACGCAATGCAACGGCTCCACCACAGTGCTCCATCATAACCACCACGAGAGCCCGAAACCCCGCAAGGTAAAACTGCGATCAATGCTGCGTAATTAAAAGTGGAGAAGCGTTCGCATATCAGACAGTGCCGATTCTTTAGGATAAATGAAATTGACTTTATTCCTTAATATGGCATCTGGCCAGGTTTATTATTGCCACCGCCTCTCATATAATCATAACTTTTGGAACCAGCATTCTCCCTGAATCAATAGAAACCGGCTACTGCAAGCTTCGTGTTAGACCGTACATCCCAAATCCGCGTCGATGCTTTAAGTGTCAGCGTTTTGGGCATGGGTCGCAAACCTGCAGAGGACGTGCTACTTGTGCTAAGTGTAGTTCTTCTGAACACGCTTCTGACATCTGCACTTCACCAAACCACTGTGCCAACTGTGAAGGAGATCACCCCGCCTACTCGCGATCGTGCCCCTCGTGGAAAAAGGAGAAACAAATAATAGAACTGAAAGTCAAACTAAACCTATCTTTTCCAGAGGCACGTAAGTGTTTCTCACTCCAAAATCAGTCCAGTCCTTCCTACACCGATGTGGCGCGCCGGGGGGCAGCGCTACATCTTCAGGCGGCCGCGCAAGTCACACGGAGTGTGACGGCGGTTACGCCACCAGCCCCCTTGGCGGGAGCAGCCACGGCTCTTCCGCCCCCTACCACGAACGGCCAGCAGACTTCCGAGCCTGCTGGTCCCAGGGCCACTGCTCGTGCAGGCAGGCCCGAAAAACCCCCGCGCGTGCCCGCTGAGCGGGCGTCATCCAGCGCCTCTGACGAGGCGATGGATGTAACAAAAACTTCTCCGGCGTCTCAGACGCCGAGGGAACGGCGTTGCTCCCTGGAGCGCGCCAAGAAAAAAGAAATACCCCGCATCAAGGGGCCTGGAAAGGTCCCTTGAGCCAACCTAATTCATATCTCTTGACACACAGCACATAAACACAAACAATATGGATACACAAATATTACACTGGAACGTGAGAGGTCTGATCCACAACCTCGATGATATCAAAGAACTCTTACACAAATACAATCCAAAGGTGCTGTGTGTTCAGGAGACACATCTTAAATCTATGCAAACAAACTTTCTTAGGCAATATGCTATTTTCAGGAAGGACCGAGATGATGCTGTTGCATCGTCCGGCGGCGTAGCAATAATAGTAGACAGAGGCGTTGCTTGTCGGCAACTGCAACTCCGAACTCCCCTTGAGGCAGTTGCTATCCAAGCAGTACTATTCAATAAATTAGTTACTATCACGTCCGTATAGATCCCCCCAAATTATCAACTCTCTAGCACAACATTTCAAAGCTTTATTGATGAGCTGCGTCACCCTTACATAGTCGTCGGTGATCTAAATGCGCATAGTACACTGTGGGGTGACTCACGCTGTGATGCGAGAGGACGGCTTATAGAAAACATCCTATTCACTTCAAGTTCCTGCTTGCTTAATAAGAAAAAGCCAACGTTTTACAGCTCTACACATAAAACATTTTCTTCGATAGACCTAAGCATAGCGTCTAGTACAATTGTGCCATATCTCCAGTGGGATGTCATTAATAACCCTTATGGCAGTGATCACTTCCCCATCGTCCTAAACCTTAAAAAACAAAGTGAGTATCCTGCACATGTTCCTCGATGGAAAGTTGATTCAGCCGACTGGACGAAGTCTCGCGAAGTAACGCAGCTGCCCTGGAATGATATCTGTGAACTTAGCCTAGACGACGCAGTAGCATACATAACAGCGTTCATTATTGATGCTGCATCAGTATGTATCCCCCAAACAAAAGGGTCGCCCTCGAAACGACGTATTCCATGGTGGAATGAGGAGTGTAGGGAAGCCAGGAAAAAGCAAAACAAGGCTTGGAATCTCCTCCGTAACTCACCAACCGCAGAGAACCTAATTAATTTCAAGGCGATCAAGTCGCAAGGGAGAAGAACGCGCCGCCGCGCTAAACGCGAGAGTTGAAAAAACTACATAAGCAGCATCGATTCATATACAGACGAACGAAAAGCCTGGAACAGGGTTAACAAAATAAAAGGCCGCGAAACTCACCCCTTACCTTTATTAAATACACAAGGAGACACCCTGGAGGATCAGGCAGATTGTCTAGGAGCACATTTCGAGCACATTTCCAGTACATCACATTACACAGATACATTCCTAAAATACCAGCGACTAGCAGAACAGATGAATTTGGATCGGAAAAGCACATCCAACGAAGCATACAACCGTTCATTTGGAATGGCTGAGTTCCAGGCCTCACTGAACTGTTGCAACAAGTCCGCTCCAGGAAGTGACAGGATAATGTATGAGATGATCAGACACTTACACCCCGAAACCCAAAAAACACTACTGTCACTCTTTAATTCCATGTTCTCTGCAGGCTACATTCCTTCTGTTTGGAAAGAAGCAATCGTAATCCCTATTCTCAAAGAGGGCAAGGACCCTTCCTCACCCAACAATTATAGGCCCATAGCTCTGACAAGTTGTATATGCAAATTATTTGAGAAAATGATTAACCGTCGCCTCATCCATTTTCTTGAAAGCAGCAAGATACTCGATCCCTTACAGTGCGGTTTTAGAGATGGTAGATCCACAACAGATCACCTTGTCCGCATCGAGACAAATATCCGCGATGCCTTTGTCCACAAGCAGTTTTTCCTGTCTGTATCCTTAGATATGGAGAAGGCATACGACACAACCTGGCGCTTTGGAATCCTCCGCGATCTGTCTGAAATTGGAGTTCGAGGCAACTTGCTATACACCATTCAGAGTTACCTCTCCAATCGCACGTTCCGTGTTAGAGTTGGTAACGTTCTGTCCCGTCCATTTACGCAGGAGGCTGGTGTTCCACAAGGAGGCGTGCTCAGCTGCACTCTTTTTATAGTCAAAATGAACTCTATCCAGACTGCCATACCACGTAGTATGTTTTATTCTGTATATGTAGATGACATCCAGATAGGTTTTAAATCATGTAATCTAAGTATCTGTGAGCGACATGTACAGCTTTGCATAAATAAATTGTCTAAGTGGGCGGACGAAAATGGTTTTAGGCTAAATCCGAGAAAAAGTATGTGCGTCCTGTTCTCTATTAAAAGAGGTATACTGGTGGAACCCGTAATCAATCTCAATGGAGAACGGTTATCTGTGAGCTGTGAACACAAATTCTTAGGGATCCTTCTAGACAGTAAGCTAACCTTTGTGCCACACCTGAAGTATCTTAAGGCAAAGTGCCTCAAGACTATGAATCTTCTGAAGCTGTTGTCACGCATAGCTTGGGGAAGCGACAGGAGATGCCTAATAAAGTTGTACAAAAGCCTAATATTAACACGCCTTGACTATGGGGCCATAGTCTCTAATTCTGCTGGACCTAGTACTCTAAGAATGCTAGATCCTGTCCACCACTTAGGCATCCGCCTTGCAACAGGCGCCTTTAGAACTAGTCCTGTGCAAAGCCTTTTCGTCGAATCTAATAAATGGTCGCTGTACTACCAACGGACATATTTGTGTCTTTCGTATGCCTTGAAGGTAAAATCAGCTGCGGATCATCCATGTCATTCAATTATTCACGACTCCTCCACGGCCAGGCTATTCCGTAACCGCCCAGGTGTTTGGCCTCCTCTGTCCCTCCGGTTGGAAGCACTCTCAGAAAAAACAGGAGTCTCTCTTTTAGAGAATGTCTTAATGGCCCCCTCTCGGCTTCCACCACCTTGGGAGTGGCAAACTATCCAATGTGACATCTCCTTCTTAGAAATATCAAAACAAGCACCTGAGGCTCACATACAATCACAACTTAAAGAGAAGTATTCCTGTGACGAATATTACACAGATGCTTCGAAGTCTCCTGCTGGTGTTGCTTACACAGCTCTCGGACCCTCATTTTCAACATCAGGGCCACTAAACCCACACACCAGTATCTTTACGGCAGAAGCATACGGTATACTTTCGGCTGTTAAACACATAAGGCGCAGAAATGTCGCTAAGGCTGTTGTCTTTACAGACTCACTAAGTGTTGTGAGAGCCCTGATTAGCTTACGAAAGCATAAGAATCCCGTTTTGAATGAGCTGTATAGTTTGTTGTGCTCCGCATATATCTGCAACCAAGCGATTATTATATGCTGGGTACCTGGCCATAAAGGTATAAAAGGCAACGTAGCTGCTGACGAAAACGCTACGTCAGTGAGTTTTAGCGACACAGATGGAAATATCCCCATTCCTGCCACAGACCTAAAGCCCTTTCTGCGCCGTAAATTGAGGAAACATTGGCAATCAGAGTGGGATACACAAACATTGAATAAGTTACATATTATAAAACCAAGATTGCGGAATTGGATAAGTGAGAAAACAGCACGGTACAAAGAAGTACTTCTTTGCCGATTAAGAATAGGACACACTTACAGTACTCACTCCTACCTCTTGGCTGGCGGGGATCCTCCTACTTGTAGTAGGTGCGGCGATGGCCTCACAGTCATCCATGCTCTTATCCAGTGCCCTGCAATAGAAACGGAGAGGAAAAAGTATTTCCCTTCTGCATATCGCGAAAATATACCTCTCCATCCTGCATTTTTCCTTAGTGACGAACCGTTTTTCAAACTGCAAACAGTCTTAGATTTTTTAGATGAAACCGACATCCTGAAAATCATTTGGCCAGGCAATTTTTAGCATGTGACTAACAGCCCTGCATTCAAGGGCTCTGTTAAAACCCTGGTGTCAGTGTTGTTTTATTACACAGTGTTTTTTTTAACGACAGCCCATTGCCATAGCCCACATCGCTGCCTAGTCACCGTCATTATTTTAGCAACTATATATTCTACTCCACTTACAGCTACAGATTTTAGGCCCTTTTACAGCCATGTGACATCTACCATAAGGAATTCATTGTGCACGCCATCCATAATACATCAACATTACCACTTGTCATGGCGCTCTTTGGCCAAACCTGGCCCTTACGCCACAAAACACCACACATCATCATTATTGCCACCGCCTCTGAGGAAAATTGCTTTATTTAGTCTTGCGGCACGAGGTCACGTTCAGTAATGCCTCCTGGCCCGAGGAATTCAAGCTGCTTTGTAAGAATTGGTTGTTTGAGGTTTGAGACCCTCTCTTTAGCTTTTAAAACATGCACCTTCATTCTGTGCAGTGTACTCCATTTGCGCTGTTCATTGGCATATTGCTGCATTTTCAAGGCATGTTCGCCTTCTATCATTTTCTTCCTTGCCTCGTGCTCAATACGTCTGATTTCTCGCATTGTCTGCAGCACGAAGGCGAGCCTCCAGCTCTGTCGACAATGCTGTGTTGACAGCAGCAAGACGGCCACCTTGGCGACGACGGACAACTAGCTCAGCGTCTGAACCTTGGTCCATGAAAGCCTGTGTTGTGTTTTGGCTTCAAGATGGCCTTGAAGTTGCCGTTTCTGCAGACAGCCCACCACTGCCGAGAGAAGGTGCTGGCGAGCTCTGCTGTGTTGTAGCCTAAGCAAAACCATTTTCTGCCTGGTTAAGGTTCCTGTTCATGACGAACTCTGCAAGCAACAGTGTTGATGAAAGTTTCACAATGTTTTCGAACAAGACAAATAAACAGTTAACTACAAAAACAAACTTGTTCTTGCCACTTTACTCTGTCCAGAAGAAAGGATGGCAACAATAATTGCAGTGCACGACTACACTACAGCCTTTATGTACTACGTCACACAGCACATATGTACACTTTCTACGTGCTCTATGGCGAGTTGCTTGAGCACAAGCTCCTGCAGCTGCGTTGCAATGGCAGCTTGAATCGCTTGTCTGTATTCCTGGAACCACAGCAATGCAGCATTGGTAGAGTTGGGGAAAGTATCCAACTATCACAGTAATGTGCACATGAATATGCTATTTTTTTACATTATCCGATCATGTGTTTAATTACGCAAAGCCTGCTCCTTGAGCGGAAAATGTGCGTCAATTATAGCAGCAACAGGCAATTACACTGACATTCATTCATTCCTTACAGTACACATGACATGTAGTCCAACTGCAAATTTTGTAGTGCTTTATGATGGTAACGTCAGGCAGGGAGGCCAGCAAGTGTTTGGACTATTATCGCAAAGAAATGGCCTGTGAGTGGCACTCGAGCTATTACTGCACATCTTGTGCGGTGAGGCGTGCCAAGGTGGCCGCAATACTACAGAAATGGTTGTAGTAGTCATAGAAGCTATACTCAACTTACCATTGTTGCTTAATTCCATGTAGGAGTTAAATAAACAAACTTATTTTAGTCGCCAATGTGATGAAAAAGAATGGTGGCACACACACACACACACACATATATAAAGAAGCATGGTGTTGACACCCAAGTAAAAAGAAGTGTCCTTATTTGACGTTTCGGCCGTGGGCCCGTCCTTCGGCAGAGCCAAAATTTAGGTTAAACGCCGCAGTTTCAGATATCGCATATTCTCTCTCTTTCCTTCTCTTGCCTTGTTCTCTGCTTGGACAAGAAAATGCAATCGTGTTAGCGTGAAAAACTTTATGACATTATTGGTGACTATCTCGCTGTGTTCGCAGAAGCCGACCAAGTTTAATTTGTTCCCTGCCAAAGAGGACGACAAGTCAACAATGCTGTCTGCTTTTAGCTTATTAAAGCTGAAGCAGTGCATAAATGAGTATTCCATTTTGCTGATTAATCGCACAAGCCCGCGAGATGGGTAGAGCAGGCCGCCCCTGTCAACATGCTTTGTTAGGCGCGCCTCCTCAGGAAGTTCTTCGCGGGTGTCTCGTAGCAAATCTTTCGCACACTCTTTGCACTTGCTCTTTTTCAGCATCTTACGGGCAACATAGCCAGTCACATAATAAACGATGCTCGAATTGCTTCTTATTGACACTGTAGAGCTGTGGTCGGGCAGCAAATTGCAAGATGAAAGTACTTCGTTCACTTCATTCAAACAACCAACATCCAGTAAATCGTCTGGCTTCCTGTATACTCCTTTCGACGCGCACTTGGCCGAGTTAATCAATCTCTTGATCACTGCAGGCGAAACTTAACCATTTGCAGGTGCCTTGGCGAGACTGCAGAATGCAAAACAGTTCACAGAAACCAAGAACTGCGTGGGAGTGGGATGATCATTTGATCCCGACATTTGCCTAAGGATACCAAAAACATTCTCAAGTGGGTCCTGACTCAAGTTAGAAGTCATTAAGTATTTGTAGCCAAGTGTTCCTGTCACATACGCAAGAATTGAAGTTACGCTTCTGAGGCTTACACAAAGGCCTTCAGCTGTTGGCTGGCTAAGAAAGCCCAGCTTCCCAATTTTTTCTTCCAAGGTATCCATATACGAAAGAAATTGCTGGATTTCTTTCACTTGGAAAGAATTTGGGCGCATTGCGAACGCACCTCGATGTAATGACCTCAATTAGCTTACGCATTCTCCGAATGAATGCCTCAGTTGCCTCTGTGGAGTTGGCACCACAATTCTTTTCTACGTCGTTCTTGTATAAATAAAGTCCTCTAAGAACATCGTCGCTGAAATAGGTGAAAGCCAGGTTCACTTTCATTCGTTCGAAACCATTTGGCTCTACAACAGCTCTTGTGACATGAGGCATCGCCTTTAGACACATTGTGTCTCTATTATCACATTTCCAGGCCTCTTTTACGACGTCGTTTTGGACGACGTCGTAACTATTTACTTTAACTATTTACTTATTTAACAGTAACTATTTACTTTGAGACACCTTCCGGTGTCTCAAAGCAAGCCGACACAAGGGCATTGCATACACATTTCACTAAATGAGAGAAGTCGGATAGAAAATGCAAACTTCTGTTTGCGTCAACAGGGTGCTGCACTTTGCACACCATTTTCTTAACTGTTCCTTCTATGCCAAAAGCTCACCACATACTTCTGTTCCAGGTCGCCGCATCTGTTGTAACGAAATCAACAAAGAGACCTGCGTTCTCGGTAGCTATGGTAGTGTCTACAACATTTGATAAGACATCCGCTTTAACATTGCTGTGAGAATCAAAGACCGCAAGTATTTGCTGAAATTGGCCACAGTATGGATGAAAGATCACAACTAAGCCGTGGTCATAGATTGTCCCTGTTGGTCTGGAGATGTGTGTTTTCCGAGGTCGACAAAACCCTCGATTTGGCCATTGCTGGTAACGTTGACACTTTCAGAGAGTTTAATTTCATCTATTAGGATCCCTCCATGCCTTAAATTCATCCATGCCGCCTGCCTTCTCTTTGATTGCGGCGAGTATTTGCTAATTAAACCCGAAGGTGCTCTTATAAGCTTTTAGGTGTTTACGCAAGCAGCTTTTGCTGGGAAGAGCCATGATGTTATGTTTCCAAATATGTTAGTACAATTTTGGGCCCTTCATTTTCATTACGATGCATTCCAATAGCCACTCAGGACTATATTTCCTGCCTTGAGCGCCTTTTTTTTTTTCGACACTTCAGAGCACGCTCTCACTTGTTGCTGTTGCTTTTCGGGGAGACTGGAGAGCTTAATCTCCAGGCTTGAAGCTGATATCGAAGCATTGATTTCCTTCATCCTCTCGAGCTCAGTACTCGAACTATTTACTTTGGTCTTCTCTCGGCGTAGCTGTATGTTGCACTTCACAAGCTTTCTAGCGGCAATGGCATTTGGCCTCGTAACCTTTTTGTTCTTCGATAGGAGGCTTGATTTAATTAACAACAGCTTGCGCAGATACTTGCATTGTACACATGGTTTGTTGTATTGTGATACGCCGAAGCATTTTATGCTGTGCAACTTGTTGCCATACTCACACCATTTTGTTCTCCCAGAGGTCGAAGAAAGAAAGCTTTTTTCGAAGCCTGAACACGCGCCTATTTCGTTTGCCTCGTGGAGTATACTCTCGACGTCTTTAACATCACACACTTCAGTTTTTTTACGCACACTCCTTGCACGAACACGGAGCAGGGGTAGGAAGAAACTTCCGCAGAAGACAAAACTAATTTTCTAAAAGACACTGTTCCCATCTCCGGCAAGTACATGAAACGCTATTGTTAATACGTTAATTGTAATACGTTAAACCTACGTTAATATGCTTCGCATAATAATACAGTTCTTCAATGTCCACAGAAAATGCTGTGTTCGCTGTTAGCACTCCCGATCTCAAGGCGTCGATCACTACGTTTGAACTGTCAATGCCGAATGGGTCCTCAGTGGCAAGGGCATTCAAGGAACGTTGCAAGAACTTTCAACAGGCTTCTGCCATGAGCCTTCTTCTGTCACTATGGTTCTCATAGGGTAGTCAGGCTTGTGCGTTTTTCCTGTGAAAAACGCGGAAAGTACATCACCCTTGCTCTTTTTAACAGCGTTTTTTAACAACTCCAGGTTAAGCCTCTTTAGCAGCTCCAAAGCACTTCTTTTCACTTTTTCTGGTTTTACGCACACAACCTTGAAGTTTTTGTTCAAAGCTACTCTCAAGTTTGCTGGCATTCACCTAGTATAACCATGTACCAACTAGCCCAACAAGCCACTCTCAGGAGTTCTGCACTTGAAAAGCCGCCACCATGCTGTGCAGCATATTCCTCCCATTCTTTGAGAAAAACAATGAACTCATTCAAAAACTGTGCACTTCTTGAATCAGCACGAAGGCCTTTTGATGGGACTCTAGACGACATTATAAAAATTAGTCTTTCCATTACTTTTACAAACCGTTCTGTCGGTTCGATGTTTCTGACGTTGTCCCTTTGCAAATGCGGGTGAGGAGCTGCGGGTTCCTCATCCGCATGAGGATACATTCCAACACCCACAGCTAATCGAACCGCATGCCCCGGGTTGACTTTCTGGAAGCTGCCTCGAAACATGCCTTCAGAGCAAACGCTGCTTTGGAGGAAGGCCTCTGATTTTCTCCTCCAGCACAGTAGTTGGGATGGACTGCGTGAGTGCCCGGAGGTCTTAGACGGTTTTTTTTTTTGGCCCGGAATAAGTCAAGGGATTTTCGCTTCCTTGAATTTATTTGTTTCAAAGTCGCTAGTTGCTTCTTATGCTGTCTGCTGAACTGGTTCAAGATGAGCTTTCTTGAGTGTTTGCATCGTAGACGAGTATTGCCATCAGACGCCGTCACAGTGCAGGTTTTCGAGAAGTACGCTTTTCCACACTGTGTATGTTGGCCAGGTGAAAGAGGCTCAGTCTCACAGCCGAGACAAAGTAGCAATTTATCTGCCTTCATCAGCGCTTCGACGGCATTCTCTTGACACTGCACATGAAATTCTTCAACTTTGATGCTTCTGCAATGCAATGTAGCTGCTTCGACGCAAGTCGAAAGCGTTACATGCTTGATCACGTGCACGTCACTTGATTCCAAACTGGTGTGCCACCTGAAGCACAGAGCGGCAGGAACGTTCAACAAAACAATTCTGCAACAAGATGATGACAGCGGGACGATGTCACGAAACGGAATGTGGTGCGTGCGATGGCAGTTCTAATGTGCACCCTTCATCACTGACATCCGCAGGGTTGTTGTTGATTCAGTTACCTGATGCCGTGCACTTTGGTGGTGGCAGACAGTTGTCCACTAGGTTCCTTTCCTTCCTTTTCTGGGGAACAGGCCTCGTCATGTAGGATGGAGCATCAGGAAATATCGTCGGAACGGCATCATCAGTGAGCGCTGGCCGCTCGCAGTCAAGTTCTACAACCTTCCCGTTTATGACGTGCCTGAACGTCCTTTGTAGCATTCGTCGAAACGCCTTGAGCACACAACACAGGTTTCGTCGAGAGCCTTGTCATCTCGCTTTATGTTTCGAGCCCATTCTTGCAACCGATGAGGGTCGGACGGGGCGCGGTACAACACTTTTTCTTTCGACGACTTGTAGCCACCTTTGCAGAGCGGCAGGAAATACGTGCGACCTTTTTTGTCGGCATTATCACACGTGTTGCACAGAACGTCACTTTTTTTGACGCAACGAGGCATCGAGAGGCACAAACAAATCACGCGCAAATCCCAGCCCGCGCGCACTTGCCAACTGGCTGGGCGAATGGCGCAGCTAGAATAGCGCGGCCAAAGCTGCTCGCCTGTACAGTTACTGTATATGCTACCAACGGTAGGTAGCATATACAGTAACTCTACTCGCCCGGTAGCTGCAGCGCCACCTACGCAGTGCATCCAAACTGGTTTCACAGGGGCCCCTTGAAACTGCGGCCGTTCACGACACTAGGAAAACCTTCTAGCCTCTGTTACAGTGGCTGGAATTGGCGGCGAGGAGTTACAGAGTCGCCATCTGTCGGAGCGCCTCACTTGCGTAGTATGAGGGATCACGCGGCGCGCTTCTCATAGGTTTTGCTTACGGCGCTCAATAAAAACACCACGCGGCAGCCCTCCTGGACACTTATGCAGGTACTCTCAAAAGGAGGGAAGTTTTTGACTGTCGATATAATCTGGGGCAAACTGAAAGCATAGAATCATTTACAGACGCTATCTCTTTACCGCATACGTACAGTACGTGAACGCCGCTGCGCGCGGTCGCTGCGATGGAGTCTCCAGAACCGGCTTTTTGCGTGAAAGGTAGGCAAACGCTGAGAGTAAAGTATATGAAATATGTTCTTATAGTGGGCTGTCTGTATAAGTAAATGGGGCATAGCAGAATGGAGCCTCAATCCAGCAATCGCACAGGTTCGCAGCGACCGACTGCGCGTCTGCATGCATGTCCGCGCACAATGTTTTGCTTTCGCTGTGAGCGCGTTTTCACACCATGCCGTGAGCTTTAAGCCGCAGCACATGAGCATATGACAATACGCTAGCAACCATTGTTGCGTGGACGCTATCAGAACTGTTCAAAAATAATTCCGTTATAGAGACTTCGACGCCTAGCTACGGCGACTGTGATGTGCCATCGCCACGATTCAATCTTTTTTTGTCTTCTAAATTCTTGGACATTTCAATATTACTTCTCAAGTTTAGTCGCACTGTATGTTTAGCGGTCTTCTCAGCGTGCGATTTCCTTCTGCTTGATTCTCGTAATCCAGTGCATTGATTCATAACAAAAACATGATCATATACCGTGCCTTTATATAATGTGCGTCTTACCGCTCCCTTTCCATTCCAGTCAACTTGCCAGTATCTAGCATCAACAAGTTCATAGACCAAACCGTCATGACATTAGCCGGGCATCGGGCGCGGGCGAGCGTCTCAGTGCGCGTTTTCTGCTACTCACCGAACATCGCGCAGTTCCGGCGCCGTAGCAGAAATGTTCCTCGTTTCTGTGCTTGCTGCATACCCGAGTTGTAGCCGATGGCTGTCTGCCGGTTCTAAGTTTCGCCAGCCAAGCTTCACGCAGCGCCTTGCCCTGTGGCTACGTGTGAATAAGGCTGACTCCGGGCTCCGTTGCCTGCGTCCGGCACTGCGGCACCGAGCAGTAGCCTACCATGCTGCACGCCTCCAAAGACAGCCACTACCTATTATAGTACTTTCAAATGTTGTCAAGCAGACACCCAAGGCGGTAAAGCCTCACCACTTAAGCAGAACCGCGGCGCAGGTGGGACTTTTAAACTTTCGTTTTCAGCTCGCTTCGGCGCTTCCGAAGCAGCCGACGCGGCCGCTGTGTCCACGTGATCCCTCATGTCACGTCACGCCGACGGTGGCGCTAGCTTTTCCAGTGGTGGAGCTCGCCGTCAATAGGGGGAGTGTGCCGAAGGCGCGGCCGCTCGCGTGTACTTCCGCGATGCAACCGCGAGGCAGCGCTGGCGGTTGCCCAGGGACTACAGGAAGGCTCGATAAGGTCCTTTGCAAGCATCTTTGTGACTTCCTGTTGGATAACAGCTCGTTCTGACGCAGAAACACGGTATGGACGTCGGTGAATAGGGTTCGCATCGCCAGTATTTATGCGATGGGTCACGACGGACGTTTGACCTAAGGGTCTGTTGTCAAAGTAAAAAATGTCGCGATAGCCTTCAAGAACGCGGCAAAGCGCTTCAGCTTGAGCAGGTGTAAGGTCAGAGGACGGGCGTGCTATGCGTTTCGCGCTAGAAACGCGAATTTGCAGTGATTCTTTTGGTTCATAAATCAGTATATCCGGACTGCAATGCGTTCACCTGCATGCTACAATGGCAGTGACGATACATTAGTATGTCTCTGCCTTTCATCAGTTTTCATTCGATAAAACTTGCTCACTGCTGCCACGGTAGTTGCGCTTTAGTTACTGCCCGAGCGCAGTAGCGATGCGCTGCACAGTGACGCTCTTTATCGCGATTCAACTTTGCCGCTTCACCCGCCGTGGTTGCTCAGTGGCTATGGTGTTAGGCTACTGAGCACGATGTCACGGGATCGAATCCCGGCCCCGGCGGCCGCATTTCGATGGGGGCGAAATGCGAAAACACCTGTGTACTTAGATTTAGGTGCACGTTAAAGAACCCCAGGTGGTCGAAATTTCTGGAGTCCCTCACTACGGCGTGCCTCATAATCAGAAAGTGGTTTTGGCACGTAAAACCCCATAATCTAATTTTTTTTAACTTTGCCGCTCAGAAGACAGTCATATGCAACCATTGCGTACTATGGGCGTGAATGGAATAAAAATCTACTTGTCGTTTAACTAGTTCTATGCACAAAAATTTTGCACAGTATGAATGCAGTAGTCGCATTCGTGATAATTGATTCTTATTGAAGAAATGGCTTGGAATTAAAGTGGATGTCCAACGCGTATGAAATTATAACTAGACGTTTCTCTGAGCGCTGATCATTATTTAATTGTAAAATAAGTATTGTGCTGGATTCGTCCAAATAATGTGATTAGTTTCATGCAAATAAAAGTGGAAAACGTATGGTCCCTACTGTACATTCCTGATGGAACTGTTTATTGCTTTTACACTGAACAATAAATCATTCACCTGATAACAAAATTCATGGTAATTAGAGGTTTCTTAAATGTCACATTAGTTTCAGGTAGATTAGTAATATACAAAACACACTTCAGAGAAAATTCAACAAGACATAGCTGAACGCGCATCTCCGCATGGTCCTCAAGTTGTTCTGCTAAGTTTCACATGTTTTTTCTTCTCCCTTGTGGAAGTGCGGTCTTTGTTCAGAGACTTTGTGTAGAAGTGAAGACGTGTCATGATGAAAAACATTACAATACTGCTTGTCAGTGCTTCCTTATGGGCAACACTGCCAACGTGTGGCATTTGTTGCATGTGCTGCATAATCTCTGTGATGCTATCTCTGTGCAACTTGTTCCAGCTAAACCAAATGGTGAAAGAGTCCTCCAGTGCTTCAACAAAAGTAAACAGCTCACGTGTCGGATACAGCAGGGCGCCTTGGTCACAGAATGCTGTGAAGGATGAAAGTTGCTTTTCTGCGTTCTCTGGTGGTGTAAGGAGAGCATCGAAGCAATCTCGGCATTTTGTTGCGAGGACCTTTCGTCGTGCAACATATCCTGCCAGGTAGTACACCAGTCTGGCGTCGCTTGTTTGCTCTGGATGTATGCGATCGGGCGCTAATGGGGTGGGAGAGGTCTGGAGAATGCTAGACGCTCCGTCCAGTTTACCAGAGTCCAGCAGGGTGTCGACGTGGCTTGCTAATTCAGCTGTCCCAACTAGAGCCTCGAGCGTTCTGCCTGCGCAATTCCCAGTACATGGAGCTTTTACCAGATTATAAAAGCTAAGGCAGTTCACTGCTGTGAGGAACTGGGCCGATGTCGGGTGATCATTGCAGCCATTAAATTGGCATATTATGCCAAAAAGCTTTTCAATTGCATCTTGACTAAGCCTTGAAGTTAAAAGGTACTTGTAGCCAATTTTTTCGTTGAGGTAGGCCAAGAGTTCCAGAGTGGCTTTCAAAGTTACTCTAAGCCCCTCGGCAGTGCCAGGTGACAGGAAACCAGCCTTTGAAGGCCCTGTGTTCGCTTCCCACTCATCAATATATACAAGGGCTTTTTTCAACACATCTTTTTTCGAGTTCGGCCTGAGTGAGCTTGATGGCACTCTCGATGTCATTGCATCGATCAGATTATGCATGAAGGTGACAAACTTTGCTGTAGCATCGGCGTGGTCACAGGAATCTGCAATTTTGTTCTTGTACGAAAACAAGCCATGCAGAACTTGTGGGCTAAACAGGTGGAATGCCAAATTGACCTTCATTTTTTTTTTTCAAAGTTATTAGGACTCAAGTGGACATTAGTTATTTTTGGCATTGCTTTCAATGCGACTTGACACTTATCATGGTCATGGGCTGTCTTGATGGGCCTTACGTCCACATGCCCCTCTGGTGTTGAAGCCTGCCTTGATGACCCCGCAGGGGCGTCTGCGTAAGCAGGCGTTTGGTGTGTTGCGACACCACGTACCCGAGCACACGAGGGTTGGACCCTCCCGCGTGTAGCCGTGCGCGGCTTAGCCGTGTCTGGGGAAAAGGGGATCCTGGGGGTTGAGCCGATGCTGGGTGTCTGGACCTTTAAGGCCCCCCGGCGGAGGCAACACACCTCTTCGGCCTCGGCTTCACATAGACGGCACCTCCAGGCTGACCCACCTGGAGGACATCGGCAGTCGCCTTTTCCTGTCTCTCCCTCCTCGAATCTTCGTCTTTATCTCTCACTTTTTGACCTTTCCTGTCTCCTTCTCTCTTCTTTTTACTTCCTTTCTCCTGGCGGCAAGGGTTAACCCTGTGTGGCTATCCAACCTTGGGTACACCATATTCGGTTATAGTGACGGCGTACGACTGGCGTCGTGCAGACTTGTACGCAAGCTCTGCCGCGTCCCCTTGTTGGGCTCCGTGGTGGGCGGTCGGCGCTGTTGCCGAATGCATACATTTTTTCATGGAAACTTCTTTCCCCTCCCTTACTGATCGCCCTCAGAAACGAGGGCGCACCGAAGATGTCTTCAAGTTTTTTGGACGCCAAACCCAGAACTTTCCCCACTTCCATGTTATTCATTCTGAAAAGCCAAACAAAGCAGTGCGAAACATCTCACCATTCCTTGTTTCAAAGTCCCTAACTGATATTTTTGGTCCAGGTTACAAGGTGTCGAGGATGGCAAGCGGCGACCTCCTCTTGGAGCTCCGCGATGTAAAACAGTATGAGAAACTACCGCAACTAGTGTCATTTGGAGAGACCCCCATAACAGTAACCCCGCACCGTACAATGAACACCACCCGTGGTGTTGTGTCAGATGATGATTTGCTTGAGCTGACTGAAGCGGAACTACTGGAGGGTTTCAGCGAACAAAATGTGATCAATGTCAGAAGAATTAAGATGAGGCGGGATGGAAAAGAGATTCAGACGAAACACCTAATAATTACTTTTGGATCAAGTATCTTGCCCGAATCAATCGAGGCCGGGTACATCAAGCTCCGTGTCAGGCCGTACGTGCCAAACCCACTCCGATGTTTCAAATGCCAGCGCTTCGGCCACAGCTCGCAGAGCTGCCGAGGCCGCCAGACATGTGCAAAATGCAGTGCCCACGAACACACATCTGAAGCTTCTGAGAATGCTCTCCACTGTGTAAACTGTGGTGGGGAGCACGCCGCGTACTCGCGGGCGTGCCCATCCTGGAAAAAAGAAAAGGAAATTGTAACAGTTAAAGTAAAGGAAAATATAAGTTTCAAGGAGGCACGCAGGCGGGTATCGTACCTGCCCAAGAAAACCTTTGCCGATGTGGCGCGTCAGGGGGCAGCGTCACAACGGCCTCCGGCGGCTGTCCGACCCACATGCAGTGAGTCGGCAGTTACGCCATCTGCCCCCGCGGCGGTTGCAGCTAGCGCTGCTCCGTCGACCCAAAATGAGGGACCACCGACGCCGAAGGTGGCCGCCGCCGAGGCTGTCCCAACCTCCCCGGCCCCTTCCAGCGCTGGCAACAGCCGGCGCAGCCAAATCCCGCAGGGTGCCCCATCGACCTCTGGGCTGGTGGGCGCAGGGGTCTTGCCCTCCAAGGCGGGACTCTCTCGGGAAACATCTCGCTCCCAAGAGCACGTGTCCGGCGCCTCACAAGAGGCAATGGACACAACACCTATCCTCAAGGCGCACCAAGCGCCTAAGGAGCGGCGAGGCTCCCTCGAACGCTTCAAAAAGGGCAGAACTCCCGTTACAGGGCCTCGAAAGAGCTCTGTAACCTAAGACGTCACCACCGTTTCCGTAAACACAGCACCAATTTTTTCTTTAATATAGATACACAAATCATTCAATGCAATGTCAGAGGTCTTCTTAGGAATCTCGATGATCTACAAGAACTCATCTACCAACACAATCCAAAAGTGCTGTGTTTACAGGAAACACACTTAAAACCAAAACACACAAATTTTCTTCGACAACACGTTACTTTTCGCAAAGACCGCGATGATGCTCTCGCATCATCGGGTGGCGTTGCCATTGTAATTCAAAAAAGCATAGCGTGTCAACGTTTGCAGCTACGAACGGCCCTCGAAGCAGTGGGGGTTCGAGTTGTCCTGCTAAACAAACTCATCACTATTTGCTCACTTTACATACCCCCACATTACAAACTAAACAAACCTGAATTTCAGTCCTTCATAGATGAATTGCCAGAACCTTATGTTGTTCTTGGCGATTTCAATGCGCACAGCTCCCTGTGGGGCGACTCTCGTACAGACGCGCGAGGTCGTCTCGTTGAACAGTTCCTTTTTTCTTCAGGTGCGTGCCTTCTAAATAAGAAAGAACCCACATATTACTCTCTTGCAAACAGAACCTTTTCGTCAATAGATCTTAGTATAGTTTCCGCGTCTATACTGCCCGAACTCGAATGGAAGTTATGAGCAATCCTTACGGGAGCGATCACTTCCCCGTACTGCTAAGAACATCCAAAGAAAATGAATTTCCTCCACAAGCTCCTAGGTGGAAGATAGATACAGCCGACTGGGAGAAATTTCGAAATCTATCTAGCATCTCATGGGCTGATATGTCTTCTCTAGAAATTGATGCCGCTGTGGAGTATATTACAGCGTTCATAATAGATGCCGCATCTAAATGCATATCTGAAGGAAATGGTTTGGCATGCAGACGGCGTCTCCCGTGGTGGAACGACGAATGTAGGATTGCTCGTAAGAAACAGAACAAAGCGTGGGGGTTGCTACGCGCTTCCCCCACTGCAGAGAATCTTATTAACTTTAAGAAAGTAAAATCTCAAGGCAGGAGAACCCGCAGGCAGGCCAGAAGAGAAAGCTGGCAGAAGTATTTATCGAGTATTAACTCGTTTAGAGATGAGGCCAAAGCCTGGAACAGGGTGAATAGGATTAGAGGGCGCCAAACATATTCACTCCCTCTGGTAAACACACAGGGCGATACACTGAAAGACCAGGCAGACTCACTTGGGGAGTATTTTGAGAGCGTGTCAAGTCTAACAAATTATTCGCGATCCTTTCTAAAATACAAACAAATAGAAGAATGTAAGCCACTCATAGGAAAATGTCGAAAGAATGAACCATACAACTGTCCATTTAGTATTGCCGAGTTCAGAGCTGCCTTGAGATCATGCAAGAGCTCCGCACCGGGTTCTGACAGAATTATGTATGAAATGATCAAAAACCTACACAATGACACCGAAGTTACACTACTCACAATTTTCAACACTATTTGGGCTGCGGGATACTTTCCAACTGCATGGAAAGAAGCAATTGTGGTCCCTGTTTTGAAGCAGGGGAAAGACCCATCCACGGCGGCAAGCTATCGCCCAATAGCTCTTACAAGCTGCCTGTGTAAGGTTTTTGAAAAAATGATTAATCACAGACTCATACACTTCCTTGAACTCAATAATATACTTGATCCCTATCAGTGTGGCTTCAGAGAAGGCCGGTCGACAGCAGATCACCTTGTACGCATTGAAGGATATATTCGGGACGCATTTGTACATAAGCAGTTTTTCATGTCAATATTCCTTGACATGGAGAAGGCATATGACACAACATGGCGCTACGGCATCTTGCGAGACTTGTTGGAAATGGGCATCTGTGGCAATATGCTGAAAATAATTGAAACCTATTTGTTGAATCGAATCTTCCGAGTGAAAATCGGCAACGTATTGTCGCGACCTTTCACACAAGAAACAGGTGTGCCACAGGGAGGCGTGCTGAGTTGTACGCTCTTCATCGTGAAGATGAACTCGCTTCGTGCTTCGCTACCACCTGCCATTCTTTATTCTGTCTACGTTGACGACATTCAAATCGGCTTCAAATCCTGTAACCTCTCAGTATGCGAGAGACAGGTGCAACAGGGCTTGAACAAGATTTCCAAGTGGGCAGACAAAAACGGATTTAAAATCAACCCCCACAAAAGCTCTTGCGTTCTTTTTACAAGAAAGAGAGGCCTGTTTCCGGATCCTTCCTTAGAACTGTGTGGACACCAAATACCTGTCAACAAAGAGCACAAATTTCTGGGTATTATACTTCATTACAGACTCACTTTCATTCCACACATTAAATATCTGAAAGAAAAATGTCTAAAAACAATGAACTTAATGAAACTTCTATCCCAGACTACATGGGGTAGTGACAGGAAGTGTTTAATGAACCTATACAAGAGCCTAATTCGGTCTCGATTGGATTATGGTGCCGTAGTATACAACTCTGCCGCCCCGAGCGCGCTAAGGATGCTGGATCCTGTCCACCATTTGGGCATCCGCTTAGCTACTGGCGCTTTCAGAACAAGCCCGATTCAAAGCTTATATGCCGAATCGAATGAATGGTCTCTCCACCTACAGAGATCATACATTAGCTTTACATATTTCCTTAAAGTACGCTCCAATCCTGAACATCCATGTTTTCATACCGTTACCGATATGACGTACGCTACACTTTTCAGCAATCGCCCCTCCATAAGACAGCCTTTCTCGCTGCGTGTGAAGGAGATTAGCGATGAAATGCGTGTCCCACTCCTCGAGCATTGCTTAATGCACCTAACCAAGCTCTTACCTCCTTGGGAGTGGCAGGTGATACAATGTGACATATCCTTTATAAAAGTTACAAAGCACGCTCCTGAGGCCGAAATTAGAATGCATTTCCTAGAACTGCAGTACAAACAATCCTGCGCAGCGTTCTACACAGACGCTTCGAAGTCAAATGCCGGGGTATCCTATGCAGCCGTCGGCCCATCCTTCTCGGAATCCGATGTACTGCATCCGGAAACAAGCATCTTTACGGCCGAGGCCTACGCATTACTCTCTGCTGTGAAGCATATAAGAAGATCAAAACTTCCAAAAGCAGCGATCTATACAGACTCTCTAAGCGTCGTGAAGGCCCTAATGTCACTCTACAAACATAAAAATCCCGTATTCAATTATCTGTATTCGGTATTGTGTAAAGCGTACTCATCTAACCAGAACATCATAATATGCTGGGTCCCTGGCCATAGGGGAATCGAAGGTAACGTTCTCGCGGACGAGATGGCCACGTCAATCACATTGCAAGCTGGTAACCCTACCGCTGCGGTGCCTGTCACAGATCTGAGGCCTTTCTTGCGAAGGAGATTGCGAGACCACTGGCAGTGCACGTGGGACGCGCAAACAAATAACAAACTGCACGTTATAAAGCCCCAGTTAGGTTTTTGGCCCTCCCCAACAAAATCTCGGCGAACAGATGTCCTATTCTGTCGCCTCAGAATAGGACACACATTTGGCACCCATAGCTACCTGCTTACTGAAAGTGAACCTCCAACCTGTGGCAGATGCGGTGAGAGGCTTCCCGTCCTCCACGTGCTCCTGGAGTGTCGGGAAGCCGAAACGGAGAGAAAGAAACATTTTCCGCTTGCTTACCATTATAACATCCCTCTACACCCGGCTATGTTTCTCGACGAGGAACCGCTTTTTGACACCAAGGCAATCCTCAACTATTTAAATGATGTCGTACTACACGTTATATGCCCATTAAATTCGTAGAGCATCCTCCCTCCAGAGGATGCCATTGCGATAACACTTTTGCATAGCACATGCCTCCAGGCCCTTGCTCTTCAAGGGATCTAAGGAGGCAGCAGTGCTCTAGCATATCTTATAACCATATATATTTTCACACATCGTATCATTCTTTTTAAATGCACCTTAAATGTTCATAGTACACGTCATAAGACATCGCCATAATCTTATTGTACAGATTTTGCGCACTTTAGCGCGAACATTTTTAAGGCCCCTCTACAGCCACGTCACACCAACTTCATCGAACTCATGATTTCATTGCAAACTCATTAACACGGACATGGCGCTCTTTGGCCATAACTGGCCCTTGCGCCATTAAAAAACCACATATCATCATCATCCTGCCTTGATGAAGCCATTGCGGACACATTTTACTAAGTGTGGAAAGTCGGAGAAGAAGAAAAGGCGTCTGTCATCTCCACAAGGATGGGCTGTCGATGGTTTGATAGCTTTTGAGCTTGCTGAAATGCCAAAATTGCGCTACATTGCCCGATTCCATGACGCCCCATCACTGGTGACGTAGTCAAGCTTAAGACCAGCATTTTCAGAAAGCAGCACAGCTTCCAAAAGAATCTTCGAGAGCAACGGTGCTTTAACATTTCCCTTAGAAGCGAAAGCACCAAGGATTTGATGCCATAACCCTGAAAGAAGCTGAAACATAATAACTAGTCTATGGTCACAAGTAACTGTCTTGTCAGCCTCAGGAGTGTAGGTGCCAAGATCAACAAACCTGTCCACTTTACCAGAGCCACTTGCAACAGCGAAGTTTTCTGCAAGCTTCATCTCATCGACAATAAGGCCACCATGGCACTCAAATTCAGTCATCTCTTGCGTTTTTTCTTGATATGCCAGAAAGCACTGCTGCATTGAATCCAAATCTGCTTTCGTATTTCTTCATATACTTCCTGAGACAGGCGAGGTCCACTGCCGCCATGGCACAATTTTCCTGAAATCTGTGATTTCACTCTGACACGCTTCCGTAAAAAACAAATTCCGCAACAACATATAATACAAGAATTCCTCACACTTGAAGAAAAGTACACTAATTTTGCAGCTTTTTACACAGACGGTTCAAAAACAGATGCTTATGTAGGAAGCGCAGCTGTACAGGGGAATTGGACTAAAATAGTAAGACTTCCACAGTGTGCTTCCATCTTCACTGCGGAAAGTTATGCCATCTGTGTAGCCATAGAAAAAATAGTAAATGAGAGACTTACCAACAGTGTTATTTACACAGACTCACTGAGTGTGCTCACGGCCTTTCATTCTGGAAATGCAACGGCTCCTCTGCTTGGAGACCTCATACACAGCATTACAGCAGCCACAGCTCAAGGCCAAAACATCAGGCTCTGCTGGGTACCAAGTCATGTCGGCATAAAAGGCAATGAAAGAGCGGATTTGTGCGCTGCTCAAGCTTACGGCAAGCAAATTAAGAATGTAAATATGCCCTATAGAGATTGCATGAACTTACTACATAGTAATGCAAGAGAAAAATGGCAGTCCACTTGGAACAACGAACTAAATAACAAGCTACAATTAATAAAACCAGTTCTAGGTGAATGGAAGTCATGCGTGCACCAGAAGCGTTTCAAGGAAGTCATTATCTGCCGTCTCCGTATAGGTCACACCCACATTACACACAACTTTCTGCTGAAGAAAGAAGACAAACCAATTTGCACTTGTGGAGATGAACTTACAGTCAATCACATTTTAATTTCATGCTGTAAACTGGAAAAGCTACGGAAAAAGTGCTTTTCCCCGTTTTATAACCAATGCATCCCTTTTCACCCCGCACTGCTCTTGAGTGATAATGCAATTGTAGATATGTCTAGCGTTCTTAGATTTTTAACAGAAGCTGGTATTCTTAAAAATATGTAAATCATCCCGCAGTACTTCACCTCATGCACCACAGCCACTTCTCATTTCTGAGAAAAAGGCTGAGGACATTATTTGATTGGTTAGGAGCCTCGAGATCCTTGCCCTGGCAAGGATGGCCGCTGAGGTTACCCGACCCCCTTTAAAAGTTTTTATCCCCGCAGGGGCGTCTGCGTAAGCAGGCGTTTGGTGTGTTGCGCCACCACGTACCCGAGCACACGAGGGTTGGACCCTCCCGCGTGTAGCCGTGCGCGGCTTAGCCGTGTCCGGGGAAAGGGGGATCCTGGAGGTTGAGCCGATGCCGGGTGTTCGGACCTTTAAGGCCCCCCGGCGGAGGCAACACACATCTTTGGCCTCTGCTTCACGTAGACGGCACCCCCGGACTGACCCACCCGGGGAAATCGGTAGTTGCCTTTTCCTGTCTCTCGCTCTCCCTCCAACCTTCGTCTTTCCCTCACTTTCCATCTTTCCTGTCTTCTCCTAACTTCCGCTCACTTCCAATTTTTCCAGGCAGCAAGGGTTAACCTTGTGTGAATAGCCAACCTAGGTTATCTCATATTTGGTTATAGTGATAACGTACAGCTGGCGCATACAGGACCTGTTTTTTACAGTCCCTGTAGCGTCCCCTTGTAGGGCTCCATGGTGGGTGGTTGGCGTTATTGCCGAAAATTACATTTATTCTATGGCTAGTTCCTTCCCTGCACTTCCTGATCGCCCTCAGAAAAGAGGGCGCACCGATGAAGTATTCCAGTTTTTTGGACGGCAAAAAGAATCCTTCCCACGTTTCCACGTGATTCATTCTGCAAAACCAGATAAACCAGTACGAACAATCTCACCCTTCCTTGTTTCCAAGTCATTGACTGAAGTCTTTGGTCCTGGATATAAGGCGTCGAGGATGGCAAGCGGAGATCTCCTCTTGGAGCTCCGCAATCAAAAACAGTATGAAAAATTGTCAACACTTGTTTCATTTGGGGAAACCCAAATAATTATCACCCCGCACCGCACGATGAACACCACCCGTGGTGTTGTCTCTGACGATGACATGATGGAGCTCACTGAGGCTGAACTCTTGGAGGGCTTCAGTGACCAGAATGTTATCAATGTTAAGCGAATTAAGATGAGGCGAGATGGAAAAGAGATCAAAACGAAACACCTGATACTCACCTTCGGCTCAAGTGTCCTTCCCGAGTCCATCGAGGCCGGTTATATCAAACTTCGTGTTAGGCCATACGTTCCCAATCCCCTTAGATGCTTTAAGTGCCAAAGGTTCGGTCACAGTTCACAGAACTGTCGAGGCCGGCTGACTTGTGCCAAGTGCAGTGACAAAGAACATTCCTCCGAAACATGCCAGAACACTCCACATTGTGTCAACTGTGATGGCGAGCATGCCGCATACTCGCGGTCCTGCCCGTCCTGGAAAAAAGAAAAAGAAATTGTGACCATAAAAGTAAAAGAAAACATATCATTCAAAGAGGCACGCAGGCGGGTTGCATACCTTCCTAAGGCCAGCTTTGCCGAAGTGGCGCGTCAGGGGGCAGCGTCACAACGGCCTCCGGCGGCTGTCCGACCCACAAGCAGTGAGTCGGCAGTCACGCCATCTGCCCCCGCGGCGGTTGCAGCTAGCGCTGCTCCGTCAACCGAGGAGAAGGGACCATCCACCCCGAAGGTGGGTGCAGCCGAGGCTGCCCCAACCTCCGAGGCCCCTTCCAGCGCTGGCAACGGCCAGCGCAGCCAAATCCCTCAGGGAGTCCCATCGACCTCCGGGCTGGTGGGCGCAGGGGTCTTGCCCTCCAAGGCTGGACTCCCTCTGAAAACTTCCCGCTCGCAAGAGCACGTGTCCGGCGCCTCACAAGAGGCAATGGACACCACACCTATCCTCAAGGCGCACCAGGCGCCTAAGGAGCGTCGAGAATCACTCGAACGCTTCAAAAAGAACAAAACACCAATTACAGGGCCTCGAAAGGGCTCTGTAATCTAAGGCATCTTTCCGTTTCCGTACACACAGCACTAATTTACATTAAATATGGATACACAAATCATACAATGGAACGTCAGAGGCCTCCTTAGAAACCTTGATGATTTGCAAGAACTCATCCACAAACATAATCCAAAAGTGCTGTGTTTACAGGAAACACACTTAAAATCTAAACACACAAACTTTCTCCGTACGTATGTTACGTTTCGCAAAGATCGCGATGATGCCGTCGCATCATCGGGTGGTGTTGCGATTCTTTCTCATAGAAGTATTGCGTGTCACCCTCTACAGCTACAAACGCCCCTTGAAGCAGTGGCGGTTCGAGTTGTCCTACTAAACAAACTCATCACCATTTGCTCCCTTTACATACCCCCGCACTACCAACTGAACAAACATGAATTTCACTCCTTGATCGATGAATTGCCAGAACCTTATGCTCTTCTTGGCGATTTCAATGCGCACAGCTCCCTGTGGGGCGACTCTCGTATAGATGCGCGAGGTCGCCTTGTTGAACAGTTCCTTTTTTCTTCTGGAGCGTGCCTTATCAATAAGAAAGAACCTACATATTACTCTCTTGCAAACCGATCCTTTTCGTCAATAGATCTTAGTATAGTCTCCCCGTCGGTACTGCCTGAACTTGAATGGGAAGTTACCGACAACCCTTACGGTAGCGACCACTTCCCTATACTGCTAAGATCATATAAAGAAAACGAATATCCACCATACGCTCCTAGGTGGAAGATTGAGACAGCTGATTGGGAGAAATTTCGATCTCTAACTAGTATCTCATGGGCCGACCTGTCTTCGTTAGGAATTGACGCTGCAGTTGAGTTTTTTACAGCATTCATAATAGATGTCGCATTTAAATGCATATCAGAAGTAAAAGGCTTGGCCTGCAAACGACGTGTCCCATGGTGGAACGACGATTGTAGGATCGCTCGTAAAAAACAGAACAGGGCGTGGGGGTTGCTACGCGCTTCTCCCACTGCAGAGAATCTAGTCAACTTTAAAAAAGTAAAATCCGAAGGCAGGCGAACCCGCCGACAGGCCAGACGAGAAAGTTGGCAGAAGTTTCTATCGAGTATTAACTCGTTCAGAGATGAGGCGAAAGCCTGGAACAGGGTCAATAGGATAAGAGGGCGACAAGCACATGCACTCCCTTTGGTAAACACAGAAGGCGATACCCTACAAGATCAGGCGGACTCACTTGGGGAGCACTTTGAGAGCGTGTCAAGTGCCAACCATTACTCGCAATCCTTTCTCATATACAAACAAATAGAAGAATGTAAGCCACTCATGAGAAAATGTCAACAGAATGAACCATACAACTGTCCTTTTAGCATTGCCGAGTTGAGAGCTGCCTTGAGTGCATGCAAGAGCTCTGCACCGGGATCTGACAGGATCATGTATGAAATGATCAAAAACTTACATAAAGACACCCAAGTTACACTAGTCACACTTTTCAACACCATTTGGGCTGCGGGATACCTCCCGACTGCATGGAAAGAAGCTATAGTGATCCCGGTTTTGAAACAAGGCAAAGATCCTTCCTCAGTGGCAAGTTACCGCCCGATAGCCCTGACAAGCTGCCTTTGTAAGGTATTTGAAAAAATGATCAATCGCCGTCTCGTGCATCTCCTAGAGTCCAGGAAAATGCTTGACCCATTTCAGTGTGGTTTTCGGGAAGGGCGATCTACAACCGATCATCTTGTGCGCATCGAAGCGAGCATTCGCGATGCATTCGTGCACAAGCAATATTTCTTATCTGTATTTCTGGATATGGAAAAAGCGTACGACACAACCTGGCGGTACGGAATCCTGCGCGATCTTTCCGCGCTAGGTATCCGCGGCAATATGTTAAATATTATAGAGAGCTACCTAGAGAACCGTACATTTCGAGTGAAAATAGGTCCTGCACTGTCGCGTACATTCATACAGGAAACTGGGGTACCCCAAGGTGGCGTACTCAGCTGCACGCTCTTTGTCGTCAAAATGAACACGCTTCGTGCATCTCTACCACCAGCTATTTTCTACTCCGTCTACGTAGACGATATACAGATAGGATTCAAATCCTGCAATCTCACTGTCTGCGAGAGACAGGTACAGCATGGTTTGAACAAGGTGTCACAGTGGGCAGAGAAAAACGGATTTAAAATCAATCCTCAAAAGAGTTCTTGTGTGCTGTTCACAAGGAAGAGAGGCCTAGTTCCGGATCCTTGCTTACAAATGTGTGGACAACAGATACCAGTAAACAAAGAGTACAAATTTCTAGGTGTCATACTTGACTACAAACTCACTTTCGTCCCCCACATTAAACATCTTAAAGAAAAGTGTCTAAAAACAATGAACATAATCAAAATTCTATCCCAGACTACGTGGGGTAGTGACAGAAAGTGCTTAATGAACCTCTATAAAAGCCTCATTCGATCACGACTAGACTATGGTGCCGTGATTTATCACTCTGCCGCCCCAAGTGCGCTAAAAATGCTAGACCCTATTCACCATCTAGGTATCCGCTTAGCCACGGGCGCTTTTAGGACAAGTCCCATTGAAAGTCTGTATGTAGAATCAAATGAGTGGTCACTCCATTTTCAAAGAACATACATCAGCCAAAGTTATTTCCTAAAAGTCCACTCTAACCCTCAACATCCATGTTTCAATACCGTTAACGATATGACATATGCTATACTCTTTCATAATCGTCCCTCAGTAAGACAGCCTTTCTCGCTACGTGTGAGGGAGCTTAGCGAAGAAATGCACGTTCCACTCCTCGAGCTTCGCCTAATGCATCCAGCCAAGCTGCTACCTCCTTGGGAGTGGCAGCTCATACAATGTGATATATCGTTCGTGGAAGTCACAAAGCATGCCCCAGAGATTGAAATAAAGATGCATTTCCGGGAACTCCAGCACAAATACTCCTGCACGGAGTTCTACACAGACGCATCAAAGTCACACGACGGGGTATCCTATGCAGCCGTCGGTCCATCCTTCTCGGAATCCGACGCACTGCACCCGGAAACTAATATCTTTACGGCTGAGGCCTACGCACTGCTGTCGGCCGTAAAGCATATAAATAAATCACAACTCCAGAAATCAATTATATATACGGACTCCCTAAGCGTCGTGAAGGCCTTGATGTCACCCTATAGACACAAAAATCCAGTACTTAATAAACTATATTCCGTCTTGTGTAGAGCGTACATATCTAACCAGCATATCATTATATGCTGGGTGCCTGGCCATAGGAGCATCGAGGGCAACGTTCTGGCGGACGAGATGGCTACGTCTATAGCATCGCAAGCCGTTAACCCTACCGCTGAGGTGCCTGCCACAGATCTGAGGCCTTTCTTGCGAAGGCGGCTGCGTGCCCACTGGCAACGCATGTGGGACGCGGAAAAAGATAAGCTCCACCTAATAAAGCCACAGTTAGGACTCTGGCCTTCCATAACAAAATCACGGAGGACAGATGTCCTATTCTGTCGTCTAAAAATAGGACACACATTTGGCACACATAACTTTTTACTCACCGGAAACGAGCCTCCAACCTGTGGTAGATGCGGGGAGAGGCTGACCGTCCTCCACGTCCTTCTGGAGTGTCGGGCAGCCGAATCTGAAAGAAAGAAACATTTTCCCTTAGCATACCGCCAGCACATCCCCCTTCATCCAGTAATGTTACTCGGCCCAGAACCGCTGTTTGACTCCAGCGCAGTTCTGGGCTTCCTGAAAGATGTTGTCTTGCATGTTCTTAGCCCCACATGTTCGTAGCGGGTCCTCTCTTCAGAGGATACCGCTGTGATAGCTCTTTCGTGTAGCACGCGCCTCTAGGCCCTTGTCTTTCAAGGGCTCTGGCGAGGCAGCAGTGCTCCAAGTAATTTTACTATCTTATACATTTTCCATTTTGCATCATTCTCCTACGATGGATTTTAATGGTCATAGTTTTCTTCATAAATCATCGCCATAATTTTATAGCACGTACATTTTACGCAGTTTACAGCGACTATTTTTAGGCCACTTTACAGCCAACTCACATCTTCCATAATAAATCAACAATAACACTTGTCATGGCGCTCTTTGGCCAAACCTGGCCCTTGCGCCACTAAACACAACACATCATCATCATCATCATCAAAAGTTTTTATCAGTACCCATTGTTACAATCTTTTTCTTACTCCATCATGAGGTAACTCTAACTATTTCAGCACACAACACCACCGACGACTATTTACATTTTTATAAAACTACACGGAAAATTTTCCTATACCTCGAGCTTGGCGCATAATGGCCTTAGTTGCCTATGTGCCATAAAACACCACACAACCAACCAACTTCCTGAGACAAGTGCGGCTAGGCAGCACAAGTATTTTTTTGTTTTCATACATGTTCGTAGAGACGTGGACTTTTCATGTGCATTACAATACATTCTAGCATCCACTCTGGATTAAAGCGCATCCCTTTGACAGATTTGCGGCTTCCAGACTCAAAACACTGCATGATTGCAACTCTGTTTTTGTGGAAGCTTTTTTATCTTTTTTAGCACAGTACTTTCTTCAATATCCTCATTCTCCTGCTTCATTTGAGTGATGGTTCGATCCAAGCTTTTTACTTTGGCTCTGAGACGTCTCGCTGCTTCAGTTCTTGCCCTCAACTTGTTTCCATAATCATAACTGACATTTCGCTTCTTTTCCGGCACCGTTGATTGATAAGAAGCATTCTCAAATACTTGCAGGCTACGCACCGCATCTCATTTTCGCTCACAGCACTTTTGCACTGTATATGATAAAAGCCTTCGCTCCATTTTATAATTTTTGAGCAGCTAACATGGGAGAACTCAGTCAGTAACCCCGCTCCTGCGCAAACCTGCATGCTATCAACCTCCTACAGCACGGACGCTGGATCGCATTTCTCGTCTATCGCCGTGAGTTCCACACCAGTGATGTGATTGGCTGAAGCCATTTTGGAGCAGCTTTTTGGAGCAGCCAGAAGGGCATTTTGGAGCAGGGAAACATGCTTTTGGAGCAGCTCAAGGCTCATTGCCAAGTGGAAAAACTGACTTTACGAGAAGTAAAACAGTAAATAAGAAGCCTTTGGGAACAAAAAGGTGTTGTGCCATAAAGAGGGTGTTAGCGCCATTTCGATGCGGCCAGAAAGCGAAAACACCCGTAACTTAGATTTAGGTGCACATTAAAGAACCCCAGGTAGTCCAAATTATTCCGGAGTTCCCCACTACGGCGTGCCTCCTAATCAGATCGTGGTTTTGGCACGCAAGACCCTACAAGTTAGTTAATTTCGGGTTACCTGTGCAACGTCATATGTTGGCCCAAATAACTAATTTTAGAACTTCAGCATCATTTTATTTATTTGTTATGTGACCAAGTATAGATCAGCGCTGTGTTATAGCCACCAAGCCCCTATAGGACAGCAAGTTATAAATGGACAACAAGCAAGTCAATGGAACTTTTATTTAAAAAAGACTAGAACGCAAATGAGAAGCTTACAGAAAAATAAATGAAAAGACTAGAATGCAGATCCCAAGCCTATAGAAAAACAATGAACAAATCAACGGTTCTAAACATATATGAACTGAATAATAATTATGTACATGTAACAACAGCACAACTTCTCGGCTTCTTGGCCTATCAAAAAGCAGTGGACTTGTTCTGTGCCTTTTTCTGTAAGCAACATCATTCACTCTAACTGCAAAATACTGCCTAGTTGGCTGCCTTAGGCGACATTTTGTCAAGCGCAGCCGAAAGCCTTGTTTTCCCTTCAGCAAGCAAGGCCTGCCCACTTTCAATATCGCCAAAATTCTTCGTCTTGATGCCGTTATTAATGAGCAGCTCTGCATTCACCAACATTTTCTTTGCCGTTTCTACTTCCAGCTGGAGGTTTTTGTCAGCTTCACTTGGCATCATCTCGGGACTATTGGCACGCTGCCGTTTCGCAGCCTGCTCTTCTTCAGCTGCCAAACGTTCTCTATATCTTATGCTTGCCCCTCGCACTGCTGTGACAACATCAGGCGTAACATCGAAACTAGACGGGTCACTACCAAAGCGTTTGGCATATGAAACAATGTTCCTTATGCCATTTACGGTTTGAATAGTCAATCTAGACCTTTCATTAAGTTGTCGACGGTTCGCACTAAACCCCCTTTCTACGTCTGCATTTCCGTGCGGAATGCAAAGCAACGCTTTGACAATCTTGCTCAACAGAGGGTACTTGGCTCCATTGTCAGGCTTCTTCTTATCAAAAATGTTCTGCCAGTACTTTTCGAGAGAAGTGGATGCATTTGATTCAATGTGCTGCAGCCGGAGGAGGTTGTACTCGTCCATCAAGGCAGAGATGTCGCGCGGCTGTATAACCTGTGGAAGCCCTGAAGCTAGTTGCCTGAGGTCACTGGATGAGGATTCCTTTTCCACGGACTCTGGCTTAAGGAAGCGTAGACTCTTCAGCAATAAATTGCCGAATGGCAGTCGTGACACAAGGTACTCTGTGCACTTGATATAAAACTTTCTGACACCCAGCCTAAATGCTCTTTTGTCCGCTGCTTCCCAAGATGACATTTCCTGCTCTGTGTCCTCTCCAATCTCCACTTTTGCTTTCCAGTTCGCAGGAGAGTCGGCCTGCAGTAGTGGCAGCTCTGTGCCCTTCTTAGAGCTATAGGACTCTTTATTCATAAAACGTCCACACAGCTTATAAACTAAAGCCACCATTTCACTATAAAGCAGATGAGCCAAAGGTTCGCTCTTTTGAAACAGAGACAAAAAATCGGTAAATATACCTGCAGCATTCTTCATGAACAGGAGCTTTGCATAAAACATTCTGTCTGAAAACGCTTTCCTCAGGCGTTGACGCAGCTGTCCTCCCACACGACAAGCTGAATCAGACATGACAACACTTCTGATCGCTGGAAACTGCTCAATGAGGCGATCAACTGCAGGCCCTAATGTAAGCCACCTGGAGCTCACATGACGTAAGAAAACATTGCTTGGCAGTTGAAGCACTTCTTGCTGGGCCTTAATCGAAGCACTTTGTACAGCACTTTTGAAAAAGTAATATACATCGACGACTGCTGCCTCAACATCCGAACCAAAAGCATCTATGCCATGGCTGAATGCATTATGAACTTTGTGGAGGCAGCATTCGTCTACATCTATGAGGTTTGGGTGCGATTCCTTCAGTTTCTTTTTCACAGCTTTCATTACATTAGGCCCATCACTAAAGAAACAAATGAAGTTGTTTTGTGGAAGATCCTGTGTTGCCTTTCTTGTTTCGCTGAGAAGGATATCAGCCGTAGCTGAGCCTAACCTGAAAGACTGAAGATGTTCCACAACCACATGTTTTGTAATGCATGAAAAGTACCTCACCATTACATCGAGTTGCTGGCAACGTTGCTCCGGCAATGGCGTTTCATCAATTGCGATTGAGTAGAAAACATTTGGTCTGTTTAGTTCATCAATTACAAGTTTCCTAAAGTAGGGCCCAAGACCATCAGACACCATGTAGGATGCTTTGGTTCGTTTGCAGGAAAACTGTTTAGCAATTTCAGAATCGGGGAACATCCTCGGAAAAAGAGACGTGGCTGTATCCGCCCAGGAGAAGGGAACTTCTTTGAGAGTAATCCCCAGAACGAAGAGAGTCTCTGCACGAACCACGCGGTCGCCTGAGAGTGTCGCTGAACTCTGCGAGAAGTCCAAATGCGTCTGACAGGCCTTCGGCGTTTTCAGTACACCTGCAGAATCACGATGGTTCTTCGTGGCCTCGATGTGCCGCTTGCTTGTAGCGTGTCGCTTTATCGCTGCAACACCATGCTGTGTGCATTTAATGGTGTGATTGCAGACAATGCAGTATCCACTGCCATCAATGCCTTGGCGACACCAAGATGATATGGTGTCACCATTTTCGTCCTTCTTGCCGAGGATGTCGATGTTGAACTTGGTGGAACGACCTGAGGAACAACAAATTTTTTAGTTTAGTATCACGGCACATACATGCGTTTGGCATGCTGGAAGAATCGCTTTAAGAGACACCAGGCAAGACAACTCCCCAAAAATGCTTTAAAAGCGATTGTACCACCACATTTTTCACTGCAACTCAAATGTGTAGTGAACAGACCAACACAACGAAGCGTCGAAGCAAACGGACCGAACAAGTGACACTATCGGGAAGCAGCCCGGTCGTATACCGGAGTCCCATGGGCACATTTGATCGCGATCAACAGTGGTCGCTGCTACACGGTCCAAACTAATCCGGAGGTCATATGGCGCACACGTCAACCAAATCGCGATCTCGGAGCCAGATCGCGGTTATCGTGATCCCGATCGGGCCTGATTGCGATCGAGAGTGACCGTGCAGCTACACCTGATCTGGATCGAGCCTAATCCGGGTTGGCCCTGATCGCGATCAAAGGTGCCCGTTTGACACCGGTATTAGTGTACCGCACGAGAACATAGGCTTGTAAAAGACACCTGCTAGTATCACCGCGCTGAAAACACGAATCGAAAGTTAGCAAAGGGTCCAGAGTACTGACTTCTAACGTTAGATCATGGCAAATGATAAGCGCGACCAAGCAGATAGCGCCGCGTGCCAGCAAACTACCATGTGATGCGATGCCGCCAGCCTACGTGAAAATGCAATACAAAAGGCACAGACACTGAGCTTCCGCAATCGGTCGACGAAAAATAACGCCAAAGAGATATTTGCGGCGCGAATGTAGTTGGTTTAGTCCTTATCAAGGACGAAAACCAAAGATTAAAGAACAATTGAACCGACTTGACAGGACAGCTAACATCTACTGAATGCGACAATGGGAAACTTGCATCGCCCTAAGGCATCACTATACCAGTGCAGAACTTTTTCATAACGCTTTATTAAGAAAGTTCCGTGAACTCACTTTTAAGCTTCGAATGCGCCATTTCAATGATGAGTTGTGCTGCAGCATTCCAAGCACGTCATTATCCGGTAGTTCGACTTGCCCTGCACACGCGCTCACGTTTCCTTTGCTTCACGCGCGAAGTGTGCAATGGCGACGAAGATCGATGTCGACCAAGGAGGATATATAAAACCTGCTGGAGTGGAAGCCGCCTATACGCGCCTATGGGCAAGGGTGAAGCCGCGCCGAACGGCCGGCGGCCATCTTACCAGAGGCAAAAGGCAACGGCGCAACCGCGCCTGTCCGCGCTTCTACTTTTTCGCGCTGCTCATGAAGGCGCTAGCATTCAGAAACCAATGAAAACAAGTGCTTCTGGTTGTAAACGGTTATCTCCCATCAACTGTAGCAGCCAACTGGCGTGAAGAAGGCTATTTAACTGCGGAAATATTAAGGAGAAAAGCATAGCGCAGCCGCGCTTTTTCGCGTTTACAAAGCAACGCTAACGAGCGGTTCTAGTATTAAACGTCTATTTTTCTTCAACCAGAGGGAAACTGGCATGTACAAGGCAGTTTGCCAGTTCAAATATTAAGCAGAAAAGCTTAGCACTGCCGCGCTCGTGCTTTTCCGCGCTGCGGATGACGTTGCTCGCATTTACAGAGCAACAAAAACGAGTGGTTCTAGTTATATCCATTTATTTTCCATCAGCTAGCAGAAAACTGGCATGTAAAAGGCAGTGTAACTGTACAAATATTAAGGAGAAAAGCGTAATGCAGCTGCGCTCGCGCTTTTTCGCTTTGCTGATGCAGCTGCTCCTATTTAGAAAGGAATGCAAATGTGTGGTTCTAGTTGTAGTCGTTTATTTACCATCAACCAGCAGCCAACTGATACACAGAAGGGAGTTCAAATGAGCAGATATTAAGGAGAAAGTCTCACATACAGTCAAGAACACCATGACAAACACCCTACTGGTGATTGAAAATAATCACCCTCGACAAAAGTGGTCTCACTTTGTTTTTGATAAGTTCACAGTTTCGTTCTTTCGTCATGTGGTGTATTCTCACTTTTATATATTCTTCAGCGATTTTTTTGCACAAAATATAAATATGGTTATCAAGTGGATCAAGATCAAGGATGTGGTCCTCCACTTTCTGGAACCAGTCTTCATGCTTGCGGCCTGGACGCTTCCTTTTCACCTGAAATAGACGTCATATGTACATCTGATGAGTCTCAAGTCAGAGAAAAATAAGAGCAGTTGTAAAGCTATGCCTCGTTTGCTACCAAAACTTACTGCTTCATAAAGGTGGATGTATGTTATTTTCACATTTTGCTTAAGCATCTTTTCAAATCATTAGCCTTTTTATTTTGTTTAGCATCTGAGCTTGCATAATAATTAGATCTCTTTACGTCACCACCGACGCGCGCTTACTGAACAGATTTGCAGACTGGAGCCGCATCTGCAGCCTACGGTTATGAGTAGCAGTTTTCGTACTTTTTATCCTATGAAAATGAAAAAAAAAAAATTGAAGCTGTGCAAAATCTAGGCGCAATAGCGGTCTCTATCCAATGTCATGGTTACAGCTTAGCTGAGGCGACCCTGCCAGACGGCAAATTTGATGTAATTTTCATAGAATGTCATTCAAAGGTAATGCCTTTCATTAGCTGTGACAATGGTAAATTTAATGACATTAGTTGAAAACGACATCCGCGGTCTAATGAGCTCGAGAAACTCAGTCGCATTTCTCGCTTTTGCAGCTGGCAGGGCACACAGTGTTGATTTTTATCCGGCTTATCACGGTCACTTCTTCTCAACGAAAACGAGACCGCCACAAATACATCGCGCGACGTTCTAACATACTCACGGGCTTCTGTAGATGCTCCGGAAACGCAGGGAACACAGAAGGAACACTACCCGCACGCAGTCGTGTTGTCTGTCCGGTGCGGTCGAAGCACTCCGGCGCGAAATGCACACAGCAAAAGCGATCTCCATCTTTCGCATGCCACCTTTCACGGCGAACAGCCCGCTCCCACAGGCTCCGCAGCTCCGGATCTTTTGGAAACCTGTCGGCAATTCCAGGACTATTAGTCGTTGCGCACACACACACAACTTATCAGTTGACATCCATCGGCAACGCGAGCGTAGTGGCTCAATGAACGTGTTCTCGTGTACTTACAGGTGAAACGTGAGGCCACAACGCTTCTTCAGCCTGTTCGCACATTTGTAGGCAACGCAAGAGGCAACCACAATCAAATCGATGGTGTTTACATGCCCCTCACATCAAATTGCACTGCATACCAACTCACGAAAACAGCAGCGAGAGCCGGTGCCGCCGGCGCCGAGCGCGCTTTCTGCCTCTGGTAAGATGGCGGATGGAGGCTTCAGTCGGAGCGCGCTCTCTCCACTCCAGCAATTTTTATATATCCTCCTTGATGTCGACGTGAGGATTGATGTCGCTCGCAATTGTGGGGCGCATGGACGTTTCGGCCTCGAGATATTAGTTTCGCTTTCGGAGTGTGAAAATACGCGTTCGGCGCAGCTTTGGCGCAGAATAGCAAAAATGTAGCAGGATGTAGCAGGATTTGCCTTTTGGCGCACTTTGGCGCAATTGGCGCAGCTATCTCATCGCTGCACACCCCGGACGAACACCTGATGCTTGACAGCGGTGCCCTCGCTACGGAACAAAACAAGCTTCTAAGCATGGAGGAGACCCATGTTCGGCCCTGGCAGGCATAGAGTTTCCTACAAAATTACTAGAGGGAACTCTGGCGCTGCAGTCGTTGTCCTACCATGGGAATGATGGGAAGTACATGGATTTGTCTGATCTTCGTGCTTGTGGATTCAGACGTTCTTGTGGCTTTGTATATTACGCTATATAAATATTATTGTCGTATATTTCGGCGCAATCTATATTCTTCGAAGTACAGAAGACGCCGGGAACGCATACAGTTTCTATTAATTGCAACGATTGAGCTTGTCCAGGTGGGCAAATCGAAACGCGCCAAGCGTCTCAAGGCACTGGCATGCCCGCGATAAATTCATAAGGGCGTTTCATTCGCTTGTCGATACGTGCGTCCGTGGCTTAATGGTTTCAATATGAGGCTTCTGTGCTAGAGTTCCTGTGTTCGAATCCTGCCGTCGGGCAATTTTAATGATGTCTATTTAATTATTTATTCCGCAATATATTGTTGAAAATGACGAGTTAACAAAGTCACAATGCCGTTTGAAGCCAAAAGGACGAAGTTTAGGCAAATCCATGTACTTCCCATAATTCCCATGCTGGGACAACCGCTCCCATTGCAGCTCCCGTAGACACTAGCGCCAGAGTTCCCTCTAGTAATTCTTGTAGGAAACTCTATGCTGGCAGGCACACACTATACGACACTGTTAGCGGCTCTTCACAAAAAACATGCTTTCCCCATTTGTCTGATGAGAGGGTGATGTTTCTGGCATCCGAAGTTCTTGGTAGGTCCGATTCGGCAGATGCGGGTGCCTCTGCTGAAATGTCGCTGGCCTGCGGAACTGTTCGCCGCCTCTTCGAGGGCACGACCTGGGAGTCCAGTCGCTCTTTTGGGTTTCTCTTCTTGGGCACGGGCTTGGAGAGATACTTAGGCACGTTCAGAAACTTCATTGGGACGGCATCGGGCCGAAGGACCGGTCTGCTTCTTTCCAAACGCACCGTCTCACCTTGTATGTTGTGTTCGAAATGACGTAACACAAACTGAGGATCAAAATGAAGCTCGCCAACAGCGGCGTTCCGTTCAAGGGGCTTGTCGGCTCTTGGGATATTCCTGTGCCAGTTCAGAAAAAGCTCCTCGTCCTTGGGCACACCGAAAAGCGACAGCTTCTCTTTGCACTATTTGTACCCGGTTGTGCAACCGGGCACAAAACAGTGGCTTTGACGTCAGCTCATCACATGCACATTTTTAACAAGCCAGAAAAAGCGCACCGCGTATGGAAACCACTGAAAATGACCCAAAAAGCGCTGAAAACATGCTATGCGCTCAGCTTGACGTGTAAACGACGGCGAGCGCCACCTCACGGATGCATCATGAGGCTACACTGTGGTTCCCGTAGGAGCCGCTTGGCGGTAATCACACTTTCCCTATTCCAGCCACTGTACCTCTGTAGCGACGCCTGACCAACCGAACTCGGATGTTGCCATAGTTGCTAGACTGAGTTTGGTTTCCTGCCATATGCATCGTTTTTTAACTATTTTTACGTCATTAACCAAACAAAGGAAATTTATGCCCCAGTATAGAAGTAGAAATGCAATTTTAACAGTGCCGGCACTTTACCCTATCAATTCATTACAACTATTTTACTGTTTTTGTAAGTAATCTCGAAACCAGAATCCTCTAACGTTACACTTTCTTTTGTGAGGCGGTCCTTCCGCAGGGTAGGCGAAAGGAAGCTTTTAGAATTCGCAGTCGCCTTCCGAGGGCGCTTATAACCTTTAGGTAGCATGGAGGACTCCTTGCGGAAAGTAGGGAAACGGTCTAAGGTTAGGAGCATTTCAGAATCCGGCCCTAAGAATTTCGTTGTGATGCAATGCGTCGCTGAATACGGCTAACAGCGTTATGCTGCGTCGAGAGATTGCTCCAAGAACACGCACAGCCCCCGCAGGGGCGTCTGCGTCAGCATGCGTTTGGTGTGTTGCGACACCACGTACCCGAGCACACGAGGGTTGGACCCTCCCGCGTGTAGCCGTGCGCGGCTTAGCCGTGTCTGGGGAAAGGGGGATCCTGGAGGTTGAGCCGATGCTGGGTGTTTGGACCTTTAACAAGCAACACACCTCTTCGGCCTCGGCTTCACATAGACGGCACCTCCAGACTGACCCACCTGGAGGAAATCGGCAGTCGCCTTTTCTTGTCCTCCTCTCCAATCTTCGTCTTTCTCTGTCGCCTTTTTCATCTTTCCTGTTCCCTCTTCACTTCTTATTACTTCCTTATTTCCTGGCGGCAAGGGTTAACCTTGTGTAATATATCCAGTCTTGGGTATATATATATTAGGTTATAGTGGAAACGTACCGCTGGCGTACGCAGAATAGAATGTTTCTAATCCTGTGACGTCCCCAGGTTGGGCTCCGAGGTGGGCGGCGGGCATTCCTGCCGAATACAGTAGTTCTATATATGGCTTCAAATTTCCCGCCACTCCTTGTTCGCTCCCTGAAGAGGGGGCGCACCGATGAAACTTTCAACTTTCTCTTGAAACCGAAAGAAATTTTTCCCAAATACCATGTAATACATAGTCAGCATGAAACCAAGACAGTTCGCACAATATCCCCATTTGTGGTCGCAATATGTCTGACTGAAGCAATCGGCTCTGGTTACAAAGTAACTAAGATGGGAAGCGGCGACCTTCTTCTGGAAGTGCGTGACAAGCTCCAATACAGCAAACTGACCAAACTTGTTGCGTTTGGTGACATTCCAGTCTCTGTGGGCCCCCACCGGTCAATGAACACTGTACATGGTGTCATTTCTGATGACGACCTCCTTGAACTTACCCCGCAGGGGCGTCTGCGTGAGCAGGCGTTTGGTGTGTTGCGACACCACGGACCCGAGCACATGAGGGTCGGACCCTCCCGCGTGTAGCCGTGCGCGGCTTAGCCGTGTCTGGGGAAAAGGGGATCCTGGGGGTTGAGCCGAAGCTGGGTGTTTGGACCTTTAAGGCCCCCCGGCGGAGGCAACACACCTCTTCGGCCTCAGCTTCACATAGACGGCACCTCCAGACTGACCCACCTGGAGGAAATCGGCAGTCGCCTTTTCCTGTCTCTCTCTCCCTACAATCTTCGTCTTTCCCCTACTTTCCACCTTTCCTGTCTCCTTCTCTCTTCTATTTACTTCCTTTCTCCTTGGCGGCAAGGGTTAACCCTGTGTGGTTATCCAACCTTGGGTACACCATATTTGGTTATAGTGGCGGCGTACGACTGGCGTCGTGCAGACTTGCATGCAAGCTCTGCCGCGTCCCCCCCCGCAGGGGCGTCTGCGTGAGCAGGCGTTTGGTGTGTTGCCACACCACGGACCCGAGCACATGAGGGTCGGACCCTCCCGCGTGTAGCCGTGCGCGGCTTAGCCGTGTCCGGGGAAAGGGGGATCCTGGGGGTTGATCCGATGCCGGGTGTTTGGACCTTTAAGGCCCCCCGGCGGAGGCAACACACCTCTTTGGCCTCTGCTTCACGTAGACGGCACCCCCGGACTGACCCACCCGGGGGAAATCGGTAGTTGCCTTTTCCTGTCCTCCTCTCCATTCTGCGTCTTTCTCTCTTCCTTTCAATCGTTCCTGTCTTCTCGTCTCTTCTATTTACTTCCAACTTTCCTGGCAGCGAGGGTTAACCTTGTGTGGGTGGCCAACCTTGGGTACTCCAGATTGGGTTATAGTGGCACCGTACAACTGGCGAGGGCTTGTCTTACTCGTAAGACCTGCTCCGTCCCCATGTTGGGCTCGGTGGTGGCCGGTTGGCGCTGCTGCCGAACTCATGACCTCTATATGGCTTCTAGTAAACCACTTTCCCTTGATCGCCCTCTAAAAAGAGGGCGCACCGATGCAACCTTTCAATTCTTTTTGAAAACCAATGAAGAAAATTTCCCTAAGTACCATGTAATCCATAGTGAAAGTAACACGAGCGTCCGTAAATTCTCCCCCTTCTTGGTGGCGAAATGCCTTCGCAACACGATAGGACCTGGCTACAAAGCCACAAAAATGTCCAATGGAGATCTGCTCCTTGAATTGAAAGATAAATCCCAATATGAGAAAATGAATGACTTGAAATGCATAGGCGATGTAGCGGTCACTGTGTCCGCACATCGAACCATGAACACGAGCCGTGGAGTAATCTCCGAAGACGACTTCATGGACCTTAGTAACGAAGAGCTTCTTGAAGGTTTTCAGGACCAAAATGTCATCAAGGTAGAACGAATTCTAATCCGCAGGAATAACGAACAACTTCGAACAAAGCACATTGTACTAACCTTTGATACCAGTGTGTTGCCTAGTACAGTGGATGCAGGATATATCAAAGTACGTGTAAGGCCGTACATTCCAAATCCTCGACGGTGCTTCAAGTGCCAGAGGTATGGGCACGGTTCCCAGACATGCCGAGGACGGCAGACTTGCGCGAAATGCAGCTCGAACGATCATCCATCAGACACTTGCGACTCATCTCCACATTGCGTGAACTGTGATGGAAGCCATCCAGCCTACTCTAGAACGTGCCCTAAATGGAAGAAAGAAAAAGAAATCATTACACTAAAGGTCAAAGAAAATATAACATTTCACGAAGCAAGGAAACGTCTGTCATACTTGAATCACACGAGCTTTTCCGAGGTGGCGCGACGGGGGGCAGCGTCACAAATCTCCCGGGAGTCTACCGCGGTCACTGACAGTGGCCCGGTAATCACTCCGCCTGCCCCCCTGGTGGCTGCAGCAAATGCTGCTCCATCAACATCGAAGGTGGACCTGCCGACTCCAGTCCCGCAGGTTCCAAAGCTAATCCGAACTCCACGGCCTGGGACGCGAGTTTCAGCGCCTAGTTCACGATCCTCCAGCACCTCAGAGAAGGTTATGGAGGTCGATCAAAAATCCCCGGCGTCATCGACGCCGAAAGATCAGCGCTCTCAGGAGCGCGCTAGGAGAGAGAAAATACCTATAACTCCTCAAAGGAAGGGACCGGTAACCTAAACGGTTACCGTCCTTGTATACATATTACCTATTTTTAACATTTTCTCTTGAACACAGACAACAAAAACCTTCCTCAATATGGCTACACAAATAATTCAGTGGAATGCCAGGGGCCTATTTCGCAATCTAGATGATATCAAAGACCTACTTGCGGAATATCAGCCACGACTGTTCTGTGTTCAAGAAACACATTTAAACTCTACACACCAGAACTTCTTAAAACAGTACACAGTTTTCCGTAAAGATAGAAATAATGGTAATTCTTCTTCAGGTGGTGTGGCAATCATAGTCCAAAAATCAGTAGCATGCCAGCATGTATCACTCCAGAGCTCATTTGAAGCAGTAGCTGTTCGGGCTATACTGTTCAATCATCTTATAACGATTTGCTCCATATATATATATCGCCTAATGAACGGTTTGACACAACAGAATTTGAAAAGCTGATTGACCAGCTTCCTGAACCTTATATAGTAATTGGAGATTTTAATGCTCACAGTCCATTTTGGGGTGACTCAAGATGTGATGCGAGAGGACGGGCAATAGAAAAGTTCCTTCTTTCATCTGGAGCCTGTCTATTTAACAAGACAGAGCCAACTTTTCACAGTCCTACACACAACACGTATACATGTATTGACTTAGCCATAGGGTCAGCATCACTTCTTCCACACCTGGAGTGGAGAGTTATCAGTAATCCATATGGGAGCGATCATTTCCCTACACTCCTAGAAACAACAAAGTGGCACGATGGACCAGCTTACCCCAAAAAGTGGAAACTTCATAGTGCAGACTGGTCGAAATTCAGAAACATATGTAAACTGTGCCTGGAAGATGTGGACCACCTAGGTGTAGAAGAACTGGCAAGCTACATCACTGAGCATATCCTCTGTTCTGCTAAAAACTGCATACCTCAGTCCTGCACAGATAAAGTCAATCCAAAGCCGTGGTGGAACAGAGACTGCGAAACTGCAAAGAAACGGCAGAACAAAGCATGGAGTAGATTTTCACGCTATCCAACCACAGAAAACCTAATAGAATTTAAGCGGTGCAAAGCAAATGGCCGCCGCATCCGCCGAACATCCAAAAGAGAAAGCTGGTCACGCTACGTATCCTCCATAAACTCATACACGGATGTTAGTAAAGTATATAACAGGGTACGTAAACTAAAAGGTCAACGTGCAAATCCTTTTCCTCTCATCCCTGGCTCTGGCGATACAATAGAAGATCAAGCAAACACTCTTGGTCAGCACTTTGAAAGAGTATCAAGTTCGGAAAACTATTCCGAAACTTTCTTAAAGCATAAAAGAATAGCAGAAAATACTCCTCTGCGCCCAAACAAGTCATCAGAAGGGTACAATAGACCGTTAACATTCCATGAACTCAAGCTTGCCCTAGGTTCTTGTGGTAGTTCGGCTCCAGGTTCTGACACAATAACTTATGAAATAATCAACAATCTGCCTTATGAGACCCTAAACTGCATCTTAGGTCTTTACAATAAGATTTTTGCAACTGGTCATATACCTTCATCTTGGAAAGAAGCAATAGTCCTACCAATACTCAAACACGGCAAAGACCCTTCCTTAGTTAACAGTTACAGACCAATTGCACTCACTAGCTGCTTACTCAAGGTATTTGAAAAAGTGATTAACCGTCGCCTTGTGTTCTTTTTGGAATATAATGGTATATTGGACCCTCGCCAATCTGGTTTCCGAAGAGCGAGGTCTACAACCGATAATCTTGTTCTCCTTGAATCATATATACGTGATGCATTTGTACATAGCCAATACTGTTTATCTGTATTCTTTGATCTTGAGAAGGCATATGATACTGCCTGGCGTTACGGTATTCTGCAAGACCTGTCGTCCTATGGAATTTGTGGTAATATGCTGAACCTTTTGCAAGATTACTTATCTGAAAGAAAGTTCCGCGTAAGAATTGGTAATGTACTATCACGCACTTTTATCCAGGAAAACGGTGTACCACAGGGAGGAGTGCTAAGTTGCACACTTTTTATAATCAAAATGAACTCTCTCCGCTCTGTTATACCACCCACGGTGTCTTATTCTGTCTATGTGGACGATATCCAAATCAGCTTTAAATCTTGCAACTTATCAATATGTGAACGCCAGATACAGCTGAGTGTTAATCGGCTGACGAAATGGGCAGACGAAAACGGGTTTAGATTCAGTGCCGAAAAGACTTCCTGTGTGCTGTTTTCTAGGCGAAGAGGGGTATGTCCGGACCCCTGCATTACGATGCATGGGAGAAGCCTCGTTATAAGAAAAGAACAAAAATTTCTGGGTGTAATCTTCGATACCAAGCTAACCTTCATGCAGCACATAAAACAGTTGAAGCTGAAATGTCTTAAAACCATGAACCTTTTAAAGATTTTATCTCATCAGTCGTGGGGAACAGATAGGCACTGTCTCCTATCTCTTTTTAAAAGCCTTGTGTTGTCACGCATAGATTATGGATGTATTGTTTACCAATCGGCCTCAAAGACAACGCTTAAGCTACTCGATCCTGTATATCACTTGGGTATCCGTCTAGCGCTTGGTGCCTTTCGGACGAGCCCCGTCCAAAGTCTGTATGCAGAATCGGATCAGTGGCCGCTGGATTATCAACGTACATATCTGGGAGTCACCTATGCAATAAGAATCATGTCACTAAAACAACATCCATGCAAAGCACTCATAAGTGATCAGTCGACAAATCAGTTGTACCTAAACAGGCCTTCACACACCCCGCCGTTTTCGCTGGCAGTAAAATCTATTGCGGAAAAACTCGGAGTAGTTTTCACAGATATACAGGAAAGCGACAATGCTGAACCCATTCCACCTTGGGAGCAATGTCCTGTCACTTGTGACTTGTCCTTTAGAGAGCTTAAGAAAAAGAGTTGTCCAAGTGCCCTCATCCAGCAACATTTCATGGCTGTTGAAGACAAGTACAGATCCATTGCACTTTTCACTGATGCTTCAAAGTCTGCAAATTCGGTATCATGTGCAGCCCATGGCCCAAACTTCTCCAACTCTAAAACCTTACATAAACACAGCAGCATCTTTACAGCGGAAGCGTATGGTATCCTGATCACTGTTGAGTATATAGTTCAGCACAAGATAGAAAAGTCTATAATATACACAGATTCCTTAAGCGTTGTCACAGCCCTGTCCTGTGGCAAAGCAAGCCGAAACCCCGTAATTAACCAGCTCCTTAAACAGATTCATGTAGCGCATAAACAAAACCTTGCTCTTGTTGTATGCTGGGTGCCAGGCCACTCTGGGATCGCAGGCAATGAAATGGCGGACAAAAATGCTGGAGAAGCGGCTCATCGGGGTACAATTGATGTAAGTTGGGTACCTGGTGTGGATATGAAACCTGTGGTACGAAAGGCGCTCCGTAATCATTGGCAAACTGAATGGGACAAGGAAGTTCAAAATAAGCTGCACCTGCTCAAACCGCAGTTAACCAAATCCTTTCCACTGAAGCTTAATAGACACACCGAAGTCACCCTGGCACGCCTCAGAATAGGACACACTTATGGCACACACAAATACCTCTTGACAGCAACTGACCCACCGACGTGCACACGCTGCGGTGAGAACCTAACCGTCCTACATGTCCTCATTCAATGTCCTGAACTTCACCGACACCGATTGACTCATTTTAGAGAACTCTACTCACACCATATACCACCCCATCCCTCGATGTTCTTATCAGAGGATGCACTTTTTAATTATAAAAGAGTGCTTAATTATCTTGCGCAAGTTAACTTTCTCAACATCATCTCGTACCATCCTAACCTTCAGATTGCGCCTCACAGGTGAGGCACAGTCTGATGCACAAAAGTATGTCTGAGCTCTTGCGCTTCTTGCGTAAGCAAGAATTGTACACCAAGGGACTTGGACAATCCAGAATAAATTAACATGTGTGCCTGTAGCAATTGTTTTTAAAGCCCTATATTTATCTTAGTAATTATTTTAGAATTCATCCACTAGTATCTAAAGATCTTACGTGTAGGCCTCTATACAGCCTTTATTTTAAATCATTGTCCTAATCTCACAATGTTACTAAACCATAACACATGTACTGGCGCTCTTTGGCCTTAGATGCCCTTGCGCCATTAAACATCAATCATCATCATCATGCCGCGTCCCCTCGTTGGGCTCCGTGGTGGGCGGTCGGCGCTGTTGCCGAACTTTTATACATTTTCATGGAACCTTCTTTCCCCAAACTTCCTGATCGCCCTCAGAAACGAGGGCGCACCGAAGATATCTTTCAATTTTTCGGACGACAAGTCCTCAACTTTCCCCGATTCCACGTGATTCATTCAGAAAAACCAGACAAACTAGTGCGATCCATTTCACCGTTCCTTGTCTCCAAGACTTTGACCGAAGTTTTCGGTACAGGATATAAGGTGTCCAGAATGTCAAGTGGCGATCTCCTTTTGGAGCTCCAAGACCAGAAGCAGTATGAGAAGCTGCCGAAACTTGTGTCATTTGGAGAGACCCAATTAACAGTAACCCCGCACCGTACCATGAACACAAGCCGCGGTGTTGTCTCGGACGATGACTTGCTGGAGCTCACTGAGGATGAACTCTTGGAGGGCTTCAGTGACCAGAATGTAATCAATGTTAAAAGAATTAAGATCAGGCGTGACAGTAAAGAAATCAAGACCAAACACCTTATATTCACTTTCGGCTCAAGTATTCTGCCCGAGTCTGTAGAGGCCGGGTACATCAAGCTCCGTGTTAGGCCATATGTGCCAAATCCCCTTAGATGTTTCAAATGCCAACGCTTCGGCCACAGTTCGCAGAGCTGCCGAGGCCGTCAAACCTGTGCGAAGTGCAGTGCCCACGAACATAATTCTGAAGCTTGCAAAAACACTCTCCACTGCGTAAACTGTGAAGGCGAGCACGCCGCATACTCGCGGTCGTGCCCGTCCTGGAAAAAAGAGAAAGACATAGTCACAATCAAAGTTAAAGAAAACATATCGTACAAAGAGGCACGCAGGCGGGTAGCATACCTGTCTAAGAGTAGCTTTGCCGATGTGGCGCGTAAGGGGGCAGCGTCACAACGGCCTCCGGCGGCTGTCCGACCCACAGGCAGTGAGTCGGCGGTTACGCCATCTGCCCCCGCGGCGGTTGCAGCTAGCGCTGCTCCGTCTACCCAGCAGACGGGGCCATCGACCCCGAAGATGGACGCAGCCGACGCTGCCCCAGCCTCCGAGGCCCCTTCCAGCGCTGGCAGCGGCCAGCGCAGCCAAATCCCTCTGGGAGCCCCATCGACCTCCGGGCTGGTGGGCGCAGGGGTCTTGCCCTCCAAGGCGGGACTCCCTCTGAAAACCTCTCGCTCGCAAGAGCGCTTGTCCGGCGCCTCACACGAGGCAATGGACACAACACCTGTCCCCAAGGCGCACCAAGCGCCTAAGGAGCGTCGAGAATCGCTCGAACGCTTCAAAAAGAACAAAACACCTATTACAGGGCCTCGAAAGGGCTCTGTAATCTAAGGCATCTTTCCGTTTCCGTACACACAGCACTAATTTACATTAAACATGGACACACAAATCATACAATGGAACGTCAGAGGCCTCCTTAGAAACCTTGATGATGTACAAGAACTGATCCACCAACACGATCCAAAAGTGCTGTGTTTACAGGAAACACATTTAAAATCCAAACACACAAACTTTCTCCGACAGTACATAACTTTTCGCAAAGATCGCGATGATGCTGTCGCATCATCGGGCGGTGTCGCCATTGTTATCCATAAGAGCATTGCGTGTCAACTTTTACAGCTACAAACGCCTCTCGAAGCAGTGGCGGTTCGAGCTGTTCTCCTAAACAAACTCATCACCATTAGCTCTCTTTACATACCCCCACATTACAAGTTAACGAAACATGAATTCCAATCCTTTATAGATCAATTACCAGAACCTTATGTTGTTCTTGGCGATTTCAATGCGCACAACTCCCTATGGGGCGACTCTCGTATCGATGCGCGAGGTCGTCTCGTTGAACAGCTCCTTTTTTCTTCCGGTGCGTGTCTGCTTAATAAGAAGGCACCCACATATTACTGTCTTGCCAACAAAACCTTTTCTTCAATTGATCTCAGCATAGTTTCTCCTATTTTTCCTGAACTCGCATGGGAAGTTAGAAACAATCCTTACGGAAGCGACCACTTCCCCATACTATTAAGAACACCTAAAGAAAACGAATATCCACCACAGGCTCCCAAGTGGAAGATTGATACAGCTGACTGGGAGAAATTCCGAACTCTCAGTAATATTTCATGGGATGAGATGTCCTCGTTAGGAATTGATGCTGCCGTGGAATACTTTACAGCCTTCATAACAGATGCCGCAACTAAATGTATATCACAAGTAAATGGCTTGGCATGCAAACGGCGTGTCCCGTGGTGGAACGAGGACTGTAGGATCGCTCGTAAGAAACAGAACAAAGCGTGGGGGTTGCTACGCGCCTCTCCCACTGCGGAGAATCTGTTTAACTTTAAGAAAGTGAAATCGCAAGGCAGGCGAACACGCCGACAGGCTAGAAGAGAGAGTTGGCAGACGTTTTTATCCGGTATCAACTCGTATACAGATGAGGCCAAAGTCTGGAACCGGGTTAATAGGATAAAAGGGCGACAAACATATTCACTTCCTTTGGTAAACACACAAGGTGAAACACTAAAAGATCAGGCAGGTTCACTTGGGGAACACTTTGAGCGTGTGTCGAGCTCAATCAATTATTCCCAGTCCTTTCTTAAACATAAAGAAATAATAGAACGTAAGCCAATCATTCGAAAATCCAGGCAGAATGAACCGTATAACTGGCCTTTCAGTACTGCCGAGTTGAACGCTGCCTTGAACACATGCAAAAGCACTGCACCGGGACCTGACAGAGTCATGTATGACATGATCAGAAACCTACATACTGACACACAAGTTACACTACTTACACTATTCAACACTATTTGGGCTTCCGGATACCTCCCATCCACATGGAAAGAAGCGATTGTAGTCCCTGTTCTGAAGCACGGAAAAGACCCCTCCTTGGCGGCAAGTTACCGTCCGATAGCTCTAACTAATTGTCTGTGTAAGCTTTTTGAAAAAATGATAAATCGCAGACTAATACATTTCCTCGAGGTCAACAATATGCTCGATCCTTATCAGTGTGGATTCCGAGAAGGGCGGTCGACGACCGATCATCTTGTGCGCATAGAAGGAAATATCCGCGATGCCTTTATACATAAACAGTCTTTCCTATCGATATTCCTCGATATGGAGAAGGCATATGACACGGCATGGCGTTACGGTATCTTGCGAGACCTGTCGGAAATTGGCATCCGTGGAAATATGATGAACACAATTGAAAGCTATTTGTCAAATCGTACCTTCCGAGTAAAAGTCGGCAATGCACTGTCACGTCCCTTTACGCAGGAAACTGGTGTACCCCAGGGAGGCGTGCTCAGCTGCACTCTCTTTATCGTTAAGATGAACACGCTACGTGCTTCACTACCACCTGCCATTTTTTATTCCGTATACGTAGACGATATACAAATAGGCTTCAAATCATGCAATCTCACAGTATGCGAAAGACAGGTACAGCAGGGCTTGAACAAGGTTTCCAAGTGGGCAGACGAAAACGGATTTAAGGTCAACCCCCACAAAAGTTCTTGTGTTCTCTTCACAAGAAAGAGAGGCCTGGTCCCAGATCTTTGTGTAGAACTGGGCGGACAACAAATCCCTGTCAACAAAGAGCACAAATTCCTTGGTGTTATTCTTGACTCCAGGCTTACTTTCATACCTCACATAAAACATCTTAAAGAAAAATGTCTTAGAACAATGAACTTACTTAAAATCCTATCCCACACAACGTGGGGTAGCGACAGACAGTGTTTATTGAATATTTACAAGAGCTTAGTTCGATCACGGTTAGATTATCGTGCCGTAGTATATCACTCGGCCGCACCGAGCGCACTTAAGATGTTAGACCCCGTTCACCATCTGGGTATCCGTCTGGCCACTGGCGCATTTAGGACAAGCCCTGTTGAAAGCCTATATGTAGAGTCAGATGAGTGGCCACTCCATCTTCAGAGAACAAACATCAGCTTAACGTATTTTCTCAAGGTTCGCTCTAATAAGGAACATCCGTGTTTCACAATCGCTAACGACTTGACGTGCGAAACACTTTTTCATAACAGACCCTCTATGAGACTTCCTTTTTCACTGCGTGCAAGAGAACTTAGCACGGAAATGGATGTCCCAGTTCTCGAACAACGCCTAATGCCTCCAGCTAAGCTAGTACCGCCCTGGGAGTGGCAGCTGATAGAGTGTGACACATCCTTTGTAGAGGTCACTAAACATGCGCCAGAGACACATATCAAAATGCATTTCTTGGAGCTCCAGTACAAGTACTCGTGCACAGAGTTTTACACAGACGCTTCAAAGTCGCATGCCGGGGTGTCCTACGCAGCCATTGGTCCGACCTTCTCGGAATCCGGTGTACTGCACCCTGAAACAAGTATATTTACGGCTGAGGCCCATGCACTATTGTCGGCTGTGAAACATATCAGAAAATCAAATATTCAAAAAACAATTTTATTTACAGACTCCCTAAGCGTCGTGAAAGCCTTGAAGTCACACTGTAAACACAGAAACCCCGTAATAACTGAGCTCTATTCCATTCTCTGTAGAGCGTATATGTCTAACCAGCATGTCATTATATGCTGGGTGCCTGGACATAGGGGCATCGAGGGTAACGTTCTAGCAGACCAGATGGCCACATCAATTTCCTTGCATACAGTTAATCCTGCTGCTTCGGTCCCTGTCACAGACCTCAAGCCTTTTTTAAGAAGGAAACTGCGAAATCACTGGCAACGTATGTGGGACGCAGAAGTAAATAACAAACTGCACGTGATAAAACCACAGTTAGGTTCTTGGCCCCCCGTAACAAAATCACGGCGAACAAATGTCCTATTCTGTCGCCTTAGAATAGGACACACATTTGGCACGCATAACTTTCTACTCACTGAAAATGATCCTCCAACTTGCGGTAGATGCGGGGAGAGGCTGACCGTCCTCCACGTCCTCCTGGAGTGTCGGGCAGCCGAATCTGAAAGAAGGAAACATTTTTCCCTAGCATACCGGCAGCACATATCCCCCTACATCCCGTAATGTTACTCGGCCCAGAACCGCTATTTGATACCAACGCAGTCCTAAATTTCCTGAAAGATGTTGTCCTGCATGTTATTAGCCCCACATGTTCATAGCGGGTCCTCTCTTCAGAGGATACCGCTGTGATAGCTCTTTCGTATAGCACGTGCCTCTAGGCCCTTGTGTTTCAAGGGCTCCGGCGAGGCAACAGTGCTCCAGCTATTTTTACCATCTCGTATATTTTCAATTCTATGTCATTCTTTTAATATGGATTTTAATGTTCATAGTATTCGTCATTAGTCATCGCCATAATTTTATATCACGTAGATTTTACGCACTTTACAGCAACTAATTTTAGGCCACTTTACAGCCAAGTCACATCTCCATAATACATCGTCAACATCACCACTTGTCATGGCGCTCTTTGGCCACACCTGGCCCTTGCGCCATTAAACACCACATATCATCATTGGGGAACACTTCGAGAGCGTGTCGAGTTCAAACCATTATTCGCAATCATTTTTGAAATACAAACAAATAGAAGAATGTAAGCCCATAATACGAAAATCCAGGCAGAATGAACCTTATAACCGGCCTTTCAATATTGCTGAGTTGAGAGCTGCCTTGACCACATGCAGGGGCTCTGCGCCGGGGCCTGATAGGGTCATGTACGAAATGATCAGAAACTTACACGCTGACACCAAACTTACACTACTCACGCTTTTCAACGCTATTTGGGCTGCGGGAAACCTCCCATCCACATGGAAAGAAGCGATTGTGGTCCCTGTTCTTAAACAGGGCAAGGACCCTTCCTTGGCGGCAAGTTACCGTCCGATAGCTCTTACAAATTGTCTTTGTAAGCTTTTTGAAAAAATGGTTAACCACAGAATTGTACATTACCTTGAACTCAACAATATCCTCGATCCCTTTCAGTGTGGCTTCAGAGAAGGGCGGTCCACAACCGATCACCTTGTGCGCATTGAGGGAAACATTCGCGACGTTCTACATAAACAATATTTCCTATCCGTATTCCTCGATATGGAGAAGGCGTACGACACTACGTGGCGCTATGGAATATTGAGAGACTTGTCGGGAATTGGCATCCGTGGCAATATGCTCGTCCTAATAGAAAGCTATTTGTCCAACCGTACATTTCGCGTGAAAGTCGGCAATGTATTGTCGCGACCTTTTATACAGGAAACTGGTGTACCTCAAGGAGGTGTACTTAGCTGCACGCTCTTCATCGTGAAAATGAACACCCTTCGTGCCTCGTTACCGCCAGCCATTTTTTATTCTGTTTACGTAGACGACATACAGATAGGATTCAAATCCTGCAACCTTACAGTATGTGAGAGGCAAGTTCAACAGGGCTTGAACAAACTGTCCAAATGGGCAGAAGAAAACGGATTTAAAGTCAACCCCAACAAAAGTTCTTGTGTGCTTTTCACAAGAAAGAGAGGACTCATTGCAGAACCCAGTATCGAAATGTATGTTCAGCGAATTCCCGTGAACAAAGAACACAAGTTCTTAGGCATCATACTTGATTCGAAATTAACTTTCATTCCACACATAAAGTACCTCAAGGTCAAATGCTTAAGAACAATGAACTTACTTAAAGTGTTATCCCACACAGCATGGGGCAGCGACAGGAAATGTTTAATGAATCTTTACAAGAGCCTCATCCGATCGCGGTTGGACTACGGTGCCGTGATCTATCATTCTGCAGCCCCGAGCGCGCTAAAGATGCTAGATCCGGTCCACCATCTAGGAATCCGACTGGCCACTGGAGCTTTCAGAACAAGTCCCATAGAAAGTTTATATGCAGAATCAAATGAGTGGTCACTACATCTGCAGAGAACATACATCAGCCAAACATATTTCCTCAAAGTCCACTCTAATCCTCCCCCGCAGGGGCGTCTGCGTCAGCAGGCGTTTGGTGTGTTGCGACACCACGTACCCGAGCACACGAGGGTTGGACCCTCCCGCGTGTAGCCGTGCGCGGCTTAGCCGTGTCTGGGGAAAAGGGGATCCTGGGGGTTGAGTCGATGCTGGGTGTTTGGACCTTTAAGGCCCCCCGGCGGAGGCAACACACCTCTTCGGCCTCGGCTTCACACAGACGGCACCTCCAGGCTGACCCACCTGGAGGACATCGGCAGTCGCCTTTTCCTGTCTCTCTCTTCCTACAACCTTCGTCTTTCCCTTTCCACCTTTCCTGTCTCCTCCTCTCTTCTATTTCCTTCCTTCTTCTTGGCGGCAAGGGTTAACCCTGTGTGGCTATCCAACCTTGGGTACACCATATTCGGTTATAGTGACGGCGTACGACTGGCGTCGTGCAGACTTGGATGCAAGCTCTGCCGCGTCCCCTCGTTGGGCTCCGTGGTGGGTGGTCGGCGCTGTTGCCGAATTTTTATATATTTCATGGAAACTTCTTTCCCCAAACTCCCTGATCGCCCTCACAAACGAGGGCGCACCGAAGATCTCTTTCAGTTTTTTGGACGACAAGTCCAGAACTTTCCTAAATACCACGTGATTCACTCAGAAAACCCAGACAAACTAGTGCGTAACATTTCACCGTTCCTTGTTTCGAAGGCTTTAACTGAAGTTTTTGGAACAGGATATAAGGCGTCGAGAATGACAAGTGGTGATCTTCTCTTGGAGCTCCACGATAAGAAGCAGTACGAGAAACTGACGAAACTTGTCTCATTTGGGGAGACCCAAATAACAGTTACTCCGCACCGAACCATGAACACCACCCGCGGCGTTGTCTCAGACGATGACATGCTAGAGCTCACTGAAGCTGAACTCTTGGAGGGCTTCAGTGAACAGAATGTCATAAATGTTAAGCGAATTAAGATCAGGCGAGACGGTAAAGAGATCAATACGAAACACCTGATACTCACTTTCGGTTCAAGTGTCCTCCCCGAGTCCGTCGAGGCCGGTTACATCAAACTTCGTGTTAGGCCATACGTGCCCAATCCTCTCAGATGCTTTAAGTGCCAAAGGTTCGGCCACAGTTCACAGAACTGTCGAGGCCGGCTGACATGTGCCAAGTGTAGTGACACTGAACATCCCTCCGAAACATGCAAGAAGACTCCACACTGTGTCAACTGTGATGGCGAGCACGCCGCATACTCGCGTGCCTGCCCGTCCTGGAAAAGAGAAAAAGAGATTGTGACAATCAAAGTCAAAGAAAACATATCTTTCAAGGAGGCACGTAGGCGGGTGTCATACCTGTCTAAGAGTAGCTTTGCCGATGTGGCGCGTAAGGGGGCAGCGTCAGAACGGCCTCCAGCGGCTGTCCGACCCACAGGCAGTGAGTCGGCAGTTACGCCATCTGCCCCCGTGGCGGTTGCAGCTAGCGCTACTCCGTCTACCCAGCAGACGGGGCCATCGAACCCGAAGGTGGACGCAGCCGAGGCTGCCCCAGCCTCGGAGGCCCCTTCCAGCGCTGGCAACGGCCAGCGCAGCCAAATCCCTCTGGGAGCCCCATCGACCTCCGGGCTGGTGGGCGCAGGGGTCTTGCCCTCCAAGGCGGGACTCCCTCTGAAAACTTCCCGCTCGCAAGAGCACGTGTCCGGTGCCTCACAAGAGGCAATGGACACCACACCTATCCTCAAGGTGCACCAGGCGCCTAAGGAGCGTCGAGAATCACTCGAACGCTTCAAAAAGAACAAAACACCAATTACAGGGCCTCGAAAGGGCTCTGTAATCTAAGGCATCTTTCCGTTTCCGTACACACAGCACTAATTTACATTAAATATGGATACACAAATCATACAATGGAACGTCAGAGGTCTCCTTAGAAACCTTGATGATTTGCAAGAACTCATCCACAAACATAATCCAAAAGTGCTGTGTTTACAGGAAACACACTTAAAATCTAAACACACAAACTTCCTCCGTACGTATGTTACGTCTCGCAAAGATCGCGATGATGCCGTCGCATCATCGGGTGGTGTTGCGATTCTTTCTCATAGAAGTATTGCGTGTCAATCTCTACAGCTACAAACGCCCCTTGAAGCAGTGGCGGTTCGAGTTGTCCTACTAAACAAACTCATCACCATTTGCTCCCTTTACATACCCCCGCACTACCAACTGAACAAACATGAATTTCACTCCTTGATCGATCAATTGCCAGAACCTTATGCTCTTCTTGGCGATTTCAATGCGCACAGCTCCCTGTGGGGCGACTCTCGTATAGATGCGCGAGGTCGCCTTGTTGAACAGTTCCTTTTCTCTTCTGGAGCGTGCCTTATCAATAAGAAAGAACCTACATATTACTCTCTTGCAAACCAATCCTTTTCGTCAATAGATCTTAGTATAGTCTCCCCGTCGGTACTGCCTGAACTTGAATGGGAAGTTACCGACAACCCTTACGGTAGCGACCACTTCCCTATACTGCTAAGATCATATAAAGAAAACGAATATCCACCATACGCTCCTAGGTGGAAGATTGAGACAGCTGATTGGGAGAAATTTCGATCTCTAACTAGTATCTCATGGGCCGACCTGTCTTCGTTAGGAATTGACGCTGCAGTTGAGTTTTTTACAGCATTCATAATAGATGTCGCATTTAAATGCATATCAGAAGTAAAAGGCTTGGCCTGCAAACGACGTGTCCCATGGTGGAACGACGATTGTAGGATCGCTCGTAAAAAACAGAACAGGGCGTGGGGGTTGCTACGCGCTTCTCCCACTGCAGAGAATCTAGTCAACTTTAAAAAAGTAAAATCCGAAGGCAGGCGAACCCGCCGACAGGCCAGACGAGAAAGTTGGCAGAAGTTTCTATCGAGTATTAACTCGTTCAGAGATGAGGCGAAAGCCTGGAACAGGGTCAATAGGATAAGAGGGCGACAAGCACATGCACTCCCTTTGGTAAACACAGAAGGCGATACCCTACAAGATCAGGCGGACTCACTTGGGGAGCACTTTGAGAGCGTGTCAAGTGCCAACCATTACTCGCAATCCTTTCTCAAATATAAACAAATAGAAGAATGTAAGCCACTCATGAGAAAATGTCAACAGAATGAACCATACAACTGTCCTTTTAGCATTGCCGAGTTGAGAGCTGCCTTGAGTGCATGCAAGAGCTCTGCACCGGGATCTGACAGGATCATGTATGAAATGATCAAAAGCTTACATAAAGACACCCAAGTTACACTAGTCACACTTTTCAACACCATTTGGGCTGCGGGATACCTCCCGACTGCATGGAAAGAAGCTATAGTGATCCCGGTTTTGAAACAAGGCAAAGATCCTTCCTCAGTGGCAAGTTACCGCCCGATAGCCCTGACAAGTTGCCTTTGTAAGGTATTTGAAAAAATGATCAATCGCCGTCTCGTGCATCTCCTAGAGTCCAGGAAAATGCTTGACCCATTTCAGTGTGGTTTTCGGGAAGGGCGATCTACAACCGATCATCTTGTGCGCATCGAAGCGAGCATTCGCGATGCATTCGTGCACAAGCAATCTTTCTTATCTGTATTTCTGGATATGGAAAAAGCGTACGACACAACCTGGCGGTACGGAATCCTGCGCGATTTTCCGCGCTAGGTATCCGCGGCAATATGTTAAATATTATAGAGAGCTACCTAGAGAACCGTACATTTCGAGTGAAAATAGGTCCTGCACTGTCGCGTACACTCATACAGGAAACTGGGGTACCCCAGGGTGGCGTACTCAGCTGCACGCTCTTTGTCGTCAAAATGAACACGCTTCGTGCATCTCTACCACCAGCTATTTTCTACTCCGTCTACGTAGACGATATACAGATAGGATTCAAATCCTGCAATCTCACTGTCTGCGAGAGACAGGTACAGCATGGTTTGAACAAGGTGTCACAGTGGGCAGAGAAAAACGGATTTAAAATCAATCCTCAAAAGAGTTCTTGTGCGCTGTTCACAAGGAAGAGAGGCCTAGTTCCGGATCCTTGCTTACAAATGTGTGGACAACAGATACCAGTAAACAAAGAGCACAAATTTCTAGGTGTCATACTTGACTACAAACTCACTTTCGTCCCCCACATTAAACATCTTAAAGAAAAGTGCCTAAAAACAATGAACATAATCAAAATTCTATCGCAGACTACGTGGGGTAGTGACAGAAAGTGCTTAATGAACCTCTATAAAAGCCTCATTCGATCACGACTAGACTATGGTGCCGTGATTTATCACTCTGCCGCCCCAAGTGCGCTAAGAATGCTAGACCCTATTCACCATCTAGGTATCCGCTTAGCCACGGGCGCTTTTAGGACAAGTCCCATTGAAAGTCTGTATGTAGAATCAAATGAGTGGTCACTCCATTTTCAAAGAACATACATCAGCCAAAGTTATTTCCTAAAAGTCCACTCTAACCCTCAACATCCATGTTTCAATACCGTTAACGATATGACATATGCTACACTCTTTCATAATCGTCCCTCAGTAAGACAGCCTTTCTCGCTACGTGTGAGGGAGCTTAGCGAAGAAATGCACGTTCCACTCCTCGAGCTTCGCCTAATGCATCCAGCCAAGCTGCTACCTCCTTGGGAGTGGCAGCTCATACAATGTGATATATCGTTCGTGGAAGTCACAAAGCATGCCCCAGAGATTGAAATAAAGATGCATTTCCGGGAACTCCAGCACAAATACTCCTGCACGGAGTTCTACACAGACGCATCAAAGTCACACGACGGGGTATCCTATGCAGCCGTCGGTCCATCCTTCTCGGAATCCGACGCACTGCACCCGGAAACTAATATCTTTACGGCTGAGGCCTACGCACTGCTGTCGGCCGTAAAGCATATAAATAAATCACAACTCCAGAAATCAATTATATATACGGACTCCCTAAGCGTCGTGAAGGC